>NC_023758.2:47372675-48016756 GCF_000499845.2 Phaseolus vulgaris | reverse complement strand
TTCTTTAATATAAAACAAACTTTATTTAATATATGTTAATTTTAATTATAAAAAAAAAGTAGTTTTTTATTTTTTATTTTTCTCTTTTAAAAATGTGATGATGACTCTAAATATACCTGCCAAAGCTGGATTGCATGTGGTGGATTAAAGCGACAACCAACTTGAAACTAATACCTTCAAATTGTATAGCTTAAGAGACGTATAATATTGATTTACAAATTTTAAGATTATGATATAATAAGAAATTACCTTTAAATATAAAATTTAACATAATTATCACACAAAATTGCTATGCACAACAACTACTGTAAAAACAAACAAAAAAAAAACTCAAAATTATACAGAAATATAGAGCTATGATAAGAAGATTATTCCAACTAGAATTATGATAGTGACAGTGGATAATGAAGTGATTTTGATTATGGGAGGACGGTGGAAGAAAAAAGACTGCAGAATGAGACGCCCGTTAATTGTACTGGATTCAAAGATGATTACATGTGAAGCACTTTTAGGTCAGAAGACCCAATTAATATATGAATATATATATATAGAGATAATAGAAAAATTAAATTTATTATTTTAATATTTAAAAATTAATATTATTAACTTCTAAAACGAAGAAGAAAAATTATGGTTTCACAACTTATTTTTACATGTAACAAATTTACAATGTTTTTATAATAATAATATAATGATAGTAACATTTGAATTAATAAATAATATTTTTAACGAGTAATTAACAGTAGTTACTTGTAAAATGATTATATAAATAATATTAATTAGAAATTGAAATTAAGTTTGACGAAAACTAAAAAATAAAAACATATCTAGTCCTGGTTTACATGATGAGAGTATTTACTTTTTTTTTAATTGTAGAAAACACTTAATTACTAAGGGTTTGAACTCGAAAAATTTACAAAATAGACAGTAAAACTAAGAAGTAGAAGAAGTAATTAACTAATCCTCAAACAACAGTGTTCCTGGTACCTAACTCTGGTAATCTTATGGCACGCCTTGGTCCCAGTTAAGCCATTTTAGGCCTTGAAAAAAATTAGAAGAATATGAATTGAGAAATTTCGAACTTGTATTTTTCTGTATTCTTTTCTTTATATATATATATATATATAATAACTATAACTATTAAGAATGACTTAAGTCTAACTCAATTTCATAAAATCAGTGTAAAAACAGTTTATAAAGTGATGTTTTCCGTATCTATATATTATAAATTGTATTAATTTTTAATTAATTTAGAGTTTCTAACATTACGTTGAGATTATCAACTTATATATGAGATTATATGACAACAAATAGTACGATAAGCTCAATAAAACACTCGTTAGTATAGACTCAAAATAGTTCTGATACTATATGAAAAAGTGAATTTTTAAGTCTAATTCAAGCTTACTAAAGTGGGTTTTTGGATACAGTGTCCTAGTCTCTAATCTTCTTTAGTGAATGTGGAATCTGAAATAAGTGGTTAAATAGTTGAATGAAATAGTTGAATGAAAGCATATATGATAGAAGCAGAGGGCCATGGTTGAAGGATTTTCCCAAACACAGTAATCTAGAATACAATAGATGGTCCAGATCGCACGTGATACCAGAGAAAAACAACCACGACTCTGCTTTCTTATTGTGCAGTGCAGGTATACGCATGCATGGTGCACATATGCTCTCAAATCTGGACCATGCATTTCGTATATGCATACTTCCTACCTTTGATATTCGTGGTCCAAAAAGATTTATTGTAATGACCGTATAATTGGGTACTGCAGGACCATTTCCATTAGTTTAGATGATTAAGCAACACATGACCAATGATAATATTCAGCCTCACTTTTTGGCCATTAGATTCACTCCTACTTTCTGCGGAAGATGAGAAACCCTTCAAACTTTAATATGTAGGACCATAATACACACATATATATATATGCCCTAATATTGTATTGTCGACTGCATACAAACTGAAAAATCATAGATCTCTCATCTTATTTGGTTAAAACAAAACCATTAAAAAATCATGCTTTCAGTCTGCTAAAAAACGTGACAAGGCTTTCATTTTTCAATTTTGTTACACCAGTCCTTATAATGATATCATTATATCAGAAATATAAAAGTGTTTTTTCTTATCTTTCTTGACATCTGTTTTCTTTGTTATAATGAGATTTGAATTAAAAGTTTCGACAAAGAAACCAAACTTCTACCTAAACTAGCTCTAGTGAGTCCCTCACCCTGGTGTGTTTTCTTTCTCACTTCTATTATCT
The DNA here is from genome assembly GCF_000499845.2 of Phaseolus vulgaris. Taxonomy (NCBI): domain Eukaryota; kingdom Viridiplantae; phylum Streptophyta; class Magnoliopsida; order Fabales; family Fabaceae; genus Phaseolus; species Phaseolus vulgaris. The sequence continues at coordinate 48,014,489 of NC_023758.2, read as the reverse complement.
TAATTAATAACATCTTTAGTTTCTTTAATTAGTCTTAGATCTTACATTATAAAAGTTTGGAGAAATTACAAAAGTCGAGACTCATGAACGGTGCACATGTTGTTAGAATTTGGAAAAGAAAAGAAAATGGGTGTAATATTAGAAGAAGCATGAATTGAGAGATGAGTGCCGACATAGGGGATTTGAATTTGAAGTCTGACACGTACGGAGAATGAGAAGCTTTGGGACGTAAGGTTGCTTTCATGGAAGTAACGCACAATGATTGCATCATTTATGATGGAGATATGGCGGCTTAAGCAATTATAGAGAAGAGAAGAGAAGAGAATAGAAGAAGGTTTGGTTAATGGTTGTAGGTATAACTAGGGCCTAAGAGAGGGTTGTTCTAAGTTGGAAATATGTTTTGGGTTTGAATTAATTGGTGATATAATATGCAAAAGGAAAGTTATTAAGATGATGAAAAAGAAAAGAGTGAATGAATAGGGTGCGGTCCATAGCTAGAGGAAGAGATAGAAACCTGCAGAATCTATGGAGACAACACATGCATAGAAATGCTGAACAGCTAAATGGAAGAGAAGGTTATTGGGATGGAAACGATCTTTGTCTGTGCTCAACTTTATTACGTAGATGAAAAGGGCAAGTCATGCAGGCTAGTGTGGAGTGCGTGAGAGCGTGAGCATGTGCATGAGCATGACGACTCATCACAACCATTTCAGAGACTTCCACAACACCAAAACTATGACTATATACTTTTGGTATAACACACACCAATTCTTTTCCTCTACCCTCCCACAACAACAATAAATTATTTCATTCACCAATAACTAAAGGTTGAGTAATGGATCTCATCAAAATCAATCAAATATAATAGATATACTTAAGTAGATGTTATACTTGTAATAGTTAAAATGGAGCGTGAAAGAAGAAGATAAATAAAAGTATAAAACCCTAACTTATATGGGGGAAAAACTCAATAAGAATCTTAGTTTCAAAATTCATAACACTAAAAACAAACGTTAAGAAATAAAGGTAACTTGCTTCTCTCTTATTAAGAGAAATTTGATAAGGCAATTACTATGGCAGCCATTGTAGAAGCCCGTTCATTCATTTATTTGGTGTCCAAAAAATTCTTAATACAAATTTACAAGATTATCAAGATAAAATAATTGTTACTGCTTTATCAAATATTCGTTTCCCGGTTCCTGAAAAAAAAATGTCCTCAAACTTGTGGCAAAAGCAGTCGACCTAATTCAAATATTTTATACACAAGTTTCTACTCTATTCGTTATCAATAAGTAAATTCATATATATATATATATATATATATATATATATATATATAATTGAAAAAGATGTTACAACCCTCATCAAAAAAATAGATTATCATTATGGGTGAAATTTAGTTTTGCACAAATATCAGAGTGATTCAACATTAAATCATGGATATTTCATATAAAAAAATTTAATTTAAAATTTGAAGACAAAATATATGTGAATTTTTTCTAATATATATATTACATAGATCACTACAAGAAAATCATGAAATAGAAACCAATTTTTAGAAACCAAAATAATTAGTTGCAATAGTAACTAAATTAGAGACTATTTTAGAAACTAAAAAAAAAATTGGTGTCTAAATTAGTTTCTATTATTTTCTATTATTGTTAAATAGTTTCTAAATTGGTATCTAATTAGCAACCAAGGTTTTAGAGACTAAACTTAGAAACTAAATAATTGGTATCTAAAACCTTAGTTGCTAATTAGATACTAATTTAAAAACTATTTAACAATAATAGAAAATAATAGAAACTAATTTAGAAACCAATTCTTTTTTTAGTTTTTAAAATGGTCTCTATTTTAGTTTCTATTGTAACTAATTATTTTGGTCTCTAAAAATTGGTTTCTATTTCATGATTTTCTTGTAGTGGATATGATACATTTTACATTTAATTTAACAGTATTATTATATTATTATAAACAATGTTAGATGTATGTTTTTTTATTGTTTATGGTGTCAACAAAACATTTCTCTTCATACCTTTAAAAAAAAATCTATAATTACTACATCAATTTATATAGAGAGAGTTAGTAGATAGTACAACTTAATTAGTTTGCATGATACTTTTTTTTTTTTTAAGTTTTTCTTTAAATTGAGTGTTTGTCATTAATTTTTTACGTTCTTGTGAATAAATTGATCTAGTGTGTTGTATGCAATAATTGTGCAATAAATGTCATAGATAAGTTGCATAATGTCTTTGCTTGGGTTTCCACATGGGTTATTATTAATAATAATAATAATAATAATACAATATCGGTTAAAATAAAATAAAAAAAACTCCATCTTCGATTAATATATTAATTAGAATTTAATTAAGTTAAAATTTTCAAAATTAAACGAAAAAAACATGTTAATATATTTGGATTACTTTAGTATCTTGGTCAACGGTAAATATTTCAAGTACTCTTACTTATTGATGCCTTTAAGCATAGATAACAAATATTTCATATAATTATGAATTATTTAAGAAATTATTTATTTAATTAATAAGATATTGTTTTTAATTTATTTTAAAATGTAAAAGCACCTTTTTATAACACTTCAACTTTAAAAAAAAAATATTTAATTTATGGAAAATGATTTAAAAAATATCTCATTGAATCTAATCTTTATTTTAAAAAATAGTAATAATTTAAAAATTACGAAAAGTAGATTATCCTTTGTTTTAATAATTAATTAGGAGAAAAATATATTAATAATTTGAAAAACAGTGTCTCGGAGTAATTGAAACACTATCATGATATAGAAGTTATCTTTTGTTGTTATTGAATTTGTTTTGCTCTCTTTCTTAGTGTATTTTTTTTCCTATTATTCATGTTTCTAAAATGAAATTGATGAGAAGTTGAATTGGTAGATTGGCACATAGCAATCCAATAGTTGTGAGAATGATGTTGTATCCTATTCTTTCTTTGCTACTTTTTGCCATTTGGTGTACTTCCCAAATATATGATCTTTTTCTTGAAGAGGGTGATGGTAGGTTTAAATGGACCACCACTTTGAATTTGTAATGTTCAATCATTAACTACACCAATCTTCTCTCCACATGTTTCGGATTCCAAACCAAAGATGTTACAATTAATTTCCACTTTGGTGAACTCTCTCTTTCTGTCTACCTCCATCACCTAAGGGACCCTTCAAATGTGATTTCTGATTATCATTCATAACAAAAGGTTACATTAAAATAGTAGAGTAGCGTAGTGTAGTAGAGTAGGACAAAACAAACTAAACGGGAACTAAACGGGTTAGTGCATATTGTAACCAAATGAATGCCTCATATGTCAAACTAAAATTCATCCAGAATAATAATAATAAACATATTCTCGTAACATTAATATATTCTCACATCGCTTAATCTTTTAAGACAATTTAAATACACATTTTTCGTTTAATTCATCAAGACGTCTTTTAAGGATAAAACAATAATAGAACACCGATCTTCAAAACAAATAATAACTCAAATGCGATGATTGACCATAATAATGTTATTTCTTAAACTTGAGGTCGGAAAAACTCTAATTAATTTTGTTACCAATATATAATATATAAAGTATATATAGCTCTATATAGCGTGACACATTTTTGTCAAATCAATTACCTGCAATCAAGATAAGATTTGAGAATGGGGTTAAGCTTTAAATTAAGTCCACCCATCACAAATCTATATTCATTGTCTTAAATTTTCTAATCATATGATTCTCATTGCATGCTTCTGTAATAAAGCTAGATTGGCATAGATACTTTTCAACAGATGAAATAAAAGGAACAATTTATCATCCTACCCTCTATATTTTAATGTAATAGTACTACTGTGTGTAGCATTGCAATGAGAACATATTTACAAACTAGCTACAATAATGCACACTCCTAGATACTATTCTCAGGCAAACTCTCATTCAATATTTTGTCATTAATGCATCATTAACTCATGTGAAACTTAACACAGATTTATCTTGGGTGAGGTTTCATTCAAGTTTTGGGAATAATAAATTTTGATTGAGAAAATATATAGAAGTTCTTCAAGAATGCAAATCATATATAGCTCTATAATTATGAGGTCGAAGAATAATCATTGACTTACGCATGAGGTTAGGTTTAACCATAAGGTTGGAGAGTCATCAGGTCATGTACTGAATCCAATTATGTGGTGAAACGGTTTTAATGTCGATTAATTTCTTAAATTAATAAAAAAGATCTTATTTATTTTTTATGAAAATGACATAGCGTTGATTATGGAGATTATTGATATATGTGAAATTGTAAATTTGGATGAGAATATAACTTAAAACAGTATCAGATACAAAGAAAGAGAAGAACAATAAGAAAGAGAAGAACATTATTGATCTGATCAAAGAACAACAACTCAACTGAAAACTACTATCGGTCTAAAACTAATATTTTCTTGTTCTGATGCGAGATACATGAGAGAAAGAATGGGTTCCTCCAATTTCTGTGCATCTGTTTGTAAGAGGAGAGTAGCTAGATCCATAGAAGTGAGTGGAATTGAAGTGAAGTTACATTGACCCCATATCCTGGGAATGTCAATGGATACCACACGAGTGGAGTCTTCTATATATACCCCATGAATAAGACCAGAAGCACACACATGCAACACACTCATTGTTATGCACAATTTATTGAGTCATCATTTGCATTCATATGTCACTTGGATTTTTGACCCCAGTTTCCCTTCATCTCTTGATCAATGTAGATAGGAGATAAAATGGATAAAAGGGAACCACCTTACATAGTGATGAACCTTTGAATCTGTACTTTTAAAAAAGTGTCATCTTTTCTCAGAGTGTGTCATTTCTTTTTCCTGTTATTCTTATCAATTGAACCATGTGACTATATCAAAACCACATGCATAGCATTCTCCTATAACCATCTTAAGAGGGAGAATTGCTTTGGGGGGAATATTTTGTCATAGACAAAGAGATTTTGACAAACACCAATATAAGTCAAATTAAATTTTATATCAGTGATTACAATGGATAGAATATGGTTTTTTTTATTAACTACTGAAATGTTTTAAATCTTGATAATCAAATGGTTTCAAAAGCATAAAAAAAAACAAAAAAACTTTAACACGTTTCCTTAATATAAATGGAGTACGGAGTTGTAATTGGAGGTGTAGCAGCGAGAGAGGATATTTTAGTATTACTTTCTATTTGTATGGGGTGTATTTAAGAATAATGAGGGTACAGGAAGCAAAAGCCTAAATAAATATATGCTTTGGGCTTATGGGAATTGGGAAGATACTGTTTCTTCCTGCACCTCCATATGTTCTTCTCCCACCTCCATAAATATTTTATATTTCAAAAATATTCTTCTGTAATATTTTAGATTATGTAATTCAAAAGTCTTTTTCCAAATTCGTAATTAGCTTATGAATTATGTAATCCGAAAGCCTCTTTTCATATGTATGATTAGGTTCTGAATTACACAATCTGGAAGTTTAAATTAACTTATGGATTATATAATCTGGACGCCTCTTTTCAAATGCATGTCTAAATTACATAATCCATAAGCTACTATCAAATCCAGACTTTTTTATTATATAATCTAAAATACCAATTTTTAAAAATATATTCAGGATTACATAATTCATAAGTTATTTCCAATTTCAAGATTAACTTCCAAATTATATAATTCAAAATATGGAGATGACATAAGAGGATAAAAAAATATTTTCATGTTTTGTATAGGGTGAGAGAAGAACATAGAAAGATACGGGAAATAAGAAATGAAGGTACAGGAAGAAAAAGTCTTTGGAAGAAAGCGAAGCGTGCAAGTAAATTGAATGGTCTAAGACTTTTTTTTTGTTGTACTTCACTCTATAGTAGGTCTGTTTTATTGCAACAATCTACTGCAAAGGTATACCAATCTAAAAATAAATTAAAAAATATTAAATATAAATTAATATAATAACCAGGTCATAATAGGCACTTCTTCTACTTAAGTTTAAGTACCAAAAGACAAACTTTTATTTTTGCATCTTGTTTTTACTTATACACCCTTCTTCCACTTCCTAATCTATTTTAATATTTAAGCCTTCTTGGGATGACTTCATATTTGTGTTGATTAATTTTTTTTTTAACTGTTTGTATTAACTCACAATTTCAATAATGATATTTGGGGAAAATCGTTACAATTCTTGAAGTATTTTCTAATACTTTTTTAATGTTTATATGCTTTAAAATTTAATTTCTGGAATATAAAATGTTTAAAAAGTATATTTTTAATTTAGTTAATTAAATCTGTTCAATAATTTTGAAAAATATATATTTTATACTGATAGAAGAATTAAATCTAGAAACTATGTTTTTAAGCTATAAAAAATGTAGTAGAAACATACAAATATTACAATTCCCTAAAACATTACAATTATTGTCCCATTGGACCCATTAAGGATCGGCCCATAGCTAAAATAGGCCTTGTTGAACACGAAAAGCGATACTAACAAAAAAAAACTGATATATTTATAATTATTAATAAAAAACATTTTAGTGTATACAATTTATTTTAATTTTATCTTTATTAATATAATTTATTTTTTTGAATTTAGTAACTATTTTAAAATTCAATTAAATACAACATAAAATTATAAATTGTTTATTTTATAATTATTTTTTATGAATATTATTTTAGTAAATTTAATAATATTTTTTATTTTAATAACTATTATAAAAAAAATCAATATTTATTATCATAAAGAAACCACTAGTGTGTATATATTATTATTTTTTGACAAGCTTCTTTATTAACCACTTTTAAGAGACAAAACCTAAAATAGAAAGAAGAAAAATTAGATGAAATTCTCTATAAACTAAAATTAATTTATGTATAAAATTAAAAAAAATATAGAAAACATATACAAAAGAGAGATAAAAAAAATGGTCTCCCAAAAGTAAAGTAATCATAGTGAAACTTGTCCAAAATTAACATATATCATATTTCTTAGAAAATATATTCTAAAGAAATAGTAGAGTAGGCATTAGCATTTAATTCATTAGCCTTTTCTTCACTGCAAAAATTAGTTTGTTGGAAAGTTGTATACTTGGTGTAATCAATATACTTTTTTTAATAGACAGTAATCAATATTTTATTTGGTCAAAGTTTTGGCTTCAAGTCGATGTTATTGTAATAGTATAGTTAATGTTTTGAGGGAATTTATGTCATATTTATACAACAATAGGTTGTTGTGGGCTATAATACATAGTTTTTTTATAAGAACTGTAATATTGTTTAAATATCTTTATTTAATTAATTATTTTTACTGATTAAAAAAAAGTAAAATGAACGTAACAATCATGTAAGATTACTATATGCTGATAAAAAAAATGTAAGATTACTATATGAAAACGGTAAACACATATATATTTATATTGTTACAAAGTGACGAAAAAGACCAAAACAAAGTAAAATAGGATATGATAAAATAAAATAAAAATATCATATTACATGATTTTTACGATGAAGTGAATTAAAAGTATTCACTATAATATTTGTAAAGTTATTACACAGTAAAATACAATGAGTTATAACTTTTCGTTCTTGAAGATTTTTACGTATTTTATATTTTACTTTCTCTTTAATTATCAAACTAATGAAAAATGAGAAGTTTTTTAATTCCATTTTATTTTCTACACCTGAACTAAAATAATATATTAAAAAGTAGTCAATGAATTTAGCATAATTTTAAGTAAAAATATTTTAAAAATAAAACTACATTCTTTATAAGTTAAAATTAGTTTATCCATAAATTAAAGTAAAAAAATTAAATAAAAATACTTTTAAAATTAATTTATACATAAACTTATTTTCAACTATAAAGAAGTTAATTTTTTTTTCTCTCCTTAAAAGAATTTTGTATTTCACCTTAAAAGAAAGCACTAAAAGGAAACTAGTTTATGATGTAGTGGTAAGTGTACGACGACAAAAGAAGAGACAACGATGAACGATAATCAAAATTTCGTTCCATTTTTCTATATTGAGAAAAACAAAAAAATACATAAATTAAGAGAGAGAGAAAAACTCCGTTTCCATGTTTTAAGAATCCAAACAATGATTTATGATGATATTTTACTTGGTTTCTTGCACTAATCTTAACGTTATCATATTAATATATTAACGTTATCATAATAATCCAAACAAGACTTCCCTGAATTTACTATATTAATTTAACCCAAAAAAATAGCACCTAATGGCTAGCTATTATAATAAGTTTTATAACAACTCACGTCACCAAATGAGTTAAACTCCTTAATATTATTATCCCATACTTAAAGAGAAAAACTATATTATAATTGTCCGTGATTCAATGATATCTTTAATATAATTTTAAACAGTTTTTACTTCTAATATTTTTTTATAGAACATACAATTAAGTAGTATTAAGTTTTGTTTTGTAAATTATAAAATTTGATTTTAGTCCAAACTCTTAATAATTTTAAACTACCTAATAATTTTTAAATAAAAGGCATCTAATGAGGAGAAAGAAAGCAAAAGCAAAGGTTTATCGTTACTTCTGTTTCCGCTAATTGAGCTAATAAAAAGTCTTCTTCATATTTCACCTTTATATACATTATTAAAAACTATTAAATAAAAATTAATTCTAAAAATAAAAAATTATTAGTTTCTATAGTAACTATATTAGATATTATTTTAGAAACTAAAAAAAATTATTAATATTTAAATTAGTTTCTATTATTGATAAATATGTTTTAAATTGGTATCTAATTTCACTAAAAAAAATCATGAAATAAAAACTAATTTTAAAGGCAAAAAATAATTAGTTCTTATAGTGATAAAATTAGAGACCAATTTAGAGACTAAATAAATTTTCTGTTTCTAAATTAGTTTATACTATTTTTAGATGGTTTATAAATTGGTATCTAATTAACAAGTAATGTTTTTATTACCAAATTTAGAATCTAAATAATTGGTAGTTAAATAGGTAATTAGATACCAATTTAGAAATTATTTCATAATAACCAATTTATAAACCAGTTTTTTTTTACTTTATAAAATAATCTCTAATTTAGTTATTATTGTAACTAATTTATTTTGGTATCTAAATATTGGTTTTTATTTAATGATTTTATTATAGTTATTAAATACTTAAGTTAACTACCAATTATTTAGATTCTAAAGTTGGTATCTAAAATATTGATATTTAACTAATCAATTTAAAAATTATTTATCAATAATAAAAATTAATTTAGATATAAAAAAATAATCTCTAAAATAATATTTAATTTTATCAATATAATAATTTATTTTATTTTATTTAAATTAATTTTTATTTAATAATTAACTCGAAATCACACTTAAATACAAATATCTTCATTTATTTTAAGAAACAATGCAATTTCCAAAACAAAATACATTGTGAATATTCACATCTAAGTGCATGTCATAATGGTCCTTTGATGATTGATCAACGAAATGAATATTGAACAACAAGAGTTAAATTTTAGAAACAAGAGAAATCATCCATGGACAGAAACATTAAAGAACAAGACAAAGACATGCAACCTAAGACCTCACTTCAGCCCAGAGTTAAGGAACTCAGAGCACATTTCCATCAAGAATTTATCCACAATTTGAAGATACATGGGGCATGTAAGTCTAGAATAGTAATGCAGAACCTCCTCAATGTCAAGTACATAATCAACATCACTCTTCTCCAACATCTCCATTTCTCTAAGCTTCTTTTCCATTCTCAAGTAATTTCCATTTCCCCTCCTACCCCTCATCACATTCAACGATGAATCCTTCTCTTTCATCCTTTCATTGGTTAACCCTTTGGTCTTTTTCTTCACACATTCCTCGGTTTTCTCAGTCTCATCATTCATCTTCTGCTCACGCCTTGCATTGTTCAACCCAATGAACCTTTCATCGGGAACCTCTTTGCCTTTCTTCTTCTTCTCTTTTTCTGAATCCCATTGCTTGGTGAAGTCACTGTAGAACTTTTCCAAGTCTTCGAAACACGGGTTGTTATTGTCCAAGCCCGAGACATGATTCTGTGGAGGCGTTTTGGGAAGCTTTTGGTACCCCGGAGAGAAACAAGACTTGAAGTTCTGAATAGTCTTGTGCAAGAACTTGATGGTGTTGGAAATGGAGCTTCCTAGCTGCATTGGTGATGTGATGACAGTGATAGTATTGATTCTGTGTATGAGTAAGATTTTATGATGTTGTGTACTTTGGTGCATGAAGGGACACACAGATGGAGAAGTTGGTGTGAGTGAATGATCTGAGAGGGAAGTGTTTTGGCTATAAAGATGATAGAAGAAGAGGAGCCATGAAAGATTCTTTAGCTTTTTGTTTTGAATGATGAATGCAATTCCCCTTTCTGGCATCGGCTTCCTTTGCTTTTTGCTCTTTTGTCTTCACACGCTCCCTTTATTGCCATTGTTTACTTTCTGCTACCTACAGGGCCCCACAATCCTCCAAAACCCTAATTATTTTTCTATGTGGAATATAGTCACTCGTTCGTTTTCATCATAAACAGGTTTTTTTAAGTTTTGTTGCTTTTGCTTTTTGAGGAAAGGAGCGGTTGTTGTTGACTTGTGTGCCTCTCAAACAATTCTGTCATACATTTTATAGCAGCTTTTCTCCTAATCTGTGAACACTCTCACGTTGATTGCCAAATTTCAATAAATTATAGTTGAATTCTTCTTTATTTAGAGCAATGTTTATCCCGAATCCAAACATTTTTTGAAATATCATTAGTGTTGATTTTTCTTGGATTGTGAGGTTGCATTTAAGGAATGAAAAACCTTTTGGATAAAGGAAGAGGATAAAGTTTCAATCAAGAGAGAGATTCAGAAAAAAGAAAGAGTTTTGTAGAATCGTTCATCAAATATATTTTGCTGAGCGAAAAGTGGCACCGAATGAAACTTTATCAGTGAGTGGAAAATGAACAGTGAGTTAGAACTCTCACCATCTACTACTCAATCATTTTAGCTCCCAAGTTCCCTCTCAGATTTACAATTTACTTTTTTATCACTGAAATTCTTAATAATTTTGAAACATGTTTGAGTTTCTTCTTTTTGATAAATTAGTTTGGGTTGCAGCACCAAAGAAACCATTATTTCTTTAGCATCATGCTCTCTGTCTAAATGAATAAATAGATTGTCTGTAGATAATTTATATTTAAAAATATTAATATTTAATCATAATAAATAAAAAGGTATTGAATAATTAGTCTTTTCAATAATAAATTAAATCAATATCAATATCCAATAAAAAAAATAAAAGTATATTTTCAGTATATATCAAATAACACACTAATAAAAAGATAAATTATATAACTACACTAAATATTCTGAATTTGAGATCTCTCCTTGTTTTGTCTGGATTTTGACTATATACAAGAGTTTAGTTCATTTGTTTCCAATAAATTTTGAAAACAAGACTTAGTTATATTACTAAAGATGTTTCATGCATTAATATAATTTTTTCTATCATTCCTCAACAATAAGTATTCATAAGAACATGTGATCATTTCATTTATAGACATAATTTATTAAATAAAGTTTCATGACAATTTAAACCGGATTCAATTTAATCATTTATGTAATCAATTATTTTAAGTGAAATGAGTATTCAATATAATTAACTATTATTTATGATAGTCTATTGTTTATTCAAGATAATTTATTAATTGTCTCTTAAAAAATCGATTATTCTTGCGCTCATGACTTAAAATAAATTTCAGAAGCATGAAGTAATCAATTTTTTATAGAATATAAATTATTAATTTATTTTTTATGCCCTTTATCAATATTTTTTTGAATGATTCGTGAAAGTATATTAAAAAAAAATCATTAAACATTCTTAAACACTTAAAAACATTTTTTTTTCCATTTGAAACATGAATATACGCTAATTTTACTACAACTTAATTAACATGTGATTATTCAAGTTGAACAAAAAAGAAAATGAAAACTCCTTCGTATTTGATTTCTAAGATAGCAAGCAATTAGAATTTAAGAATTGGTGTCAGAGTTTTAAAAAATACATTAAAATGAAGGAATTGATTTAGTTTAAGCATGATTGAAAACAAAATAGCCTCGAAGAATAGAAAAGAACATTACCTTACCTTTTTGTGCTTTAAATAAAGTTTTAAGGTTGCAAGTGATGGTTGGAGACTAGACAATAAAGTCTCTTTTTTAAATTACAATCCTGTTCTTGTGCTAAATGGGAGTTAGAAGGCCAAGTTTCCTTTATGTAGTGGCTAATAAACAATACTTATTTGATTTTTAAGTTGAAATTTATTGGGTGTTACATATTCATTTAAATATTACTCGATAGAATTTTTACTTCGAAAAATCTGGAAAACTATTATCAATCAAATTATCAAAATACAAATAAAAATTTATTATCAATCAAATTATCAAAATACAAATAAAAATTTACTACCAGATAATCTAGAAAGCTGATGTCGAATGATTTAGAAAGCCGAATAATTCTATTAATCCAAACACAGTTCATAAATTTAAAATTAATTGTAATTAAACAAGTTTAGTTGTAAATCTTGATTAAGGCACTATTGAAACTTCTTTTTGACCCTTGAATAGTTCATGACAATCAAGACTCATTCAAAAGATATAAATACTAGAAGAAGTCAAACGTCAAAGATAATTTTTCTCTCTCAACTCACTTGCATAATGTACTCATACAAACTTAATCGTCATAGTGTTTTTACAAATTCTTCTCACTTATTCGACAAAAAAAAAAAAAACCAATTAGAAATCACTAAATCGTGAAAATCTGAAACAAAAGATAAAAGATATAACCCCATACAACGTACCAAATAATAACAACCCTTTCAATTGACAAAACCATTTTGTAATTGCATTGCATGAAAATGAAGCATGTCTATGTATATACCTGCCCTGCATTTCACACCCAATTAAAGCCCCTATGAACCTATTACACATAAATAAATAAATTATTATGTTCAAGCATCTCCTCCAAATATTCACCTACCTCTCTCAATTAATCTTAAGATTATTTCATTCACATTCTTTCTTTTCATCAATCTCACTCAACACGCAGCCTTATAATTAAATGTTTAAATTTCTTAAAAAAAAAAAAAAGTAATATCTAAAAGAACAAATTAATTTAAATATTCAATTAGAGTGCCACCAAATGTTGGATCAGTTATCTTAAACATAAATTATTTTATAGGAGCTTTCATATATTTTTTCTTATTTTTTGTTTTAATTTCTTTATAAACTAATTTTAATTTATTTTATTTTTTCTATTTTTTTAAACTGAAGTCAATAAGGACAAGTTCTAATCTTTATTCTTTTAAACTAAAAATGTACATCACAAGCAGAACTTTTAATTTTTCTCTAAGTTTTATTATTGATGAATGTGTTATAAATAGAATATTGTTTTTATCAATGTTGTAACGAAATCATGCATGTGAAGCATGACTTGAGTTAAAAAAAAGAAAAAAAAAAAGAGAGTAAAAGTCGTGTTTTTCACGGATGAGTTCATTTTAAAAAAAAGTTGAAGTTGTGAATTCAAGAAAATAAAAAAAAAAGTGCAAAAATCAACAAATTTATTCATTCATTTATGCAAGAAATTGTATCAGAATAGTAAATTTTCCAAACGAATTACATAAAAAAAAAAAAATAACATTCATATAGTAACTTGAGTCTACTGCATTCAAATAATACACATAGATGGAAGCTGCACCATTTCAAGAGTTCATTATAGTGATTTTATAGTTGATAGCTGCAAAACTAAAAGTGTTTTTCTTATTGAAATGGCATGCACATTCTGTGTGAGGAGGCAGAAGAGACAGGAAAATATGGGTGCAGCAAAGGTGCAGAGTTAGTTACTCGTTGGTGGTGCCCTTATTAAAGCCAAAGGCAGTGTTTTGGTCAGTTCTGTTTTGTCATCTTGTTTAAGAGTCAAGATAGCCATTATATAATATACAGATACAACCCTGCATCACTCTGACCATACCCCTTCTCTTTTTCTGTCTTCCAGAACCAGACATCCTCAACAAGCGGAATGTATATGCCCCCCAAAAACTTTCAAATTTTTTAAACCTCTCCTATTTTTCATTTTCATTTCAATTCCATAAAGTGCCCACTAATTTGCAATCACTCACTGCTTACAAATTCCTGTACTACAACACTCACAGTATGAGGGACCACAATGTGTTTAATTTAAAGGAACAAATTTTACCTGTAATCCTCACAATTTTTGAAAGAGAGTGAAGAGGGTATTTAGTTATCTCTCTACAGATTTTATGGGTGCTATGTAACATGCACAATCACTTTTTTAGTAAATCACGCGAGTGAAAATAGGTGGGTGTAGTACTTACAGTACATAATTCAAAACTTGTATATGAATGAATGTATTAAGACTATAGTATTCGGCATTATGAATCTTTTGATGCAGCACGAAAAACTATCAAAACTGAGATAAAATATTTCAATACATTTTTTTCGCGTAAAGAATAACAACTTTTATGTTAGGACAACTTATTATGACTGATCCGATCTCATAACAGATATTTTGATAAGTTCAACAAACATTCGTTAGAATATATTAGAAATGATTCTAATACTATATTAAGAAGTAAACTTAAAATCTAACTCAACTTCAAAAAATCGACTTATAAAATAAGATTTGCACTCACTTATATATTATGAAATGTTCTAAATCTCTAATCGAAGGTGAGATTCCAACAAAGATATAAGCGAGTGAGAATATTTGGTTGCTTAAAGAAAATAACAAAATTGATAGTGTGTGGTGAAGTGCATGTTATAAACGCCATACCCGTGAAGAGAGAATTATTTTTGAAATTGTTGAGAGTTGGTGAGTTAGAGATCGAAAATTTTGAAGTAGTAAGTGGTTTTGTGTAAGAAGAAAGGAAGGACAGTGACAAGAATGTTTGAGGTAGCCCAAAGGCAAGATAGGGATTAAACGACAAAGAGTATAGAAGGAGGTAGGGCAGCCCAATTATGTTGAGAAGAGGCCCATGTTCAGAAACCGACACCCAATGCAGCTGATTAATTGGCCCTTTTTACGGCCAAAAATTAATTGCATGTATTTGGTTGTGTGCATTGATAAGGAGATTTGGGGCTCAAGAACCCAAAAAATGCGATCATTAATGAGAGTAGCAACCAAACCAAGGCATAACGGATTCACCACTACCAGACATTCTTTAATCTGCTTTCCATTTGAGGCAAATGGACACAAACCCACCCCTACGCCCATTGCCAATGCCACCTAAGTAAATCAGACCACCTAGATTGCCACAAAAACAACTTGCATTTCACACCACACCACCCTTTTTTTCTTTCTCCTTGCAAAAAACACACTCATCAGCAAAACAAAACAAAACAAAATCCTCTTCCTTTTGTTTTCTCTCATGTGTGATGTGTGTGACATGTTTTGCATAGCTACTACCATAGGTTGGAGTAATTGGGTAATGATACCATTAAGTAGAGTAGGGGATGCAGTCCCCACAACTAATTGAAAGATAGAAACGTTTTGGTTTTATATTATTCTTTCTGCAAACCCTCATAACAGTTTTGCCCCAGACTTTCTCATTCCACTGTGCCTTCTCTTTCGTTTCAGTTTTTAAGCTGCTACACCCATTCTTTTGACACCGACGTTACGCCCCCAAATTGATCTTTCACCTTCAAATCACAGTATAATGGAATGGGAAGTGTACGTATCCACCCTCTGACAACCACATGACCAATCCTTTCTTTTTCTTCTTTTTTTTTTTCAACTTCAAATTCTTTATTTTCCACTTCTTTCTAAATTATACTAAAGTTTTACTTTGTTTTGGTTACCCTTGTTTTCCATTACTTTGTTGCAGCTGCAGTCCATAGTCCCATCATGACCCAAACATATCTTTGCCTGTCATTGATATATGTACATGAACAGTCCAAGATCCTTCCTTACAACAATTATTTTTCAGATCTCTCAATTTTGAACAAAATAGTCAAGACAAACGACATGATCTCCTTCTGGGACAGTGTTTGATGTTAAAGGGGTGTGTGCTTGTTCTGTCTTGTCTTGCTTGCTCAAACCAATACAATTTGGTCCATAACAATTCATTCATAGACATGAATTTGGTTAATGATACAAACTTCTAATGTTTCAACCTAACAATTATATAGCTTGTCTCTTCTGTAGGTACCAATCCCCTACAAAATCGACAAACTTTTGTGTTTCCCTTTCTCATTATTTTTGGATCACAAATTATGTATATTAATTCTTTTATATAAATAAAAGAGAGATTAAACGGAAAAAACCAAAAATGAGAAAGATGAAAGGAAATAAAAAATGTATTGTAGGACCAATTATTTTTTTGACTGGATGCTTTGAAGGATTTCTATATTATGTTGTCCCAGCATGGTGACAAATTCATTACTAAAATTATTGAACAAATGTTTTTTTTCTTTGACCGGAGTGATATATAGGACATTTGAAAAGAATTGAAAGAACGTTTTTCGCGGCTATTGGCTAATAACTTTTTTGTCATGGAACAAGTGACAAATAAAATTGCGGTTCAGCCATATCTGCACCTTGGTCTCCAAGTTCATAATTCTTAATTAGAAACACATGATGTTCAAACAAGAAAAGGGGACCTAAAAATATTTGCATCATGTGAATTCCCATTATGTTTCTGGCGTATTAATTGTAGATTATTCTCGTAGAAATACGGCCAACATTGCTTTTGTCGGAATTATTTTTCTCCCTTTTTGCTATTGAAGAACAAGGATGCATCCTACCATCTAGCCTCTATATCAAAGAATTATTTTTTTATCAACAAAAAATAAATAAATAATAAAAATATTTCAGAGATACCTCAATCCCTATACAATAAATCTAAAAACAACACCACACACTAAACCCTCAAGAATAATGTGTCTTGCTTAATTAATATGTAGAAAAACATATTAGTCTACCCTTCCCAGTTATCTACGATCAAACTTTCAATTGTATCATTGTAAAGATTTCATTATGATTTATACTTCTATTCTTAAAAATCTTCTTATTTCTTTATTTTCACATTTCTCCAAATACTACTACCCACACATAACGAGATATTATTGACAACTTCATTTTTTTTTTAATCATCATGAATTGTGGGAAATGCTTTTTTTTGGTTCATGTAGAATAGAAAATCTTTGTGAACTATTCTTTAATGGTCTTATTTATTCAATTAACGATATTAAACATTCTTCGCTGTTAAGCAGATAAAGTATATTTACTTTTAATGGCAGTGCTTTCTTCGTTACCATAACATACTGTGATAAGTATTATTTGGTGTAAATATGGGATTATTCGTTACGTTTAGCTTTATAACAGACGATTGATTAAATATTCCTTTTTAAATAGCACAGGTGTGTTAGAGAATATGTTTTGTGGTCACAAGTCATAGGTACATAAAGTTGATCCATAGAGTATTTTGTTGACTTAATCCAATGCAGATCTCACTCACTCCGTGAACTCCCATCACATGTGCAACTTTTTTCTAATGATAACCTCCTAATTCCATTGGAAAGATGATAGTATCTCTTCCTTTTCTCCGATGTAGCATTATGGAGGAAAGTACCTCAGCTTAGAAAGGAAGATAGTCTTTTTGTGTTCTTTTGGCGCATCCATGAAAAGAATTTGAAAAAGGTCGAATTCATGAAGAACACGGGAGAGTAAGACAGCTTTTACTTTGGTTCTTTCAATTCAAATCAAAAGAAGAACCCCATCGCATCGCCATCTCTTTCAAGCTCCAGGCTCACAAGTCCAAACCTAGAGGAGAGGGAGAGGACTCATCCAACGCCCCTTGTTTCCCCATTTCCATTGTGCACTCTTATCCATTGCCATAAATAAAGCTGCCACACACCCCAAAAAACAAGAGAAGTGCCCTTTTTTTAGGTCTTTTCACAATCTCACCACCACCTTTGCTACCACAGTTCCATAATTGTCACTATATCCACACATGAACACCCCAAACCAACCAACACACTCTCCCTATGCTTATCTTGTGTCTTTAATTATGTGATCAAGGCTTGGTTTTCAAACGAATAATGCTAGTATATGTTCAAATGTGGAATTTTACTACCATTTGGATAGATTACTTTTTAACATTTCCACAGATAAAAAAGAATCTTGAACAGTAACAGTAAAAGTATGAAAAATAGATGTCATATGAAGAGTGTTGAGTAATTAAACTGGGTGGGAAAAGATGGAATATCATCATATCATATCATACATGCAAAGAGAGTTAGAAGGACTGAACTAATTAAATTTTCCTTGGAAACTAACTAACACAAATAACAGAGAGAAAGAAGATAAGATAGAGGTTATTTTCTTTCTCCCTCTTATTTATTGTTTTACTCTCTCTAATATCAAAACCAGTCAGAGAACAGAGCCTCCCAAATCTCCGTGAAGACTTGGACAATGATCTTATGATGATGATACGAATTCAGAGAGAGGAAACACTGCAAGAGATTCTCCAAATCCGCTGGCGAAAATATCTGCTTCTCCACGATCATCTCCAGCATCGAAGTCCTGAAGTCACTGTAAGGGTCGCTCGAGCGCTTCACCACCGCGAACGTGTCCTTCACCTTCCCGTGCAGCGGGAGAACACCCATGTCGGAGCTCCGGTCATTTTTCCGGCCACGGCGCCGGGACATGGAGGAGTCCGAGGAGAGGCTCTTGGAGGAGAAAAGGGTGTCGGTTTCATCGTCTTCGTCGCTGCTGTACCACCAGTAGCCGCCAAAGTTGGTGTCTTTGGAGCATGAATTGAAAGGGAAAAAGTCCCTTCTCTTCTGGGCACGTCTCTTCTTCTTCTTCTTCTTCTTCTTCTTCTTGGTCCTGACCCTTTTCGTTGAATCCGAAGCCTTTGTTTTGTGGTGTTCGTGGATTGTGCTGAGGGAAACGCTCGGAGAAGTGGGGGGGCAGGACATGACACCGAGGTTAAGGTTAAGGTTGTTGTTGGTGGTGGTGGTGGCGTTGTTAGCCCAGAGAAAAGGTGATGAAAAATGTGAGATTTTGCGTCTAGAGAGAGAATGAGAATCGTTAAAGGACAGAATGCAAGTGTCGCTGATTGTTTTGGGCCTACAAGTGGGAGGACATGGTGTGGTTTTGGGGGAGGATGGTTCAGTGGAGCTGGGTGGTGCAAAAACTGCTTTTTCCATTACATCCGCTATGTGACGGGTTCTGCAGGAAGCGAAGGAGGATCTGAACATGCGAGAGATTCGAAGTTTGAGACCTGTTTGGTTTTCCATGGCGAAAGACAGTGTGAGATGAGAGAGAAGTTTGAAGGAGAGAGTAGAGAGAGGGAAGGTATAAATGCATGAAGAGTGGAAGGGAAGAGTTATTAATAATGATTTGAAATGAAAGGAATTTAATTAATTAATAAATGAATGAAAATAATAAAGGACAGAAATGCTACTTTATGCTTTGTCCTTGTGTTGCAGAGAGTGGATGAATGAGAGAATTTGAGTTTAGTTTAATAAATACTTGTAACAGTTGTAATTGACCTTAGACCTTCAACTCCCCACTCTCTCCCTTTTCAAAATATTGCCAAAATAACATAATAATACAACAAATCCTAATTAATATCACTTATATTACATTAAATAAAAATTACTAGTAACAGTGGAAGGAATTTGGATCTTATTTACATTTTTAATATATAAAAAAATTAGTGGATTTAAAAAAAATGCAAAAACTGAAGAATTTGAACTCTGAAAGAATGGGTGAAACTCTGAAAATGGTAGAAAGCTTGGTAGATACGACAGAGTAAAAGGTCGTGCATGCTTTTCTTTCTTCTCCTTCCGTCTTCATCAAGCTCAGAAGCAGCATTCTCCCACAAGCTAACCCAATCTCAACAATTTATAATATATTACAAATATAAATTAATTATTTTTTAATGACATGTGAACTTGATTATGCAATAATTTATATATAATTAATTTTTTTCAATTTAAATTTATATTTTTAAGTTTTGAGAAATTGTTAATATAATTAAAATATTTCAAATGACTTATGTCATGACAATAATATTCATGAATATTATTTAGTAATTCTTTAGTGACAAAGATTTGAAGGACGATTCTACCTTACATATCAATTTTTTACGTAATATAATAGAACATTATAACTGCACAAGAGGAGCTCTTCTATATACTTATGAATGTTGTCACACTACTTATAGAACATATGGATACCATTCATATAGAGACAACACTTGTTTCAACATTCAAGTTTAGAAAGTTTGTACATATATATATGGATTTTTGAGTCTATTCACCAAAAAGTAAAACAAAACAAAAAGAGAAGAAAAAACGGGACAAAAAAAGAAGAAAGTATATGTTTTATTTGATAAATTTAAATTAAAAAGATAATTTTAGTTTGATGTATAAAATATGTAAATAATTCAATATAAATTCCATTTAAATGTTTAATTTTTTAGTAGTAAATAAAATCAATTTATAAACATAGTCTAACATTCTTGACAAACATATGTTTCGATTTTTCAAAAATATTAAAGTTTTAAAAGCATTATATATTAGATATTTTAAGCATAAACTTTTAATATATATATATAAATATTTGAATTTGTGGAAAAACTTATCCTAACCCGTGAGTGAGTAGCTTTATCGAGTTGGAAGGTCATGCAAGTAAATCACAGTGGTCAGTGGATTCAAATCTTTATTTCATCTCATATTTTTATTTTGTTAATTTAATAAAAAAATACGATATTAGGAGTCATTATTCTAAGAATATCTCATCTAAAAAATAGTATTCATTAATATATAGTTTAAGACCCAATTTATTGAATGAAAACCTACTTGATAACCCATCGACCTATATTATAATGAAAGAATACTATCTTAAATATAAAATATTTATTAAGACTTATATTCATCGGAGATGTTGTAAGAATTTGTATTCTTTATCATTTATGAAGATGACGAGATTACCTAAATTTTATTTTAAATAATACTGATCAATAACTACTACTTCATAATTAATATAATTAAAAGTTGTTACAACTAATAAATAATAATAATTAATAGAATTGGAATGAATAACATGGTACTAAAATAATCTGATTTTTTTTTAAGTTTTCCTTATCCGACAATGGTTCATTTGTCACGACATTCCATTAGAAATCGTTAGCTAATTACTACTTGATCGTAATTAGACATGACCAATAGCAGAAGAGGTAGTAGCATTTGGTTATTGCTACTTTCCAATGGTTTTTGTTTTTTTTCTTTAACTGTAGGAAAAAAAATGTTACTGTTACTTTCTTTTCAACTGAAAGTATATGTCATTTGAAATGTTCTGTAAACTTATTAAGAAGTAGATTTTTTCTAACTCAATATTTTACAAAGTGATATTTTCACCTAATTATATAAAAAATATTTTAATTTTTAGTTGATATACGATTTTTAATACATCTCGTGGTCCATTAATGGATCAATAGTAGATTGTCTCATAAGTTAAACAAACCATTATTACTAAGATATCATATTAATTTTGTATATTTTTGATAGAAAAAAAAATAAAAAATATAAGGTTCATTTCAAATTTTGTATTTCTCATTTTATTTTATAGTTACATATTAAAATAACTTCTACCTCAAAAGATACGACAAACCAACATCTTTGATGTATTGAAACAATGTGTAAGGAGAATGAAGATTAATGTGAAAATTTAAACTTCAACTAGATATTATCTACTTTAAATTTTGAACTTTTATCTATGTTTAAAAGATATCTCATAGAAATTAAAAAGATATATTTGAATTGTTACTAACTCTAGATAATATGAAACTATTTAGACATAATAAAACAATTAAAAATATAATTTTTATTTGAAATATATTTAAGGTTGAACATATTAAATAAATACATCATATATTATTATTAACATATTATTTTTTGCAATGTACTATTAAAATTGCGCATCTTTTACTCTTTTAATTATTAAATATGTTGACGTATAAAAATTCAAATTTATAAGTTTATTGATAATTAAATTTATATCTTGTCTAATAAGAATTTGATTCCAAAAGACTTCAAAGTAAATAAATATATTATATATAATTATATAGACAATACAGGTATTACATAGTAATATAAATGCATTATAATTGATAATGAATTTATTTAAACTGTTTTTTAATATAATTGTATTGCATACATATCATACTTTAAATTTTGTTATAACAAGCGAATATATCAAACTTATACATTATCCATGTAAAAAAATAAATTTATATAATGATATTTATTAGCAAGTTATTGGTACGACGAAAATTATCAACAAAATTGATAATTACTTCGTGTCTATATAATATGATTACAAAGAAAATATTTAGAATGCATTTTTTTTAGTCAACTTTTTTTATCTGTTGAAACAAACGTAATACGATGAAAGTGTAGATGGCGTTGCTTAAATACAATTATTTTTTCGGCAATATTCCTCGATAAAAGTACTCTAAAGTAATGGAAACAATTATTTGTTGTATTGAAGGCGAAATTATTGAAATTAATTTATTATTATTATTATTGTTATATTAATTGGGTAATTGTACTAATTGAGTTAAAAAACAATTTAAGAAGTGCAGGATATGTTTGCTCTGGGATATATATAGAAACAGGGGACCACAGTGAACAACGTTAATTATACTTATACTGTTTCTTAGTTGATGGCGCTTAATCATGTTTGAAATTCAAATAGTAGAAAACGAAAGCTGGTGGCATCTCCTAGTAATACACAATAACAGAAATAAAAATTAATAACAAAGTCCTACATTACCATAGCCTTTTCAATAACCCTTTAAGAATCTTTACCTAAACTTCCTTCCAATCTTCATAGTCCCGTGATCTATGCTTACTCTAATATAAAATTAAACATTTACTTCTTATGAATATCAAACACTTCTCTTAAATAGCATGTCGACGTCCGATACTTATATCGGATACCGACACTCGTATGACACTTGTAGGACACGTATTCATGAAGTATCTAATTCAAGAAGTATTTGTTGCTTTTCTAACAATTTTAATACAGTTCTAATACAATTTTAAAAATGAAAAATACATTAATTTTCTAAAAACTCAAACTTATTATATAATTTTTTTATGATTATAAAAATAAGAAACAAATTCTTATGAAACAGTCATGAAAAACATTTTTCTGCTCCAAAATATATTCTGAAACATACTTGTGCACATAAATCTTTATTATCAATTTATATAATTCATAATTATGTAATATATAGATCTGTGTACCTGTGTCTTACATTTTAGATATTATACATATTTTTGTGTCCGTATCAGTGTAGTCCGTATGATAAATAGTTTACTTGATAACAAACTACCTAACCATTATCTCCTACTTCTTTTTTCTTTTATGAAAAACAACCAACTTTGATAGGTTTATGTACACATGACTATTAAACTTTAAGATTGATTTTTTTTAATAATAAATAAATGAAATATTTCAGAGTATTTCAACTTTTATAACATCTCAAAACCTTTAACAATTAGTAGCTATATAAAAAAAAAACAAATAGTGCGGAACTTTTAAGCTATAAACCTAATCTCGCACACAAATTACAATGGACCAACTTAAACCTTAAACACTTGAATAGATAGCATATTGAAAAGCTCTTCAAATCTCATTCTATTAATATTCATCTGGATTCAAATTGGGTGTTCTTGGGAATAATATGGTTTAGGATATTGGGTGATAACCGAAGGAAGTGGTACAAGAGGTCTCAGTGAGCATTAACCAGTAAAACCTAGTACCTATATTTATAGCATTCAACTGAGAGAAAACTGAGATGAGAGGATCCCTTTGAACCACTTAGTTCTTGAAGAATGAGTCTACACGAAATCATTTGAATCAAAATGCAGTTTCCATTTGCGACATATAGCTGTAACCAGTGCATTAACCCTAAACCAAGAAAGTGGGTTGAATAAAATATGGAGTCCAGAGTAGACACCAATCATGTATGTATTCGCGGTTTGATTTTGACCCTTCTTCTTTTTTATCATTATTTTTTATTGGATTTTGAAAATGAGTGTAAGACGGTGGGGGATCTCCTAGTATATGTTTTTGTTTATATTTCTCAGTTCTCTGAATATAGAAAGCTTCAAAAGTTGATGGTGCAGAGAGAGAAGAATGTGGGAAATTTGATTT
The DNA here is from genome assembly GCF_000499845.2 of Phaseolus vulgaris. NCBI lineage: Eukaryota > Viridiplantae > Streptophyta > Magnoliopsida > Fabales > Fabaceae > Phaseolus > Phaseolus vulgaris. The sequence goes on along the minus strand of NC_023758.2, from coordinate 47,990,224 downwards.
TCGATATGTGAGATATGGGAGTGGAGGACAAAGGTAGTATTGTCACCTTATCAATGTTCCCTTCTTAATGGATCTCATTAACCATTTTTGTCACCATGCTCGCGTCTTTCTCCACTCGTCTGCTAGTTACAAGACAACTTTGAGATTTCAACTCTTTGCCACATCAACAACTTCTGTCTTTCCCACTAAACCATCTTAATCTACTATCACAAATTATTACACTGTAATCCCAATCCTCCAGAATCTGCTTAATAGATCAGTTGTATACACATATATTTAAATCTATGTGGATATTTAGTGCATATTGAGAAATATTTTATGTTATGTAAATGTGTAGGCTCGAGAGTTTAGATAATACGTAAAATTGCTGACGTGTCAATGATTTTTTAGTTGTTTAAGTCTTTTTTTTTCAAATGTTGATGTTTGGTCGGATGTAAAAGATACATCGAGTTCAAGTAAGTACTTTAGTTTAAGAGCAAGTTTTGGTAAAAATGAGAAAAACGTACCTTATTCTTCTACTGATGATTCTATTTATAACATTTGTTTATGGACCCTGGTCATAATGGGTTGGACATTAGTTACTAACTGACGTGCATCATGGTTCCGTAGGAATGTGTATCTTTCAATTAATCTGTTTTAACTGATTTGTAAGAGATATTTTTGTATATTCCAGGATACACCTTGACTTACTGTTATTTATTGCATGCTTTAAGATGTTTTTTATCTAGACGATCGATCACCAAGACTAAAAGTGATTCATCGAGTACCGACCGGTACATGTTGTTTCAAGAAGTTAGTGTAATTTTTCACTCTCGTAATAAGTTTACAAACACTTTACAGAGTAAAAAATATCATTACAATTTCACCTAATCTTGACATGATAGGCAAGTGCATGCTAATACACCAGATAAATTCAAAATGCAAAAAGAAATCAGTGCATGCCATTATTATTTGTTATTGTCAACAATCTATATAAGTGTACTTGAAAAAGTGGTAAAAAATCATGAATCCATGACAGTTTGAAATGATTAAATGATTTCTGTAATTAGAAGGGAAGCATAATGAAATGCATTAACCATAAGTACTGAAAAATGTGTTTGGAATGATGAGGAGAAGGGACTTTTGTGTGTGTGTGAAGAGCATCTGAAAGTCTTGGAAGGTTCCAAACGCATAAGGACACATGGAAACGAGAAGCTCTTGCCCTTTACTAGTTGAAAAGCCCCACCAAGGGGTAACAGACAGTGTGGGATAGTTACAGTCAGCTTTTGAAATTCACATGAAGTTAATGACAAGAAGATACAATTACTATTACATGGATTTCTTGCCACACTATTCCTCTGTTTCCTCTGCTTATGATGATTATATATAAAAGGGTCTGAACCCCATTTTTGTTAGCTTATGGCTTGTCAATGAACGCATGGGGAGGTGTTATAGTTTGACATTTGGATCATGACGTATGGTTTATGCTTTTCTTCTCTTTTTCTTCTCTTTTTCTTCTCTTCCCTTAAATACCACATGTACCACTTAGATTGGTGCAACCATAGGATATTTGTACAGGAGATTAGGTTGGAATTTCAAATCCTCAACGTTAAGTTTGCATCAAACAGGTTCCTCTTGCAGAATCAGACAACAGCATTGGACCCAAATAATGCCGTGAGAAAAGTCACCAAAAAAGTGTTTCAAGTTTTGAATTGAACCAATGGGATAAGTTTTGAATTGAGCAAATGGTGGCACTAGCAGAAGCTAAAACATGTGCATTAGGAGTAATTTCATGGACTGGGAAATTTGATTTTGTGGTACGGTGTTTGGCCTATGACTAAGATTAATGTCAACCCTAAGTGTTTTTTTTGGTACGTGTGTGTGGTGTGATGTGAGGAACAGAGTACCTGATTTTATGAAGGATTCAGCACCCGTGACTCAACTCATACATATTTTGCTTATTCTTTTACCATCACTTCACTTTAATTTCTCTCTGGCTGCAAAATATATATATGTACACACACTTTTTTTATCACTCAATACACCAAAATACACCAAACTAGTCCATAACTCCACGGAGATGGTAACAGGACCACGCTGCTTTGTTTCATCAATATTGAAATACAGAAGACAGGTCAAGTCTCAATAATTAAACATTGTTTAAAAAGCTACAAAACTTGTCCCTTTTTTAAAATATAATATTTATTAATATTCCTCTGTTTCAAAGTTTGAATAGTTTTTTTTTTAAGGTAGAATATTCGAGAGTATATCTGTTTACAGTGAAAAATATATTTTATAAGTTTTAATTTTTTTATAAATATTTTTTACTATTATTTTTGAGTAATTTTATTAAATATCTATATAATAAACTCTTAAGATAGATAAGTTAGATTATATTTCTAATAAGAGATCACACTAACTAACACTGCCTAATAAATATATTTTCACATAACTTTAAAATCCTACTAACATCTTCTATTTTTTCTAACCAATGCCCTTAACAAAATTCTTACATTCATAATTATGGAGCATCTTAATAAAAGCAAATAGAAAATAGATTAAAAATATATATTGAATGTAAGGATTAAAATAAGCAAATAAAATATCAATCACCAATTTTTACCTTTTTATATTTATTTTTGATCAAACTCGCTAACAATTTTATTTCTTTTCAAAAAAATTATCTTTGCTCTCTACTTTCTTCTAATGGGTACATGACCACATTCATTTTTCCTAAGTGGTGTGAGATTCACACATGTTTTTTTATTGACTTGTTTAATAAATAAGTTAAAAATCTTCTATCTCAAAGTTTTTACATGAAGTAAGTTAGGTCACATTGAAAAAAGTGACTTTGGACCACTATAATTAGATTCATTCTACTCCTCTATAGATTTTTCATCTTTATAATTTGAAGACTTTTAATTTAGTTATATTGAATTAGAGATGACACTGTTCATAGTAAAAAAAATAAATAAAAAAATGTAACGTGAATTAGACATTTAAACTTATTCGTCCACATAAGTATGTCTTTCATAATCCGTAATCAACGTGGTCCAAGTTTGGAGTGGCTATTCTAGTAATCCATATTTTCTTTTAATCTTTTTCTACGGTATAAAATTGTTTGGGTTGAATATAACTAAATATTTTAATTAATTATTTTGTTAATATAATATATTTTCATATTTACTTGTAGGAGATAGTAAAAAATTAATCTTTGAGTTTTTCTTTTAATTATTATAGTTGCAACAATTCGTTATTTTTATAAAATACTCAAAATAGAATTAAAAATTACAAAGAACTTATTTCTAATTTTTTCAATCAATTTTCAATTTATGCGGGTCGACCCGTGAAAACAAACCCAATTGTGCATGATATGTCAAACATATTAAGTCACAATCTTATGACCCACCATAATCTATTTTTTTTAATCAAATGTGGAAGAGTCATGATGAACAACCATAATATCAATGTTAACTATTTAAATTATATTACATTTTGAGTAGACAAACATTAAATTTATATTTCTTTTGTCTTTAACAATTTTTTCAAGTAAACATTTTTCAGTAAAGTTAAATTATAAATATATCCATAAGTTGATTCTGACATGTGAGAATACAAATATTTTGACCTTAATTTTTATTTATTTAATCATTTCAGTTATCCTTACTCGTCAACCGTCTGGTGGATGTTTGGATTCGAAAAAAGAGAATAAATAAAAAGAAAGAGAATGAAAAATGAGATTATCTTGATTAAAAGGAATAGTGAGAAAGTGAAAGAAAATTAAGAAAAAATTATTAAAATTTGTGTATGATTATATTATATTAGTTATTATAATAAAGTTTATTTTTATTATCATTACTTTATATTTAATATTTATTACTATTATTATTATATTAATTTATTTTATATTATTATATTATATTATATTATATAATTAATTATATCATTCATAATTAAATATTTATCAATTATGTTATAATATAATTATATGTTTATGTTATATGAAATATATGATTGAATTTTAGCTATGCATAAAAAATAAGATTATATGTGTAATATTTTCTTTCTTTAGATGGTTTTCCACAACCGTTTATTTTTTATTTATTTTAGCTCAGGAACAGTATTTCCTCCGAATATAACAGTGTAGCAATGTAGGGATGTAATGAATAGTGTCATTCGTCTCAGTTAACACTAAATGTACCAAGATGTCTTTAACTTGCAAAGGACACTCACCAAATCTTTTTATCAGAATAAAAATCTTAATATGTTAACTTTTTCTTATGTACCCCGTTCAACACTTAGAAGTTTGGTAACCAGTTAACATTGAGCAACACGATGGAGTTAATCAATAATCAATACTAGGTAATACATTTTTAATTATGATCCAAAGTCTTAATCCGATTCAATAACAAAAGACTTATGATAATTATATAGATAGACACATATTCAAAGAATCACATACGTTATCATTCAGTACTAATAGAGATACGTTATCATTCCGTACTAATAGTATCAAGTGTCAAACACAAAATTTTTACTTGAGTGTCGGAGTACTTTTTATAAATATCATTCGAGTCAAGAGTTCACGGAGATGAGAAACAAAAAAGTGAAAGGACTACTCAGAAATCATTTGAATTCGACCAATAAAAAAAATAATCATTTTCTTTTTTTTTATCCTTGTTCAATAACATTTTAAGACAATTTCATTTTATGTTTAACGATCAAACTAAGTCGTTATGTTTAGAATTTGTTTAAATAAATTAAGAAGTTAGATATAATCATGCAAACTACAAAGGATAAAGCAAACACAATAAAAGCAGAGATACATGAATTTACCAAGAACCCTCCCCTAAGCAACATCCATGTCCGTCTCCTTCACTCTGTTCCTTTCAGTATTATTTTTATTATCCTCAAAAAGAGTTTCCATTTCTTCTAAGGTTTTTCCCTTGGTCTCGGGCATAAACACATAAAAGAAAGCAGTAGCCAACACCATAATCCCCGCCAGCACAAAAAACATCCCTCCAAACGTTATTTTATCCGAAATACTCAAGAACGTCATGGACACCACCCCACTCACCAACCGGTTCACCGAAATCGCAAGGCTCGACCCTTGGGCCCTAAGCCTGGAAGGAAATATCTCCGACGAGTACACCCACGTGATGGGCCCAAGCCCAACAGAGAAAAACGAAACATCAGCGCACACGGCCACGATGCTCAGCACAACGGCCCAAAGAGGCTTGGAAGTGGAGTGTTGGAGAATCATGGAGCCCAGGCCCAACGCAGACAGCGACAGGGCCATCCCAGTGGTGCCCAACAGCAAAAGAGGCCTCCTCCCAAACCTGTCCAAGTAGAGGGCGGAAAGCAAAACAAAGGAACTCTTGGCAATTCCCATGATGACGTTAACCCCAAAAAGCTGTTTCTTCCGGTGAATTCCAGCAGCTTTGAATACCTCCGGGCAGTAGTATATGACGGCGTCGTTTCCGGAGGCCTGCATGAAAAAGTTAATCCCAACGGCAGTAACCAGCATCCGCCTGATGGGCCCAGTGGGCCGTACCAAAAGCTCTTTCCAAACGCCCTGCCCACGCCAATTCTCTGGGCCTGGGTCTGCAGCTTTGGTTATCTGGTGAAGCCGTAATTCAGCTTCCTCCGGAGTAGTTGAGATTCTGAGAAGAACGCGTTTGGCGTGGGGGATTCTTCCTTTCATGACGAGCCACCGGGGGGATTCCGGCATGGCGATGACGCCTAAAGCGATTGCGATTGCGGGCAGCGCTGCCAGTCCCAGCATTAGTCTCCAAGAAATGTGTTGAGGGAGGGAAGAGAGAAAGTAGTTGACGATGTAGCCGAGGAGGATCCCTACGGTGATGAACACTTCCGGGAGCGATGTCAGGAAGCCACGTGTCATCGCCGGTGAGAGCTCTGCGGTGTAGAGAGGGGCAATCATGAGGGCGTAACCCACGCCAATGCCTGCCACCATTCGGCCGCACAAGATGAAGGCGAAGGAAGGTCCCAGACCCATCAAGATGGCGCCCACCAGGAACGTCACCGAGGATAAGACGATTGTGTAGCGTCTTCCAATGTAATCCGAGGTTTTTCCCGATGCAAGTGATCCGATTAGAGAGAAGACGTTGAGTGTGCCCACTAGCACTTCCTCTTGCACCGCCGATATTTTTAGGTTTTCTCTTATGAGCAAGGCGGCGCCACTCATAACCCCAATGTCTGCGTATCCAATCAGAGCTCTATCAGTGAAAGAAAATGAGGGAAAAAAGAGATTGAGTGATTCGGTGACCCACCGTAGCCCAGGAGAATGGAGGTGGCGGAACCCAGAAGAGCCGAGACTACCGTGAAGGTGTTGAGGCGAGTGGGAGAGGTTTGTTTGGCGTTGCCGTTCTCCATTAGTTGTTTGTGACTGTGAATGTGAGCTTCCACAAAACGAACAAGAGAAAAGAAAGAGATGAGAGAAAACCATCACCACATATACCAAATTAACAAAATTATTAATCAATTTAAATACAAACAAAGACAATCACTTTCATGCAACATCAAAATAATAATACTTAAATGAGCTTAATATCTTTTTTTTTATACCATAAACACATACTCTTTTTTTTATGTCTATTCATATCACTAATTTTGAAATGATGTTAACAAATAAAAGGGTATTTCTTTTATACCATAAATACATACTTTTTTTTTTATGTCTATTCATATCACTAATTTTGAAATGATGTTAACAAATAAAAGGGTTGTTGAAAGTTGGGATTAAGGGAAGGATTCTTTTTCATGGCATCTCTAAAAATACTGTGACACATTAACGAAGATCTCGATATTTGACACAGTATATTTAATGTGTAATAATGATTTTTCGAAAACTGTAATTATTTATAATTTTATATTTTTTTATTAGTAGGTCAAATTAAAATTTTGAATCATGTATTACATAATGTTTAATCATTATTTTGTCTGTTTTTCTTCTATTAAACTTAAAGAAATTTGTTTGTATCAGTCGACTTTTACTTGATATATAGAGACTTCTATCAATATTTAGGACAAAATATAAGCTATTTGAAATTTATTTATATTTAAACTTATTTTCTTACATTTGAAATATAATGTAAAGTTGTATTTATGTGTCGGTAGGTATTAGTCTTACCCGTTTAAGAGTGTTTATATTTATGTTTAAACCTGAATAACTGTATTGTTACAGCATCTTCTATGTTGGATAGTGTCTTGTCAATGCTCAAAGTTGAGAGAGCCATGTCCTGTTTAGGTATCGTTCAAATCTGTATGTTAGTCTTGAAATCGACTTAGTATTTAGAGACACATCCATTAAATTTAATATATATCTTTAATTTTTTAGGCTACTTCTCCTCTAATCAAGGAACTTTATAATTCACGTAATAGAAACTAATTAATAATTAATTGTGACCAATATGAGGATTCTAACTCACACAAATGTTTGGTAGAATATTTAAACAATTTATATTTATGACCTTCTTGCTTATAAATGGTTGGATATGAAGTCAGGACCAATTGGTTGGGCTGACTAGACACATGTTTAGTAAGTGAGCTTAATTATTATATCCCTTTATTATCTCTATTTATCTCTTATTGTATTTGTAATTGGTGTGCAATAGAATATAATGTAAACATAATAGTTGTTCGGGTGGATGTAGGTTGCAGTTGGCAATCGAACCACGTTAAATCTTGTGTCGTTTATTTTTCTGCAGTTGATTCGTGATTGTATGTGTTGTTTCCGCGTGCGTTTTTCCCATCATAAATAACAATACTTTATTTTGCTTATCAATAATGACTTATCTATATTTGTTCCATTTTCATTTTGTACATACTATTACTCATTACTTGTAATCTTTTATGCAGTTCCAATTGAAATATTGTTGAAACTGTGATTACATATGAAAATTAAACGCAACAAAATTGTAAAATGATAAATCCAATATAATAATAGTTTAAATTCATAAAAGAAATGAATATAAGTAAATATTTAATTTAATTAAACATACTTGACAATATAATTTAGATAAAATCACTTATTGAAATAAAAAATATATACTAACGAGTTTATTAATTAGTTTCACCTGTTTTAAATTAAAAACTAATTTATTAAAAATTAGATCACCAGCTTTATCAGTCAAATTTGAAATAAAGAATGTACTTAAAACAAACAAACAAAAATCTTAAAAGAGTTAATAATTACATTTAATAATTTATTAACTTATATATATTCAAAAAATATTAATAGCAATTTAAAATAATATAAAAAAATAGTTTTGAAGCATTAATGAGATATTAATGAACAAGCAAGGAAACTTCATTTTCATTGAATGATAGGATAGGAATCCATCGGTGTCGGTTTCGTTTCATAAAGATGGATCGGCCCATTAACTTTTTTTTATTTTTAGTTTTTTAAATTTTGTATTATATATATTAAAAATTATTTAATTATATAAATATTTGTATGCTTTTAATTAATTAATATATATTAAATTAAAATAATAATTATTTTACATATTAAATTATTTTATTATAATTAATAACTAATTTTTTATGTATTAATGATTTACATTACATTAGTATATTTTGCATTATTTAAATAATAAAATAAAAATAATAATTTTTTTATTTGAAAAACGTGAGTCAACTTTCCTGACCTAGTTTAACAAACTATTTATTTACATTTTTTTATAAAAAAAATATAAACCATATAAGAAAATAATGGTATTAAACATAATGAAGCTGGTTAATAAAGTAATAATTAGCGTATTCATAATTATCCTTCCCGCATACTTATAATGATATGTTATGATACCAACATAATGTATCAAACTTTTTTTAATCAATTAAAAAAAAAACACTTGAGATATTAATGTATCAATTCTTACAACCTTTTCCAACATGCTTCTAATTACATCTCATAACAATGCATTTACCATCTTTCCACAAAACATACCTCTTTTTCTTTTTCTAATAATAAGCCCAAATTTGAGTTTTCACCATTTATGATATAAAATACATTTTACTATGTTAGCTAGTAACCAAATATATATTTCAAAATATTTTTAAAAATCATGTTTAATTTAATTTGATTTTTTTTAAAATATAACAAATTTAATGTTATGCATATATCTGATGATAAACACCAAACTGTGCAAGGTGTTTCTTAAACATATTACATGCATGACAAACTGATGCATATCTATCATAACTAAGACCGTTAATTCATAAAAGAACCACATTCTCGTTGATTGATAATAACAGCACATTAAGTACTTGACTTCTTTAAGAAAATTTCTCCACAACAAAAATTTAAGTTAATTTAATAAAATTTTGTTTGTTTTAATAAGATTTTTACCAATTATAAAATTTCCAAAATATTTTGATACATTGACATAAGATCATATATACAATTAATCAAGTGATTTTTTTTTTCACAAAAGTTGTATAATTTGCTTTCGTTATTATCATAATAGTAAAAAAATATTACTAGTATGGATAAGTCATTGTTCAACAATTTTAATAAAAAAAAAATTAAAAAAAATAGTGTAATCTAGTAACAAATTTAATTATAATGGTTTTAAGGTTATACTTATAACCAACTCATTTGCCATATCACAATTAAAAATGGAAAAACCTTTCATCTTGATCAATTCTTCAAATATATTAACTAGACTCATGGTTGAACATACCATATTCAATTCCATTAGATGTTTGTGAATGTTTTCTCCTTCAAGTTCATGAAATTTGAAAAATAAAGGTATCAATCCGAATTTAAGTTCACAATTAATTTCTTCTTATAGTAGTAGTTATGGAAATTGAATACATGAGGGTTAATATCCAATGTCTAGATTGACCAATTATTCTAAAGTTATTCTTTTGCTAATTTTCACTTTCTTCAAACGAGAATGCTTAGTTTTATAACTAGATAAAGTTGTATCAAGAATTATATAACTTCAATCCCTTTTTGTAATCTCTTTGCATGTTCTTTCAACTCGAGGTTTAGAGGATATAATATATATGGTATGTTCTTGCTCATACACCTCTGGAACAAATTTTTATAATACTCAACAACCAAACAACGTACAATAGTAAAATAATTTTGAAAAACACAAATATATATGTATATATAATGAAAGAATATCAATTTATAAGATTCAATGGCATGTGCTTTTCGATAACGACGCCAATTTGATAAACTTGGTGTAACAAAAACGTTTTATCAAATTGAGATCATATATCTAACAACAATTAGAGTGTTGTATTGGTTCCATTGTCAGGACTAATACAAAACTTCAATTGCGACTAGATATAAATCTCCACTCCTCAAGAGTTATAACACTCATATCAGGATTTCAGTGCAAAACAAAAACATTTTAGTTAATAACCCTAAATCCTAAACACATAAGTATGCCAACTTCAATTGTTTTAAGCATTTTAGGACTCACCAAGAGATAAGTTGGGTAGGTTGATTTGTCTAATAAGTGAATCAAGTAGGTTAACTAGAGTCCAAATGAGGTCTAACCAATTTTAGGCATGTGAATGTTGTCTTTTAAGGATTTCTTTTGAAATTCAAATTTATTATGTTGTCTATTTAAGAACTATTTTGGGAACCCATTGTTGTTTAGTCTTTGTTTCTAAAAAAATCATTTTCTAGTTTTGGACCTAGTATTTTTCATTGTCATGAACAATCTAAAATAGAAAATTAATTTTTTTTTTAAATTAAATATTTTTCACCATCCAAAGTACATTATAAAAAGGTGTGTGAATTATAAAAATAACTTGTCCACCAACCATCTTAACCATAAAATTAACCTTATGTATAAAGAAATTATAAATCATTGTTAATTTGATACAAAGTATAATATACAAACTTAATTTTGTTAATTGACCATTTTAACCATTATAATAAAATTGGATACAAACCAATATATTGCAAAAAAAAAAAACACTACAAAAAAACTTCCCATATTCCATTTTTAAAATAAAAAAAATCATATATGAACTCCACAAACTAACTCATTCAATTTGTGATGCATCCAATTTTGTCACCCAATCCTAGCTACACCACTCCATATTCAATACACCCCCCATAGAGTCATTGTAATAATCCAAAATATTGAATCACACAATACTACCAAATTTCTTTTATTGCTCTCATTATTTTTTATTTTTTTAACTTTATTATCTTATTCTTTTGTTCTTCAAACACATTTCATAAACAATATCAAGGTCCCCCATCACGAACATCTCTCTAACAAAAATAATCACAATACACAATCTTCTGCATAACATCATAATTCCCAACACTTTCAGATTTGCATAATTTTTTTATGTCATTTCTTTTATTTATACAAACATTGTCCATATTATTATATATAGCCAAAAATACACCAAAACAACACAAAGCTCACAATTAACATGCATTTCTTTTATCACATCATAATTAATATACCTTTCAAGTATAATTTAACAAGATCTTAACAAAGTTGATAAAAAGAACAAGCCAAATTAAAATTCTTATGCTAAGAATATTTTACCCTTTATACAATCCATGAAAATCTTACTAACATAATTAAATGCAGATAGAATCGAAGATTGACTAAAAAGTAGGAAGTAAAAAAAAAAAGAGTGAAGATGGAATAGAAAATTGACAGGAAGAAGACAAAGTCTCTTGATCGAAATCAGTATTATAAGATTTCCTTTGTAAGGTAAGGTTGGTGTCTCAAACTGCAACTACAACCAAACAAGATGACTTCTCTCTCTGTTTTTCCCTCACTCCCATTGCTTCAAAACCCTAACTTCACTAATCCCCGTCTCTCTAATTTCATCAATTTCCCTTTCAATTCCACGCGTTCTTTCGCACCACTCTCTCGCCGTGATTTCCTATGCAGAGCGTTCAGGGATTCCAGCGAGGACACCAAAGCGGTCCTCAAGTCCGACGACAGCGGCGGTGGAGACGGAGGCGGAGACGGTGGGGGTGACCGGGACGCGGAGAAAAAAGAAGGGCCTTTGCCGGAGTGGTTGAATTTCACTACTGATGACGCCAAAACGGTGCTTGCTGCTATCGCAATTTCCCTTGCGTTTCGCACCTTCGTGGCGGAGCCTAGGTACATTCCCTCGCTGTCAATGTACCCTACATTTGATGTTGGCGATCGACTTGTTGCTGAAAAGGTAGCCTTTTTGTTCCTTTACCTTCTTCTAATTTCAAAAGGGTGTTCAATTGTTCATGAACTTGCTATTAGCTGTGTATTTTCGATTAGGACTGAAACTTTGACGATATTCAGCTCGGATTTGGCACTATTTACGGCAAGGAGAATGCTATTTGGAGATAAAGTGTACTGGTAATTAATGATTAAAGAAATCAATTGTTTAAACTTGAAAGTGTAATTAAACTCGAAGTTTGTGAAACATGTATTTGATCTTGATCACAATCTGAAATTTAATTTTTTAAACGACGAATGCAAGTACACTTTATCCTCTGAAATTGTACTATTCTCACTTTAGAAGAGTCGGTTTAGTTGAAACATGATGAGACTGGCTCAATGTTGAAATTAACTACTCCACCAATGAAAAGGAAAAAAGAGTCCAGACAACATCTTGTGTGTGTGGATATGGCTATTCCCTTTTAATAGATTTTATCATCATCATCTGATTAGGCTTTCTGCTATGATTTATGGTGTGTCTGTATGTGAAGAGCTGAATATTCATCTTCATGACAACTTCAGCTATTTGTTGGAAATTATAAGAATTTGGCGTTTTTCTATAATGTGTGGAGAGTCTGTAAGGCTCTGGAAACATAAGAGTTGTAGTTTGTTTACTTCCTTTTTAAGACACTACTTTTCAAACCATTAACTGAATTTTTTTTTCATGAAATGTTTATAAGTGTCTTACCTTTGTGGGTTCTAGTGATTGAAATGTTGATTCTCTGAAATTTTTTGTAAAGTTTTTAACTATGTAAAACATGGATCTAAAAATTTCTTGTTGTGAGACATATACTAGCTTATGGGGATTACGGTAGACTTAATTGGTAAATTCCCAGTTTCTTTTTGTTTTGCTTAAACAGATTATTTACCAACTTAGAAATTTGTAGATAATAGTTTTTTATTTTTTTACTTGTTTGTACGTATTTGTTCTGATGACAAGTGTTTAATGTTGAATTTGACTACTTCGCAAAATATATATGTACATGTAGGCTTGGATACTTGTGTTGTGAGGCAAAGTGTCAAATTTAGCTATAATAGATTTTAACATCAAGGTTCAGCTAGACTTACTTCGGCCATGATGCATCTCCATTGTAAAGATACATCTTCATTTTTCAGGTTTCTTACTATTTTAGAAAACCATGTGCAAGTGACATAGTGATATTTAAAAGTCCTCCAGTTCTTCAAGAAGTTGGATATAGTGACGACGATGTTTTTATAAAGCGTGTGGTTGCAAAGGAAGGTGATATTGTGGAGGTAAGATCTTTTGAGAAGAGCATTGATAGTCTTATTTTGTGATGGTATTGTCTTTTGAGGATGTTACATTCATAGTCATGTTATCATTTGTTTGTCCATACCTTCACTTTTCCACTTGGTTGGTTAGATAGTGGCTACTGGTTGTTATATGTAATTGGAACTTCAAAGTCTGCATGAATAGCATTTAGTAGCCATTTATAATTTAAGCTAGATTAATGGGGTGCTTGATTCAGCAGCTTAGGCTGAAATGTGAGCAATTGAATTATTTGCAGGTCCGTAAAGGGCATCTTGTAGTTAATGGGGTTGAGAGGAATGAAGACTACATTCTTGAACCACCTGCATATGAGATGAAACCCACAGTAAGTTATATATTTTAATATTCTGGTTCTGTTGTCTTTCTCTCCTCTATTGATCCTAAGGAACTACATAATTTGTTTTGTTTTGCAGCGAGTACCAGAAAACTACGTTTTTGTGATGGGTGACAACCGGAATAACAGCTATGATTCCCATGTGTGGTAATGATGTTTTTTAAGTATCCTGTCATACATTCATTCTTTTTACTATTATTTTCATATTTGATAATAATGTTGTGAATGGAATGTGATTTTGTTAGGGGTCCCCTGCCATCGAAGAACATCATAGGCAGATCAGTATTTCGGTATTGGCCACCAAATAGAATTGCTGGCACAGTTTCTAAGGACAGTTGCAGTATTGAGACCACGCCGGAGAATACAGAGACTGCTCTACCTTCTCAATGACCACACTTGCCATCCATTAGTGTGGATAATGTAAAATATGCCAATTTTTGAGGTTAGTCTTAATCTTAGAAAAGAAAGAGAACGTTGCTAAGTTGGAAAAACATATTTATGTAAATGCTCATAATTTAGATGCAAACAAGATTTATTTAAACATAGTGCATCACAAACGTAACAAAAGAGCTTTCTAGGAATTTACTTTTCCTCTAGAGAACGATTGATTTGTATTACATTATAAAATGGCTTTATTATTTATGAAATGATAAATTGTTTACGATTGTTATTGAATCTTTGAGGAATGATTGATTATTTTGGAAGAAAGGCGTTGTGTGTATAATATAGCTGATTTGATTGTTACCAAGTAAAATTTATAAAGCTTATTTAGGATTTTAAAGTTATGGAATGTAGAATTCAAACTAACATCGTATTATTACCAGAGTGGACTTGAATTAAAAAGGTCCCTTGATACACTTTTTTGGCAGTTTAAAGAGGTAAGAAAAGGAGAGACTATTTAGGCCAATTTAACTAAATAAACCTCATAAAATAAACACAAAAAAGGCTTTTAAAGCAAAAAATTGATTTATATTTAATAGTTTATAGCAAATCTATGTGGTTATGTACATTTGATTAAGTATTCATCACCCTCTTTTATCTTCTTTTTTTCATCATATGTTTTTATCTTTGATGTTTTTCATTCCAATTATTGTCTTGTTCAATTGTGCTCTTGCTAAGTTTCTTCTCCATTACTTAAGTTTGATAACTCTTGGCCAACTTGTTTACACCGAAATCTCACCCATAATTTCCTTGTCCGATCTCAAAAAAAATTCCAAAAAGACAACCAAGAATCACCTCAATCTGTAAAATAATATTCACAATTTTACTCCAAAAAACTCCTAGAAAATTTTAACCTCATCCTAAGGCATAAAAGCCTCCCTAAGGTAGCCCAGAAGAAACACCATCCTCCCTTAGAGCTAGCCAAAATTAAAAACAACCCATAAAGCATAAACCCCTTCTTGAATCATGAATAGTTTGCAAAAAATTGTCAATTCGTAAAGCATGATTATAATAGGATAGAGCTTATGTGATGTTTAAACGATGATTAAGACATTAACTAAAACCAGGAATAATATTTATAGAGAAGCAAGGTAAATTAAGCGCAAAGTAACCAAAAAGGCAACACAAAACTAGTTGGAATAGTAAATATATCCAACTGCTTTAGAAAATACAAGGAGATGAGACTGTTTGAAAGGAACTTAATTTTATTACAGACTTGATTGGTATCATCACAGACTATTCATTGCATAATAATAAAATTAGGTTAAGTTAAATATGATCAATGAAAGGGTCATCGGATAGGAGCGAAAGACTAAAACTAAATATAATCACAGATAAATCATCTGAACTATGCTTATGATCATCACATGACCCTTCCTATATAATTATAACGCAACAACTAGATCAACTATCGGTAGAGAGCCCCTCAGCCTTGAGAGTTCGAGACTGATCGGTTTTGGGTCGATCTGACATGCTCCTATAAGTGGCCCAGTTGCATTCCTACTGGGTAGCGTACCTGACTCGGATAGGTATTTGCCTAACTTATAAGATATAGTAGCCTCTACAATTCAAAAGCTGATAAATGCAAATGCAAAACTAAATACTCCCTACATTTTTCAGTAAATAATTTCTAATACAATAATACAAAAATTATAAAGAATACAAACAGAACAATAAAATTATTAATGCATTGTAGAAAAAAAAACAATGAATGTAGACGGACATAAAATGAGCTGGCGAAAACGGAAAAACTTCGTATTTGCCGTCGTTGGGGATCATAATATCATAGTTGAAAAGAGCAAATTAAGTATTTCTATTGCCAAAACATGATAGTAGAACTATAGTCTCATACATCCAAGGAAGGAAAAAGCAGCATTAACATGCTCTTAGGCAGCCACTGCGAATGTTTAGAGAAACAAGCTTTCATTGGTATCATCACAGACTATTCATTGCATAATAATAAAATTGAAATTGGAAAATATGGATAGATTAAAATTGCCAATTACAGTACATCAATTTTACCATCTTAGATTAAATATTCCATCCTACAATGATCAGCAAAACACAAGAAAATAGAGCTGACAAAGTGAAACAGATGGATGAAGTGAATGTTAGAGACTCGTACATCCCTAAAGAACTCAGAGACACCCCTAAAAGGGCTGACGAAAAGTCTCACATCTTCAAGGAACAAAACCTCAGTAACAACATGCCAAAACACCAATCGGACAAGAGAACAATTGAAAAGCAAACAATGTAACTAATCAAGAATTTAAAAAATGAGATAAGTTAAATATGATCAACGAAAGGGTCATTAGATAGGAGCGAAAGACTAAAACTAAATAAATATAATCACAGATAAATCATCTGAACTATGCTTATGATCATCATATGACCCTTCGTATATAATTATAACACAACAACTTGATCAACTATGGGTAGAAATCCCTCAGCCTTGAGACCGTCCCGAGACTGATATGTTTTGGGCCGATCTGACATGCTCCCATAGGTGGTCCAATTGCATTCGTATTGGGTAGCGTACCTCGCCCGGGTAGGTATTTGATCGACCAGGTCTGGAAGACATTGGGCCTAAGTCCAATTCTCGAGTTTAACCAAGATTCTTGGAACACTGTTGATGAATCCCCATGGAGATATCATTATGTAATAACAATAAATTGGATAAATGTAAACATACAGAGCAAGTTTTTTACTGTCTATATGTAATAATTTTGCTTTAACATTAAATTACCGTATATGCAATATCAGTAAACATTTTAAATCTAGAGTTACATAATTACTGATACAAAAATAAGTCATGTATATCATTCTTCATTTAAGAATCCCACAATTGTGATTCAGCCTAAAACTGCTGCTTAACTTAGAAAATATAGTAGCTTCCACAATTCAAAAGCTGTGATAAATTCAGAAGCAAAATCAAATTCTCTCAACATTATTCTGAACGACAGTACAAGCATACTCTCAGACATCCAAGGAAGGAAATAGCAGCATTAGCTCTCAAACCCGGGAAAGGCGAAAGCTCTTAGGCGGCCACTGCGAATGTTCAGAGAAACAAGCCTTTGGATTTATCATCATCGAGTTGTTGAAGAACAACCAAATACTACTTAACAACAATCTACACTTGACATACAATTTCAAAAAAATATAAAACAGAACTAAGTAAAGTAGCAGATCTACTATAATAAAAAAACATAAAGACTCAGACAGCCAAAGAAGTATAAAAGCAGCATAATCTCTCAAGCCACTGCGAATGTTTAGAGAAACAAGCCTTGATTAGTATCATCACAGACAATTCATAATAAAATTGAAATTGGAAAATATGCATAGATTAAAATTCCCAAGATTTCTGCGTCTGCGTCTGTAAAATCATACTTCTGTTGTCTCAGCCTAGAGATACAAAACTTAAAATCAGATTCTTCTTTTAAATACATAAATTTAGAAGTTTTACATCACTTGTTGATCAGCAAAGTTTCTCATAGAAATTAACCACTTAAAACAACTGTTTGAATTTCAACGCTCACTTTGTTATACCAATTTTAATCAAACATTATTTAATACAATTTGGCGATATTTTTAATGTCCATATACACTTCTCTTAGCCTGTATGTTAGGTTAGGTGTTCCACTGTCTAAGTTAAATATGAGGTTCACATTTGAATGGATAAAATTCCACTGAATTGCTGAGAAAGAAAGTTGAAGGTGAAAGGAGAAATGACACACTATAATAATAGAAAAGAGAGGAAAGTTGGTCTTTGGAGGAAAAATAGGTCTTTGGAGGAAAAATGAGAATGTTGACCCTTCAAAACTTTTGCATGCATAGTTTTTTTAAGATCCTATTATAACTTATAATAAGAATTTTTTCAATTGTCTGATACATTAATAACACATTAAGTTTAGAGAAACAAACCTTAATTGGTATCATCACAGACGATTCATTGCATAATAATAAAATTAGATTAAGTTAAATATGATCAACGAAAGGGTCATCGGATAGGAGCGAAAGACTAAAACTAAATATAAGCACAAATAAATAATCTAAACTATGCTTATGATCATCATATCATATGACCCTTCCTATATAATTATAACACAACAACTATGGGTAGATAGTCCTCAGCCTTGAGACTGTCCCGAGACTGATCGGTTTTAAGCCGATCTGACATGCTCCTATAGGTGGTCCAATTGCTGGGTCCGAACGACATTGAGTTTAAGTTCAATTCTCGAGTTTAATAAAGATTTTCGAGACTATCGTTGATGAATTCCCATAGAGTCATCTTCATGTAATAACATTAAGGTAAATATATAATGGAAATCAATCTTATTAATGTATAATATAATATTGTGCATTAATAAGATTGATTTCCATAATATATTTAGCTAAATTAATGTTATTACGTGACAATAACTCCACGGGGGTTCATCAACAATTGTCCCGAGAATCTTGAGTTAATTCGAGAATTAGACTTAAGAGGTTCAATTCTCGTCCCGGGATTGATCAGTTTTAAGCCGATCTGACATGCTCCTATAGGTGGCCCAGTTGCGTTCCTACTGGATAGCGTACCTGACTCGGATATGTATTTGATTGATCGAGTCTGAACGACATTGGGTTTAAGTCCAATTCTCGAGTTTAATCAAGATTTTTGTAACTATCGTTGATGAATTCCCATGGAGTCATCCTCATGTAATAACATTAAGGTAAATATATGATGGAAATCAATTTTATTAATATTGTGCATTAATAAGATTGATTTCCATAATATATTTACTTAAATTAATATTATCACATGACGATAACTCCACGGGGGTTCACCAACAATTGTTACAAGAATCTTGAGTTAATTCGAGAATTAGACTTAGAGTTTTAATCCTCATCGTTCAGACCCGATCCGTACATCCAAAGACACTACTAAGTAACACATTTAAGACAACAAAACCTCCATAGCAACATGCCAAAACACCAATTGAAAAGCAAACAATGTAACCAAACAAGAATTTAAAAAAATTAGATTAAGTATCATAAAAGGTCATCAGATAGAGGTGAAAGACTAAAAATAAATATAATCACGATAAATCATCTGAACTATGTTTGTAAACATAGTATGACCCTTCTTATATAACTATAAGACAATTACACGATCATGAGAAAGAGAAAAGGTATTTTTTTAAGACAGAAAATTTTAGAACAATTAACTACATAAACATGATACAAATCAAATAAGTTACAGGATTACAGGAAAATGAAGGCTTCAGAATGAAGGCAGTACTGGTTGCGTAATCATGAAAGATCATACAATGTTGTTCTCTAATTCATATATCATTGGAAAAAAACAAATACAGAAATAAAGATTATCAAGAATCATGAACAAGAACATCGATAGAAAAACTAATGAACAAGAACATCGATAGAAAAACTAATGATCCACACAGAGTAGTTCAGACATATGCTTGTCTATTATTTTCGATTCAATCACAAGCCAAACAAAGAGTACAAATCATGGTATACTCAAAATAACAAAGACAGGAAAAGAGAAACGGAGAAAGAAGGGACTCAGAACCTGGGTGGTGATATAGCAGAATAGTCAGCAAGGCCGATTTGGTCAACTACAACGAAAAACACAGATATCGTCACAGTCCACGATTTGATTTCCGAGAACACTACAAAGAAATTCTTTTTATGTGTATTTCAATTTGTAAAAAACTAATTTGAAGATATATGAAACTGTGATTGAAACATACGACTAACTGAAACTACTGAAAAATGAGGAAAGTGGACCTTTGGAGTACAATGACAATGTTTTAACATCCATAATTTTCTAAGGCCATTCTTCTTTTCTTAAAGACAGAAAAGTTAATTTTAATCCATATCAGCATTTCATACATAGATTCTGGCCTTATTTTGGCTTATGTTACAATCAATTACGGATGAAACTGGACCGCAATTTCACATTCAAGGAGTGTGATTATAAAAAGAGACGCTACAATAAACTGAGATATACATTCAATTTCAGTTACATTAAATTCACATAAGAATGAGGATATTAAATTTATTATAATAGATGATAATACAATACTTGAACGTCTGTTCGAACACGATTATTTATAAATATTCATTTTTACTTTCATTCAAATAATTCAAATTTTAATAGAAAGACTTTGGTAAAACATTTAATAATACTATCTAAATTTGTAAGTAATTAAATCACATCAATCATAATCCAGAAAAGAAAACTTTTTCACTATGCATTTCTACAGTTTCAGCTTTAACAAAAAATTACAGTATTTGCAATATCAGTAAATAAGTCATGTAAATCCATTCTTCCCACATTTGTGATTTCCCATAAAAGCTGCCTAATATTTTAGCCACTACAATTCAAAAGCTCATAAATGCAGAAGCAAAACTAAATACTCCCGACATTTTTCAGTAAATAATTCCTTATACAATAATACAAAACGATAAAGAATACAAACAGAACAATAAAATTATTAATGCAGTCATAGAAAATTGGAAAACATGCACAGACCAAAATTGGAGATTACAGTACATAGATTAGATATTCCACCCTACAACGATCGGCAAAACACAAAAAACAGAGCTGACAAAGTGAAACGGATGGATGAAGTGAATGTTGAAGACAAGAACATCCCAAAAGTATTCAGAGACAATGCTAAGGGGGTGACGACCAAAACAACCTCAATAACAACATGAAAAACACCAATAGGAACAAGAAAAAAATTGAAAAGAAAATAATTTAACAAATCAAGAATTAAAATAAATAAATAAAGTTTAGCATGATCAATGAAAGGGTCATCAGATAGGAGCGAAAGACTAAAACTAAATATAATCATATGATCATCATATGACCCTTCGTATATAATTATAACACAACTTGATCAACTATGGGTAGAAAGCCTCAGCCTTGAGACCGTCCTCGGACAATCATATCTAATTTCAAGGATAAGTTAACTATTTATAAATTAGACGCTTAAAATCCATATCCTACGAATTCAGTAGTATAAATTTCAATGCCCACTTAGTTCGACCAATATTAATTATAAATAATGGCCATGATTTCCCATAAAACGGCTGCCTAACTTATAAGATATAGTAGCCTCTACAATTCAAAAGCTGATAAATGCAGATGCCGTCGTTGGTATTTGCCGTCGTTGGGGATCATAACATCATAGTTGAAAAGAGCAAATTAAGTATTTCTATTGCCAAAAAATGACAGTAGAACTATAGTCTCAGACATCCAAGGAAGGAAAAAGCAACATTAGCATGCTCTTAGGCAGCCATTGCGAATGTTTAGAGAAACAAGCCTTGATTGGTATCATCACAGAGAATTCATAATAATAATAAAATTGAAATTGGAAAATATGCATAGATTAAAATTCCCAAGATTTCTGCGTCTGCGTCTGTAAAATCATACTTCTGTTGTCTCAGCCTTACAAAACTTAAAATCAGATTCTTCTTTTAAATACATAAATTTAGAAGTTTTAGACATCCAACAGTAAGGTGATTGAGGTCTCAGACATCCAAGGAAGGATATATACAGCATTAGCTCTCAAGCCTGGCGACGAAAGCCACATTCAATCTTAATAAAATTCAGTAAGGAGTGTGATTATAAAAAGAGACGCTACAATAAACTGAGATATACATTCAATTTCAGTTACATTAAATTCACATAAGAATGAGGATATTAAATTTATTATAATAGATGATAATACAATACTTGAACGTCTCTTCGAATACAATTATTTATAAATATTCATTTTTACTTTCATTCAAATAATCCAAATTTTAATAGAAAGACTTTGGTAAAACATTTAATAATACTATCTAAATTTGTAAGTAATTAAATCACATCAATCATAAACCAGAAAAGAAAACTTTTTCACTATGCATTTGTACAGTTTCAGCTTTAACAAAAAATTACAGTATTTGAAATATCAGTAAAAAAGCCATTCTTCTTTACTTAATCCATTTAAGCATATCATATATTCTGGGTTTATTTCGGCTTATATTACATAGTTATGGATGAAACTGGACTGCAATTTCACATTCATTGAATGTAATTATACTGAAACACCACAATAACCTAAATTCATTTCACATAAACCTAAAAAATTGTAGTTCAAAAGAGCAAATTGATGGATGTCTATAAGAACAGACAAGAATTTATGTTAACAAAAAAAAAAAACAGTACAACTATGATCTCAGACATCCAAAGAAGGAAATAGCAGCATTAGCTCTCAAGCCCGGCAAAGGCGAAAGCTCTTAGGCGGCCACTGCGAATGTTTAGAGAAACACGCCTTTGGAATTATCATCACCGAGTGAGTTGTTCAAGAACTCACACCAAACATTACTTAACAACAATATACAATAAACATCACAATATCATAAAAAAAAAAAAACATTCAAGACTCAGACATCCAAGGAAGAATAAAGACAGCGGAGGCGAAAGCAATCAAGCCTGGAGGAGGCGAAAGCAATCAAGCCTGGCGAAGGCGAAAGCAATCAAGCCTGGCGAAGGCGAAAGCTCTCAAGCCTGGCGAAGGCGAAAGCTCTCAGGCCATCGCTGCAAATGTTTAGAGAAACAGGCCTTCGGATTTGTCATCATCGAATCAAAAGAAAATTCCAGAACTACGTCATTCATGTTACAATTACAGATAAACACCAATCAACTATAAAAAATAAAAATAATAATTACATACAACAGTAAGATGATTATCATTGGAAAAACAAATGCAGAAATAAAGATTATCAAGAATCATAAACGAAAAGAGAACCATCGATTATCAAGAATCATAAACGAAAAGAGAACCATCGATTATCAACCATAAACGAAAAGAGAATCATCGATTATCAAGAATCATAAACGAAAAGAGAACCATCGATTAGCAAGAATCATAAAGGAAAAAAGAACCATCGATTATCAAGAATCATAAACTAAAAGAGAACCATCGATTATCAACCATAAACGAAAAGAGAATCATCGATTATCAAGAATCATAAACGAAAAGAGAACCATCGATTATCAAGAATCATAAACGAAAAGAGAACCTGGGTGGTGATATAGCAGAATCGTCGACGAACGATTTGGCCAATTTCGACGAAGGAAGCCTTATCACAGAAATGATCACAGTCCACGATTTGATTTTCGAGAAATATTACATAAAAAGCCAGCACAACAATCACACAACTTAAAAGAAAAAAATTTGTTTGGAAAAAAATTTAAAATCGATCTGTGTGATACTAATTAAAAATCTCGCTTCTATCTATACCTATATATAGGTAGAATGGGATTCTTCTCTCAATTCTTTATTCTCTCAACTCAAAATTTATTTTTAAGTTTTTTCAAAATATTTTAAATTTCAAAAAAAATTAAATTTTAAATTATAAATTTTTTTAAACATATTAGATAAAAAATTTAAAAAAAAATATTTAAAATATTGAAGTTTTTTAGATTCTTTTCTATTTTATTCTTATATTAATAGTTAGATTTTATTTTATATTATGAGCATCATTTCTTGTTTTACAAAAATTTTAAATTTTAAAAACTCTAAATCTTCAAAAAATTTAAATTTACAAAATTTTAAATCTTCAAAAAATTTCAAAAGAAAAAATTCAAAAACTTAAATTTTCAAAAAAATTGGTAACAAAAATATTATTTACAATTTTTATAAAAAATGTATTCAAAAATACTTATTAAATTTATTTAAAAAGTCACCTTTAATCTCTATTAGATCAAAAGGAGAGATGAAATGAAGTTGAAAGACCATCCCAACAATTTTTATGTGTATTTTAATTAGTAAAATTTGACAGAGCCTTTCATAAAATTGAGATTGAAATATAACATGGGGAAAGTCGACTTTGGTAGTAAAATGGCAATGTTTTAACATCCATAATTTTCTAAGGCCATTCTACTTTTCATACAGTTAATTTTTAATCCATATCAGCATTTCAAAAATAGATTCTGGGTTTATTTTGGCTTATGTTACAATCAATTATGGATGAAAATGGACCACAATTTTACATTCAAAAAGTGTAACTATAAAAAGAGACGGTACAATAAACTTGACTTACATTTAATTTCGGTTACATTAAATTCTATTCAGAAATATTTGAACATCTGTTTGTGTACGATTATATATGAATACTCGTTTTTACTTTCATTCAAATAATCCAAATTTTAATAGAAAGACTTTGGTAAGAGATCTAATAATACAATCTAAATTTGTAAGCAATCAAAACACATCAATCATAATCCAGAAAATAAAAAAATTTCACTATGTATTCATAATGTTTCAGCTTTAACAAAAAATTTCCGTATTTGCAATACCAGTAAGTCATTTAAATTCAGTCTTCCCACATTTGTGATTTCCCATAAAAGCTGCCTATACAATTCAAAAGCTCATAAATGCAGAAGCAAAACTAAATACTCCAGAAATTTTTCAGTAAATAAATCCTTATAAAATAATACAAAACGACAAAAAACACAAAAAGAAAATGACATTCATACTTTCTTTACTAAGTATAGATGAAAAGAGCAAACTGATTGAGGTCTAAGTCTACCAGAAACAAGTATTTCTGTTGGCCAGAAAATGACAGTAGAACAATAGCATCAGACATCCGGAAGGATAAATGCAGCATTAGCTCTCAAGTCTGGCGACGACAAAAGCTATTAGGCGACCACTGCGAATGTTTTGAGAATTCGTTGACATCATCACGGACGATCCATTTTTAAAATTGGAAAACATGCACAGACTAAAATTGGTGACTACAGTACATAGATTAGATATTCCACACTACAATGATCAGCAAAACATAAAAAACACAGCTGACAAAGTGAAAACGGATGAATGAAGTGAATGATGGTGACAAGAACATCCCAAAGGAGCTGCCGGAAAGCCGCATATGTTCGAACAATATATCCTCAATAACATGACAAAACACCAATAGGGACAAGAAAAAAGCAGAAAAGAAAATAATTAATGAAATCAAAAATAAAAAATAAATAAATTAAGTTTAGTATGATCAATAAATGGGTCATCAGATAGGAGCGAAAGACTAAAACAAAATATAATCACACATACATCATATGAACTATGCATATAATCATCATATGACCCTGGAATAAATTCAAGACAATAACTATTTCATGACAAAGAAAGAAAGAAAATGAAAGTGGTTGCATAATTATGAAAGATCATACAATACTAAATCATAACATCAATGGAAGCATAGAACAACATTTCACAACAAAATCAGATCTAGACGCCAACACTCAAAAAGAGAACATTCGATAGAAAAACAAATGAAAAGGCCTCATACAGAAGATTAGTTGATCCACATAGAGTAGTTCAGACATATGCTTGTCAATTATATTCAATTAAATCATAGGCCGACCAAAGAGTACGAATTATGGTACTGCTAGTTATAACTAAAACTGGAAAAAATAAATGGATAAACAAAGAGACTCAGAATATGGGTGGTGATATAGCAGGATTGTCGGCAAGGCCAATTAGGCCAATTACGACGAACGAGACCTTATCACAGAAATCTTCACAGTCCATCATTTGATTAAAAAGCATAGCCGAATAGAAAATCAAAGGAAATGATTGTTTGAAAAATAGTTAATTTGAAATCAATATGGGACAATAATTGAAATTTACAACTATATTTACATAATACCAATAGATAACAAATCGGGTTAACGAATCATAAATAACATCTAATCTAAATAATTAATATTTACAACAAATCATCAACTTCGTTATAACACAAATATTCAAAAACATCAAGTTCAAAGAAAAAGATTACTTTATTTTCACGCATAAAATCAATATACTATTCAATAGTTTACAATTAAAGGTAATTAAGTTTTACAAAAATTAATTATAAAAATCAACGTTAATTAATACAAATTGGCGTGAATTTTGATTTCCACACCCACTTCTACTAGCATGCTTCTATGGTTGGATGGATACAATGTCTAAGTGAGTTTAGAGGTGGAGAAATGACTTTAATTAATAAAATTGAAATAATTTGTCGAAAAATAAAATACAGATTGGAAGTACGAATGAGGAAAAATAGAATTTGGGGTACGATGACATTCTCCTTTACTAAATGCATTTCAGCATTTCATAAATTTTGGGTTTATTTTGGCTTATATTTCATTTAGTTATGGATGAAACTTGACTGCAATTTCACATTAATAAGTGCGATTGTACTGAAACACCACAATAACATAAATTCATTTCACATATACTTAAAAAATTTGTAGTTCAAAAGAGCAAATTAATGAATATAAATAAGAACAGACAAGAATTTAGGTTAACAAAAAAAAAAAAAAAAACAGTACAGCTTGATCTCAGACATCCAAGGAAGGAAATAGCAGCATTAGCTCTCAAGCCCGGCAAAGGCGAAAGCTCTTAGGCGGCCACTGCGAATGTTTAGAGAAACAAGCCTTTGGAATTATCATCACCGAATTGTTCAAGAACTCACACCAAACATTACTTAACAACAATATACAATAAAAATCACAATCACAATTTCATAAAGAAAATACAAAGAAAACTAAAAGTAAAATCCATTATAATAAAAAAAACATTAAAACTCAGACATCCAAGGAAGGATAAAGACAGCAATAACTCTCAAGCCTGGCGAAGGCGAAAGCTCTCAGGCGGCCACTGCGAATGTTTAGAGAAACAAGCCTTTGGATTTGTCATCATAGAATCAAAAGAAAACACCAATCAACTATAATAAAAATTAATAATTACATACAAAAGTAATATGATTGAGGTCTCAGACATCCAAGGAAGGATATATACAGCATCAGCTCTCAAGCCTGGCGAAGGCGAAAGCTCTCAGGCGGCCACTGCGAATGTTTAGAGAAACAAGCCTTCGGATTTGTCATCATCGAACCCAAAGAAAAATACAAAGAAACTATGCTAAACAAATCATTCATCTTATCATTACAGCTGAGAAGCAATCAATTGATAAAAGTAATCATTTAATAAAAGTGTAACATGATTGAAGTCTCAGACATCCAAGGAAGGATAAGGACAGCATTAGCTCTCAAGCCTGGCGAAAGCGAAAGCTCTTAGGCGGCCACTGCGAATGTTTAGAGAAACAAGCCTTGAATGGTATCATCACAGACGATTCATTACATTATAAAATTGAAAATGGAAAACATCCACAGACTAAAATTGGATATTAAGTACATTGATTAAATATTCCACCCTAAAATGATCAGCAAAATAAGAATCAGAGCTGACAAAGTGAATCGGATGGATAAAGTGAATGTTAGGGACATATAAATCCCTAAAGCACTCAGACACTGCTAAGGGCTGAAAAATGAAAGTCCCTCATGTTCATGCAATACAACATCAATAACAACATAAAAAAAAAAACACCAATCGGACAGTAATTAAAAAGCAAACAATGTAATTAATCGATAAAACACCAATAGGGACAAAATTGAAAGGAAAATAATTTAACAAATCTCAAGAATTTAAAAAATAAAAAGTTTAGTATGATCAATGAAAGGGTCATCAGATAGGAGCGAAAGACTAAAATTAAATATAATCACAGATAAATCATCTGAACTATGCTTATTGATCATCATATGACCCTTCCTATATAATTGTAACAGATCAACTCAAAGAGAAAGACAAAGGTACTTTTAAGGACTCGATCAAGAGAAAGACAAAAGTAATTTTTTTAAAACAACAAATTTAAGAACAATTAACTGCAAAAGACAAATCATACAAATAAATTAAATTACAAGAAAACGAAGGCCTCAGAAGGAAGGCAGTAGTGGTTACGTAATCATGAAAGATCATACATTACTATTCACTAATTCATTCATCACTGGCAAAACAAACACAGAAATGAAACATTTCACAGCAAGATCACAAACCATATTAAGTCATGTAAAAAATTAACACTGAAAAAGAGAAACATCAGTAGAAAAAATAATGAACATTGGCCTCATAGAGAAGATTAGTTTGATCCACACAGAGTAGTTCAGACATATGCTTGTCTATTATTTTTAATTTAATCATAGGCCGATCAAAGAGTAGCTACGGCACACAATAACTAACACTGAACAAAAAAAAAACCAGATACGTTAATCGATTGAAAATTGAAAGGGGAAAAAAGAAATGAACAAGAAAGGGACTCAGAATATGGGTGGTGATATAGCAGGATGGTCGGCAAGGCCGATTTGGCCAATTACGACGAACGAGACCTTATCACAGAGATCGTCACAGTCCACGATTTGATTTCAGAGAACACTACATCAAAAATCTAGCATAACAATGAGAAATTCAAAAAAAAGAAGAACAAATAATTGTTCTTGAGAATAGAAAACAAGAATGAAACCCTAGCCTCTTGATGCGCATAGAATAAGGAGGCATAAGAAGTGCTTATAAAGAGGGGAGGGAGTAAGTGAGAACTAGGGTTTTGGATGAGTATGTAAACGGCTCTTGAATGTGCGGAGGATGCGCACTCCTTAACCTATTCCGCAAAATTGATAACCAACCAGATTACACGGGATTTTAAATTAAATATTTTATCAAATATGTCAAAATAAATAAAAATTTAACTTTTTTTTTAATTGGTTAAATATTTTAATTAGTAGTTATTTTATCTATAAAATATATATGATGAGAATTTATTCATATACAAATTATTATTTTTATTTTATCTTGAGAATCTTTTAAAATTATAATATAAAATTTACAATGAAAAATTGAAAATATAAAGCAATATAAAAAATAAATACAAAATAAACATAAATTATATATATATATATATATATATTAAAATGAAGGGTTATTTTACTATAAAAAGTTTAATCATATAAAATGAATATTCAAAATATTTATAATCTAATTTTATTTAAATATATTAACAGTTACTTGTAATTTAATTTTATCAAATTGATATCCGTTATGGTGAATTTTATATGATAACTTAAAAATATTATAGATAACAAAATGGGAAATGTACAAAACAAAAAAAAATCTGTATATATTGTTATTATTTATTGTATATGTAACTGATATCCGTGTCAGTTATGGTGAATTTTATATGATAACTTAAAAATATTATATACGACAAAATAGAAAAATGTTCAAAGAAAAAATTCTGTATATATTGTTATTAATTATTTTATATGTAAATAAAATAATTATATATATATATATATATATATTATAATGAAGTCATGTTGTAATAAGAGGTTTGTTAGTAAAATGAAATATTCAAAACACTTATGATTTAATCTTATTTAAAAATATTAGATATACATAATAAATAGAAAATATCAATTTGTGTATACAAAATGGAGAAACATTTTTGTATATTAATACATAGAAAAATATTTCTACACAATAAAAGACGATGATAACTAATTTGTATAATTGATGGACTAATGAGAGTCAGTTGCGATTTAAATAGGATATTTTAAATTAAAATTATATGTATTAACTAAAATACAACAGAATTAGGTGTGTTTAAGTAAATATATATATATATAAATATATATATATATATATATATAAGTAGATTTCATATATGACCAATATCACTAATTTCAAGTAATATACGATATTTGAGTGTAATCAAAACTATAAAGGACTATGTCCTATAACGTTTTTTCAAAAAGTGTAGGTAAATCAGTTTATTCATTTGAGTTTTAGTGGAAATATCTTATCATATATTACCAATTCAATCATTTCCTTTCCACCCATCACACATAGTTAATTCAAACTCCAGAAAACAACTTAAGACAAAATATTAACCACAACATTGTTTAGAAAAAAATTACACATTAACAACAAATCATAGGAGTTTATTTCTATTTACACTCCCTGATTTTACATTTGAAATATATTTTTTCTTAAAAAAATCATTTTAAACTACAAAATCTATAAGATATTCACAAATCCAGTATTAGTTTTTTTATTGTAGAATCTATAATATTTCTTTCTTATAATATGTTTTCTAGATCATTTATAAATTATACAATCCGAAATATAATTTTAAAATGTATTTTCGATTGTACAATAAAATATTTCCAAATCCAAAATTATACAATTCTATAATACATTTATATTAAATGGGTGTTACGGATATTCGATATTTTTGAAAAAAAATAAAAAAAATTAACATATACTTATAAGGGGTAGGATTGGAATTAAACAAATATATAGGTGTAGGAGGATTTATGGAGGTGTAGGGAAATTTTTTCATTTTACTCATGGACTTTATGGGCTTCTTGTAACCTATATGGCCGAGTCCAATTCAACTTAGAATACAATTTTTATTGCTTTTATTTATTGTGTATTGTTTAATGGATTAAGTAGATTGTTGTTATGTAAATGAATGGCAATGAATGTCAATGTATCTTTGTAGGTATGAGTTTATCCATTTAACCCATGGGTTTTTTTTAGACGAATAAAGTTATAAGATATAAGGACGAGTCTTTTATAATGAAATTTTATGCAGGTGTGTGTTCGAATGGTGGGTTTATTTGCATACCCACATTTATTTGCGAGCAAAAACGTTAGAAGGTTTTGTACACAAAGTCTAACTCAATAAAGTGTATCATCCATGCCTATAACGATATCTATATATAGAACATAAACTAAAGGAATAACAAAAATTGATCAAAGTATACAAGTCTAATAAATGGTTGCACTATATGGTTAGTCACACCACTACTATACTATCTCTAGTATGGTATAATCATTTGACTAAGCTTTTTAGGACATAATTTGATGCACATGATTTATAGTCAATCATCACAATTTTCCACATTAACTCCAGATCACAAAAGAGTTCCAAGCTTCGTCTTTTTTTTTTTCTTAAAAGAAAAATTGATCACTTCCAGATATTGTTTGAACATCGATCTTGGCAAATACTTTGTAAACACATATACAAGATTCTCCGTTGAGGTTATCCTCTCGAGCCTGACCCCCATACTCCATAGTGTCCCTCACAAAGTGTAATGTAACATATATGTATTTCGTTCTCTTGTGATAAATTTGATTATCAATTATATGTATGCTATTTTAACTATCATAATGAGCAACCACACAGTCATGCACAATACCTAACTCTTCAACCGTCCCATTTAACCATAGTACATCCTTCACTATTTTTGTGAGTGTGATATACCTTTTGTGGGCGTGATACACCCTACATGGGTAGTAGATAAAGTCACCACTGATTGCAAGTTGGATTTCCAACAAGTTGCATTTTCAAACAATGTAAAAGTATACCAAAAAGTGACTTTCAAATATCAACATTTATTCCATAATCAACATCCACAAAAACCTCCATGATAACTTTGTGTTGAGTAGATTGTCTATGCATTATACTAGATGATATTGTTCTACTAAGATATCTCAATACCCACTTCAAAGCCTCCCAATAACACATGTGTAGGATTTGTCATAAACCTACTAACCACACTAATAACATGCGTTAATTTCAATATACTACGAACAATTACACACGTAATACTTTCTCATGGAGTAGTCTTCATCGCCCTCATACCTTATAAGGAAAGTAATACTTTGTTTCCCTGTCATAAAAACACATAATAATTTGACAACTTACTTTAATAATAATATATGTGAGAAATTTAAATTAAAAAATAATCAATATAATAAAAATATTATTATTTTAAATTGTTAAATGGAAAATATTATAATAAATATGATTTTTATTCTTCACGAGTACCTTAACCTATCATTGTCATTTTATTCCACAGTGTTTGAGTTTGATCTACAACTTTTTATATTTAAAAAATAATTTTATTGTAGAAATATAGTAATTTTACTGTATATTATTTAAGAATTTATAACATCAAAAATATCAAATACTCACAAAATTACTTAGATATAGTGAAGACTTTCTTTAACGTCCTCTTTTTATTCATGGGAGTACATACATACTATCAATAAATAAATAACTAAAGAATGATAGGTTGAATTTATTTTCAGCCTAATCTGTCCAATTTTTCAATTTTAAAATAAACAATATTTAAAAAATAAATAAACTTGTATATTATATTATTTGAAAAATATAAATATGTAATTTAATTTAAACTTTACAAATTAAGTTATAATTATTAATCACAGTGTAATTTAATATGTAAAAATAGATTAGAAACATTAATTGATTAAAAATTTAGAAAATATTTACATAATTAAATATATTTTTAATATAAATAAATGTTTATTTATTTATTTAAAATAAAATTATAAAGAAAGTAGCCGACTCACGACGCATAGCAAACCATTCTATCTTACCTTGTTTTTAGCAAACCAATGACGGGTGAAACCCATATCCAACTATTATATTTATTATTATTCTACAAACAAACTCATCACACTTATCTTTTCGGCTTAACCCAATAAATTTATAAACACATTACGTGACACATCCAAATCATATTTTTATTATAATAAAAACAAAATACAATTGTAACAACTTTTCATTCTACCTCTTTTCACAATACCATACAAAATCATGTTATTGGAAGCTTATTTACGCGACCTTCTAATAATTTCTCATACTTCATTATTTTAAAATTATTTTTGTATTCTATTCGACTTGTCTTTATTATTTTTTTTAGACTTTTTACTTAATATTTTTCCTTTACAAATAGTTTGTTCTATTATTATTTTTAGTACATGAATAATAGATAAGAAATTATTCTATTCATTCTACTATATCTTTGTTTGTTCTTCTAGATGCACATATAATGTGTTATCGTTATTGAATGACTAAATTAGTTTTTTTTTCTGTATTTTAAAATATAATGTATCATCATTAAATGATTGAATTAGTCTTTTGTTGTACACCATTAAAAAATCGTAATATGGTATCAGACTCATTTTAACTCTATTCTAATAATTGTTTGTTGGGTTTATCAGATACCTTTCATTATCGAACTGTTATTAGATCCCATATCAACTAAAAATTAAAACATTTCATAGTATATAAATGAGTGTAAATCTAATTTTATAAGTTAGATTAAGTTAAGATTAAAATCTATCCCTTTATAATTAAATATCTAAACCCAACCCACATGATCGAGTGATTAATTAATGCCAATTACTTACATCAACCACAATGATTACAACTAATTTCGATTTGAGTGGGAAGATTCTCCCTAATCTGCACTAATTTTCGTCCTAATCCTTTTCTACGAGTTTGCACAAAGTTCGACACATGAATTTCTAAAGTAAGAAGAAGCGAATATTGGAAATTCATTTCATATTAGTATTTTCTTTTGCCTAAAAACACCTTCAAGTAAAGACAAATTTATTAATCGAGTAAAGCACTTAGGGGAATGAAATTTTAATAATTTAAAGATAATATTAATTATTGCTAAATTTAATATTGTTTTGTTTTGCGAAGGAACGAGAAGGAGAGATACGTAAGTTAACCCCGCCAACCCTTTTGACATTTCCAATTAAGAAATATTCAACAATAATACAACATTTAAAATTATCAATATATTAAATACTTTTTCGAAACACAAGTTTTTATGAATTCATTTTTAACTATTATAAAACCTTTTTTTTTCACAATACATGCTTGAACAAATATTTTTCCTAGTAGGTATTTATTTACAAAAGGTAGATATCATTATTCTTCTATTAATCTGTAAAAACAACTCATACTATATTTAGTCTTGCACCAATTTTGGGAAAATTGCTACATTTCTTCATTAACAGCTTTCACTTGCCACATTTCTTAAGGGGTTATGTGTTCTCAACGCGTATCCAGAGTAAAATAAACAGTTGCAAAACATATTTTTTGATAGACATTGGTTGTGTTTTGTTGGAGAGAAAGAGGAGCAGAAGGAGACAAGAGATAGGTGAAAATAAAGGTGGTGTAAGGTTACGTGTATCCTTTAAAGTAGTGTCGCCCCATCAATAATAAGATCACTCAAATCAGCAATGCATCATTGTTGAAACCAGCGCTAGAATAAGTTGGAACTGGGCCTTCTTCATTCTTCTGTTCTGGTGCCACAATCTCAGCCAAACATAACAGATTGTTACACTACAAAATCCTTGTAACAAAGAGCAACAACAACTCAGGAGAACCAGAATCACTTCAATTAAGGATGTTGGAAGGCAAAGCTTTGGTGAAAGAAACAGACATGTCACCCAAGATGCAGATCCATGCCATGGCCTCTGCTTCTCATGCCCTTGATCTCTATGATGTTTCTGATTGCACTTCTGTTGCTGCCCATATAAAAAAGGTGCCTCTTTTTCATCTTTTTTTCTCTTTTTTCTCATTTACTCTTCTCCAATTATTCTCTGAACATAATCTAGCATTAATCAGTTTTTAAAAATTCAGTTTTTTTAACAGAAAAATTAATGAAGACTAGTGTCTGTTCCATTGGGGTGTATGTGTTATTTTCCATTGATGATGTGTTTGATTTTTCAGGAATTTGATAGTGTGTATGGGAATGGGTGGCAATGTGTGGTGGGATCCAATTTTGGGTGCTATTTCACCCATTCATCAGGGACTTTCATATATTTTGCCTTGGAGACTCTTAATTTTCTTATCTTTAAAGGGACATCTTCTTGATTTATGCTATGTAGAATCTGAGATAAAATACAGGGTTTGGTTATGAGAGAAGCATCCACATGCAGGGTAGGTTTTTGGTTCATCCCTTCTCTTCATCTGATTTTGGTTCCATGCAGCAGCAGAATATTTGAGATGTTCAAGCATGGAAGAACTGTGTATGTATGACTGATGAAATGTCTCCATCATCTTGTCTCTCAAATGGACCATTTCGACCACTCTAGATTCTCATATGCCAATGCGTGTATCTGTCCAACAATGATTAAGATGTTGTCTCTGCTTTATGTAAAATAAACAAATAAATAAAATTGTCTCAGTTTTTTTGATTTTTTTTTCTCATTTTCGAAGGGTAAATGATAAAATAGGATGTGTCGTTTTATAAATAGCAAGTGTTGTTTATAAAATGTAGAAACAAATAACTATTCAACAAACCTTTTTTTTTTTAAATAAAGTATTATATTATAATAAAATAATATTTTTTTAATGTGAAATGGATTAATCTGGGGAAAATTATCTTTACCCATAGATTAAATAAAATTTAGAATACACATAGATGCCAAATAGTAAAAACCATAATACTGTGACTTATAATATATATTATTTATTAGGTGTGGGAGTGTTTATGTTTGAAAAGGGTGTCTCTATTTTTCTTTCCGAAATTCAGTGCAAAACTTAATTTATCAATAAATTTCTAACAATTATATCTCTATTAGAAATGATGTGATATTAATATGCAAAACTGATACCTAAAAAAAAAACCCAAAACATAAAAATATATATGAAGACACTAAATAACTCTTACATCCAAAAAAAAAAAGTGATTTGATACTGAATTTTATTAATTTAAAAATATAAAATAAAATTTGATTAGAACAATTGAAGTTAGAAAAACTAAAGTAAGTTTTCCTGAATTATTTGAGTAAAAATTAAATTAAGCTGATAAATCTATAACAAGCTCCTCAATTAATCCACTTATAAGCATGCTCTGTATTTTATTGACAACTAGTTGAGCTTCATCTGCACAAAAGCCTGTCCTCCAACCACTCTCCCAGATTCCATTAATCTCTCCGTTGCACTTCATGTCTTTCTCCATCATTGCAAACACGTCATTGTCTGCAAAATCTTCCTCCCAAGAATCATAATCTTCTCTGTAAAATTTTAGATTCTCAATGCCATCACAGATTTCTTCCACCAACCTGTCTAAGGAGATGTGTAGTGTTGAGTTCCCCCCACATGGTGGCAAGAGAGAAGGAACCACTTGAGAGTCTTGAAGACTTTTACGTTCAGTGAGTTCGTATGCGCAATCCAAATAAAGCCTCGTATTGGCCCTGCTTGAAATAGTTTCATCCTTTTGTGGGGTGTTGGGACAATCCACATCAAGATTGAAGAGCTTCTTTGTATGTCCTATGAATGATGGACTCGTTAGAAGAAAATGTTTCAGCTCTGTGCCTTCTTTGTCAGCGTCAATGCTGTAAGCAGTGATAGCATCATTTTTATGTTCAGATTTGAGCGCCATAATGAGCTCATCGCCTGAAGAACTCTTCCTCAGCTTGCATTTTTCTGTGGTGTCAAAATGAGACAAATAAGTTACACAAAGACGCACAGAATGAAAATGCATGTCATGTGATCAAGTTCTCTATTTATTCCTGGGTGTAAGCTTAGGATAACAGAATACAAAGCAATGACTGAATTAAGTTGTCATTATAGAACAATACTAAAGAAATTAGATACTAAATTACTTGTTTCTACATTGCTCAAGAAATTATGAAGGCATGCTACTTCCATATATTTGATAAGCATACA
This sequence comes from Phaseolus vulgaris, assembly GCF_000499845.2. Taxonomy (NCBI): domain Eukaryota; kingdom Viridiplantae; phylum Streptophyta; class Magnoliopsida; order Fabales; family Fabaceae; genus Phaseolus; species Phaseolus vulgaris. Next base: position 47,953,527 of record NC_023758.2, on the reverse strand, counting down.
TACACATACGATGCACCATAGAAATGCATTTTTAGTTTCATTTCAATTCTGTCAGCAGGAATAACTTGATAAGCTTACCTCCAATATTATTTATGAAGCCATCTGCTTCACACACCATCAGGAGCTCATCTTCTAGTCTAGTGGAGATTCTAATCTCAGGGTAATTTTTCTTCTTTTCTCTCTGCCTGATTTGTTCAACCTATGCATAATAAAGAATTGTAAATTCAGACTCAGATTGAAAATCTCATTCCATTTTCTGGTTAATATATATATGTATACACAGAATAAAAGGTAAACTTACAGTTAGTTTAGCTGGTTCTGGCTCAGCAACAGGACTTTGTTTTTTCATCTGATTCTTTCTACCTGTTAAAGAATCTACCATGGAATTAATTTTTTTAGTCTCAACATTAACGTCCTTGGTATTCTTAGTTTTTTGAGTGGAGATGTTGTTTGAGCTTGTACTCTTTAGGCAGGAAATCTCATCCTTGTCGATTCTGGATCCACTTTTCAGCTTCCTCAATTTTGTGGAGGGGATTTCTCGTTGGTATTGATGTTTTGCCACAATTGTAGGTTGTGAGATATCATTTTCTGGCTGTTTTCTACCAATGGGATCTACCTTCCATTTTCTATCAATTGTCTCATTTACATGTGACGTGTGACCAATGTGACAATATAGTTTTACCTTACCTGAATATTCTTCAACAGGATTGCTTCCTTTTGCATCCAGTTTAATAACCTCTTTGTGAAATTTAGGTCCTTCCACTTTGTTAAGCCGTTTCCTGATACCCGTTTCCATTTCTTTTCCCATGTTGGTGGAACTGGAACCTTTTCTATGTTTGATAGTTTTGGAAGAGGATATTTCTCCTCTCAGTTTTGTTAACTCTTTTGGAAGAACTGGAATATAGGTACTTTTTTCTGATTGCTGGTATAGAGTACATTGAGGTTTCATTAGTGCAATGTGAGATAAATCAACAAACTGCTTGGAACTGGTATCATTGAAATGATGCACATGAAGCTTAGAATCTTTGACAAAACTCTCCTTCAAAATACCTTTGAAATGCATAGTGTCAAGAGTTTCCCTCAGGGCTCTTTGTTCTGGATTAACCCTCTCAGGTATAGAATCATTCTTTCTGACCTTTGACATATCTATCTCACAATCCAACAGTTTTTGCTTAACAGCTGCAAATGATTTTGAGGGGCCTTCCTCTAAACCCATCAGCTTGAAAACTAGGCTAGGTCCTCTTTCAATCTTTGAAGCTATTGCTGATAAAGAAGGATCAGAAAGACTGTTGTTAGTCCTGACCCCAGAACATTGGCTTGTGCTTATAGAAAAAGTTTCTAAACCTGAATCAAATCCTTCAGTGGTCTCTGGAAACATACTTTGCCTAACCAAACTCTCCTTAATCACCTTCTTAAGTTCCTCTTTGCAGTTACTTGAAGAACCACCTGCAGAAGGCTGTGGTCTTTGAAACCCCTTTGCATTACTTTGTTCCCCAAATAGATTAGCTTGCCTTCTACCAATCTTGCTTCCATCAATTCTGTCTCTTTCTGATTTCGTAGTATGTTTTCTCCCAAAAAGAGCTGTATGCTGTGAGGCCTCCTCTTGCAACTTGCGTATCATGCTTAGAGAATCTTGCAGATCAAGAGCTCCTTTTAAAATATCTTTTGCAATATCTTCGGACTTTCCTTCACCTATAATATCTCTAGACCATGAATCTAGCATGTTGTTCCAACTACGATCCTCTTCGGAGACCTCTGTGAGCTGCAAAGATGATGGGCCAATGAGATTTCCAAGGCCTTCTTTGGCAACCTTCTTCTCCTCTTTGTATCTTTTATTGATCAAGGATGTCTCCATTATTTCACATGTCTTCTGCGTTTTTGTCTTGTCCTTCACTTTGTGAGAACGAGTCCTGTATTTCCTGATTGTCCCACATCCTATAACTCCTTTTGGATCATCACATTTCAGAAATGATCTATACATGACTTAGTCCTTGTTCTGTCACATAAATTTCAACAACAGACTGAATTTGTTTATGTTCTAAAACACTCAACAATTCTAATAATTTTTTACAGAATACTTACATGGTCTAGTCCCCTTGAATTTCACTGTTCTATAGCCGACATATAATACTTGTCTGTCACTTTGTCCCACTGAAACATATGCAATTAAGCATTCAAATAAGCACTTAAATAATCAGTCCCCATCAACAAATATTGTCCAAAATAAAGATACATCAAAGAAACATCAACAAAGGAAAAAAAAAAGACATGTCTGTATCGTAACATTTAAGACTGGACTGTAGGCTAAGCTAATGCATATTTATCAGACTTCATTCTCGTAGTAACTTTTTTCAGACAGAGAGAGTTAATCTGTGAGTGAATCACCACTAAACTCATAAGGGTTTTAGTATAGAAATTTTATAAGAAAAAAGACTCCTTTTTTCTTGATTTCTTTACATTTTCTTTGTTCCCTAAATAAAAAGATATTCTCCTTATTCTTCATCCTCAGAGTTGATACAACCTTACATTTCCCATGCTTCCTTTCTTCAAGAAAAAAGAAAGAAAAGAAAACTCACATGCCACAGAGAAACCAAAACACAAGATAAAGCTCAAAAGCACACAAAAGGGAGTCATAGTTTCATGCATACCTACCCTTTTCTCAGCATTAATCCCAAACGGTGTCAGGCAGAGATGTGAGAATCAGCAGAAGAAACAAGATAAAGAGGAGGAAGAAAGTGATGAAAACATGAAAAGATGTTGTGTTGGTATAAGAATGAGGAACCACACGAATGAAGTCCTAGTCCTATAGTAGAGACTCATGGGGGTAACACACACGTAAGGTAAAGTAAAGTTGCTTACTTGGTTTATTTATTGGGATCAATTAAAGATTATGAATGCAATAAATGAGAGATAATGGTTTTGGTCGTAGACATGTTGAACTGACTGGCACTGCACTGCAGTTGGTGAAGCCAAAAAAATCAGTTCAAAACAATAGTACTATTTCCCTTTTTCTTTTCTATAAAAAGACTTCTACAATGAATGACCATAAAAAGGACGTGTTAACTTTTCATGTGGGGTGTGGAGATTCAACACTGACATCACATTTCCTCACTTAAACTGTCATTCAATTCTGGCTAATTGGCTAATCAATGATATCATATAGGTAAATGATTGTTACTTCCTACCATCACCAAAGGCTTCACCCAACTCAACTTCAATTAGTGTAAAAACAACTGAGAAAAAAGATGAAAAGAAACATAAAAATGTTTGATTTAGGAGTCAGCTAAAAGAAGAAGAAACAAACGGACAGAGAGAAAAAAACAAATGAAAAGCTTAGGTTGTTTGATTTTGTGGAAATGAAAGAGTTAAGAAATAAACAATGGTCTACACCTTTTTTTTTTTTGCAAAACTAACGCTAATTGAATATTAAAGTTTATATAATTAATATTTATTTCAATATAATTAATAATGATTTTAATTTTTTTCCATAAAACGATAACAGTTGCATTGGTTGATATAGTACTTTAATAGAGTGTTCATTTAATATATATTTCAACTAAGAATTATCTTGAGTTGAGTCCGTTTCTTTCTAAAATCCAGTTATTTAATAAAATATTATTATTTTTATTTGTTACTTTTAAAATTTCAAAATAACTTAATTTTGTTATAGTGATATTCTTAATTTAATTAATATAAAGAGTGAACACAATTAATTTTTATAGCATCGGAAAAAACAATTATTCATAATAATAGATTAAAATGAGAAAACTGGAAGATATGTAATAACTAATTCATTTAAAATTATACGTTTTTCTTGGTTTGTATAAAAAAGTCTTCACCAACTGTCATAATTTTTTTTATGAAATATTATTGTAAATACAAAATAAAACCAATACTTCTTCGGAAATTAATAAAAAATTATATATATATATATTATTACAGTATTATTTAATTTTAATTTTACTAATTTTAAAATCAAACGTGCATGTTTTTACTCTATTTTTAAAACTTTTTCTATCTTTTAATTACGTATTTTTATTCTTTCCACTTTTTCTTTTTCTTGTCAAAGAGATTAATAAATCAGAGAAAAAATAAAATATAAAAAATGAAAATATATAAAAGAATAGAGTAAAACTAACTAAGAAATCAGCTTTTTAATGATTTCCTCCTTCTATTTCTTTATTGTCCACACTATTTTCACTCAATGCTTGTGTCTTAAATTTATTTTAGAAAATAAGTTGAAAAAAAGTGGTAGTTATTTGTTTAAAAATGTTAATAAGAATTGTTGTTTTTGATCATCAAAAAATTCGGTATTCAATTAGTTTCAACTTAAAGGCACTTAATCCCACCTATATTTATCATTCACAAAAACAATTCAGGTTTTCTCTTTCTACTTTTTCATAACTACCATTCTTTTATATACGCTCAATTTAAAATAATTAAAGTAATATTTTTATAATTCTGATTTTATTATTTTTATTCATACATTCAGTTTTTGTAGAAAAATTACTTCCTAACAGGGATTTTATAATGCTGATAGTTGCATAATCACTTTGCATAGTAACACTCTGTTTTTATATATTAGTGTTTAATGTTCTTTTATTCAAATTAAATATTAATATGATTTTCAATATATATTAAAAGTGAAAAAAGTTATATTATTTTAAAAAATTCAAAATACAAATAAAAAGGAACAAATTACTCTTAAAAGCGTGTATTATATAGAATGAAATGAAGTATAATATAGTTCATGTTACATTTGACGGCTGAAGTCCTATGTTTTAAGTATCAGTATGATAATAATTGATACTTGTATTTTGTTATTACAGTTTGTACAAAAGGAAGTTAATGAATTCTTTAAATGAGCTCAATAAATATAAATAAAATTGTTATTCGTATATGAACAAATTTGCGTTTTATTTTAATAACATTTTAAGAATTGGTATAAAGGAGTGTGATAAAAGGGTAGGACTCTGATTAATTTCAATTCAATTCATACTCGCAAACAATACCAGTGACGTGGAGGGAAGAAAAGACTGAACCACAAAAAAAAATAAAAAATACAGAAATTTATGCAAATTGATGACTGGAATAAGTAAGTACTTTTGGAAAAGACAATTTCAAAATATTTATGTTAATTGAATGCAAATTGGGAAATTAATAATAATAACACTAAAATACATGTTTCAGTTGTAATAAAATAAATTTTAAATTATAATAACAAAAGAATATTTAGCTCTAAGAATCAGTGTCACAAACTTACATTTGTCTTCTAGACCTTGGATGTGTTTCATGTTCCATAGATAAGTGAGATGGTTGTGTAACTCGTGTGAATTTGTTGTTGAATATTATTATCACCATCATGTTCCTCTCCATCCTCCTCACTAGCATTATCATACTTTTGTGAACAATTCATAAATGACATTGGATTGTATGTAGAGTGCGGTATTGGTGTAGAAGTGACAAAGATATTATTTGACGGGTCTAAAGAAATATTTGGTTGAGATGAAAAGATGTTATATGTGTAAACAACTTGTTGATATGAAGGTTGAACATGCATGATGTGATGATTATTCATGTATACGAACATTGGAGGTGGTTGAAAATTAGATTGACCAACATACTATGGTTGAAGTTGGTGAGCATTAGAAAAAGATTCAATATGTTGATAGTATGATTGAGGTTGTTAAGGCTCCTAAGATATGTCATACACTTAGAAAAGTAATGATTAATTGAGTATGAATAAAAACTATATTATCAAATGTATTAGAAAGTGAACTTACATTTTCATTTGATATTGATGTTTATTGAGGTGACATGTGTTAGTATGTTGAAGGTACCATTGCATATATGGTGCAACAGAATGCAAATGACCATTTTTGTGGAACTCATTTCCTTCAATTAGATAGTTATGTCAATCATTTTACATTGTTATCCACTTTTGGTGATTGTGGTCAATATTTATTTATTTTTCCTCTCATGTCTTCTTTATGGACCTGATATATGTTTAACAAGTTGGTAGGAATACATTATCAAAGTCCAAACTATCTTATAATCCGGTCAACTTGATGAAACTCTACTTTGACAAAACATATAAGGGGAATAATTGTCCGACTCATATCAAAGATGTCAATATTGATAAAATGTATGATGATATTTGTACGATAAGATGTCCACAAAAAGTTGCAACAAACTTGTTGTTACAACAAGTGTCATAAAAGACTTATTTGGAGAAAAATATAATTATGATTTGATTAATAACCTCTTTTGGCTATAAGTGGTCAAATGTGCTACATAATAGGTGGGACGCATATGTAGGTGTGATTGTCCTTTGTGTTGGACAAGACCACCTATAATAAATAATAATTAGTTTATAAAAACAAAACAAAAAAGTCAAAATGTAATTTAAACTTTAAAGTATATTGTTTAAGGCATAAAAATAATATTTTCACCAATGGAAAACCAAGACTTGCAATAGTATTTTCAGCAATGCAATCCCAAGCCTATGATTGCAAAAGTAACATGTAACCTCAAATATTTTCTTAGTTGAAGTCAACTCCATACTTTAGAATACAAACATGGTAAAATAATTTATCTCTAAATGTAATTTGACACATAATTAAGATTTGTCAATAACAAAAAAATACATTAGATTAACTTTATTACTCGATGTATCTAACATCAATAGGCTTTCGATTAGTGTTAAAATATGTGATTGGATAGGTTGACCTATTACGAGGTCTATTGCATTTGTTAGACAATTCTCAAAATGCATTGTTCAACAAAAACAATTTTATTGTATTTCCTTTTATCACTAAAGGATGGTAACAAACTAAGTAGTTATTTTTACAGGTAATTTGGAGACGAATTTAGTTATAGAAGTTTGATTATTTAATTAAATTAACTAAAATTTTCAACATTATATTAAACTATTTTTTAAAAACATTCAAATTAATAAAATTTAAAAAGAATTTCCTACAAAGTGGGACAATCACTCATGGCTTTCTTTTTAAAATTCTATACTTAAGTGATATACCAAGTGACCAAACACATTTTTATAAAGAAAAATTGAAAAATATATTTACTGGCACGACTTCAACAAAATAAATATAAAAAATATTAAAACATCGTGAAGTTGTGCTTAGTGACACTACTTTAGTGTGGAAAAAAAATGTGATGAAGTTGTACTTCATCCATGACTTAAGCGGAAGATAGAAAAAACTTTTCCAAACCAAACTCATGCTTTGGCCCACGAATTCTTCATTTTGTAGTAGTGTTTTTAAGCACAACTTACCTATACTTGTAATTTTTTAAAAATCTGTCAATTTCTGCAAATTTTAAATACAACTGCACTATTTTTGTAAATTTCTCCAAAAAATAAGTGACATTGGATGCTTACTACTTTAATTCTTTGAGCACTTAATTCCCTGACACAAATAATATTCCACTTGTGTAATAATATAATGTAGATATGAGATTTTCAACCTTTGGTGTTATTGTGCTTTAGATAACTTGTACCTTATGTGAGTCAAACACTTAGGTAGTCTCATTAGTGCCATGCTTCCAGATTCTTCAAACAAGTAAGTAAAATTATGATATATCACACTCCTTCTGATCTAAGATCATTACTCACTTTATTTACATCTAGTTTCCATTTTGGTTGCATTTGGGACCAGTTTTTTGGTAGTTGGTATCCCAAGCATTTTCATTTCGCAAATTGAGTTAAATGAGCATTTATATAGTGTCAGATGTCCCACATCTAAATCTTGATATAAGATGACCTTTCATACCCAAATATATTTTGAAAAAAAAAACTTTCATCAAACTTCCAAACATTAACAAAAGGGAGATTTGTACATGAATAGGTTCTTGGTTTTTCACTGGACTCGTTTTGAACGCCTCAAGAGCCATAAGATGTCACTACCATACAAGGATCTTCTGTGGCGTCCAACCTTCTGTGTACTCTGCACATGCAAAAACATGCACAGATAAAAAACCTTAGGACTTTAAGGACCCAATTAATTGTTGCAAGGTAGAGTATGGAGGACACACTTACTTGGAAATGGAATTTAGGATTTGGAACTTTTGAAAAGGAAGACAAATCATCCTTAATTGGTGCCACTATTGTTTAAAGCAGGAAAATATCAAAGAGTCAAATGTTAGAGATGAAACCCCAAAATTACTAGATAACATTATTTTAGTACTATGCTACCAAGTACCTACCCGTGGCCAAATTATTGTGGCTATTAAGTGTGGCTGTGGTTGGCATCAAATTCTGAACTGGAGGCTTATGGGTGTACATAAAGAGTGGCAAATCCTCGAATGTCTCTGGTAAATGTTTATCTTCTAACTTTAAAGGAGCCTCATTTTTGGAATCTCTTCATTAGATTAATGAAAAAGGTCAGATTCAGATATGTTTCAGTTTCAAGTTGACTAGTAATGGAGAAGTACCTTGTTACACTTTTACTGCTTGATCTCAAAAGGGGAGGTGCTGCAGATCAGAAAAACAAATGGAAAAAATGAGTCAAGGTACAACAATGTGATTGATTTGGAATGAAGGAAATATTCGTTTTACATGGTGATAAATAACGCGAATGAAATCTAAGTGAATTCTCATTCCATTGCATTTTTGAGAGGGCCAATTTATGAGCATATTGCTGACACAAGAGAAGTCTCTATCAAGAAACAAATATTACACTTGGTTAGATATTTAGTTCAGAAGAAGTTTATATGTGATGATATTTTTAAACAAAGCATTTATTTGAAGCCCTTTTGGGATTAATTTGTGTGAAGCAACTCTAACTTGTTGAAGGCATTGGATTCGCAACCCAGCTTCGGAAAATGCATTAGTGTGAGAAATAAGACCATTGAGATTGGAAGAGACGTTTCCAAGATGGTCAATAACAGTGACCATGCTTCTGCAGATGTACTCTTTTGTGTCGTCCACCACACTGCAACATTTTCCAATACCAATTTGTCACACGTCAACATATCCACCAACTAAACAAACTAAATTTAATATAAATTAGAAAACACAAGCAACACAACAGGAACTACTAAATTGTTTTTAATACGTAACCTCTTAAAACAGCAACTAAAACACCCCAACCAATCACAATTATTGAAATACTCTATGGACAATATTTCTTAACATTTTTATTTGAACTCAATTCACTCTTACAAAATCAGAAGTGAGGATTGTAATTAATTTGCATTTATAGTTATGCACACACTATTTCAGTCTCGTATATGATATTTTGAGCCTTTTCTTTTAACACGTCACTCCAAATTTATATACATCATAAGTTTATACTCTTTGAAACACATCTGAATTCCATTTAGACATACAAACAACTATGAAAACTGGATGTTAAGGCCCATTTTTCACTGATATGGCTCTGCACCTCAGGGAGACAAAAGGAGAAAACCCCTTCACAGGCCACAATACAGATGTTGGGGTGTTAAAAAAGAACCCTGTGTAACAATAGTTTAAGATGTTAATGAAAAGTAATGGCTCACCATAAGGTCTTGCCACGTGTTAATGACTAAGAAGGTGAAGGAATCAAACTGGCAAAAATGAAAGCTAACTTGAGGCTTAAGCCAAATACAAATAAGTAAAGTTCACAATAGCGCAGGAGTAAGAGCATGGTGAGTTTAGAGCACTCACTCATTATTCTCTTCACTTTTAGAGAAAGTTGTTTCACAGTATTCTGCAGCTTTGTATAGTTGAGACCTTAGTTCCCTCAGCTCCTGCAATGCAACCACCATATGCATGAACAAAAGATTGAACTTAAAAATAAAACTAACACATACACCATTGTTGAGTCTAGATGTGAACCTGAAGAGACTTGTCAAAGCGAATGGTTTCTTCAACCTCAGCTTCATCTATAGACTTGACATTCAACTCCGTCATATTGCTACAGGCTTAATGCTTGTAAACTTAAGATCTAATATAATGCTCACTTTTCTGAATGAGGCTCATCAAATAATTATAAGAGGATTTATGTAATGTGGCTTTTGGAGGCTTGTGATATGGTGAAACAAACAAGGCTCCTAAAAAACAGATTCTGTAGCCCATGACCAGTCAGCACACAATTATAGAGCATGATGACAAATAAACAGTTTCAGTCCCGTGATATTCTGTTTCTTACCCTGATGGGCATCTAGTTAATTAAAACCTCAAAGTAATGACTCACAGTAAAATGCAATTACAGACCCTACTAGCACATCATTTCTTTAAAAATTGACAATCATGCAACAAACAGTAGCTTATAATTGTCGTCTTGAATTTTCTGATAAGAACAAGTCACTTTATATGATATATGTCGTTGCTAATAATATTTATAATATATATTTTGAAAGGCACATGACTTGTTGGAGGGTTATTGGGTTGGAGGCTTAAACAGCTTAGAACATGCGGTGTTTCATGTGTGACATGTATGTATGTATGTGTAGGATATATATCATTTGAACTTTTAATTAAAATAATCATAATTGTTTATGCATAGTTAATGCCTTTCACCTCACACACTGTGACGAATAGGGATATATATCAGCAACCTTTTAGATACAAAATCTTATTAGCCTAACTCAACCCCATGAAACCGGTTCATAGGGTTGAGGTTTGCACCCACTTATATACAATATTGAAAGACTCTAATCTCTAGTCGATGTGGGATCTCCAACACACATATAGGGTATGATACCATATTACAAAGTGGACTTTAAGCTTAACTCAACCCCATAAAATCGGCTCATAAGGTTGAGGTTTGCACCTACTTATATACAATGAAAGACTCTAATCTCTAGTCGACGTGGGATCTCCAACACACATATATTTATTCACACTCATTAGCCTTATTCATAGATTATTGGACTATAATAATAAATAAATCCATTGTTTTAATTAATATTCTTATAATTGAGTTTATTTGGGCCTTAACTATTATTATTGTTAATTTTGTGTTTTTAGAGTAAATTATCCGGAGGAAGCATCTACCTTTGTGAATGTGCAAATATGCAAAAGTCCAAGTTGCTTCTTGAACCAAAACAGAAAACAAATTTTGAGGAGAAGAAAGAGAAAATAAAATCTACAATATCTCAGAAACATAAATGGAAGCAAATCTTCTGCAAAATACAAGAATTCTGGAAAGATGGAAACTTGGAAACTGTTAACAAAATATAAACTACAATATTCTCTCAAGATCCTTGGAGCAGAAAAGCCTATAAAAGGACACAAGCATCAAGGAGAAAGGAGTGAGCTTCATAGGGTTTTCTTAGTTTATTTTCTTCTTGGTAATTCTTTTGTTTTGCCTCCGCATGGAAGGCTAAACCTTTTTGGTTGATTCTTTTGTAATTCCCCATTGAGTGTTATGAGGTTTTGTTGCAATAAAAGTTTCGATTTTTAATTCTCTATAGCAGTTGTTTTTATTGTCTAATCTCCTGGAAAACTAGTTTTTGTGAGAGGTTGTACTTGAACGCATGATTGAGAGTCTTCCTTATCTTAAACTTTGGTTTCTTAGTTAGTTCACATTGTTCTAATTAATTTCTTGGGCGCATGATTCAAGGGAGAGGAGGTAAGCATTCCCATGGAGTATACGCATGGAACAAAGTGGGTATTGATTAAACTAGTAGACGCATGCTTTACTGGTGAGTTTCAGTTGAATTAGATCGGCGCATGTTCAATCTGGTTTAGCTTTAGAGAACCTGTGAAGAATTCAATAGTGGAAGAACTTGGGATCAACCGCTTTTTATTTGCTATTTTAATATCTTTTATATTTTTTGCACAACTATCTCAAACCCCCTTTTCATCTTTATTGTTATTGCTAACTTTTAATGCATGTAGATAGATTTTAAACCCTGATCAACTAATTTTACTATTGGATTCGTTGGGAGACGACTTGGGGACATTTGTCCACGATTATACTATCATCTCTCTAGACTTAGACAAGTCTACGCTAGAATCATATTAATTTGACAGCAAAACGGCAGCTATCAGATACCATATTACAGTAAATGAAGATGAATATTCCTTGTCTGATGTGATGTTTTAATGTAGTAATCGCACGTAATTGTAATGAAGAAAGAGAGGTTTTGATGAACCCTAATTGTAGAGAATAAAAGAAACTTTTATTCACTTGTATATTAGAGAGAAAAATACATGGTGTATATATATAAAAAAGATTAAGACCTATCTGAAACAGAAAAGAAAAGTTGGGTCAAACAAACAAAGCCCAATAATTTAAAATAGAAAATTAAATATATTAAAGGAAACAAAATAACCAACCATGATTGTTCTCACTATATTGACTAACATATAGAACTAGATATACGTACTAAGTACCGGGTAGCAGAGTGGAAGAGGTGGCTTGGTAAAGGACCAAAGATTTGAACATCAACGTTACACAGTCACAAAAGTGTTAAAAGGTACAAATTTAGTTACAAACTCGATGACATGTTACTTTTATTTATATCTTCAGTAAGGTATGCTACATGCAGAGATGCCTTCTGCTGTTCAATTTTGATTTAATTATGATTTGTTAACATGATTAGAACCATATGACCAAAGAACTGTTTAATTGAAATTTAGTGTGCTGTCCATTAACTAGCAACAGTGGATACGTGTGGGCTGCTTCTTCCTGCACCTCCATACCTTCTTGTGCCACCCCCATAAATTTTTCTAATTCCAAAAATACCCTTTTCAATATTCCGGATTACATAATCTGGAAGTTTTTTTCTAGATTCAGAATTAGCTTTCGGATTATGTAATCCGGAAGTCTTTTGTGATTAGCTTCCGGATTACATAATCCATAAGTCTTTTTTATACATAAGATTAGCTTCCAGATTATGTAATTTGGAAGTCTTTTTTTCAGATGTCTTATTAGCTTCCGGATTATATAATCCAGAAGTCTTTTCTAAATATGAAATTGACTTCCAGATTATGTAATCCGGAATTTATCCGGATTACATAATCCATAGGCTTATTATTTCAAATCCAAGGGGTGAAAAAAAAGGATAAAATGGTATTTTCATATTTAGTATGAGGGTGGCACAAGAAGATATGGAGGTGTAGGAAGAAAGAGTCATACGTGTGGGCTGTTATGTAGCTTTTTGTATCAAACATTGCACACCTTGTGTTTGTTTTTTGGATTGTTTATAATAACAAATATTTGCTTATCAAAAATAAAAATAAAATTTGAAACAGTGATGAGGGCTAAATACCAAATAATATTTCGTCCCATGTGTGAGCAACAATTTAATGTTTGAAGGCAGAAGTTAATTCTAGATAATAATTTAGAACTACATATTATCTTCTGTATTTCTCCCGGTAATATAAAACTACACTGAAGCTTCACATAAGACCACTATGATAATTTCTAGTGCCATAGCTCAAGATAATTAACACGACAATGGGAACTCTATATCTGAAAGTCAATGGTACAACCACCAATCGACTCTGCAGCTTCAATGTCTGACAATATTGAGTTATTATCCGAGGATACCGGTGATAAAAAAATATTTCTAACACTTTTATACAATTCCTGAGGCGTTTCCCTTTTCTCTTTGTGGTTGACAAGATTCTGATGGTGTGATTCCTTTTCAGACGCATTTCTAGTAGTTGATCCACATTCTCCTTTTTGCAAGTGTTTAGAGTCTAACGAAAGGAAAGAAAATGAGGAGGGGATTAGTATAACATGAAGTTAATTGAGAGGAAAAACTATATAATTTGCAATAAATAACGATGGCAAACATTGGAGTAACTCTTCCCAATCATAAAATACAAAAGTAGGCATCAAGTTGATAAACCATGCTCGTGTGCAAGGATGCAGAGCAGAAATGAGCACAAAAAATTATGTTCTTGAGGTATTCCCTACTGTAACAGATAACAGACATGTTTATCAGGCTAATGACAATTTCATGCAACAGTTACTCAAGGATCATAGCTTGAAATTTGTGATTAGTCAGGTAGAAAGCTTAGCCAGTGAATATATATTGAGAATAAATGATGAGGACTTAAAGAGTTAGACCATTTTAATGGTGCTTGAGCTACCCTTAGATTTGTAAAGGTAATAATAATATGTTAGAAGAACTGAACTCCCTGTGCCGTACATGGCATTCTAATTCCTTTTCTTTTTCTTTTGAGGAAATGAAATGAACTTTGTATTTTTTATTAGTACAATTCAAAAGCCTCTGCTAGTACTCAGATAAATTGAGTGGAGAAGTGACTCTACATGTTAAAAGAAAAGTGAATAACAAAAGGGACCTACATAAGTATCTATAGAAGAGCATAAAAGTTATATGAACCGTTCCATAAAGGAAGAACAAATCAAGTCAAATTAGTGTTTTCACCTCAATGCAATCTCTAAAATGGAGAGGAACATAAATTTAGCAAGTAAAAAGTTCTTGCATTTCCAATTCTAACCTTTGACCATCTGAAATCCCAATGTTCATCATCACAGATAACAAGCTAGCTGAGTGTATATTAGTCCAGATGTACTTGGGTAGCATATGTTATGAAGAGTTAAGACAAGAAGCATCAATTGATTAGAGTTTAAAACACCTGTAGGAAAGTATGAACTTCTACTATATACCATGTATTTTGATAATGAATTTGTTGTTGCTGCTACTGCTGCTTAAAAATTTCTTTTTGACAACTATTTTTTACTTTTAGAAATATCAAAACTATCATGAAGGATATCATTAATCTCATTGAAACAATAATAATTAAGACAATAAATTGTAAAAGCAGCCATGTAAGTGCAAACCAGATAGGGTCCTTAGTGAGTGTGCCATCAATTACCTTTAAATGATGTGGAAGAATCTTTACAAACCATGTCTAGTTTAGCACGGGTAATGCACAACCATCTTCTTTCTGATTCATAATTAAGTTCTGTTTCAATTGGAATATGCCAGTGGCCTTCCTCTGATTCCTGTTACCACACAATTGCCATGTTATGTTTCCTTCTTTGTTTCTTTCTTTTCTTCACATCTTTATTATTTCAAATTCAGATTTATAGCCAAATATAATTTAATTTGTGTTCATGTTCGGCTGTTTTTCGAACAGGGTAAGAGCTTACCTGAATTACAACAGAACAAGGAGGGGGCATGTGAAACACTGGACTACCACTGTCAGAGAAACTAAAGCGTACCTTAAATTTGGCAGACAAGGATTCCAATGTTAGGATGGGCTTAAATTGCACATAATCAAAGAAAGGGAATATAAATTCAAGAGAAAACCTTATTACCAATGATTTAGACCTTGAATTGCAAATATATTTGTCCATATATGATTTAACTAATTACCAATGACTAAACCTTATTTCATCATATATATATATATATATATATATATATATATATATATATATATATATATAAAATCAGAATGACAACAAAAACAAACTAATAGAAAACTCTTCTTTCCAAAGAGCATTACCTGATGCCTTTCTTTCCACTTGGGGAAAAAGTCATTTCCCAAAAGTTGAAATAGATGATCTCTCATCTCATCATTGGTAACAAGTAAGCATTTAAATTTTATAGTTGCATACAACCAGTACCTGAAACACAGGTTAGTAAATGCAGCACAGTATGCCTAATCAGTACAAACAGATAGATAACAAAAAAATTAATAACATTTGTTCTTACCAGTCATCATTTGATCCTGAAGGAGTTGCATAGAGTGCATCAGCATTATTCCATTTATCAATTAATGCCTTATTGACTGGTTCATCCATTCTGTCTCCCTTGACGCGCTTATTATGCAAAATGATAAGTGGTAACTTCTTTGAAGGGAGCCTTTGGCGCATTTCATTGACAACAACATTGATCTAAAGTTTTCATCTCAGAAGAAAATAATGAATAACCATAACAAGAACAACAAGTAGGGAAGAAAAAAGAAGAGTATTTTCCACGCTCAGTAACTTGCCTTGTGTGGCTTGAACTTCCTTTGGCCAAAAAGGCCAACATTTGCAGCATCTATCACTGCTTCAAAAGGTCCATAGTAGTCAAGCCATTTCTGCAATGCACATTTTCATATATTTCAATCGCAACATCATGAATCTATAATATTAATGAGATTAGACCAAATACACATTATAATAGTTTCTTACCTGAAATTTTTGGAAGTTTGAGCCTTTTTCTCTCATAATGGCTATAGATGCTACTGACTTGGCAAAATTTTCAGTTTCAATGGGATCGAGATCAATGGTGGTCAACTGCACTCCGCAGCATTTACACATTCCATCCTTTCCAATGGTTGTATGAGCAACTTCCCATTTCCCCTTACCCAACCAACCCTGCCCATGCCAGCCTCCACCATTATTTTCTATTGCTTCCCTTATCAATCTCTTATCCCATTTTCTCTTCCCAACTCTTGAAGCCGGCTTGTTCTTAAACCAATCAACAATCAAAGACGCAGTGGCCTGAGATACTTTCCTCACACTACTTCTTACTTTATGCAACACATAGTAAACCTTGTCACTATTTCCAGCTCCTATGCTCACCCTCAAGAGAGCCTCCAACTCAGGCTCTTCAGGGTAGACACCATGCTCAAGCATGTGCTTTTCAACAGCAAATGCCTTATCTATTTCCCCATTATTGCAAAATATGGATAAAGCAGGACCGTAAGACCTTAACTTAGGACTTATCCCCAACCCCTTCATCTGTCTCACCATCTCAAAAGCCATGTCACCATCACCCACAGACATGGCGATTCGAGCCACAGCCGTCAGCGCAGCCTCATTCATTTCAACCTTATCCACACACATATTCTGATACACCTCAAACCCTCTCTCTAGCGCATATCTCTTGACTTCCTCACTCACCAGAAAACCCCCATCTTTCTCAGAGGAACTCAAGTCAGAATTTAACTCAGCATTGCAATCCAACTCAAAAGATGAGTCATTGGTATCCATTGGTCCACTGAACCCCTCGTTCAGAACCCCATCAGAGGAAACACGTGCATTGAGAGTTCTAGCACCATTTCCACTTTTAGCCGGTCGAACAACACCAACAGCAGCAGAAGAACACAGATACAGCAACACAGTGTAATGGTGCTGCCCCAGTTTGACACCCTCTGAGATTGCCGAGTCATACAAGGACAACGCCCCCATAACATCGCCCCTTTTAGAACACATGTCCAAAGCATTCTTCAACTTCACTTGCGGGCTATCTCTATCCTTTTTCCTCTTCCTCGTCTTCTTTTCCACTGTCTCGGTGACCGTGCAACTGCTGCCACTGATGGTAGCTTTGGTTTGGAAAGAACCCCTGCAGTCTCTGAAAGAGAAAGGAGGTGTCTTGGCAAACCATGTAACGGTTTCAGATAGAGAATTGAGAGAAGAGTATGGAGTTGCAGGTTGTTTTGTTTGGATGGAAATGAAAGTAACGATGTTGTTTGAAGGACGAGGTTGATAGAGACGAGAAAGGTTAGGCTTAGAGTACGAGAAAGTGAGAGAATGTCGAAATTGCAGAGTGTTGAAGTAAAGGGCAAAGGGAGCCATCATCTACCTCACCACCCTCTTCATCTTCACCCTCATCCTCAGATATTATATCTTTTATCTTTATCTTTCTCTTCACTGTTTATTCTGCTGGGATAAGAATTATATTTTCATTAATTTAAATAATAATAAAAATATTTATATGATTAACTAATTAAACATCACTATGGATGTGACTTCTAAAATGACTAATTTTAAAGTCTGCAATTTTTAATTATATAACATTACATTACAATTTAAAATATCTTTTACTCCAAATGTATTATAATTAAACTAAAAACTATTTTGTCTGCGTTATTAAAAATATAAATAACTTATATAATATAATTTTGTGACTACTTCCAGCCAATTTCTCAAAGTTATTATAAGTTATGAAGATTGTATTTATAAGATAAAGATTTTATTTTTAATTTATTAAACGTATTTTTATTTTGCTTCATTATACTATTTTTAAAGATTATTTCAATGTTCAAAACTTTATCTATACAACACCAAAAATTTTATATATATATACAGAGAGGGTTTTTAAAATATGAACTTAATTAGCAGATTTTCTAAATCTAAATCTTGTATGTACTACCCGAATTTAGGTGCTTACTCATAATAAAGAAATGAAAATTTCACTGGTTAATTAAGCTTTCAAATTAGGAACTATAAAGTTTCATTAAAAGATTTATTGGGTTTGGACCAAGTCATTAGGAAAGAAGGTGAAAAAAAAATTATAAATAAAAAAAACCCACAAATAAAATGTAATGTCTCTTTTAGTTCTAAACTTACGAATTTATATATTAACATCTCAGCTGACTTATGCGTTACGAATTTATATATTGACATCTCAGTTGACTTAAGCGTCGAAGTATCTATACTAGTAACTCTATCCACCTCTCAAAATTGGACGAACATCTTAATGAAGAAGATTGGATTAGAGATATTCCGTATTTAGAAATTTCTAAAGAGATTTGGAACACTAAAAACAAAAAACAATTAGTACACCTTTTGTGGCTCATTTTAATTTACCTCAAAAACTGTCATCACTATAAAATAGAAACTCATGTAGAGTGTCTTACTCTATTGTGGTTGAAAGTATCTGTAAAGTGGATTCTCAAATACTTAAAAAGGTTAAACAAATATAAGTTTAGTGTTTATAAGAGAAATAAATGATAGTCATATTACTATATTTAGATTTAGATTATGTCGATGATCTTAATTGCAGTATATTCTTGTTGCTCTGTAAACAACAAAAATAAAATCTATGACAAGTACAAAACCCATGAGTGACAATTTACAATGTTTTGTGATTTGTCAGAGCATAATTCATTTAATAAGAAACCAAATATATGATAAGAGGATAAAACATATTAATATCAAGATAAATTTCATTTCATTTGTAATGTTATGATACAAAGCGATCAAATGGTAGAAAAGATTGTTAGTTCTGATACAACAAATGACAAAAGTTCTTCTACCTTATAATGTTTAAACATTGCAAGCTGTAATTGACTCTAGAAATTAATTAATTAACATCGCTAACAAAAATAAATGACTTGTAAAATTCAAATCATGATGGAGATTTGTTATTTATGACTTCAATTCTATTGATATATTTAAAAGTTCATGTAAACTACTTAAAATGTGCAGGCAGCATTTTATAACTCTGTCTTTTACCATTCATTATTTAACATATATTCTAATATAAATAGGTACACTTGCATGTAGAATACAATTCGCAAGATGAGTGAAGACAAAAGAATTTAATCCCTAGAGGGCCTTTTGAAAGATAAAAAATTTGTTGAGAATTCTTGGTAGTTTTGTTCTTAAGAAATAAATATTCTTCAAAGTTGCCACTATACTTTTAGTTATATTTACTTCAAATAAAAATTTACCACAATAACCATTCATTATACATAACATACATTGGGAACACTTTAATAAAGTTGATCAGCAATTACATTAAGTTAATCAAAAGCTCAATTTCATCAACGCTAGTTAAACTTGAGCTCTCCCTAGATTATCTAGAAAATTTGTCATTATGTTTTAAAGCTACCTTGAAATTTGGTAAACTCAGATTTGTACTTCAAAGCACAAAAGTATTTACTCCTAGTTGGAAGGAGTACCTCTTGATGGAAACAAATTCTAAACTGCAGAGTTGAATCAACCAAGGTCCAAAGCCACTCACCAGAAACTAGTTCTTGGTCATATCAATGCTTATACATACACATTAATAAATAAGTGAAAAACTAGTACTAAAGAACTGCAATAAAATGCTATGTATATAACTAACACTCAGATCTTAACCAAATAAGCAATTTTTTATTTTGAGATAAAACCAACCAAACCATTCTTGGAAATCATTCAACTATATTAGGTGTAAACAAAGAAAAATGAAATTGTAACAAGATTACTACACATACAAACAAAATGGAAGGTGTCAACAGCAGGTAAAGGTTTAACTTGTCCTAACAATTAGTTATTTTGTTCCCATTCTACCTATGTCAACTGTCAACCTTGGATGCAGAACAATTACACTATCATAACAACTTCCTCAAAGGCCCATACTCAATATGAGAAATGTCAGCACATACACTCCAACACACTTTCCTATTAGATGCAATTCCAGAGTCCAACTAAATAAGAATCTCATTTCCAATATGCTAGCAGCACTCTTCTACACTACAGTATGATATCTGATTTGACGATGATTTATAAATACCATAGAACTGTAGTAATCATGGAAACAGTAACAAGAAAAATGGATTAAATTCTCAGGTATAATGCACTCAAATGCATTACTAGTTAAGAAAAAAATTATCCAGACTGGAAAAACCAAAAAAGATATTCCAGAAATATATGAAGATAAAATGAACTAAGCAATATGCAAGCAACATCAATTGCACTGCGTGTCCTCAAATATGTCAGATGAAGGATCATATGTCGGTGGCCTCAATATTACAACAAATGAAAACATCAACATGAGCCTGACATCCAATGAAAATGCTACCTTGCAGCAACTAACTGCAGACAAATGCTGTCATAAAGGCATGGAAATACCTGTAAAATACACAAATGAAAGTTTGTACCACAAATTAGATGGAAAAATGAGATGGGTGCAATTTTCTTATCAACAATGTACTTTAAAATAAACAGTGTACAGCAAGCCTAACATCAAAGATAGATATTTTTACTCATGCAGTCAACTTCTGTACTTCTAACAAAGTGTGAAAGGACCCAATGATATTTAATTTTGTTGAGTTGTAAAATATAATTCTATGCAAAAATTATAAAATCTATATATTTGTCTTCTTGAGCATCAGGTATCTCTAGTTAACAGTTAACACTAATACCCTGGAATGCACTTCAGCAAAACTTCATTAAAATAATACCATCATGATTTGTTTTGGCATTTTTCAGTCATAATGCAACTATCGTGGTGAATTTTCTATCAGATGACTAATAAAATCTATCTGTCTATTTATCTACCGTGAGCATAAGATTCAAAGCTTCTAAAATTTAAAAACAATGGGTAAAATGAAAACGATATTGACCAATTTACTGTATAATTTAGAAGAACAACCTCCTCCTACCCCATGGTGCAATGCTTCAGACCACATTCCCCTCAAATGCCTATCGTATGTTTTTTCACATCTAAGTAAATTCTATCACAAATATATATACCTCCAATACCAAGTGCAGATCATTTGGTAACGGTATACCCTACAAAATCTTCACACAAGAAAGCTCAACCTCTAACCAACAAAACCAAATGGTATGTCTATACAAATTGGCAAAGAAGCACTTTCAGTCTTTTTAAGCCATCCCTCGGTGAAAAACTAGTTGAAGTCTAATGAAATCTTGTTTGGATGAATTTCTCCGCAAAAACTTATAGGAGAAGAAAATAAGTAAATATGAATTAAGCTTCTCTAATAAATTAAATCAATTTGTGCACTTAGCTTTTATAGAACCTCCCTCGTTTAACTTATATAAAATCTAAAGTGCGTAGGTAGATTTTAACTTCTGAGATAAACACAATTTCTTTTACTTTCTTGTTTTCTTCTCCTATAAATGTTTATAGAGAAGTTTAACCAATCAGACCTTTGTCACCTCACTTAAGGTTCTAATTCACATGGGGTTTTCGATTCAAACTTCACTCTCCTAATTGTATACGAACATTAAAACACGAAGATACAAAAACACAAGAAAAAAGCAAGGGCTATTAGTGTGGTGTGCAACGACATTCACTGCCACAAATCTCATCTCACATTTCTTAAAGTCATGTCATAAATTCATAAGAACACACACCTTGAGGAACTAACGCCCAACCCATAGACTCAACAGACAAGCTTGACACTAATCGAGATGAAGCCACCGCGCTATGAAACGGCATCATTGAGTCCAAGCTTCCCAACTCCACCGGTAACCTAACCCACCAAATTACAAAGTTTAATTAAAACAAATGAATAAACACAATCACAGAAAAATGTCTTACATGTTTTCAAGAACGAAAGGGTAATGCAAAAAAATTTCCATTGGGGGGATGAAACGAAGCGTGAGGGAGACGTGGGGCTCACCGGAAAGTGCGAGAAAGGCGGCGCGAAGAGAGAGAAAGTGGATTGGAGTGAAGAGAGATTGAGGGTTTGGTGAAGTTGTTGTGAGCAAGTGTCTGTAACCGAGACGACAACCTACACAAAACCTTCGATGATGCCATTGTTGTGTTGAAGCACTACAAAATATGAAACCTTCGCCACTCTATGCTATGTTTTCCCAGAATATTACCAATGCAACGACGCCGTTTCCCTCTTTATTGTATTTCTCTTTTTCTTTATGGATTCCTTATATTTTCTTTTGGATGAAAGACATTTCTAACCAAGACCTTGTAGAAATTAATTTTTAATTAATTAACACTGATGATTTATTCTATACAAATCATAAAATTTATTTAAAAATTTGTGGAAGTTTAATGATAGATGTTTAGGGTGTTTTCTATATTAGTAGTAATATTTTTAATATTTTAATTTCTGCATTACACAAGTTTACTGTTTTTTTAATTCATAATTTGAGAAGGCTTTCTCCTTTTATCATCTTTTACGCATAAAAAAGTGTAACAAGTATTTCTCTATAAAGAAAATATTAAATCTTATTTTCATTCTTCTTTACTCCTTCGTACCAAATTTATGTAGACTGAAAATTGAGTAATTTATATTATTTTTGGATTTTACAATATAAAGATACATTTTACATACATCAGTCAAAGATGTAATTTAGATTAAACAATTTAGAGGTTACAAGAATTTGAGATTAGTTTTTGAAAAAAAACACTTTTAAAAGACTTTTACTGATTAAATTATTTAGAAAATAAGTGTATGTATTACTTCTGTTTTAATAATTTAGATTTAGTTTTTGGTAAGATACCTCTAAATTGTATAAAATTAACAAAATATATTGTTTGCTTGGTCCATTACAATGTTGGTATCCCTTTAATTAATTCATGTGTATTTAAATTAAATTTAATATTATAATCAACTTGATCGTATCACACAACATATTCATTCAGTTCCATATTTGTTTAAAAATGTATCATCCATTATAGTTTTGATAATCAAATTCATTATATTTTATTCAATTATGAATCTGCAAGTCCATAGCTGAGATGTGTTTTATGGATATGGTCATTCGTAGTCTTATTTGGATACACAATAATGTCTTCTAAATGTCAAGATCTAAAAGCCTTTCTTTTCTCATTCTGGATGCGAAAATCCAAAATGCACACTACATACTTCTGGATACATCTGTAAGTCACTCTCTGGACCTCGATATCCAATAACAACTTCAAACCATTTGCAGCTGCAACTATCACACGAAAATGGAAATGCTTACTTGAAAAGACAACTCCATCGCACCTAAGACTAATGCCTTGGCCTCCACCACCACAACAAACTACTACACCACCACCACCTCCACTCAAAACACCTCAATTACAGTAGAAGAGCTCCTTTGTAGTTTTTGTTTGAAATAAAGGCGATAAAGAGAATTTAGAGTTTTAAAATAAATGTTGGTGAAGATCACAATTGATCTCGTGCAGGAAGAATTACCCTCCTTTTATTGTGATTAAAGAAAAGTTGTTTTTTCTTGCACCATAACAAATTTCTTCCTACATCCCATCATTTTCGAAAAAGACTATTTTACTCTTTTAGAAATGACTTCGAGATTTCTCTCCAGAATATTTTTGGAACATATTTTCCAGAATATATTTTATTAATTTCAAATTTACCAATTCGAAAACAAAAAGAATGTGTTTCAGAAAGGATATTTTGAAATAATTTGTTGTCTTTCGGATTTCCTAATCCAAAAACACCCTTGGCTTACAGAACCTCTATTCTGAAAACATTTTTGCTTAGGGAACCCGATTCTGGAATTACCCAAAACTGTAAAAGGATATTTTCGATATTTCAAAGAATTTAGGGGTGCAGAAAGAAAAATGTGGGGTGTAGGAAGAAACTCCCTTAAAGAAAAGTTAAACCTTGTTTGAGCCCAACAGAACCCAAAGCAGGAAACTTGAATCGTGCTGGGCAGCTCATTCTATCACCTCTGCTTCCTTCACCGTTGCGTATTAGAAACTATTAACTGCATATATTCTATATTAATATATTAGTTCTGTTATACTATGCTCTTTTTGCCTATAAATCTCTTTACGAGTACCTCTCTACTCGCCATGGCGAAGCAAATCAGAAACCCTTTATAGGAATCAAGAGCATAGTACAACAGAGAAGCATGTCATCGAAATCGTAAAAACAAATCCGTTTATTTATAACCCAAATTACTTCAGAAGTTAGATAAAAATAATCATCGTTTTCTCAAGATAAAGAAAATGTCATCACATAAGCACAAGAAGAGATTAGCTAGAAAGGGTTATGAGATGAGTCTCTTACCTGTGATGAAGCCCGAACACCACCTAACGAGTAAAGAACAAGTATTATGCATTTGTCACTTTCACAACAATAGACTAGACAGTCAATCTAAAACACACGCTAGGAGGCCATGCCGAAGTGAGTACAATAGCTAAGCCTTAAATGCTGAAGAATTATCGGGTGAGTACTAACTATATAATCAAATTATCAACATTTGGAGAAATGTAATTAAATTAAGCTAGATTGTAACAAAACTACAATTTATAATGCGCTCTAGTTCAAAGCGTAATTTCTCTTCATTTGAATACAATAATGAATGAGGAGGAAGGTGAAGGGGAAAAAAACTCTAGAAAGGGGAATTAGGTTACATTGCTTCTTTTATGAAATTACAAGTCTGCAATTTACAAGTTACGTCGAAGCAGAGCAATTAATTCAGATCCTATACTTGAATGACCGGAGTAGAAGAATAAATTGATAACCGAAAAAATTGATCCTATTTGGACTAATTGGTGGGGCTGGGTGCTTGGCAGTTGACGCCCCCTTCATTGAAGCAACATAACGAAGAATGAAAGTGTTTTTACAGTTCAGAGTTGTAGCATACCTTCAAATATTCTTCCACAGTTATCTAAGTTAGATTCCTTTTGATATCTATTTTTCAGGAATAAGACTACCACCAGGGAACGAAGATGTAGAAGTAATGCTGCCCGCAGCTTTGGCAACACCATTATTAGTGGTTCCCTGCTGATGATCTGTCTCAGTAGTACTGGCATTTCCAGTGCAATTGTTATTTGGTTCCTTTTGACTCTCTAATTCACTTCTAGCTAATGAAGAACACTTTGTTTCTGAAATTGGAAATAGAAATTAGAAATTAGCAACATCAAACAATAAAGTAGGTAATGCAAAAAATACACTAGGTATACTTGGTAGAGTATGTATAACCATAAATAAACATTTAACATCTACCGAGACAAAGAAGGAATCCAGCACATCAATTTTGATTCTTGGAGCACAGAAATAGGAAATTTCAAAGTCATTTCAACAGCCACAGCTATATAAAAGCAGGCCGAACAAAGCATTAATAAACAAGAAAGGAACAGCTGGTTAATCTGTTTATCTTGATGTACACTTTACATCAATAGACACCACCATTTTCCATCCGTGAGCAAACCCCGTAACTTTGATGTGAAGTGAATATTTTTCAAGATTAGGCGTTTAAACACAAGCTGCTGCTGAGAAATCAACGGAATATGAATAGATTGCTCTTAGCAGTGGGGAAAATATAATGTGCAGGGATGTGATATAACTAAGGTATATTCTAGGAGGAATAAGGTGGTACGAGGATCAAGCCTCAAGGCCGGGAAGCAACAATGAAATCATGAACAATATTCATGCTAGGGATGTGCATCTGAATGAAATGGATGGACAGGGTGCCAGAAAGTAAATGGATCAGAGGAGATTCAGGTGGGAAGCGGAGCATAAGGGGTAGTAAGTGAGAAAGGGGTAAAGCCAATGTAGAGCTATTTTTCCTTTCTTTGCTGTATTTCTTATCTTCGTGAAATTGTACACTGTCTCTGGACTGATATTGGTATCAGACTCAAAAAAGTCAGTTTATGAATAAAGAATACAGGTTTAGCTTTACAGAAGTACAACTAAAGATAAATAAGCTAACGGAAAATAAGAAAACGGTTATTGCGATTGTTGTCAATGTTATTGGGAGGGTGGCTGTTACTTGTCTAAATTGAAAGTTGACAAGATTCAATTGTAACAGCACCAGTGATAAGAATGGGATTTTATGAAAATTTTGCAAACAAATTATAACTTAACTCAGATGAAAGTATTAACTTACCATTTATTTCTCCCATAGTGATAACCCTATTGAGAAAGTCTCTAAATTTTGTCAATACAATCCTTTCTTGCTCGGCATAGACCTCTGTCATTCCTTGTCCATATTGCGGTTGTGAAGATGTGTTGCAGGCATGCGCCCTTGATCCAATAGGGGAGGCAGAAGTCATGAACATTGTGTCTTGCTCATCGCACATCAATGCTAAGGTTCCAGGAGACATTGGCCTCCCTTTTGGGACATCAGCACCATCTGAACAAGAATTTTCTGGGCTGATTTTATCTGTCTGGTTTGCACTCAAACAATCATCATCAGCCATAGGTTTCTCAACATTAGCTTCCTTTTGGTTTGGTAATTGCTCTTGAGTTGAAGAAGCAAGAGAAGTTTCTGTGTGATCTTCTCCATGCTTATCCATTAAATTTTTCTGGTCTATTCACAGTAGTAAAAGTAATTGGTCAGAGAACATAAGACAATAATGTGCAGTTGTAAATTGATAATGCTAATCACTTGGTAGATACATAGCAACTGGAATCACCAATTATACACAAAACTATAAATGTTTTTCCCACACAATCTTTTCTTCTAGTACATGTAAACTCATGGACCACATGTATTAGAGCCTGTTTGGTTGTAGGAAATATTTATTGTTTTCAATTTCTTAATTTTTTACTTATGATTATGAAAATGCAACATGGCTTTCGCCATTTCCAAAACAAAACTCTTGAAGCAAAATAAATGAAATTTTTAATAATTATTATGATAGAAACAGAATATATAAAAAGAAAACATGTACATAAACAAAAAATTTCATTTTCACGAATTGTTTCCTAATCATATTTCTACGGAGAAACATGAAAAATTTAGATGAACTAAAAGGTCACTTGGCAGAATAGAGGTTTATAAGGTGCTCAAATTTTTCAATACTCCAGCATCTTGAGGATTGCACTTCCTCCCTGATTCCAAAACTCACCAAACAACTATCCAGTTGCAAATAACATCAGCATATGGGCAGGGTACCAAACATTTAGAGATCACGTAGAATTAATTCCACTTCAAAATAAATAACTTTTAATTAATCGCACTTCCTTTTTTTGCTTTCCCATTTCCCATGAAGGAAACTATTGTTTGCAGGTACATTATCAATTAAATCAGGTCGAATTCTGTAATTTATTATTTAGCTAACTAAATCCTCAAACTAGTTTGATGGCACATAAACAACATGGTGATAAATAAAATAATGAACTTTACCTTGGCTGAAAACTTGTTTGGTTTTCATTTTGTCATGCACTTGAAAAGCAACAAATTAGAAAGTCTTATAAGATGTAACAATTCAATTTGAGCATGTATAATGTTCACTCATTATATGAAAGAGAAAAAGCAGGGAAAAAGTGGGGGACAGAAAATCTATTCTCGGCCAATACCACACTACTCATAAAGAAGAAACAAAAAACAACAATGATAATACTTTCAAAGCATATGATGCAATTCGTAATTGACAATGTAACATGTCAATATACCTGTAAATGTCTTTGCGGCTTGTCCCGATACTAGCACCAAAACTGAGCAAAGTTCCTTCAGGTGTTGTGGTTGTATGATGTCTGCTAAAAGAGACCTTCAACAATAATCAAGTTAATGACTAAATTAAATAGATATATTTTCAATTCATAATATTTAGCCAGTCCTACCTGTACATTAATTTTGAAGGACCTAATGTTGATGGTCCAACACGGGCACCTGGAATAGGTGACAAGGATGAGGACGGTGCAGGGACTCTGACATTGTTTGCCTGGTGAACATTACAACATTATTGGATATGGATTAGATAAAAAAGTCACGTTATAGTTTTCACTCTAAAAAGGCTAATTTGAACTTGCAACTCAAGGAAGAACTTTTTCTAGACCCGATGTCAAGTCATCGTGGTATTGAAGTGAAACTTTCAGTATCAAAGCAGCAGAATTGATTTGCATTTTTTCATTCACAATTAAAATAACAAGTTGACATTGCTATGTGCCTCATTAAGCAAATGTGATACTTAAGACATGAAATCATCACACCCTGGCTAGTCTTTAGGTATGGACTTTCCTGATGGGCTTGAGTCAACAAATGGTGCTTTCCTTGAGGCCAGTTGACATGGATGGGGCAACCTAGACATGGTAAAAAGCAACCAGAGAAAGGCTTACTCTAAGTGAAACCCTAAGCCTGCAAAGGAGTCAAACTCTGACTAGATATACAGAATGGCCATAGTGAGCACGGGCTTTTGAATTAATGTAAGATATTCTAATATCTCACAGAGCAAATATGGAAGCATATTGTGATACTTAGGCCTTGAGGCCCTCCTGACCAATAGATTAGCTTTGAGATGGGTTTTCCTCCTGGGTTTGAGTCGTACTAAAAACATTGGAACAAATCAAAGGAAGCATATCCCTATTAAATAAAGACTAAATCAAATTTAAATGCAACTTTCACGTTTAATTTAAAAATATAAACTGCTATTGCACAACTGTAAATATTACAGTAAAGGTAATATTAAGCGAGTGTAAATTGTAAAACTGCACTAGCTTTTTCTCTTCATTTCCCCAATTTAACTGATTTCCAAAGTTAAAATAAACCTTAAACATTATTAACAAATTTCACCTGTTGTCCCAGCCTGCCAAGTGATGGATCCTTGATGGCTGACCCAAATAAGAGTTCTTGACCTTTTCTTTTCTTTGATATTGGTGGTGATGAAAAGCCAGAGGAACCAATAGCTCCAGTTATGGCAGCATTGGCTGCCTGCTGAATATACACCATGTTGTTGTTTTGATCTCCATGGAACAAAGCCTGTCTCTCTTCACTACCCTCAAAGTTTTTGCAATCCATGCATTTACAATTTTCAGAACAAAGAATGTTGGCTTGGAAGCACTCACAGTACTTCTTGAGGCACCCAGATTTTTTACAATGGCACCCCTTGTTGTGCTTTCCCAATATCAAAATTTCCCCAGCATCCTCCTACATTTATTTTGATGTCAAAAACAATTGAAAAGAAAAAAAAAATGTAACACTTTTATCAGTACTAGAAAAATTACTACCTTCTGAAGAAAAATCATTTGTTTACAGTTTTACACTTTAGAGCATATATAAGTGAATTTGTCAGCTGTTTTAACAATTGGTTACTGTCATGCAAAATGTTTATACCTTAAAAAGCCAAGTTTGTGTCGACGAATGAGACACGTGCTTGAAAAAGCTCACTTACCTGAGCCCTGAGTATGCTTGTGTGACTAAATTTAAGAAAAAGCAAATAAGGAAACTAAAATGAAATGTAATGATTTCATTGACGCAACATTTTAGGAGATAAAAAAATGAATTATCTAAATTATGGCTTGTTGAAAACAACATCAACGGAGTGATAGGTAGGGGATAGAGACAATTAATGTAACAAGTAACGATATTTAATATACAAGAAAATTGCATATTTCTACAAAACTATAAAACCCAAAAATGGTTGAGTCATAAGCAAAGGCATGATTCCATAATTATGAAATGATGCACTTCATGGAACTTAAAATTATGCAATGGGGAAAACATGTACACAAGCAGAAGTGACCTCCAATTACAATAAAGAAGCTTTGCATGTAAGTACACAATGAATTTAAAGAAAATTAATAAAAGATAACAAGATAAATGTCTTGCACCACTGTATCAGAATGAAACCTGACAAGGTTTTAAATTTCTAATCAATAAAAACAATACCTTAAATCAATGGTAATGATCCACAATATAAAACATGACACGCAACACTAACAGTTAAAAAAGCTAAACCAACCACATACCCTGCTATCACGTGTTCCATGAGGGCTGCTTGCAATTTTCGGCCTGAACGCATTTGGATTGCGTTCCAAAGTAGCTTCCACCGCTTCTCGTCTTGCAGCTTCATTTTCCACATTGTTATAGCAATTTACACAGTTGCAACCCTCACAATATATTCCCGAAGCAAAACATTCACAATATCTGCGCAAGACATTTCAAACATTAGCTCCAGATAACTTACCATTCCATCCAACAAGTATGAAAAGCACAATAACAAGATGACAGAGAAAGCCAGAGTATTTCACTTACAGCTTCAAGCATTTTGAATGTTTACAATTGCACTGCTTTTGCTTCTTGGGAGTTGCTTCTTTAATTTCAAAGCCAGGCCTCGGTCTCGACTTTGGAGATTCTGGTTTCCTGAATAAAACAAACTTTAATTGAAGACCAAAGAGCAAAAGCCCAAACACCAATTCAAACAGTCAACAAACACCTTAGCTAGAAAAACTAAAATAAAATTCAATTAACCAAAACTAATAATAATAATAATCATCAGTCACTTCCTTCACAATTTCTGATTGCAACTCAACTTGATAACTAACAAACAAACACCGCGCATGTGTTATACGCCCAAACAGAAACATCAAAATCGAAACTTTACTCACAAACTCACAATCCCAGAATTTCCAAAAAATTCAGATATTTTTAAAAAAAAAAACACACAATTACACCTTCCTTTTCTCAGAAATCTGAAATTCCATGAGAAATGAAAAAAATAGAAACAAGAACAGAATTCAAGAACTCACCCAACCCTGACGGAAGCAGAAGACGGCAGCGGCAAAACAACCGGTGGCTGCGGCGGCATCCCGCCGAAGCCGGTGAAATCGAGCTGCCTGGCGAGCTTCTTGGCGGGAACCTCAGACGGCAAAAGCGCATTCGCGACGACGTCGTTAGTCACAACATTCTTGGGAGCACAATCACTCCCCTCACCCTCCCCTTCCCCCATCAAAACAATAATTTAAAAAAAGTAACAACCTCACTCACTCCACTCACCGATTATCGACGATAACATCAACAACAATCAGCAGCAAATTCATCAAAAATTAAGTTCAAATTCAGTGGTTTCAGATCCAAAAGACCACGCGTCTGCGCGTGCAACTCTGGAATCAAGACAATTTGATCCAAACACCGACACAAGACACAATAGATAGAAAAAAAGAAAGAAGAAGAAGAAGAACAAAGAGAAGAAGAAGAAGAAGAAGAAAAAGAGTGTGTGATTAGGAGAAGAGAAGAGAAGAGAGGGGCTTCGTGTTTCTTTCGTTGGTGGTGTTCGCGTTCGCCCCTCTCTTCCTCCCTCTCTCTCCCAAGCTTTTCAAATTCAATTTTCGTAAATATTCAACGGCCAGATCTCCTCCCCCTCTTCATCCCACGCTCCTCCGTTAAAGTGCCAATCTCGCGGCGCAAATTCATAGAAACCTCGCTCCTCTTTCCTCCTCTGCCCTTCGATTCAACTCTCCTCCAAACTCCTTTTTATATCACTCGTTCACGGTAGACACGTGTGCGTCTTCTATCCAGCGCCTCTCTTTGCTTCGCTGGGGTTAATAACAGTGGATTCCGTTTTGGGGTTAAACCTAAAATGTAAATAAACAGAGAATTTGGCGCTAAAATAAAGTGGTCCCACCCGAGTTGTTGACTTCCCAGTGCAATTCTTTTGAGCTAACTTCACTATCATTTCATAAACATGCAACACAGGTAAATTATAAAAAAAAATGCAATTTTAAAGCATTTAATATCCTTTGAATTTAATTAAATTGAGATATAATCTTCTATTTTTATACGTGAAAAAGTCTAAATTAATTTATTTTTAAAAATCGGTTACATTCTGTAACAGATAATAAGTGGCGTCAATAAATATTTCATATTTATGGTATGATAACTTTAAAAAATTGTAACACAGTACTTTTTTTTCCTTTTTCTGGGACGAATTGCGAAAATTGGTAAAGAAAATGAAATGTGATTTATTTTGTGGGTAATAAATTGAAAAGGAAATGACATGTGTTATATTTTTTGTGAGGAGGAATAGATGATAAATGTGAAGGGCACCTGGGTTGTGAATGGTGGCCCTATGGTTTTGAAGAGTTTAAAAACCTACATTTGGACCATGAAAGACACACCACCACTTCGATTAGCCCAATATGAGCCAACATGAGACTTCATCGTAAAAGTCAATACATTATTCGATTCCTTTTTAGGTGAGAGTTCCAAAAGCCACCATCATCATCATTATCCCTTTTCAATTACTTTCATTATCATCAAGAAAATCTCATACTTTGATCACCATACAAACGGCTTAATCTAGATGCATTTGTACTAATTATATATGGGAGAGAGTTTCTTAAGAGAATTTGTTTTCACTTTGTCATTCTAATTTTTCCTTTCCTTTGTTTGTACTTTTTTTATCACTCATCTTTGAAACTAACTTTTGGTCTCTCGGTATGTGAGGTGGTATCTGCAGGAACACTCAGAATATCAAGTCAGTATTTATGTTAATTATCTCATAGAAAAGTTAAAAACTGAACTAAATTTTTTATCTATTTATACTACTTGTTAATGGACATATTGGGTCGGTCACATCATTTTAATTCTTCTATTTATCTCTTATTAATTGATTTTGTACTTAATTAATTTTATTTATCTTTCATACGCTGACACTTATGTGTTTTTTCACGTAATATTTCTACTAACATTCGCATTTGTTATTGATTTCTTTCGGCCTAAACCCTAATCCTGATTCACTTATAGAAAATGAATCTATACAATTCATTACCATCAAGAAAATACCATAATTTGATGACAATACAAACGACTCAAATGTCCTTAATCTGGATGTACTTACACTAAGTGGGAAAGAGTGTCTCTAAAATTTGTCTTCACTTTGTCCTTTTAGTTTTTTTTTCTTTGTTCGTATCTCTTTTCTTAGTCACTCATTTTTAAAATTACTTTTGGTCTCTCGGTAGGAACACTTTGAAGATTAAGTCAGTATTTATGTTAATTTTTTCATAGAAAAGTTAAAAAACTGAACTAAACATTCTATCTATTTATACTACTTGTAATGAGTCTATTGAGTTTGTCATATCATTTTAATCCTGCTCATCTCTTACTAATTGATTTTTGTACTTAATTAATTTTATTTATCTTTTATGCGCCGACACTTTTCTGATTTTCCATGTAATATTTTTACTAACTTTCGTACTTGTTCTTAACTTTTTTCGATCTCCTGTCCTCTCAACCTTTCCGCATACAAACCTTTGATATGACCCATACACTAGGTATTCGGAAATTATATGAGATGTTAGAAGTTATAGAAAATGAATAATATACAATTCTAAATTGTTCTGACAGACAAAGAACCAATATCCAAACCATGCATACGTCTGAGTCCTTTTAACGTAAGTTTTTCATCATCAAATCACAAAACCTTGTTGCTTGTTCCTTTGTAGTACTTGAGTATCTATTTTACTAAGATAGATCTATAATTGACGTAGCATAGTTGTCTTTGAAGTATGGAATTAGCATAATTGCTCTCACTATTATATATTTTTAGAAAAAAGAAGGGCCTTTGCCGGAGTGGTTGAATTTCACTACTGATGACTCCAAAACGGTGCTTGCTGCTATCGCAATTGTTCAATTGTTCATGAACTTGCTATTAGCTGTGTATTTTCGATTAGGACTGAAACTTTGACGATATTCAGCTCGGATTTCGCACTATTTACGGCAAGGAGAATGCTATTTAGAGATAAAGTGTACTGGTAATTAATGATTAAAGAAATCAATTGTTTAAACTTGAAGTTGAAATTAACTACTCCACCAGTGAAAAGGAAAAAAGAGTCCAGACAACATCTTGTGTGTGTGTGGATATGGCTATTCCCTTTTAATAGATTTTATCATCATCATCTGATTAGGCTTTCTGCTATGATTTATGGTGTGTCTGTATGCGAAGAGCTGAATATTCATCTTCATGGCAACTTCAGCTATTTGTTGGAAATTATAAGAATTTGGTGTTTTTCTTTAATGTGTGGGGAGTCTGTAAGGCTCTGGAAACATAAGAGTTGTAGTTTGTTTACTTCCTTTTTAAGACACTACTTTTTCAAACCATTAACTGAATTTTTTTTTCATGAAATGTTTATAAGTGTCTTACCTTTGTGGGTTCTAGTGATTGAAATGTTGATTCTCTGAAATTTTTTGTAAAGTTTTTAACTATGTAAAACATGGATCTAAAAATTTCTTGTTGTGAGACATATACTAGCTTATGGGGATTACGGTAGACTTAATTGGTAAATTCCCAGTTTCTTTTTGTTTTGCTTAAACAGATTATTTACCAACTTAGAAATTTGTAGATAATAGTTTTTTATTTTTTTACTTGTTTGTACGTATTTGTTCTGATGACAAGTGTTTAATGTTGAATTTGACTACTTCGCAAAATATATATGTACATGTAGGCTTGGATATTTGTGTTGTGAGGCAAAGTGTCATATTTAGCTATAATAGATTTTAACATCAACGTTCAGCTAGACTTACTTCGGCCATGATGCATCTCCATTGTAAAGATACATCTTCATTTTTTCAGGTTTCTTACTATTTTAGAAAACCATGTGCAAGGGACATAGTGATATTTTAAATTAATGTTATTACATGAGACCTCAATTCATCAACAATTGCCTGAAGAATCTTAATTAAACTCAACTATAGTCGTTCATCGGTCAAAATACCTATCCAAATTAGGTATACTAATCCAGCTATAAGACCAATTAGTCTTAACAGTACATAAATCCTATCTAAACTTTTTGTCACGCTTAAAATTCATATCCTTAGAACTCAGTAGTATAAATTAGGAATGAGAAAAGTTAGTCTTTGGAGGTACAATAACAATGGTGTACCTGCAAAACTTGAATCCATAAATTTTTAAACCATTACTACGGGCACAGTTATTTATTAACTCATTTCAGAATTTCATACATATAGATTTTGGGTTTATTTTGGCTTATGTTATATTCAGTTATTGCTGAAAACTGGACTGCAATTACACATTCATTAAGTGTGATGATACATACTGCAAAAAAAGTCACGTAATTCCATTCTAAAATGAAGAATCACACAATTGTATGAAATTCTAAACATGATAATAA
Organism: Phaseolus vulgaris; assembly: GCF_000499845.2. Classification (NCBI taxonomy): domain Eukaryota; kingdom Viridiplantae; phylum Streptophyta; class Magnoliopsida; order Fabales; family Fabaceae; genus Phaseolus; species Phaseolus vulgaris. The sequence goes on along the minus strand of NC_023758.2, from coordinate 47,918,321 downwards.
CAGTTAACTACATAAACATGATACAAATCAAATAAGTTACAGGATTACAGGAAAATGAAGGCTTCAGAATGAAGGCAGTACTGGTTGCGTAATCATGAAAGATCATACAATGTTGTTCTCTAATTCATATATCATTGGAAAAAAACAAATACAGAAATAAAGATTATCAAGAATCATGAACAAGAACATCGATAGAAAAACTAATGATCCACACAGAGTAGTTCAGACATATGCTTGTCTATTATTTTCGATTTAATCACAAGCCAAACAAGGAGTACGAATCATGGTATGCTCAAAATAACAAAGACTGGAAGAAAGAAAAGGAGAAAGAAGGGACTCAGAACCTGGGTGGTGATATAGCAGAATAGTCAGCAAGGCCGATTTGGTCAACTACGATGAACAAACCTTATCACAGAAATCGTCACAGTCCACGATTTGATTTCCGAGAACACTAGAAATAAAGCTAGCACAACAATCACACAATCAAAAAGCAATAACGAAAGAGGAAAATTTCTTTGAATTTTTTTTTTAAATGGATCTGTTATACTAAATTTGTTTGGAAAATAATTTAAAATCGATTTGTGTGATACTAATTAAAATTCTCGCCTTTCGGTTCCTTCTCTCAATTCTTTATATTATGAGTATTGCGTTATTTTATATTATTTTAAATTTTTAAATTGAACAAATTTTAAAATCTTAAAAGTCTTTTCAAAACACTTTAAATTTAAAAAAAAAAATAATTTAAATTTTCATAAAATTTAAATTTTCAAATATTTTAAATATATTAGATAAAAATTAAAAACATTCATACTTTTTTTACTAATTATAGATGAAAAGAGCAAACTGATTGATGACTACAAGAGACAAGTATTTCTGTTGGCCAAGAAAATAACAGTAGAAGAATAGCCTCAGACATCCAAGGAAGGATAAATGCAGCATTAGCTCTCAAGCCAGGCGAAGGCGAAAGCTCTTAGGCGGCCACTGCGAATGTTTAGAGAAACAAGCCTTCATTGGTATCATCACAGACTATTCATTGCAGTTGTGGTTGTGTAATCAAGAAAGATCATACAATACTAATCACTAATTCATACATCAATGGAAGCTTAGAACAACATTTCACAACAAAATCAGAACTAGACGCCAACACTCAAAAAGAGAACCTTCGGTAGAAAAACTAATGAAAAGGCCTCATAGAGAAGAATAGTTTGATCCACACAGAGTAGTTCAGACATATGCTTGTCTATTATATACAATTAAATCATAGGCAGATCAAAGATAGGTACGAATCATGGTACTGCTCATAATAACTAAGACTGGAAAAAAGAAATGGACAACCAAAGGAAATGGTGATATAGCAGGATTGTCGGCAAGGCCGATTAGGCCAATTACGACGAACGAGACCTTATCACAGAAATCTTCACAGTCTATCATTTGATTACAGAACATAGCCGAATAGAAAAACAAAAGAAAAAAAATTGTGTGGAAAACAGTTAATTTGAAATCAACATGGGATAATAAATGAATTTACAACTATATTAACATAATGCAAATGGACAACCTATTAGAATAACCAAGTATAAATAACAGCTAATTCAGAAAATTAATATTTACAACAAATCATCAACTTCGTTATAACAAAAATATTCCAAAACACCAAATTCCAAGGACAAGATTACTTTTTTTCACGCATAAAATCCATAGACTGAATTCAATAGTTTAAACTTCATGGCAACTAAGATATACAAAAATTCATTATAAAAGGCAACGTTAATTAATACAAATTGGCGTGAATTTTGATTTCCACATCCACTTCTATTAGCATGCGTGTTTGGTTGGATGGATACAATGTCTAGGTGAGTTTAGAGGTCGAGAAATGATATGAATTAATAAAATTGAAATGATTTGTTGAAAAATTAAATTCAGACTGGAAGGACGAATGAAGAAAAATAGTACTTGGGGGTACGATGACAATGTTGTAATATCCATAATTTTCTAAAGCCATTCTTCTTTACTTAATCCATTTAAGCATATCATATATTCTGGGTTTATTTCGGATTATATTACAACTAGTTATGGATGAAACTCGACTGCAATTTCACATTCATCGAGTGTGATAATACTGAAACACCACAATAACCTAAATTCATTTCACATAAACGTAAAAAATTGTAGTTCAAAAGAGCAAATTGATGGATGTCTATAAGAACAGACAACAATTTATGTTAACAAAAAAAAAAACAGTACAGCAATGATCTCAGACATCCAAGGAAGGAAATAGCAGCATTAGCTCTCAAGCCCGGGAAACGCGAAAGCTCTTAGGCGGCCACTGCAAATGTTTAGAGAAACACGCCTTTGGAATTATCATCACCGAGTGAGTTGTTCAAGAACTCACACCAAACATTACTTAACAACAATATACAACAAACATCACAATTTCAAAAAAAAAAACTAGAAAACTAAATAAAGTAATATCCATTATAATAAAAAAAACATTCAAGACTCAGACATCCAAGGAAGCCCTCAGGCCTGGCGAAGGAGAAAGCCCTCAGGCCTGGCGAAGGAGAAAGCCCTCAGGCCTGGCGAAGGAGAAAGCCCTCAGGCCTGGCGAAGGCGAAAGCTCTCAGGCGGTCACTGAGAATGTTTAGAGAAACAAGCCTCCGGATTTGTCATCATCGAATCAAAAGAAAATTCCAAAACTACGTTTTCCAGTGAAACAAATCATTCAGGTTACAATTACAGATAAACACCAATCAAATATAAAAATTAAAAATAATAATGACATACAACAGTAAGATGATTGAGGTCTCAGAGATCCAAGGAAGGATATATACAGCATTAGCTCTCAAGCTTGGCGAAGGCGAAAGCTCTTAGGCGGCAATTGCGAATGTTTAGAAAAACAAGCCTTCATTGGTATCATCACAGACTATTCATTGCATAATAATAACTAGAAAATTGGAAAACATGCACAGACCAAAATTGGTGATTACAGTACATAGATTAGATATTCCACCCTACAATGATCAGCAAAACACAAAAAACAGAGCTGACAAAGTGAAACGGATGGATGAAGTGAATGTTGAAGACAAGAACATCCCAAAAGCATTCAGAGACAATGAATTAATAATACAATTAATTTGTACATAATTCAAACACATCCATCAAAATCAGGAAAAACAAGCTTTTATACTGTTTATAATAATTTTGCTTTAACATTAAATCTAGAGTTACATAATTACATATACAAAAATAAGTCATGTATATCATTCTTCATTTTAGAATCCCACAATTGTGATTCAGCCTAAAACTGCTGCTTAGCTTAGAAAATATAGTAGCCTCTAAAATTCGAACGCTGTGATAAATTCAGAAGAAAAATCAAATTCTCTCAACATTATTCTGAACGACAGTACAACCATACTCTCAGACATCCAAAGAAGGAAATGACAGCATTAACTCTCAAACCCGGCAAAGGCAAAACCTCTTAGGCGGCCACTGCGAATGTTCAGAGAAACAAGCCTTTGGATTTATCATCATCGAGTTGTTGAAGAACAACCAAATACTACTTAACAACAATCTACACTTGACATCACAATTTCAAAAAAATATAAAAGAAAACTAAGTAAAGTAGCATATCTACTATAATAAAAAACAAAAAGACTAAGACAGCCAAAGAAGTATAAAAGCAGCATAATCTCTCAAGCCACTGCGAAGGTTTAGAGAAACAAGCCTTGATTGGTATCATCAAGGACAATTCATTGCATAATAATAAAATTAGATTAAGTTAAATATGATCAACGAAAGGGTAATCGGATAGGAGCGAAAGACTAAAACTAAATATAATCACACATAAATCATCTAAACTATGCTTATGATCATCATATCATATGACCCTTCCTATATAATTATAACGCAACAACTAGATCAACTATCGGTAGAGAGCCCCTCAGCCTTGAGACCGTCCCGGGACTGATCGGTTTTGAGCCGATCTGACATGCTCCTATAGGTGGCCTAGTTGCGTTCCTACTGGGTAGCGTACGTGACTCGAATATTTATTTGACCAATCGGGTCCGAACAACATTGGGTTTAAGTTCAATTCTCGAGTTTAATCAAGATTTTTGGGACTATCGTTGATGAATTCCCATGGAGTCATTCTCATATAATAACATTAAGGTAAATATATGAAGGAAATCAATCTTATTAATGTATAATATAATATTGTGCATTAATAAGATTAATTTCCATAATATATTTACCTAAATTAATGTTATCACATGACAATACCTCCATGGGGATTCATCAACAATTGTCCCAAGAATCTTGAGTTAATTCAAGAATTAGACTTAGAGGTTCAACTCTCGTCGTCCAGACCCGATTGGTACATCCGAATAAAATACTACATGGGCTGACAAAAAGTACCACATGTTCAAGCAACAAAACCTCCATAACATGTCAAAACACCAATTGAAATGCAAACAGTGTAACCAAACAAGAATTAAAAAAAATTGGATTAAGTTATGTTTATCAATTAAATGGTCATCAGACAGGAGGGAAAGACTTAAAAGAGAATATAATCACGATAAATCATCTGAACTATGCTTGTAAACCTCATATGACCCTTCTTATATAATTATAAGACAATAACAAGATCATGAGAAAGAAAAGTATTTTTTTAAGAAAGAAAATATTAGAACAATTAACTGCATAAACATCATACAAATAAAATAAATTACAGGAAAACAAAGGCTTCACAGAAAGAAAGCAGTAGTGGTTGCGTAATCATGAAAGATCATACAATGCTATTCAATAATTCATACATCATTTGAAAAACAAATACAGAAATAAAGATTATCAAGAATCATAAATGAAAAGAGAACCATCGATTATCAAGAACCATCGATAAAGAGTAATTCAGACATATGCTTGTCTATTATTTTCGATTTAATCATAGGCCAATCAAAGAGTACGAATCATGGTACTGCTTGAAATAACAAAGACTGGAAAAAAGAAACGGAGAAAGAAAGGACTCAGAACCTGGGTACTGATATTGCAAGAATAGTCGGCAAGGACGATTTGGCCAATTACGACGAACGAAGCCTTATCACAGAAATCATCACAGTCCACAATTTGATTTCCGAGAACATTACATAAAAAGCCAGCACAACAATCACACAACCAAAAAAGAAAAAAATTTGTTTGGAAAATAATTTAAAATCGATCTGTGTGATACTAAGAGCTGACGAAAAGCCGCACATGTTCAACCAACACAACCTCAACAACATGACAAATCAAAATTAAAAAAAATTAAATTAAGCTTAGTATGATCAATGAGGTCATAGCGAAAGACTAAAACTAAATATAATCACAGATAAATCATATGACCCTTATAATTATTAGACAATAACTCAATCATGAGAAAGAAAAAAAAAGTGTTTTTTATAAGACAACTAACCACATAAACATCATACAAATGAAATAAATTACAGGGGAACGAAGGCTTCAAAAAGAATGCATAGTGGTTGCGTAATCATGAAAGATCATACAATACAAATCACTAATTCATACATCAATGGAAGCTTAGAACAACATTTCACAACAAAATCAGATCTAGACGCCAACACTCAAAAAAGAGAACATTCGATAGAAAAACTGATGAAAAGGCCTCATAGAGAAGATTAGTTGATCCACACAAAGTAGTTCAGACATATGTTTGTCTATTACATTCAATTAAATCATAGGCCGATCAAAGAGTACGAATCAGTGTACTGCTTATAATAACTAAGACTGGAAAAAACAAATGGACAAAGAAAGAGACTCAATATGGGTGGTGATCTAGCATGATTGTCGGCAAGGCCGATTAGGCCAATTACGACGAACGAGACCTTATCACATAAATCTTCACAGTCTATCATTTGATTACAGAACATAGCCGAATAGAAAAAGAAAAAAAAAATTGTGTGGAAAATAGTTAATTTGAAATCAACATGGGATAATAATTGAAATTTACAACTATATTAACATAATACAAATCGACAACCTATTGGAATAACCAAGTATAAATAACAGCTAATTCAGAAAATTAATATTTACAACAAATCATCAACTTCGTTATAACACAAATAATCCAAAACACCAAATTCCAAGGACAAGTTTACTTTTTTTCACGCATAAAATCCATAGACTGAATTCAATAGTTTAAACTTCATGGCAACTAAGATATACAAAAATTCATTATAAAAGGCAACGTTAATTAATACAAATTGGCGTGAATTTTGATTTCCACATCCACTTCTATTAGCATGCGTGTTTGGTTGGATGGATACAATGTCTAGGTGAGTGTAGAGGTTGAGAAATGATATGAATTAATTAAATTGAACTGATTTGTTGAAAAATTAAATTCAGACTGAAAGGACGAATGAGGAAAAATAGTACTTGGGGGTACGATGACAATGTTGTAATATCCATAATTTTCTAAAGCCATTCTTCTTTACTTAATCCATTTAAGCATATCATATATTCTGGGTTTATTTCGGATTATATTATAACTAGTTATGGGTGAAACTCGACTGCAATTTCACATTCATTGAGTGTGATTATACTGAAACACCACAATAACCTAAATTCATTTCACATAAACCTAAAAAATTGTAGTTCAAAAGAGCAAATTGATGGATGTCTATAAGAACAGACAACAATTTATGTTAAAAAAAAAAAAAAAAAGTACAGTTATGATCTCAGACATCCAAGGAAGGAAATAGCAGCATTAGCTCTCAAGCCCGGGAAAGGCGAAAGCTCTTAGGCGGCCACTGCGAATGTTTAGAGAAACAAGCCTTTGGAATAATCATCACCGAGTGAGTTGTTCAAGAACTCACACCAAAGATTACTTAACAACAATATACAATAAACATCACAATTTCATAAAAAAAAACTAGAAAACTAAATAAAGTAATATCCATTATAATAAAAAAAACATTCAAGACTCAGACATCCAAGGAAGAATAATGACAGCCAAGGAGAAAGCCCTCAAGCCTGGGGAAGGAGAAAACTCTCAAGCCTGGCGAAGGAGAAGTCCCTCAAGCCTGGAGAAGGCGAAAGCCCTCAAGCCTGGCGAAGGCGAAAGCCCTCAAGCCTGGCGAAGGCGAAAGCCCTCAAGCCTGGCGAAGGCGAAAGCCCTCAAGCCTGGCGAAGACGAAAGCCCTCAAGCCAGGAGAAGGCAAAAGCCCTCAAGCCTGGAGAAGGCGAAAGCCCTCAAGCCTGGTGAAGGAGAAAGGAGAAAGCCCTAGCGAAGGCGAAAGCTCTCATGCAATCACTACAAATGTTTAGAAAAGCAAGCCTTTGGATTTGTCATCATCGAATCAAAAGAAAATTCCATAACTACTTTTTCCAGTGAAACAAATCATTCATGTTATAATTACAGATAAACAACAATCAACTATAAAACCATTCTTCTCTACTTAATCCATTTAAGCATATCATATATTCTGGGTTTATTTCGGATTATATTACAACTAGTTATGGATGAAACTCGACTGCAATTTCACATTCATTGAGTGTGATTATAATGAAACACCACAATAACCTAAATTCATTTCACATAAACCTAAAAAATTGTAGTTCAAAAGAGCAAATTGATGGATGTCTATAAGAACAGACAACAATTTATGTTAACAAAAAAAAAAACAGTACAGCTAAGATCTCAGACATCCAAGGAAGGAAATAGCAGCATTAGCTCTCAAGCCCGAGAAAGGCGAAAGCTCTTAGGCGGCCACTGCGAATGTTTAGAGAAACAAGCCTTTGGAACTATCATCACCGAGTGAGTTGTTCAAGAACTCACACCAAAGATTACTTAACAACAATATACAATAAACATCACAATTTCATAAAAAAAAAAAAAAACTAGAAAACTAAATAAAGTAATATCCATTATAATAAAAAAAACATTCAAGACTCAGACATCCAAGGATGAATAAAGACAGCCAAGGAGAAAGCCCTCAAGCCTGGGGAAGGAGAAAACCCTCAAGCCTGACGAAGGAGAAAGCCCTCAAGTCCCTCAAGCTAGGCGAAGGAGAATTCCCTCAAGCCTGGCGAAGGAGAAAGGTGAAACCCCTAGCGAAGGCGAAAGCTCTCAGGCAATCACTGCAAATGTTTAGAAAAACAAGCCTTTGATTTGTCATCATCGAATCAAAAGAAAATTCCATAACTACTTTTTCCAGTGAAACAAATCATTCATGTTATAATTACAGATAAACAACAATCCACTATAAAGCCATTCTTCTTTACTTAATCCATTTAAGCATATCATATATTCTGGGTTTATTTCGGATTATATTACAACTAGTTATGGATGAAACTCGACTGCAATTTCACATTCATTGAGTGTGATTATACTGAAACACCACAATAACCTAAATTCATTTCACATAAACCTAAAAAATTGTAGTTCAAAAGAGCAAATTGATGGATGTCTATAAGAACAGACAACAATTTATGTTAACAAAAAAACAACAATACAACTATGATCTCAGACATCCAAGGAAGGAAATAGCAGCATTAGCTCTCAAGCCCGAGAAAGGCGAAAGCTCTTAGGCGGCCACTGCGAATGTTTAGAGAAACAAGCCTTTGGAATTATCATCAACGAGTGAGTTGTTCAAGAACTCACACCAAAGATTACTTAACAACAATATACAATAAATATCACAATTTCATAAAAAAAAAACTAGAACACTAAATAAAGTAATATCCATTATAATAAAAAAAACATTCAAGACTCAGACATCCAAGGAAGAATAAAGATAGCCCAAGAGAAAGCCCTCAAGCCTGGCGAAGGAGAAAACCCTCAAGCCTGACGAAGGAGAAAGCCCTCAAATCCCTCAAGCCTGGCGAAGGAGAAGTCCCTCAAGCCTGGAGAAGGCGAAAGCCCTCAAGCCTGGCGAAGGCGAAAGCCCTCAAGCCAGGAGAAGGCGAAAGCCCTCAAGCCTGGAGAAGGCGAAAGCCCTCAAGCCTGGAGAAGGCGAAAGCCCTCAAGCCTGGTGAAGGAGAAAGGAGAAAGCCCTAGCGAAGGCGAAAGCTCTCAGGCAGTCACTGCAAATGTTTAGAAAAACAAGCCTTTGGATTTGTCATCATCGAATCAAAAGAAAATTCCATAACTACTCTTTCCAGTGAAACAAATCATTCATGTTATAATTACAGATAAAACCCAATCAACTATAAAGCCATTCTTCTTTACTTAATCCATTTAAGCATATCATATATTCTGGGTTTATTTCGGATTATATTACAACTAGTTATGGATGAAACTCGACAGCAATTTCACATTCATTGAGTGTGATTATACTGAAACACCACAATAACCTAAATTCATTTCACATAAACCTAAAAAATTGTAGTTCAAAAGAGCAAATTGATGGATGTCTATAAGAACAGACAACAATTTATGTTAACAAAAAAAAACAGTACAACTATGATCTCAGACATCCAAGGAAGGAAATAGCAGCATTAGCTCTCAAGCCCGAGAAAGGCGAAAGGTCTTAGGCGGCCACTGCGAATGTTTAGAGAAACAAGCCTTTGGAATTATCATCAACGAGTGAGTTGTTCAAGAACTCACACCAAATATTACTTAACAACAATATACAATAAACATCACAATTTCATAAAAAAAAAAAACTAGAAAACTAAATAAAGTAATATCCATTATAATAAAAAAAACATTCAAGACTCAGACATCAAGCCCTCAAGCCTGGGGAAGGAGAAAACTCTCAAGCCTAGCGAAGGAGAAAACCCTCAAGTCTGGCGAAGGAGAAAACCCTCAAGCCTGACGAAGGAGAAAGCCCTCAAGTCCCTCAAGCCTGGCGAAGGAGAAGTCCCTCAAGCCTGGAGAAGGCGAAAGCCCTCAAGCCTGGCGAAGGAGAAAGGAGAAAGCCCTAGCGAAGGCGAAAGCTCTCATGCAGTCACTGCAAATGTTTAGAAAAACAAGCCTTTGGATTTGTCATCATCGAATCAAAAGAAAATTCCATAACTACTTTTTCCAGTGAAACAAATCATTCATGTTATAATTACAGATAAACAACAATCAACTATAAAACCATTCTTCTTTACTTAATCCATTTAAGCATATCATATATTTTGGGTTTATTTCGGATTATATTACAACTAGTTATGGATGAAACTCGACTGCAATTTCAAATTCATTGTGTGATTATAATGAAACACCACAATAACCTAAATTCATTTCACATAAACCTAAAAAATTGTAGTTCAAAAGAGCAAATTGATGGATGTCTATAAGAACAGACAACAATTTATGTTAACAAAAAAAAAAACAGTACAGCTAAGATCTCAGACATCCAAGGAAGGAAGTAGCAGCATTAGCTCTCAAGCCCGAGAAAGGCGAAAGCTCTTAGGTGGCCACTGCGAATGTTTAGAGAAACAAGCCTTTGGAATTATCATCACCGAGTGAGTTGTTCAAGAACTCACACAAAAGATTACTTAACAACAATATACAATAAACATCACAATTTCATAAAAAAAACAAAAAAAAAACTACAAAACTAAATCAAGTAATATCCATTATAATAAAAAAAACATTCAAGACTCAGACATCCAAGGATGAATAAAGACAGCCAAGGAGAAAGCCCTCAAGCCTGGGGAAGGAGAAAACCCTCAAGCCTGACGAAGGAGAAAGCCCTCAAGTCCCTCAAGCTAGGCGAAGGAGAATTCCCTCAAGCCTGGCGAAGGAGAAAGGAGAAAGCCCTAGCGAAGGCGAAAGCTCTCAGGCAATCACTGCAAATGTTTAGAAAAACAAGCCTTTGGATTTGTCATCATCGAATCAAAAGAAAATTCTATAACTACTTTTTCCAGTGAAACAAATCATTCATGTTATAATTACAGATAAACAACAATCAACTATAAAGCCATTCTTCTTTACTTAATCCATTTAAGCATATCATATATTCTGGGTTTATTTCGGATTATATTACAACTAGTTATGGATGAAACTCGACTGCAATTTCACATTCATTGAGTGTGATTATACTGAAACACCACAATAACCTAAATTCATTTCACATAAACCTAAAAAATTATAGTTCAAACGAGCAAATTGATGGATGTCTATAAGAACAGACAACAATTTATGTTAACAAAAAAAAAACAGTACAACTATGATCTCAGACATCCAAGGAAGGAAATAGCAGCATTAGCTCTCAAGCCCGAGAAAGGCGAAAGTTCTTAGGCGGCCACTGCGAATGTTTAGAGAAACAAGCCTTTGGAATTATCATCAACGAGTGAGTTGTTCAAGAACTCACACCAAAGATTACTTAACAACAATATACAATAAATATCACAATTTCATAAAAAAAAAACTAGAACACTAAATAAAGTAATATCCATTATAATAAAAAAAACATTCAAGACTCAGACATCCAAGGAAGAAAAAAGATAGCCCAGGAGAAAGCCCTCAAGCCTGGCGAAGGAGAAAACCCTCAAGCCTGACGAAGGAGAAAGCCCTCAAATGCCTCAAGCCTGGCGAAGGAGAAGTCCCTCAAGCCTGGCGAAGGCGAAAGCCCTCAAGCCAGGAGAAGGCGAAAGCCCTCAAGCCTGGAGAAGGCGAAAGCCCTCAAGCCTGGTGAAGGAGAAAGGAGAAAGCCCTAGCGAAGGCGAAAGCTCTCAGGCAGTCACTACAAATGTTTAGAAAAACAAGCCTTTGATTTGTCATCATCGAATCAAAAGAAAATTCCATAACTACTTTTTCCAGTGAAACAAATCATTCATGTTATAATTACAGATAAACAACAATCAACTATAAAGCCATTCTTCTTTACTTAATCCATTTAAGCATATCATATATTCTGGGTTTATTTCGAATTATATTACAACTAGTTATGGATGAAACTCGACTGCAATTTCACATTCATTGAGTGTGATTATACTGAAACACCACAATAACCTAAATTCATTTCACATAAACCTAAAAAATTGTAGTTCAAAAGAGCAAATTGATGGATGTCTATAAGAACAGACAACAATTTATGTTAACAAAAAAAAAAAAAAACAGTACAACTATGATCTGAGACATCCAAGGAAGGAAATAGCAGCATTAGCTCTCAAGCCCGGGAAAGGCGAAAGCTCTTAGGCGGCCACTGCGAATGTTTAGAGAAACAAGCCTTTGGAATTATCATCACCGAGTGAGTTGTTCAAGAACTCACACCAAAGATTACTTAACAACAATATACAATAAACATCACAATTTCATAAAAAATAAAAAAAATAAAAACTAGAAAACTAAATAAAGTAATATCCATTATAATAAAAAAAACATTCAAGACTCAGACATCCAAGGATGAATAAAGACAGCCAAGGAGAAAACCCTCAAGCCTGACGAAGGAGAAAGCCCTCAAGTCCCTCAAGCCTGGCGAAGGAGAATTCCCTCAAGCCTGGCGAAGGCGAAAGCCCTCAAGTCCCTCCCTCAAGCCTGGCGAAGGAGAAGTCCCTCAAGCCTGGCGAAGGCGAAAGCCCTCAAGCCTGGCGAAGGAGAAAGGACAAAGCCCTCAAGCCTGGCGAAGGAGAAAGCCCTAGCGAAGGCGAAAGCTCTCAGGCGATCACTGCAAATGTTTAGAAAAACAAGCCTTTGGATTTGTCATCATCGAATCAAAAGAAAATTCCAGAACTACTTTTTCCAGTGAACAAATCATTCATGTTATAATTACAGATAAACAACAATCAACTATAAAAAATAAAAATAATAATAATCATGGTACTGCTCGAAATAACAAAGACTCGAAAAAAGAAACGGAAAAAGAAGGGACTCAGAACCTGGGTATTGATATTGCAAGAATAGTCGACAAGGACGATTTGGCCAATTACGATGAACGAAGCCTTATCACAGAAATCATCACAGTCCACGATTTGATTTCCGAGAACATTACATAAAAAGCCAGCGCAACAATCACACAACCAAAAAAGTAAAAAGTTTGTTTGGAAAATAAATTAAAATCGATCTGTGTGATACTAATTAAAATTCTCGCTTTTATCTATACCTATATTTAGAGGTAGAAAGGGATTCTTCTCTCAATTCTTTATTATTAGGAGTATTGCGCTATTTTATATTTATTTTTAAATTTATCAAATTTTCAAATCTTAAAGTTTTTTCAAAATATTTTAAATTTCAAAAAAATTTAAATTTTTAAATTTTCATAAATTCAAAAATTTTCATATATTTTAAAATTTAAATATTTTTAAATATATTGGATAAAAAATTAAAAACAAAAATTTTATTTAAAATATTGAACTTTTCTAGATTCTTTTCTATTTTATTCTTATATTAATAGTTGATTTTATTTTATTATTAGGGGCATCATTTCTTGTTTTCAAAATTTGTAAATTTTCAACTCTTAAAAGTCTTTCCCAAACATTTTTAATTTCAAAAAATTTAAAAAATTAAAATATTCAAAATTTTAAATCTTCAAAAAATTTAAATTTTCAAAATTTAAAATTTAAATATATAATTTAAAAAATTGGTAACAATTTTTATTTAAAATATTTTATGAAAAATGTATTTAAGAATAATTTTTAAATTTATTTAAAAAGTCACCTTTAATCTCTATTAGATCAAAAGGAGAGATGTATGGATTAAAAATTAACTATCTTTTATGAAAGGCTGTGCCAAATTTAACTAATTAAAAGACACATAAAAAGAATTATTAATTGTTGTGATGGTCTTTCAACTTTGGTAATGTTTTAACATCCATAATTTTCTAAGGCCATTCTTATTTTCTTAAAGATAGTTAATTTTTAATCCATATCAGCATTTCATACATAGACTAGTTTAGACATATGCTTGTCTTTTATTTTCGATTTAATCAAAGACTAGAAAAAAGAAACAGAGAAAGAAGGGACTCAGAACCTGGGTGGTGATATAGCAGATTAGTCGGCAAGGCCGATTTGGCCAACACAGAAATCATCACAGTCTACGATTTGATCTCCGAGAACACTACAAAGAAAGCTAGCACAACAATCACACAACCAAAAAGCAAAAACAAAAGAGGAAAATTTCTTTGGAAAAAAATTTAAAATGATTTGTTATACTAAATGAAATTCTCCCCTATATCTATACCTATATATATATATATATATATATATGGATTTCCTCTTTAATTTTTTTTCATTCTTTTAATCATTAAAAAACACTTTTAATCAATATTTGATTTTATTTTATTATTATGCACATTTTGTCATTTCTTATATTTTTCAAAAAAATTAAATTTTAAAATTTTTCAATTCCTAAAGCCTTTTCAAAAAATACTTTAAATTCTGAAAAAAAAAATTTAAATTTTCAACAAATTTAAATTTTAAACAATTTTAGATTTTCAAAATTTTAAAATATATTAGGTAAAAAATTGAAAACAAAAATTTTATTTGAAATGTTTTATGAAAGATGTATGTAAAAATAGTTTTCAAATGATTTAAGAAACAATTTTTAATTTCTATTAGATCAGAATATTTTCTCTATGCATAAACTCACGTACCCGCCCTACTTCTCACTTTCTTTTGTATACCTTACTTCCCACCTTCTTTTTCTATGTTTTGATTAATCTTTGTGAAACCTTAATATAACCTTTGTCTTATAATATTGCAATTGAAGTTTGTGACTATGGAGGAGAAGGACTTAAGAAAAGGAGTTGCCGACAACATTACAATAATCGTTAATTCTCTTTTATGTGCATTTCAATTTGTGGAATGCTAATTTGACATTTTTCTTATAAAATTGTGATTGAAAATGTGACTAGAGGAATAAGAATGACTCATCAAGATGAGGGAGACGATAAGGGATGAAAGTCCTTGATCATAAAAGGTTTTCTGAAAACAATTTTATAGTTTTAAATAAAATCATACATAACAGTAACTAAAATATATTCCAGCTAGTTAACATAAAGCCAATCGTTGAACTATAGAATTAAGAAATTTAAAATTTACATTTTGTAGACATTTCTAATATAACAAAATATAAATAACAACTAATTTAAATGATAATTAAATTTTATAACAAAAACATCAACATCATTATAAAACAATTGCACCAAAACATATAAAATTTCAAGGATAAGATAACTTTTTTTTCACGCATAATAAAATTTCAAGGTGCTAAAAATTTTCAATACTCCAGCATCTTGAGGATTGCACTCCCTCCCCGATTCCAAAACTCACCAAACAACTATCCAGTTGCAAATAACATCAGCATATGGGCAGGGTACCAAACATTTAGAGATCACGTAGAATTAATTCCACTTCAAAATAAATAACTTTTAATTAATTGCACTTCCTTTTTTGCTTTCCCATTTCCCATGAAGGAAACTATTGTTTGCAGGTACATTATCAATTAAATCAGGTCGAATTCTGTAATTTATTATTTAGCTAACTAAATCCTCAAACTAGTTTGATGCCACATAAACAACATGGTCATAAATAAAATAATGAACTTTACCTTGGCTGAAAACTTGTTTGGTTTTCATTTTGTCATGCACTTGAAAAGCAACAAATTAGAAAGTCTTATCAGATGTAACAATTCAATTTGAGCATGCAGAATTTGAGCATGTATAATGTTCACTCATCATATGAAAGAGAAAAGGCAGGGAAAAAGTGGGGGACAGCAAATCTATTCTTGGTCAATACCACACTACTCATAAAGAAGAAACAAAAAACAACAATGATAATACTTTAAAACATATGATGCAATTCGTAATTGACAACGTAACATGTCAATATACCTGTAAATGTCTTTGCGGCTTGTCCCGATACTAGCACCAAAACTGAGCAAAGTTCCTTCAGGTGCTGTGGTTGTATGATGTCTGCTAAAAGAGACCTTCAACAATAATCAAGTTAATGACTAAATTAAATAAATATATATTCATTTCATAATATTTAGCCAGTCCTACCTGTACATTAATTTTGAAGGACCTAATGTTGATGGTCCAACACGGGCACCTGGAATAGGTGACAAGGATGAGGACGGTGCAGGGACTCTGACATTGTTTGCCTGGTGAACATTACAACATTATTGGATATGGATTAGATATAAAAAATGCCCATTATAGTTTTCACTCTAAAAAAGCTAATTTGAACTTGCCAGAGGAACCAATAGCTCCAGTTATGGCAGCATTGGCTGCCTGCTGAATATACACCATGTTGTTGTTTTGATCTCCATGGAACAAAGCCTGTCTCTCTTCACTACCCTCAAATTTTTTGCAATCCATGCACTTACAATTTTCAGAACAAAGAATGTTGGCTTGGAAGCACTCACAGTACATCTTGAGGCACCCAGATTTTTTACAATGGCACCCCTTGTTGTGCTTTCCCAATATCAAAATTTCCCCAGCATCCTCCTACATTTATTTTGATGTCAAAAACAATTGAAAAGAAAAAAAAAATGTAACACTTTTATCAGTACTAGAAAAATTACTACCTTCTGAAGAAAAATCATTTGTTTACAGTTTTACACTTTAGAGCATATATAAGTGAATTTGTCAGCTGTTTTAACAATTGGTTACTGTCATGCAAAATGTTTATACCTTAAAAAGCCAAGTTTGTGTCGACGAATGAGACACGTGCTTGAAAAAGCTCACTTACCTGAGCCCTGAGTATGCTTGTGTGACTAAATTTAAGAAAAAGCAAATAAGGAAACTAAAATGAAATGTAATGATTTCATTGACGCAACATTTTAGGAGATAAAAAAATGAATTATCTAAATTATGGCTTGTTGAAAACAACATCAACGGAGTGATAGGTAGGGGATAGAGACAATTAATGTAACAAGTAACGATATTTAATATACAAGAAAATTGCATATTTCTACAAAACTATAAAACCCAAAAATGGTTGAGTCATAAGCAAAGGCATGATTCCATAATTATGAAATGATGCACTTCATGGAACTTAAAATTATGCAATGGGGAAAACATGTACACAAGCAGAAGTGACCTCCAATTACAATAAAGAAGCTTTGCATGTAAGTACACAATGAATTTAAAGAAAATTAATAAAAGATAACAAGATAAATGTCTTGCACCACTGTATCAGAATGAAACCTGACAAGGTTTTAAATTTCTAATCAATAAAAACAATACCTTAAATCAATGGTAATGATCCACAATATAAAACATGACACGCAACACTAACAGTTAAAAAAGCTAAACCAACCACATACCCTGCTATCACGTGTTCCATGAGGGCTGCTTGCAATTTTCGGCCTGAACGCATTTGGATTGCGTTCCAAAGTAGCTTCCACCGCTTCTCGTCTTGCAGCTTCATTTTCCACATTGTTATAGCAATTTACACAGTTGCAACCCTCACAATATATTCCCGAAGCAAAACATTCACAATATCTGCGCAAGACATTTCAAACATTAGCTCCAGATAACTTACCATTCCATCCAACAAGTATGAAAAGCACAATAACAAGATGACAGAGAAAGCCAGAGTATTTCACTTACAGCTTCAAGCATTTTGAATGTTTACAATTGCACTGCTTTTGCTTCTTGGGAGTTGCTTCTTTAATTTCAAAGCCAGGCCTCGGTCTCGACTTTGGAGATTCTGGTTTCCTGAATAAAACAAACTTTAATTGAAGACCAAAGAGCAAAAGCCCAAACACCAATTCAAACAGTCAACAAACACCTTAGCTAGAAAAACTAAAATAAAATTCAATTAACCAAAACTAATAATAATAATAATCATCAGTCACTTCCTTCACAATTTCTGATTGCAACTCAACTTGATAACTAACAAACAAACACCGCGCATGTGTTATACGCCCAAACAGAAACATCAAAATCGAAACTTTACTCACAAACTCACAATCCCAGAATTTCCAAAAAATTCAGATATTTTTAAAAAAAAAAACACACAATTACACCTTCCTTTTCTCAGAAATCTGAAATTCCATGAGAAATGAAAAAAATAGAAACAAGAACAGAATTCAAGAACTCACCCAACCCTGACGGAAGCAGAAGACGGCAGCGGCAAAACAACCGGTGGCTGCGGCGGCATCCCGCCGAAGCCGGTGAAATCGAGCTGCCTGGCGAGCTTCTTGGCGGGAACCTCAGACGGCAAAAGCGCATTCGCGACGACGTCGTTAGTCACAACATTCTTGGGAGCACAATCACTCCCCTCACCCTCCCCTTCCCCCATCAAAACAATAATTTAAAAAAAGTAACAACCTCACTCACTCCACTCACCGATTATCGACGATAACATCAACAACAATCAGCAGCAAATTCATCAAAAATTAAGTTCAAATTCAGTGGTTTCAGATCCAAAAGACCACGCGTCTGCGCGTGCAACTCTGGAATCAAGACAATTTGATCCAAACACCGACACAAGACACAATAGATAGAAAAAAAGAAAGAAGAAGAAGAAGAACAAAGAGAAGAAGAAGAAGAAGAAGAAAAAGAGTGTGTGATTAGGAGAAGAGAAGAGAAGAGAGGGGCTTCGTGTTTCTTTCGTTGGTGGTGTTCGCGTTCGCCCCTCTCTTCCTCCCTCTCTCTCCCAAGCTTTTCAAATTCAATTTTCGTAAATATTCAACGGCCAGATCTCCTCCCCCTCTTCATCCCACGCTCCTCCGTTAAAAATACAATTATAAAGCATTTAAAATCCTTTGAATTTAATTAAATTGAGATATAAATTTATTTTTAAAAAGTCTAAATTAATTTATTTTTAAAAATCGGTTACTTCTGTAACAGATAATAAGTGGCGTCAATAAATATTTTATATTTATAGTATGATAGTATTTATGTTAATTATTTCATAAAAGTTAAAAAACTTAATTAAATATTTTATCTATTTATACTACTTGTAATGAATCTATTTATACTTGTAATGGACCTATTGAGTCTGTCATATCTTTCTAATCTTTCTTCTAATTTCTTACTAATCGATTTTTGTACTTTATTAATTTTATTTATCTTTCATGCACGGACACATATGTGTTTTTTTATGTAATATTTCTATACTTGCTCTTAACTTCTTTTGATCTCCTTATATCTAGACCTTTCGACATACAAACTTTCGATATCAGCAGTAGGATTCAAAAATTATAGATGTTAAAAATTATAGGAGATGTTATTGTTCAAAAATTATTGTTCTGACAGACAAAGAACCAATATCCAAACCATGCATACGTCTGAGTCTTTTAACGTAAGTTTTTCATCATCAAATCACAAAACCTTGGTGGTTGTTCCTTTCTAGTACTTGAGTATCTATTTTACTAAGATAGATCTATAATTGATGTAGCATAGTTGTCTTTGAAGTATGGAATTAGCTTCTTATACTTGCATTTCAGAACATCATTGCGTACTCTCACTATTATATATTTTTAGAAGGTAATTATTATTTTTAGTTTTCTATATTTGTTTTTCTGGAAAATTTCGAAAATAGATTCAGCATGGACCATAACACTAGACATCAAGATTTTAAGATAGCTCTGGGTCAGTGTTTAAAGAGTGTGATACTAGTCATATTTAGATTACCATTTTCACTAATTTGTTGCTAATATTTGTTTCATCAACCAATATTTAACCTATATATATATATATATATATATATATATTTCACAAGAAACAATAATATGTTTAATATATGAATAAATCATGTCTAAAATTCACAATAAATAAATATCTTTGATATATAAATAATAATTTAAATTTATAGTCAATTATTTAAATTTGAGATATAAGGTTGTTTTAACTGTTGAAATTTTAATTAAAATATTATATTAAAAAATAAATTTTAAGTATAATTCAACTTCTTAAAATCAGTTTATATACATTATTTATATATTATGAAATTATATATTATAAAGTATTTTTATCTATCGTCAAGATTTTTAAACTCCACTACTTAATATACTGAATTAATTATATATTAATTAATTAATTAATTAATGCTTAACGACCTCCGTGATTCATTCAGATTTCGTCTAATTAATGCTTTATTTAATTGCGGGGGAAAACAGAGGCAGAGGAAAAAATGTAGAAATGAGTTATTTGATTAAAAAGAATATTATTTTATTTATTATTATTATTATTATTATTATTAATAAAAATATGAGTAAAGAGAAAATAAAAATCCAGGAATTAGCTTTATAAATTTTTTATTTAAAATGGTTTATTTAAAAGTAGACTCCGAGTCACATTCTAGTATTCTACTGATTCCAAAATTGCATAAATCAATAGAGTTGAGTGTGATAGGAAATTACAAGGCTAAAGAACCTTGAGGATTAATACAACTGACGAAACATTGAGGACTAAAGAAGATGATTTCAATAATAGAATTGATAATATATAATATGTTGTTTATGCTCTGTTTTTACAGAATTTGACTTCTTTTAAGTAAACAATGATTGAGGTTATTTTTGTTCTTTTTCTGATAATTTAATTATGCGTAAATGGTTCATTTTGCAGTACCTGAAGATCTATTTTGATTCTTGATGTTTTTGTATATTTCCTTTGGTGTTCTAAGATTAATTGTATTTTAAATAAAATTAGATACAAAAAGGTATTTGTTGCTACCACTACTGCCCTTGGTTAATCAGTAGTTTCATCTCTTGGTCTAAAAATTATGAACAATATTGCTTAACGACTAGTTAACTGGGATGTAGAATTTGGCAGAGGGAACTGATGCATATATCAGTGTTTCCACAGTAGCATTCTTTACCCTTTCAGTTTGTTTTTCCTTGCAATATTGATCATTGCCTCGGTGCATATAATTAAATAGCACTTACACGCATAAGTAGTTTAAGCATGTTACTCGGAATGGTGTGCAGCAGTTAACATTATTTGTAAAAATTGTAGTAAATGTTCTGATAGACATTATTGAAAAGTCAATGATCGCGTGTATAAATTGGGTAATTTGGTCCATTGGCGGTCCAACCTAAGCTTGATCTTCAAAAAACACTGTTTTAATTACAATGAAGGAATATCAGGAATTTTCTCTTATTTTCAGACATGGTATCATGGATATAAAGCGAATTATAAATATCATGACATGAAGTATACCATCCAATTTTCATCATTTTCATTATTCTATTTCTATGTACTGTTAAAGATGATAAGGTATGGCGTGCCTTTTCTCCATTGAGTGATTATGACAAAATACAATTGTAAAGAGACAAAAACAGGTCATGGAGTTCATATAAAAAAAGGTACGGAGTTAGTTAATAAGAGGAAACTCAATTATATTCCTCTGTTCAATCTGTGTTAAATTTTCTAAGTGTAAGTTCACAAAGAGGCATGCAGCTGACATAGCTGGAATGCAGAACCTGCAAGTTCCACTCATAAATAGTCTATGTTTATGGTGTTGTTTTATAGATATAAATCCTCTTGCAGTAAGTTGTTTACCAGGTTATGTCATGACAGGAATAAACACAAAATAAATAGTAGGTACTAATACGTTATATCTGTAAATATGAAAAGATACAAGTCCATGTATTACAACAACTATGAGTGTCATGGTGAACTATGAATTCATGTTAACACAGTCCATCAAGCTTTTTTCAATAATTTATCTCTGTTCACAAGTGAATATCAAATCAGAAAAAAAAAAATCTAACCAATATTCTCACCAAATAAAGTACCAGTCGAACAACACCACACAAAAGGCAAAGGGAGGTTCGAAAGATACGATGTACCTTGAATTCTTCAAGGAAACTGTATGGAGAAACCGGTACCAGTTCTTGTGATATTGAGAGGGCCAAAGTCATCAAAATCAGAATCAGATTCCATTTCATCTAAATCACCCCACCCACCAGGGGAATCCTCATCTTGCCCTTTTCTGTTAAGAGGAACTGGCAGCTCAGAAACCGGCACAGGAAGAGGCTCTTCATTGAAGTACTTGTCATGAATCAACTCCATTGCCGTAGCCCTCTTAGCAGGATCATAACAAACCAGTCTTTTCACCAGAGCCACTTCATCAGGGGACCTATTAGGTAAACAGGCTTCAATACCAGAAGGGTTTTCCACCTTGCTAAAGGAGATTATCCCATAATCAGGAAGTTTAGAACAACCAACCCAAATACTCTCATCGAGGTTACCTAAAACACCAATGATTCTACTGATCTGGTCAATATCAGCAGCTCCAGGAAACAAAGGCCGCAGAGTTAATAGCTCCGCAAATATACATCCCAAGGACCACAAATCAACCTCCAAACCATAGTCTCTGGATCCATAAAGCAACTCAGGAGCCCTAAACCAACGAGTCCCAACACATGAAGTGAAACAACCAAGTTCTTTCTCTTCATCTTCCCTGTCTATGTCACTTGTGGTGCATGTTGCATTTCCACCGTGAGTATTAATACCAGTATCCTTATTATCAATGTCTCTAGAATATTCTTCATGATTATTAGAAGCATCAAATCCAGGCTCCTCCGTGAGAATTCTTGCCTGAAAAAATCGCTCATCAATTCAGTACGTATTTGCATTAACATTCAGTAATCCAGAATTTCGTTGATACGCTAGTTAACCAAATTTTGTAAACGTTCATGTGTTTGGTTTCACTTGTTGAGGAATTCAGCGTGTATGTACGTGTTTGGGTGAGTTTGCAAAATTGATTTTGTAAAGTTAGTTTTGATGAAAAGTGATTTAATCTAATCTAAAGCAAATTAGTGGCTAAACTCGCTACAAATTTTAATTACTTAATACAGAAACCCTATAAGTTACTTTAACTCGAAATCAACTGCTAGAGCTGAAACTAAATGTATAAACATGTACTACAAAACACATTAATGATTGCTTTCAAATTCTGTGTAATCCAACATGTAACTAAACATACACTGAGTTTTTGGTGTTAATTTTGAGTTTAAACAACTTTAGATTTAATTTTCTTCATCATCCTACTAACTTGATTTTAAAATAAAAGCATGGAAACGTTATCACATCACTTCAAAAACAATTTAAACCGAATTCAATCAAGAGGTCAGCATTTCAAAGTCAGGATTAGGGTTTTGTGATTGCCGATAATGAGAAGAGATTACCTGTCCAAAATCGGCGATCTTGAGGTGGCCGTTTTCGGAAATTAAGAGATTCGAGGGCTTCAAATCACGATGGAGGACCATGTTGCGGTGGCAGGCGTCGACGCCAGAGAGAATCTGGATCATCCAGCGCTTGAGCTGGCCGGCGGGGAGGGGCTGGTTGGCCTTGGCGGCGTCAGCGATGACGGTTGCCAAGTCGGTCCTGAGGAACTCGAGGACGAGGACGGCGTCTTCGTCCTCGCGCCAGAAGTATTCGTGCAAAACGATGACGTTTGGGAATCCCTGGAGGAGCTCTAACGCATCGATTTCTCGGAACGCGGACTGGTAGTCGTGGATTTCTTTGAGGGCGACGGTGAGGCCATCGGAGAGGCGACGGCCGCGGTAGACGTCGGCGTAAGCTCCTGACCCGACCCGCTCCATGACCTCGTACTTGGCGATGATCTCGGATCGGGTATGGATGCTCCAGCTCTTGGGTGGAGGATCCATCTCCATCAAACACACTCTCACTCACACTACTCAATGCCTCTCTCTCTCCTTTTTTCATACAGATATGAAAATATATAATAAGCTTTTAAGCCTTAAATTAAATGTATGAAAATATATAAAAGAAAATATACACAACACATCACATTTATAGGAGGAAAGTACTGAGAACTTAGAATATATAAAAAAAATTTAATCCAAAGTCCAACTTTACAATATATTTCTACTTTCAATAATTATAGAACTTAGAAATGAAATTCAATATTTAAATTCAACTAATTAAAAAAAATCATAATCTAAATACACCTAAAAATTATTCCAGAATAACAAATAAAATATACTGCAGAATCCATTTATTTGTTTTGTTTATTTCTGAATTTTGTGTTTATAAGTGGGTAGAAACCTCTCATCTCATAAGCTAGTTCTTATAAGTTAGTTTTGTGAAATTCAATTAGATTCAAAGTTTATTTTTTTAATATGATATCAGAATTATTTAAAATTTATCATAACGAGAGTTTATTAGATCTATCTGATTGCTAGTTTATATGTTTAAGGAGTAACATTTTGTTAACAACAAATTCGGATGTTTGGTGTTAACTCAACATTTTCCTTGTTGACATGAAATTTGTTGTATGACAGATTACTACATACCTTACTTTGTCTGTTGGTTGAACAAAATTAGAGGCATTGTGGAAATACCAAACGTCAGAGTTCTTTGGAGGTAAAGGTAAGTGTCTGTTTTTCCAAGCTGCTGCAATCACTTGGGTGAACATTTACTACTGTCAAAACGATCTATTTGTCTTCATGCCAAAACATGAGAGTTTATTATTGATTTCATTTTGTCAACTCTGATAACTCATAAACATGGTTGTAACATCTCTCTCTAGCAACGATATTATTTCACTCTTAATCTTTTTAACTTTCAATAAGATTCACTTAAGAGATTCAATGATAATCAGCTACAAATTATAAAAGTCTCGACATAAACTACTACCCACACATAAACACAATCTCATGACTTTCTTGGAAAGTTATTAATGCAGATGTAGAGATAATGTTAAATTATAGAGCATCCTTAAGGAGACTTGCATTAATTTTATTAAATTTACTTGTTCAATTTTTACTTTTGTAACTACAAAAGTTGTAAATATTTTTTTTTTAATATACTGTATAGTAATCTAAATACCTTTTTGTAATACTCAAATTACCATTTGTTTCGGACAAAAAGTATTGATGATATCAAATCCTAAAACATTAAGTATAATTAATGTGTAATCTTTTTTTTTTATATGTATATTCTTTGATATATATTAAAATCTTTATCATATAATTCCTCTACCTGATTTTATTACTTGTCTAATTCAATAATAATGTTATCCTCTTTAAAGATCCATTATCGAATCTCATGATTAATGTTATGACATTAATGTCTTTAATCATGAATATCGGTAGACGACCGTTTATAAGATACTATACTATTGTTTTGTTAATTTGTTGTCCATCTCTTTTTCTGGAGTGATATCTGTGTGAAGCTCTTGATCCCAATTCTGAATATCCTGAGTGCTTCCATAAGCTGCACTCCATGCTAAGAAAACCAATAAATTAACCAAATTCAGAATGAGAAGAAGGGCATAGTAGTAGTCATAGTGGCCTCTGTTGATATTTGATGCTAGCCAACTTGTTTTTCCTCCTTTCCCTGTTCCATCTTTCACAACCTTCACAATAAGGCTACCCACAAGGTTCCCTACCCCAAAGCTAAAGGTGCATAGGGAAATAGCAATGCTTGACATTGCCCTAGGAAACTGGGAGTAATAGAACTCTATCTGTCCAATGACATTCAAACCCTCTGCTAAACCATATAAGCAGTATTGAGGCACTAACCACATTGCAGACATCTTCACCACTCCTTTGGGGTTGTCTATAAACCCTTCCCTCATTGCTTCATTCCTTCTCTTTCTCTCTACCAACACTGCCACTGCAGTTGCCAAGCATGAGATCACTATTCCAAATCCCATTCTTTGCTTCACAGTGAGTCCTCGCCCCTTTGGGAACAAGGGAACTACAATGCGGTCATAAATAGCCACCCACACGGTTAAAGTGAGGATTATGAATGCACTGAAGTTGGTTGCTGGAATGTCCATATGGAACACCTCCTTGTTCATGGTCACTGCTTGAACCACAGAAAATGATTGTTGGCTTATGGTAGTTGCAAATATGATCCCAGTGGACCAAATAGGAAGGACTTTTATTATGGCTTTCAACTCCTCTACTTGTCTCACTGTACACAAACTCCATGGGTCAATCGGCATCTCATCACTGTCCAAATCTTTCTCTCTGTTCTTCACTATGCAAGCCTTGTTCAAGAACCTACGAAAGTAAAATCAAATATTGATTTCGTTAATATACTAAAATGAAGTCCTTCAACTAATAACATAAAGAGTTATAGTAGTTTCTAATTCAGTTGATTAACAACCAATTTTATTTTTTAGTGTTTTAAGTTTTTTTTTTATAAAGCTTTCGTTTTAGGTATTACTATGCAACTTGTCATTTCAGTTATGTTGACACTGCAAGTAACAACAATCATTTGTCATTACATAAAAAAATATTATTAATAGAAATACAAAAAAATATGAGAGATTAGACCAAAACTCATATGTTAACAAATATGATATATAAGTAAACTATACTTATTCATGAAGAATAGACTAGATAGAAGCTTATTATATTAATGAAATGAATCTCTATGAATGAATCTAAGTTAGCCAACTTATTCGCACACACATTCCCTTTACGAAAAATATGAATAACTCTAAATCTTATTTTTCCTCAATAATTAAGATAAGTGTTCTACCGATTACGAAACATCCACGAAACTTTAGTTCTAGCAGTAAATGTATCACTAACCAAGCCAGAAACACATCCAAGTCATACATAGTAAGATCCATCTTTTGAATTTTCTCCTTTACATATATAACTTCATAAAACTCACCAACCAAACCATATTTAATCTCTATACAAAGAAGATATTGTGATGCAAATTTGTGGTATGAAAATGGTGCATACCTCACTTTATCAGTTGGTTGAAGAAGATTAGAGTGATTGGTTGAATACCATGTGTCGGAGTTCTTGGGAGGAAGGGGCAAGTGTCTGTTTTTCCAGGCTACCACAATCACTTGGGCCAAGCTAGTGAGCAAGCTCTTGTTTGGTTTCACTTTGATATATAAAGAAGAGCCCGAGAAAAACATGATAGCAGAAAATGACATAAGCCCCACAGGAATTCCAAAACCTACACCCCACCCTTCTTTAACTTGGATGTACACTATAAATATCACTGAAATTGATACTGAAATGCCAACCGAAACATAGTACCAATTGAAGAAGCTCTTCATGGTGCTCTCATTTTTTGGGTTTTCAGGGTTGTTGATTTGATCAGCCGTGAATGCTAAGGTACATGGCCTAATTCCACCAGCTCCAAGAGCCATGAGAGCAAGTGAAGAGAAAAGAAATAGAAGTTGAAATGGAGTAGGATTTGCACAAGGTTCTTCATGACATTCAGGCCTTGCACTCCTAATCACTGCTGTGAGCCACAGTACAACTAAACCCTGTAACAAAGATAAAAGACAACATATATAAGAAATTCATGTGATTCTAGTTTGTTAAACAACTTCATTCATCAAATACCTATTACATAAAAGTTTAACAAGCAAGTGCTGATCTATGTAAGTTGTTTATAGAATCAAAGAAGAAATTTTTGGGAATTCTTTCAAAAATCTTCATTATTGGTGAAGTAGGCATTAGGAGTATTGTGGTGCTTACAACAAGGTCGATGATAGTTCCCAGGGAAATAACACGAAATCTTCCAAGCCAAGAATCAGAAATGAAGGCACCAAAGATGGGCATAAAATTAGACATGGCGTTCCACAGGAACACTATAATAGCTGCTGTTGCAGGGTCAAAATGATACTCTTGTAGCAGGTACAATATCATGTTCACATGCAGCCCCACATTTGCAACCCTTTCAAATGTCTCGTTTGCTAAAACAAGTTCAAAAACAGAACCTGGTTAGAATTTCTTATACATCATTTTATTAATCACCCAACATTGTAAAAAAGAAAAGCCATGATTTTTAATGTATATATTATAGAATGGTTCCAAAAGATCTTAACATAAAGAAAAGGGTCATCACCTATGATAAAGGGCATGGTTCTGAAACCACCCTTTTTCCTTTCAACCAGTTGGGTGGCTTTCTTTTGCTCCATTAGCATCTTCTTCTGCGACACACATGAAAAGGTTAGACACAAATATACTTGAAGCTAGTTACAATTGGTATACTACAGAAGAGCTTTGGTTTATACACAGAAATAGAGAAAAAGCTCTTGATTTCCCTGCACTATCTCTCTCCTGAGTTCAATTTCAGTGCAGGCAGGTAAACCTCGTTACTATCAAATTTGTGGTCTCATCTTAGTAATTGAAACAAATGAATATTTATTCATGTTCTTGTGCTTTTCTCGTTTTAGTTTGCTCAATGGATGAAAATGCTGGCGTGTATGAACATGCATGTATAAAAAATCTGAGAACTCAATATATAAATAAGATTTTTGCACATATAATTGGTCTTAATCAGAATCTGCCGTCCATTTTTTACCATAGTTTGAAGTGAAAGAAGAGTAACATGTGACTCGATGAAACAAAAAGGTTACTTTTAGTGACGACGCATCAAAGGTTCCAAAGGTTGAAGGACAAAATTTACTTAATTTTTGTCATTTCATTTATCGCTGAACTTTGTTTGATCTAAAACTATATTAAAAATAATTCTGATGAAATTCGTTTTAAACACCGAAACGTATTTAAAGTTTAATTTTAAACCCTAAATCTTAAACAAGTGATTTTTTTTATTAATTTCGAAATAAATAGAAGTTAAATTTGATCCTTTGGATGTAACGAAAGCTTTGTGTTCTCTGTTTTAACTCCTAGTTAGATTCGGAGAGACAAACATGTCGCATCAACGGATTTATTGGTTTGTCCGAAGAATCATTGGTTATATGTGTGGAAACTGATATTGCATGTATACGAAAGGTTAATATTTTTCTACAAATTTAAGTATAAAATATTTTTTTCACACTTTCCACATTTTATCGTTTTCAATCAAATTACTAGGGTATGAACTTA
This sequence comes from Phaseolus vulgaris, assembly GCF_000499845.2. Lineage (NCBI taxonomy): Eukaryota > Viridiplantae > Streptophyta > Magnoliopsida > Fabales > Fabaceae > Phaseolus > Phaseolus vulgaris. Next base: position 47,889,664 of record NC_023758.2, on the reverse strand, counting down.
AAATTAACAGTGAAAATATTTTTTAAATTTTTCTTTACACATTTGTTTAGTTTAAAAATGTTAAATTTATCAACTTTTCTCCAAAAAAATCATTGGTTGAAAGTTAACATGTTGATAAATCAATTATTAATAATAAAAATGTTTTAATTAGATAAATAAATGGAATTATGTGGGTATTTAGTTTTTTTTTATGTTACTAAAAATAGTCATTGGAAAATGGATATATACTTATCCTTCTCATTATAACATATGGTTGATATATTCAGTGGAGGTAATTTAATTAAAAAATAATAAAGAATAAAAATACTATCATATAATATATGGATCCACATTTTTTGTATATCAATGTGAGTTTCTCACTTTATAATAATGTCAATATATAGATTTAGGAAGTACAATAAAGGAAAATTCAATACATTTAATTATAAATTTTAAAAATTCAGGAGGTGCAACTTTCCACTTTCATTGATATGCATAATTAATTATTTTTAAAGCTATAGTTTAAAATCATGAATAATTATAAGTTTAAATAAGTTTTAAGTCTCACTTATATTAACCATTTTTATTTAAGTATTAATAAATTATTTTTTCAAATTAAATATCTATTTAATTATAAAATTTTAATTTAAGTTCTTTAAGAGATTTTTTATCTATTTTTTATCTTTATTATATTTATTACATTTTACACTTTTTTTATCATAATAATTTATATGTTTTTTCATGATGTGTATTACCGGTATAAGATATTATTACCAAAACTAATCTTAATTTTTTCTCTAATAACTTGTTAATGAAGGAGATGTATGTTGATCATGTTAATAAGGCCCATACATGCAGTATCGGGGTAATTGAATAGTGATAGTAAGGAAAAAAAACTTTTGTAAAATATATGACTGTTATTAAGGAATTGAAATAAGATTTTTTTTATTAAAAATATATGAAAATGTTTTTAAAAAATTATTAAAATATATATTTATTTATTTTAATAAAAATTTCCTCGTAATCCCTTATCAGTGTAATATCTATCACAAACAAATGAATACAAATTTATTTTAAGTAACCTCATATAGTTAGTTTGTATAATTATCTTTATTTGTTTGATCCAATTTATGATATTCAAACGGTATTACTTTTTATTTGTTTCATTAATTTCAAATTATCCAATAAAATTATTCAATCTTCCATTTCCAAAAAATAACCCTTTTAAAAAAACTTAAAAATTTAAAATTAATCATCGTGTGTGTAATATTGGTCGAATATTTTTAGTACTTATAAAGTTAAAATATATTATGAAGATAACAAATAAAAGCGTGGTTAAATCAAACCTTGTAAGAATAACATTACAATTACAATTTATTAAACGTAAAAATAATACTTTTTTTCCATCAGTGAAAAACTAGTGTACTTTCAGTACTACTGGGTTGAAAAAAAATAACTATAAAAATTATACATAAAGAATTTGAAAAAAGGAAAAAAATCAAAGGTGAAAAAAAATTAGAAAAATAAAGTAAAATTTAACATAAAAAATTAAAAAATTAAAAATATTAACAAAAATCTTAAAGGCACAATTTTATATTGTATATAAATTATTGAAAATCTTATATCAAATCAACTAAAGGTAAAATAAAAAAAATCAGTATATAAGTGAGTGTCTTTGTAAATGAATTTTTTTTAAATATAAATATATATATATATAAAAAAATAAATAAAATATTATATAACATTAATTATTATATGAGAAATATAGATTATACTAATATAACTTTTAATAAATGATACCTGTTAATATATTTTATACGAAAAGTAAATTTTTAATCAAACTTTAAATATAATTTGTATCATCATAATTATTTATAGTTTTTCTTTATAATTAATCATATGAGTTTAAACATCAGAGACTCACAAAAACATTATTCACAATGGAAAAGTTCACCTCATCTTTCCAAACATCCTTCCACAAGAGAAGGAAAACAAATAAATCACGTATCTACGAGTTAATCTTATGTACAAGGCACTTGGATGTATAAACTTTGAACTATATACAGCTCACGAAGAACCTAAAATATGAAAGTATTAACGAATCAAATGTTGTCAAAGTTCATCTACATCTTCCTCCACCAGCTGTACTCTGAGCATCTTCTGTTAATTCATTTCCCAAGCCTGCAATTGCCAGAGATTAGTAACTGTCAAAAAAAGCTCTATTATTACAGTTTCGTTTGGAAGACAATGTACAAATGCTACATAGACAGTGCATATATGACATAATAAAAATGCAAAACTTGAACTCTAAAAAGTGAGCCAGAAGTCACCTGAATTTGTCCATCTGAAGTTCCAATTACCAAAAATTCTTCATTGCTGTCTAGAGCCATGCAATTGACCCTACAATTGGTACCCATTTGCAACGTGTCAACTTTACTGAGTTTTTTCATATCCCAGATTTCCACCGTACCTCCTTTGCACCCCAAATAAATCAATCCTGAGCTCACTGCCATAGCCCGCACTTCAGATACAGTTTGCAGTGATCCAACCATACTGTAATTGGAACTGTTCCATATCTAGACATTTATATATGCATGAGTTAGCTAACTATGATAATGGTATATCATCCTTAAAATTAACACCAAGTAGCTCAAACATTTTCTGCATTTTGGAATTCAAAATATCATGAAACCCGGTGTTTCTAGCTATAATTTTAACTATTTTTTACCTTTCTATATACCGCTAAATCAAACGAATCTAAGATACCTTTAAAGAAGAACCATCCAAGAAAGAACCAGCTGCGTATATAAGTTCACCATGAATTTGTAGTGCATGAATAGGATTTGCTTTTGCAAGTAATCTTTTATAACCACTTTGAATAGTATTGACTGTTCCAGTGGCCAAGTGTATCTCCTGAAATATCACGCGAATATTATTGCAAGAATGTTGATATAGTATCACATTACGCTGTCTTCACTTAAAAAAACTATATACCTGAACACTACTGTCACGGCATCCACAATATAATTTCCCATTAACATGAGCCAAACACTTCACATATTTGCTAGAATTTAACAGCTTTGACTCTCCATTCAGTGACTGAACCTGATGAGAAAGCCAAGTAATTTCAGTAGAAAACAATGCTGGGAATTTTGTTGTCAATCACATAATCAGCCAGATGGGAATAAAATAAAGTAAACGGTACAACTTGCAGCTCAGAGCAAAAGTTTAGAGCATAATGTTTGTTGCTACGGTTGAGTGTGACAGAGAGGCATTGATAATAAGGAGACTAGTGTTAGTTTACACTCTAGATTGTACAAAAGAAGTGATCAGACTCTCTCAACACCATTCAAATAAGAACATGTATTCATAGTTTAAGAGTACCTTGACACCAGTCCCCTGCGAAACGAAACAAGATAAGCTATCGGTTACAACTAAATTATGAATCTGGTCCTTCATATCATACACCTGTACACAATGTATTGCTGCCTTTCCAATAGACCAGACCTGTACTTTAATGAAACAAAACCTTTGTTAGCAGGGCAGCCTGACATAGAGGCTAGAGATTTTTTTATCAAGTAATTATAGGTTAATTACTAAAATAAGTAAAATTTCAAAAACTTACTAAAATAGTAATCGTGACACTTTGACATGATTACAGTAATAATTAAAGTCTGATTACACTGAAATCCTATGAATTACTATTTTAATAATTTTTTAAAATTTTAACCAATTTAATGATTAATCTATAAAATTATACTTTGAAAAAAAAAACGAGGCTAGAGTAACTGCAGAAAATTTTACCTTTGAAGTTCGGTCAAGTGAACCACTGTACAGTCTGTCACCAGATTCTGAAATCACCAAGTTTGTCACTGCTTTAGTATGTTCTTGGATTTCTTGCAACAGATGGAATAAATTATTCTTTAATGTCCAGACCTTCAGAAGTTACAGAGTATTTTCCAGTCAGCTCATATTACAATAAAGTTGTAGTTTGCAACCAAGACCGGAACATATTTGCCAATGATCAAGAATGATTTAGTATTTGTACAGCTATTCAATCTTTGGAGCATGTGGCACAGAACACCACATAGAGTCCACTCCATCTTACTATACATATATCTACATTTATACCTATTTAGGTCTAGCATGCACGTTGCACCTAATTCTCTTTTATTGTAACTGCATAAATTGACAGATCGATAATGTAATGATTTATTTTCTAGACAATCTAAGGAAACAAATATATTTTTTTATAAAAAAAGATATTTAAATAATCTACAACAGCCATGAGAAATCTGTTTTTGTTCACACTTAAAATCCTTATTTGTTAGAATTTACAAAGCATGTAAAATTCTAATCTAATTACCTTAATTGTGCCATCTGTATGACCCGAAATTTTTTTATCCTTAAAGCATATGACAGACAACACCTCTCCATTTTCGCTGCAGTCTTGTTTTATGAGCTCTTTATGTATCCAAATGTCCTGTTCCAATGAAGAAATTTAAATGATCCACAATGCCTGATTGCCTATTCTAGAAAATGGGTTAAGAATACAAGAACTTACCGCTTTAGATTCATTTTCTTCAACCAGAGATTTTAGCATTTTAGATGCTAAGGGACAAGATCTCTTGAGCTCTCTCAACCCTTTTAAAATATCCTTAGTGTAGGAAGTTAGATCACCTAAGCCTTCTGAAATTCACAATATAACGTATCATCACCCTTTTTCTATTTTGCATAACAACGACTTGCAGGAATTTGAAAACATAAATATACAGAAAGTCTCGTATATTCATGTAGAAGGAAACTATTTTGAACTTTTTGATCCCCAATAATAGACTAAGAATCCAACATTAATATAGATAATATATGATCTAAATCAACGCTGAATTCTGCATTTGAGTGGCTTATCATGCTTCGAGGAACTGCTCATCGGCACTTATTCCTTCTTTCTTAGACAAGATTATTGCTACCAGATTTTGAAATGATGATTGTCAGTTGTAACTTTTAATTAATGTCTTTGTGAACCTTACCAGGGAAATGAAGAAAGCTATTGAGAGCAACCATAGAAAGGATTCTGTCTTCTACATCCCTAGCAGAATTTAATTTAGCTATGAACGGCTTCAGCAAGCAAGCACGAGCTGGTACTTGTATGCCTGTATCCGGTAGAATGGTCAACATGTACGTGAGCCAGGTAGCTGATAAAAAGCATGCTGATCGTAGTTCTGGATTTCGGCTCTTCATGCCATCAGCTAAAGCCTCAAAAATAGTGCCAAATTCATGGCTAACTAGAATATATGCAATTCTTCTTTCCCAATCATCAGCTGCCTTCTCTTCTTCCTGTTGATGCCAAACAAAATAAATAAGGCATCAGAAAAAATATCTGGCAAGGAGAAAACACAAAGTCAAAATAGAAGAAATGTTTCAAAGGACTTCACTGGAGTTATATCAATTTCTGGACTGGAGTTGCTAATCTGATGATCCACCAATACAAGACTTCTGGAACTTTTGTCAATACCTGCACGTTTAAGGAGGACTTCTCTGATTAGAGGGTTTCCGGAGAAGTCGAAGCTTCCTTGCAGTGACATGATTGTATCTGCAGCCGCTAATTGGATAACGGGGAAATCTGTGTTTCTCAGGCATGAAATAAGAGTATCCATAGCCTCTTCGCGGTATATGCTCATTTTTCTTGGCTCAACCTAAAAATAGCACGATGAAAATTAAGCTACTATTACTTCTAAAACAGCATTTTATCATAGTCAGAAAAACAAAGACAATGTAACAAGAAATACAACTAGTTCTTATATTTAAAGATATAGGAAGCATCAAAGATTCACACCAGAAGATCAAGTTGGAGTAAGAGGCCAGCCATAACTGGACAATGATCGTGAAGTGCTGCCTGCAAATAAATAAGGAGAGTATGCATTGTACTAAAAGGTCCTTGTTCCTTTATAATATGGAGAATTTGTTCAGTGGATGTCCTCCTGAAGGGAATCCCAAAAGAAGCTATCAGACAAACTACAAGGTAGATTAATTAGATTAGTATAATTATAATTACGAAATTTTTATACCTATTTAATTTGACCAACTCGGCAAAAAACTGAATAATCTTAAAACGCTCTCCATCATCAGCACCGATTAAAGTTTCCATAAGAGGTGACAACTCTGCTTTATCAGCAATGTTACTCCTGCAAGTCCCATCTTCTTCCATGCATCTCAGTAAGATCTCTACTGCAGCAATCCTCTCCTTTGCCAAGTCAGCTCCAAAACTGCTGACAATAGTTCCAATTGCATTTCCAGAGAAAAGGGTATTGACAACAGAAGATGCAATTATCTCTTCACTGCTTCCAGTTATCCTTGCAAGTAAAAGCATTGCAGCAGTTTTTGGCTTCAAACACATCGCAACCAATTCTTCCTCTTTCGTATTCAAAACCGTTATGAGAGACTCCACTATGGCCATCTCTGTAAGACTCGTAATGGGAGGATTCAGTAGGTGCAACAACACAACAGCCTCTGTCAACCCGTTCTTGAAAAGAGCAATGATACATTCCACATCAGTCTTCACACGGGTGAGAGTCTCGATAACAGAGTTGTCCCTAGACCCCATCTCGGCTAGAAGGAAAACTGCCGCTTGTAGCACCTGGGCCTCCACAGAATTGAAAAGAATCTCCATAAATCCATTGATAATCGCAGGTTTTACTAACATTCTATGGATATCCACTCCCAGATTCACTCCTCTCCAGAACTTCTCAATTTGAAGCACGGCCGTTTCCGATTCCTTGAGAATCTCTGACATGTACAGATTATTGATGGCACAGCGTAACTCACTCATCATCCCATCAACTGTGGCTTGGATTATAACACTATTAGGAGAAGTTGAAGGCGTTGTTGACTGCACAGCTGCCTCAGCATCTTCGTATGGACTCTCATACGGCGGTTGGACCAAATGGGGGTTGCGATCTTTCCAGCTCGCAATTAATCGTTTGAGCACATAATTTGTTTTGGGCAGCTGAATGTTTTGCAGCTTCTGGCGGGTGATGGGACAGGTTGAGTTCCCTCTGTTGAACCATTCCTCGATCGCTTTACGTTCATAGGTCTGACCAGTCTCAAGAGTCACTGGATCATCAAATATATGACTTGTGATTGGACAGACAAAATCCTTGGGAGGTGCATGTTTCCCAACTCCATTCAGCGGGTTATCGAAGTCTGCCATAGGATAATCTGGTGAACTACAAGTAGAAATAATCCAAGTTAAAGAAAACGCAGAGATAGTGAAGAATAATGGTAGTTGTTAAATATCTACGTACTCCCTAGATTGTTTGAAGAAGGTTTGCATTTGTTCTTGAATTTGGCTTTGTCGAGGCTCCAACAATGCGATAGTTGTGTCCTTTTCCTACATGACAGAGCTTTATCATCACTTAGCGTTTCAAGAAGTAAAACAACTGTCATAGAAAATTCAGTCCTCTCTCGGTAGTATCAATTACACATACCTCATTTTCTGCCTCAGAATCTGAAGAAGAACTAAGCAAACTCTCTTCTGAAGAAAAATCAGCGTCAGGTGTAGTGTTTAAATGGAGTGGCGTTGTCCAATTTTTTGAAGGATTTTTGGGATTGAGAATTCTGGAAAAGACTCTTTGAGGATAAAATGGTGTCTGGGGAGATCTTCTGCTGGAACCGGGGCTCAAAAATTCAACAGATGCTTCCCTTTCGGACCATATTGGCTGCAGAAAATCGCAGAAAAAAAGTGTGACAGAATGATTATGAAATGAAAGTCCAAGTATGTTAAATTCTAACAATGACGATTCAAAACCACCAAATTTTAATAAACTCCACTTTTTCTTCTTCTTTCCATTTCTCATCATATCACATCATATTTAAAAATATAATTATTCTATTTTAAATATTTACTTGTAATAAATTTGAATTATATAAAAAGAATATTTATCCTATATATTACTAACTGAAATACCAGTTATAATTATGTTCTTAAAAGCACCTTCGAAAGTGAATGAAAATTCTAATTTTCCAACTACTTAAAACGTTTATTTTCTAAAACCAAAACTTAACAATAAGGAAAATAATGCATGCGCACTCACATGTTAGTAGACATTTAGTAAGAGAAAGACAAAAAAAAGTGATAAATAATTCAAATTGGTGTTTGTATAAGTGAGCAAGTATGTCAATATATAACAAACATGAAGAGTGGAAATTATGAAAAATTTGGACAAAATTTCGGAATGATTGCAACGTTGTGAAAATAACAATGCATAGAAATTATATTATTATTCAACTCTTTGTTGAAATTTATAAATATAATAGTTAAGTTTTTATAAAAATATTTATCTCTTCATTATCATGTCTTTAAGTTTTTTTTATTATAATCATACTGATTTTTTCTCAATTTTTACATTTAAAAAAATATTGAGGAAGGTGACAAAAGAAAAATAAACTCTATTGGATCATATTTGTGTATTTGTGAACATGTAAGTTTAAGTTTATATATTCATAAAGAGATTTTATGTGAAGAGTTTCTTGATTTTTCTTAATACTTTGTCCAAGATTATAAAGGAGAGTTAAAATTTGGGTTATAATATTCTTATTTAAGAAAATGAAAATCAACATAATCCAAGTTACGGAGATTAACATTTAAATATAATAATTAGAATGTATGATAAATAATTTTTGTAATGATTGTATGTTTGAATTCTTGTTTTTTACTGTTTTGGATGTTTGAGTTGATGTTTAACTGTCTATTAATGAAATTGAAAGGTAAAAAAAATTGCTTATTAGAATGAAAATGGAAGTTTCCTTCATCAAAATCTCATACTAATAGAGATTTCTTCTACACTTAATACAATTTATACATATGTTGTGTACTTTCTAATGTGAATGCATATTACTATTGTGCATTGTATATGATCACAATCATAGTAACGATTTACAGGTTCGTTACAGTGATATTAAAACAACAACAAAATTATATAAGCTTTGATAGGAAAAATTGTAATCCCATTAATTAAATAAAAGTTTAATTATCATTTACCTAACCGTATAAAACAATTATTATATAAAATACTTGTAACAAAAGATAACAAAGTTATGATACATGTAATTTATATAAATGATAATCGTTTTAAAGTGTCTGTATAATTTGCTTATTTGTAATCAAATAGTTAAAATGGAATCGAAGTATATGAGTATGATTATAAGGTTTGCCCCTTAATTTCATGGAATGTCCTAAGAAAACAAAAGCATAAGCAAAACAGATAAGCAATTGATTTGAAAAGAGTAACGAATTGGTGAGAAAGTAGATATACAACATTACATTATACCGTCCGTTCTCCAACACACTCATTGGCGTCATCTCCTCCGTTTGGTTCTCCCTGCCGCCACCTTCAGCGGCGCTCTTCAGTATCAACGGCGGTGGACTAATTCCCGCGTCACTGTTCTCTTTCACCAAAACCTCTTTGAAATACTCTGCGAGAACCCTACAGTTCTCGTCGAGAACTTCTTCGTACTCTCTCTCCACCTCCCGGAGCTTTCCGGCCTGCTCCTCGCTCATCTTCGATAGCACCTTGGCGCAAGGCAGCACCACCGAGTACTCCTCGGAGACCGAATAATCGTTTTCACGGCTCGAGGTTGAGGGACTGGAGGAGAGAATCTTCGTTCTCTGCTCATCGAACCAGCGGAAGACAGGGAAGAGATGTAGAGAGAAGAGGCGCTCGTAGAGCACAGGAGCGATTTCCGATCTAGCGAGGGAAGCGTTGTTGTTTTTGTTGGAGTGAAAGATTTGGAGGAGGCTGGTGGCGGATTCGGTTGGGCGGTTACGGATGGCGTGGGCGAGAGAGAGGAGTAGCGAGGAGAGGGCGAAGTCGGGGAGAGGGAAGAGGAGCTTCTCCAGGAGAGAGAGGGAGGAGGTCCGAAGGGCGGGGCTGGCGAAGGAAATCGCGCTTTCTAGAGTGTCTGCGGCGAGTTTGAGGTGTTTCTCGTCGGAGATTGGAGTGTCGCGGAGAAGAGTGGCGATGAGGCGGCGCCGGAGTTCTGGTTGCGAGAGGACTGAGGAGGTAAATGCAGCGGTGTGGCGGAGGATCTGAGATCGAGTGGTGACCGCTACGGTGGTCATGGCGGAGGGACAATGAGTGAAAGCTTTGGTGCGTTTAGGAGTCTGCGAAGAGACGTTAACGGAAATAGCAGTTAACGGTTTTGATTCAATTTGCCGGAAAGGGAAGTTTCGGGCGGCACCTTCTGAAATGACCTATATATCCCTTGGTTTGGTCTCACCGTACATGGAATTGAAATGAGGTAAATATAATAAATTGACAACTAGCAAAACAAAATAAAATACACGCTACTCTTACATAATGAAGAATCACTCATACTTCATTAGGGATAAACTAAATACTTTTTATGCGTTAGTCTTCTATTAATCTCTAATCTATGTTTTGTTTTTAATTTTATTATATTTAAATTGCATTACACTTTTAGCTTTTTTAACATTAGTGAATAACTTCAATATTTACTTATATTTTTTTAAACAAATTTGGATAATTAACTTGGAAAGTTGAATCGGTGATGTTTTGATTTTAAATTCGAGAGATAGTATCGTTAGAGTCAATCACCACATTTGAAGTATCATTCGTTTTAAATATCAAAACAGTGATATCGTGTGTAAGAATTTTAAATTTTTTTCAAAAAATCATAAACTTTTTTTCCTTAATCTTTGAAAGGTGCTATTGTTTCGGTAATATCAATATAGTCTCACATCACTCAAAAGTTAAAGTTAAGATTAAAACACGTCATGATAATAAAGAAATGAGGGTAAAAATTATATTAAGATATTATAAAAGTACATATATACCTTAATTGGTGTACTAATTACTGTACATGCATCCAATACCTTAATTTGTGATTTTTATAATTTTGTCACATTAGAGTTTAAGATTTTTTTTAATAAAAAAGAAAGAATGCAATTAGAGACAAGGGGGTTAAGTTAAAGATGGCAACATCTCCACAGCTGTGTGCAATGAGAAGTAGGGCCATTTTTGTAACTCTGTCCACTTTGAAATGTGGCGGCAAAACTTCAACAAACTGTGGGACCACTTTTGCCGCCCAGCCGGCTCAACCCTTATTCATATACCTTCAATTACTTTCCTTCTTAACACAATCACACTTCTTTTCTAATTCTTACCAATACTTCAAAATTATTTATATTAATATTTCCTTTTCTTCTATTTCCCTAAATTTTACGTCCTTTTATGTCACAAAATTATTTTCATATCAAATTTTAGCTATGCCTGTAGCTAATTTCAAATTTCATTCTTTCAAAATTTAGGTCTTTTTTTAAAGTATCAATTACTTTAATCACTGTGTATAATTTAGGATTAAAACACTCTTCAAGAACATTGCTAAGAATATTTATCTCTGATTTGAAAAGTTCTATATAGTGAGGTGAGGGGAGCAGTGAATATTTTTTCCATTTTACCCATTGCTTCTTTCATTGTTAAAATAACGGGCCTTTGTAACAACAGCTGGACGTAGGCAGCAAGACCAAGATCACAGCCCATTTTGTAGAATATGGGCCGTCTAATCTGAACTATTTTTTTTCCACTTCCATAATTTCTTTCTACACCTCTACAAGCTACGCAAAATGTCAAAAGTTTCAAAGCACAGGGAAGTTTTGGATTAAGTGATCTGAAAGGTTTCTGGATTGTGTATTTTTTAGGTTAAAAGTTTAAAAATTGTGTTTTGGATTGTAAAATTTAAAATTATTTATTTTTAATGTTGTTAGACATTTTCGATTTACAATTTGAAAATTAAAATTTAGAATGTACTGTTAGAATTGCACAGTCTAAAATTATTTGTTTTCAATATTATTCAACACGCTAAATTATATAATATGAGATGCATTCTGGATTAATATTTTCACTTCTAAATTGGTTAATATATAATTAACTTTTCCACTTTTGGATTAACCATTCTAAAACTTGTTTTTATCGTAAGAGTTCTAATCGATAACTTGTTTATAATCCAGAAGTGAAACAAATTTTTGATCTAGAACTTATTTCACAATTCAAAACCTCTGAAATTATGACGAAGCTTTTCACAAACAATTTTTTTTATTATGAGATGTGAAGTTGTATAATGATACTAATGAAAGTTTTTATAAAAAAAATAAATAAATAATTTTTTTCATAAAAAATACTTTATTTTACAAATTGAAGAAATGAAATTGTAATATATGTTTCAGAAATGTTCTTGAGAAACACAAATGAAGCATGGTGTCTGAATATAATTTAAAAGGGACTTTTGTGCTTCTTATTATAATTTAATTATTTTGTTGATAAAAAAACATATAATGACTTCTTTAACTAGAACATTGAAATGCATTATTCTTTTTTTTAGATTTTATCCACATCCCTACTTCATATTATTTCCTTTATTTGTGATAAAAAAAAATTCTATATTTATGAGATAGATACTCCCAATTTATTACACTTATTATACGAGTTTTACATTCAAAAAATTTCTCTAACTCAACTTGATTATTACTGAAAATTAATTAAAAGTTACAAAAATTGTGTTTGTATATAATGCAGTAACACGCGGGATTCCATAGCCAATCTAGGGTTATTTATTCTGCGATTGATATAACCAAAGAAAGGGCGTATAACTATGCATTAGCCCCGCATGCGATACAATTCTGCATGCGTGTTGGACTCTGTCGGTGTATGTCTATGTGAACTCTGCACACTTCTTTACGTCTATTCATCCACCTACAACAATACACACTAACAACAAAACCCAACCAAAAACTTTACTAGCACTTTCAAATGCTCCATTATTCTCATATTATAATAATATAATTGTTTCGACACCAAATCTGATTCTGCATTGTACATTTTAAATATTGGTGTACCATGCTCACCGAAGGATTAAATAACTTAATTAAATAAAGAACGTGGTTACATGTGACGAGTAGTTACAACTTCTGTTGAATAAGTTAAATACGTTATCTGAAGCACTATCTGGATCTCAGAAAATTACCAACCCAGAGACCACTAAACATGTTTCTAGCCGTCAGTTGTTTGGCCCACGGTCAAGGCCCAAGTCAACCTACTAAAAGGACTTCTGAAAGAAGGAAAAGATACAATTTTCATAAGATTGGAGAACTTGAACGTCGGAGTGTACCCCGCCGGCCGACCGAGGCACGCGCAGAATAAAGGAGACTTGAAGAATAGGACAACTAAGAGTGAAGTAAGCATCGTGTATCAAGGTGGATCAACATTACTTAGCCCCATTATCCACACTGGTACAATTGGTATTCTATCACAGTTTTATTTTAAAATATGTATGGATTAAGAGAGGAACGTGTTTAAACTTGACATGGACTCCATAACGATGACAATGAATAGCATGCTAAGAGAATCGAATTTTGTTTAGAAGTTATTTTTAAGAGTTTATGTACCGTACGTGCATTGGTAATAGCTTGCATGGTCTGTTTAATTACTGCTAGCACTGAAAATAATCATACAGTTATTGCATATGTATATAATCTTATACATACACCTTAAGCTAGTGAAAACAAAATAAAGCTTGATTTTCATGAATTAAGAGTCTTAACATGGGGTGGCAAATATATACTACTCGACATGACAGCACAGATTTTATTCAGGAATGGTGTATAGCATCATGAGCAATCAGCCTTAGGTTTTGCAGCAGATTGACTGCTAATGATGTTATACAATCTCCATGAATTTGTTCTTCTGTATGCTGCCACATATATTAATATGGGTAAATTAGCTTCATCTACCGAAACCCTCCTCCAAAAGCTGGTGCCCAATAATCAGCTCCATTTTCACTTCCAACTTGCAGTGTGCATGACACTGGAACCAGACACAACCCTCTACTCCTTAGGTCCTTCTTTGCCTCTTCTTCAGAATCCTAATTAATTAACAACAACAAACCATCACAAGTTAAAATCAAAATACATCCTTCAACTAGTTTCATCAGTATTAAGTTGAAATTCAGAATTATAATTCACTGAACAATTACCTGCTGCTCACTAGTTGCTTTCCTCTTCAAACAGTTTTCATTCAGCAACTGCAACCAGAAATTAAATGAAAGAAAATAAGAATTTGAATAATAATGCAGTGAATTAGAGGAAGGAACTCATTGGTTTGAGAGTGATATGATATATATTATATCAGATAAAGCTGGTTTCTCTTTGACTGTGTAGCTACTTTGTTCATTTATAATATAGAATTGAAGTTGAAGTTGTAAGCTTTTGTTTTGAAATGCAAAATCCCCAAACCCCTTTAAGGGGTTAGTGGATCCAAGGAAAAAGCATACCTGACCGGGGTCTTCAGGGAATATACAATTCTTCTCTCCTTGAACCTAACATTAAACAATTACAATGATCACTCAATTAGTACCACATAATTACCCATTAATTAGTATACATTCTGGCGCACATGCAACAATAAAGATGCTAAAGGGAGAAAGAGTCACTAGTTATAGTAATTAAGTTTTTCTCATTTTGCTTTGACATCGTAAGATTAATTAACTAATTATTTTGTCTTTAAGATTAATTTTTATTTAATAATTTTTTTATAGTATGTGGGTTAACATAAGGTTGATATTATATTTCTTACAGATTGTTGGTGCCTGATGTTTCCTGATCCAGTGCCCAAGTATGGTAAGCTAAGGGCCTGCATCCATGGTGAAAAGAGAATAGGTTTAGAGCTTCAAAACCTATACATATGAATGTGTGGAAAATAGAACAGCGTGAAATAATGAACTTTTAACAGCTAGCATGCCATCACTATTCACTGACTCTCGTGGTTGTTTGCAAAAATCGACAGAGGGAATAAACATTAATTACCTCAATTTGACTCTGAAGGAATCTGATATACCCAATAGCTTCTAATAAGACAGACGCTGTGTCAGTCTGTAAAAGTAAAAAAAAAATAGCACACACAACAGTCATATTCCCAGTCATCTCTTATGCAATGCTACACAAACACCATGTTGCTTCCTCTAAAATACTGTGTTCAAAAATATATATTAAAGAAAGATGGGATGGGGAAGATGAAACATACAAGAAACTTCAAGATTATTTTCCATTATTATTTTCGAGGTAGGTAATACAAAGTTAATATATATATATATATATAATATACTTGGTACTTTTTCTTAGTTTATTAAATCTTGAATTGAATAAATTAAGTTTATACCTTTCCAAACGGGGAAACGAGTTGATGAAGGGCTGTAATTTTGTCACCTAATTTCTCCTTCCTAACCTGAAATGGACACATGTGCTTAATTAAGTGGGTTTAAGTAGATTCTTCATTTGAAGATAAAATGGAAAGAAAAAAAACATGTGTAGGAACAAGACAATCATGAAAAACAACAGTGACCACCCACACACATGTGATGTTTGTGTGCGGTTATGTGTGTTGGTTTGCCTGAAAAAGTGTTCGAGGTTGGAAGTTTCTGTCTAATAGTTTTCAATGGATGAAAATACCTTGAAGGTCGTCTGCGTTGTGGGCGGTTGAACCCTAGCTTTCTTGAATGCCCCACCAGCTGCACTGCTATTACACTTGAGAATAAAATAAACAAAAAATATAACTTTAGTTTAAATTATATTGCAAAAAAACAAAACCGAGAAGAAAATTGATGCTGTTTTGTATAGAAAGAATAGAAGAAGAAAAGACCATGTATATACTAGAATTCGTTTTATTATATAGAAAGAATAGAACATAAACAGAAGCAAAGAAATCCGTTGCTTGATCTATATAATAAAGAATAGAAGAACCACTTAACATAAATATTCATTCAAAAAACATTTGGGAGTCCAAATTCAAAGGTTAATTTTCAATTGTGAGATAGTTTTAGTAAAGTTTCACGAAATGTATAATATATATAACTCAAAGCAAAACCCAGAAAAGGAAAAAAAAAAAAAGAATTAAATTGTGACATGTATTAATATTATACCTCTGATGATTGGTCTAGTGGAGGAGGCCTAGCATCTGTGTTATTGTTAGAGAAATCCAACATGCTGCTGCTGAAACTTGTTACACATGATTTGGGTGAAGAAGCAGGCACTATTTGAGACCAAGTTGGCTTTGGTGGGTGAAACTCTTCGTTTCCATGACCGTACACATAGCTGTTCACCGACCCTTCTTGCTTAACATCAACCATAGCAGCCCTTGAAGCCTGACTCAGCATTTGTTGCTCCCAGTTCTCCAACTTCTTTGACTCAACCTGGCACATAGCCCCTTTCTCTTCTTCAGACACCATCCCACTCCTATTGTCCAAAACACATGCATAAACACCAATCAGAATAGAAAAACATCAGCTAGTTAGATTTGATCCTTCAAAGAATAAACATACATACACTAAGTAAGGGCTTGTTGGTTTAACTTCTTTTAAAGAAACAATTCCTTATTCTGATGGATCTCTCTTTGAAAATTAAAACAAGTAATTAATAAGCACAGTCATAGAAGCATAAAGTGATGTCTTGGTGTGTCTGAGAGAGAGAGAAGGAGGGAGAGGGAGGAAGTTATTATTACATGAGTAGCTGGCTCCATGACTCTGGTAGCTCTTTATTGTTATCATGCCAAGAAGGGAGAGGAAGAGAAGAAGAGGGGTTATGTGGAGTTAGAAAGCTGGAAGGAGTGGAGAAGAAAGGAGAAGAATCTTGAGAAGGAGGAGGAGGAGGAGGACGCATGGTGTTGATGTTCCACCAGTTGTTAGGGTTTGCAGCCATCATTTGTTGCACCGGTGAGCTTTGCAAGACAGCTCTATTCATGTCTTTGTTAATTGGTGTGATCTCAACAGAAGAAAAGAGGAAGATGTTGTTCGAATCGAAGCCAAAACAGGGTGTTTGTAGAGAGTTTGAGACTGTGGGGTGATTAAGTAGGGGGAACACTACTACTGCTTGGTACTGTTTTTGAGAGAATTTGAATAATCATGGAGTTTTGAGAACCTTTTGTCTTTGTGTTTCTCTCTTTCTTTATTGCTTTTCTTTTCTTTTCTTTCTTCCTTTCATGGTTTTCTTTTTTCCTTTGCTTTTCTATTTCCCCTAAGCTGCTAGCTTTTGCTTTATCTTAAAGTGGGACAGAAAAGGTGGTAGCAATTCCCATAATTAAGAAAACCAATATATGCGTCTAACCATAGCCACTCTCAAGTGCACGATTTTTGTATCACATCTTCCACGTGGCGTGCTAATGAGACTTGTACATATTGCAATGCCTTTTAATAGATGAGACGTCTAAAACTTGGAAATTTAATTTGACTTATCCAACACAAACACTTCCACCATCTTATCCTTCACTCTATCTATCTGCACTCATTCATCATTCAATTTCATTAACCACTTTTATTTACTTCTATATATTTATGTATCAAAACCTTCAAGATTACAGCTAATTTTTCTCTGTGGAAGAAAGGGTTACAGCTAATTATTAATGTCCATCATACTATGCATGGATGATAAGTGTTAATTATAAATAGATTTTTTTTTATCAATAAAAAAAATTGGAATCATTTCAAGAATGTATTTCAATCCTTACCTATCTTTGACTGAAAATATACGTACAAACCCTAAACCTTAAACCTTAAAATATACAACTGTTCAAACAATAACAATTTGTAGAAAGATAATTAATAAATTAATTGACTAATTTATTAAAGAATTTGATTATTTTTGTAATAGAATTTGTTCTTTCAATTTCAGTTTTCTTCCTAATATTTAATCCAAAACTCTTTTAAGAAAAAAACTTAACATAATTTTGTCGAAAAACTAATTTAATAACAGATTTGGAGTGTGAATTGAAATATAGGTTCAAATATAGTTTTTATTTTTTATATTAGGGGTGGCGAAACGAAATAATTCGATCAACTTTTAGCATGTCAAAAATAAAGGCTAGGCCGTGTGGCAAGTTGGGTTAGAAATTTTGGTTTATTATATTAAAGGATGAGCTTATAGATAAATTTAACCATTTAAAAGAATTTAGTTATATAAATATTTTCTAAATTTTTAATTGATATATTGAATTAGATAAGTAAAATATAATTATTACTTTATATGTTAAATTATTTCATTATAATTAATAATTAAAACTTATTTTGTAAGTGCTAATGATTCAAATTACAATATTATTTTATATTATATTCTCAAATAATATAATATAAAAGAATAATTTTTTAATTATTAATTTAATTAAAATTAAGAGTTGGCATATTAGTTCATCGATTTTAGTAGATTGACCAACCAGGTAAAATCGATCAAAATAAATTAACAAATTCAAAACACCAACAAAATCCCTAAATTTTAAAGGACTAAGAGTTTAAATCATGACTCAAACCCACTTTTCCACGTCTATTAAAAGAAAAAGATATTCTATCTCTTTATTTTAGAAAACTTATATTTTTTAAATAATTATTAATTTTATATATGTTTTATGTTTCAATTTTTGAAGGTAATTTTAAAATTTAACATATTTATTTAAAAGTAAAATACAAAATATTTAAATAACTGAAATGCAAGAAAAAAAATCAAATAAAGAACAAATAAAAATTATAGTTTTTTGAATAAAAAACCAAAATTGTATAGAAGCATAAAATATACATAGAGGTATCAAAATTGTATTGAATCCTAAAATTTCCATATTGGGATAAAAATGAAAAGAGAAATTATCGGTTTAAAATTAAATAAACTTTGTAAAGTTGCTTTCATCAGTTTTTAAAAAAATAAAAAATAACCATATAAGCTATGCACAACCAAATTTGCAGGTATGAAGATCGGCTTGACGAAATTGGCAAGGAGAAAAATTATTTTGCATATAACATAGGATATATATTATTATATAATATTAATTATTTACATCTAGAACTTTGTATAAGTGATAATCTATTATATTGCTACTACAAAAGTTAATACATAATAAAAGAAAATGAATTTGACCACTTAAACATGATGAGAAACCCTAATCTTGATTAATGGACATAAATTTAAAAAGCGTCTCAATAACCTTTTCTTCTACCAAGCATGTCATTCTAGTAACCTGGTATGAATGAATAGATAAAAGTTGTTTTTCTTGTAACCTTAAAATCTACATATCTAACTTTTCAAAAATTCCCCAAAATCTAACTTTTCCAATAATAAAAAAAGTATAGGTTGATTTTAAATTTAATTTTGTACAATATATTTTTCAATTTAATTAATTATAAACTCCAAAAAATAAAACCGAAACATTAACGATATTGATTGTTAAATGGAAAAGGAAGTTGTCACCCAGAAATAATATGCACAACATAATTTTTTTTATAAGCACAGTATTTGTCATTGCATATATTTAAATTTGTAATAATATAAGAATATTTAAGATGTTAGTATTTACTAAATAAAACTACATATTTTTAAAAATATTTAATGCAGTCTCTATAAACAATATTAAATAAATTGAAATATCAATAAAAAGAAGTTATAAGAAAAGAAAAATATTTATTAAATTATTGAAACAACACTAATCAGTAGCCTTTCAATTATTTTATTGCACCATGATGGTCAACGAAAATTACTTGGTTAACGAAATATGTAACACGTAGATTATGATGCATGTCAATTAACTTTTCGAATTTGTGTGACAAAATTAACAAATTACTTAATCAAATCTAAAACGTAATATCATCAACCCTGTTGAGCAAACCATTAAACTTTATTTGAATGAAGTTTATTTTATAAAATATACTTTTAGCTAACCCTAATTTTATAATGAAATCGTTTATGTTTAAAATATTATATTTAAAAAGTAATCCTATAATAAAAAAAATTTAGGGCAATAGTAATAATATTCTTCCTTCAAATTCAATTATTTATATATTCACTTTAAATTATTATGAATTGATAAAAGAAATTTAAATAGATTTTGTTAAATATCATGTTTACGGATGTCATTGTGTGCAAATTTTTATAGCTTTAAAAAAAAGTTTAAAATTCAACGTTTAAGTTTTTGGTAACATTAAAAAATCATTGTCAGAAAAAATTAGTATTCAATATCTGTTAACTATTCCTGTTATATTACTTAACTTTTAGTTGAGTATGTATTTTTTTTGTTTGCACTTTCTATAATTAATGTTTTTTAAGCAAAACGAGATTTATAATAATAAATTATACCCATTAGAAACTTAATCTTTTTACTGATAAACTATTTTTTTAATTTGGTTTTGTCCAGAGTTTTTCCTTTTTACATTTTTAGGCATAGTCCTGTCTAGAATATCTCAACAACATCTTAAAATTATTATAAAAGTAAACACTATATGAAACAGCTATTTTATGAATAACATAAAATAGTTAAACAATATGTATTGTTTTGCATTTGAGAGTGGTATGTCGATAAATATATATCTTATGATTAGATGCTTTTTAACGTTATTTATTATTTAGTTGCACCTGATATTAGTTTCACTTTGTTTATCAATAAATAAACTTTAAATTTACTTTAATTTTATAAAATCAGTTTATAAGTAAAATATCCATTCATGAATTACAAAATATCATAATCTTTAATCAGATTTTTAAAATTATTATATAAATTTATATAAGTATAAGAGAATTATTATGCAATAATTTTTTATTTATATTTTGTTCTATTATTTTTTTCAACAATAAATAAATAATTAAAATACTTTAGGATGTCTTAACCCTTTTACACTAAAAAAATCTTTTACCAACTTTCTATACTCAAATTTAATATTAAACAGCCAAATAAACATCATAGAGTAGTTCATCCTAACAACATCCCAACAAAAATACATATTTTTTTAAAGCTCCTATTATACATATCACGTTTAATTTATTTAGAAATAGAATAATAATATTTATCTTACCTATTAATAACGTAACTAAAACTGGTATGAAAAAAATTATGCTAAAAAATTTAAATGTTATTGGATACTTTAAGATTGAATAACACTAATTAAATTCAAATTAAAATGTATATATTAATTGTAAATATAGTTTTTTTTTACTTCCTCGAATGAGAGGAAAAAAATACCTATCGAGAAAAAAAGTTAAGATGGAAAACTAATCTATTTCGTTGTTATATGAGATAATATCTGTCTAATAAATGAAATATCAAACCATAAGTATTTGTGGCGCAGTAATTAATTTGATTTTATTTCAATAAAATTGTTATTAAAATAAGAGCAATGATATATGACAATCACATCTTTTTATACCACCACCTTATAACTTTCAATATTATTATTTTAATATATTTTATATTATTTAATTATAATTTTATTCTTTATTATATATTTATTTATAAATTTATCACATCAAAATTGTATACAATTTCACACTATTATTTTTCTTAAAATAATTAAGTATACAATTATCCTCCTGTATTAAATAAATAAATAATATATTCGTACACACATGGTGGCATGAGCATCTTTATCACAAATTTTAATGTGATGAATGCAAATCAATAGTCAACATTACCACTGATGGGATTGTGCATGTAATAACAAATAAAGTAATTTTTTAATACCATTATTAAATTTTATACATTTCAGACAAACATTCCTTAAACCGCATTTTAATGTTCCCAACAAATTAATCACATCTCTTGTTATTCATTCACGTAAATTGTTGAAAAATAAAATATTATTTATAAACAAAGAACATAGTAAAATAAATTGGAAACATAAAACAATAAAAAAATAAAAAGGAATTACGTAATTAAGAAATCTGGAATAAATAAAAAAATAAAACTTTTTAAAAAGTGAAAAAGAATATAAGTAATAGACATATAGTTTAGCTAGGGTGGGGTTTATCTTTCTTAGCACATACCCTATTCCCAAATCTTGCTTGTAGGTGCGGTGTCGTTTATCGGTAACACACATCACACAAGCTCCTTTCTTTTTTCCTCCACTTTCCACACTTTTTGCTATTTTTTTTCTCCTTTTATGTATCCATTTTAAAAAATATATATATTTTGATAATTTAAAGAGTTGTATATAATTTTTTATATAATAGTTTTAATATAATAAAAAATAAATTTATAATTAAATGATATAAAATCGATTAAAATAATAATATTGAAAGTTATAAAATGAATTAGGAAATGTTCGTGTCACACATGATGGGAAAAACGTATTCGGAATCAACATACATAATCACTAATCAACTGTAGAAAATAAACAACACAGAATTTAACGTGGTTCGATCGCCAACTGCAACCTACACCCACACACGGGCAATTCTGTTACACCAATTATAAGTACAATTATCTCTTTAAATAGAGATTATAAAAGGGACACAATGATTAAGTTTACTCACTAAACATGGTGTCTAGTCAACTCAACCTAATTGATCATGGCCTCATACCCAACAATACACGTAACTACGATACTCATAAGATACTCATAAACCCAAAAAAAAATTGATTTCTGACAATTCTAACATGATTTTAACACAATTTTAAAAGTGATAAATACATTAATTTTCTAAAAAAACTAAATTTATTGTGTAAATTTTTATTATGATTATAAAAATAAAGAACAATTTTTTTTGAATAAGTCATAAGAAACATATTTTTGTTAAAAAAAATAGAACATATTTATACACATAAATCTTTATTGTCAAATTATATAATTCATAATTATATCATATATAGATTTGTGTCCCATGTCCTAATTTTAAAGATTATACGTATCTTCGTGTTCGTATCAATGTCTTTGTGAAATAATAAATAAGTTTATTTTATTGTTTTTTTAATTACAAGCAAACAAATTTATTTGAGCATAACTAAAATATCTTTGTGGAATAGTGATTAATATAATACTTTAATTATTTAAATAAAAATTCCGACCAAATAAGTTTAGTATATTGCATTTTACATAAATTTATATGGTGGATTCCCCCTCCAAATGAATGTCTTTTTAGTAGTACACGTTTTACTTTTCCCTTCAACTTTTTTTATCATCTCTATATCGTGTGCGTATGTATTATTAAAAAAAGAAGACATTGACCTCACTTTTTCGTCATTTATGTATGTCCTTCTTTAACCTGTGTTTTTATTATTTCAGCAATCACATTTCTCATCAATATTAGCCAAAACTCATTTCATACCAAAGAGTGCACGCAACTTAGTGAGCATTAAAGTTTCTAAGTCAAATACATCTTCTATTATTAACAACAACAAATAAATGGCCAAAGATATTGTTATAAAATAATTGCTATTTTTTTCCTTAAAAGTGGGATATTTTTGTATCATCTTCATCCCTCAAAAATAACTCACTCCTCTTGTTTTTCTATTCACACTATGAAAATTTAACTTCTATATTATATAATCAAAAGACTAGATTTATTAGTCATTTGTATCGTAACTTGTAACTAAAAGTTGCAATTTAAACACGTGACTAAAAGAAATTGCTAATAATCTACTAGTATA
Organism: Phaseolus vulgaris; assembly: GCF_000499845.2. Taxonomy (NCBI): domain Eukaryota; kingdom Viridiplantae; phylum Streptophyta; class Magnoliopsida; order Fabales; family Fabaceae; genus Phaseolus; species Phaseolus vulgaris. The sequence continues at coordinate 47,866,226 of NC_023758.2, read as the reverse complement.
ACTTTTTATAATTCAAATTACTCATTTGAATGTTAATATCAGATATCTTGTTTTGTCATCTTTTTTTTCACATAATCTGTTAATATTAAATTTGTTAGGATTTTTAAGTGTGAGTTTATTCACACGTTGAGTAAAAATGTGTCTAAAGTTATTTTAAGGTTTTGAACTAAAACTAGTGTCTTATTTTTATATAAAATGATTATAATTTAATGGTGTTGAATCATTTTGATTATTCTTTTAAAGGAAATATCTAAAATCCAATAAAGATGATGTTCTTTATACAATGTCATAATTAAGATATTGTAGTAATAATTATAAATTATTTGTGTAAAATATATTGAAGCTTGGAATGTGTTTTTTGAAACCCAGTATTTATAGTTTAAAATTTTGAAAAGAGTGTGCTTTTTAAAATTAAATCCGTATAAAAAAATCCTCATCAGATTCCTGATCACATGCTTCAGAATTCCCTTTAAAATTAGTATCATTATTATGCCTCTTGAAGATGATCCCAAGACAGTTTAGTTAACACTAAACAACAATATGAACATATAAATAAATTTATAGGTTAATAGGATGCCCCAAAAGCTAGCGGTTCCCTAGTCCTACCTTCCTTTCTAAATTTAAAAACAACCCTACAATGGAGAGAGAAAAAGGTAAAATGCAATTTCAATATCTTAACAAGTTTGTTATTTTCTTAGGCTAGAAATAAAAGAAGCACACGGACTAGATGATATTGTGATATGCATCATTTCAATTCTACTATCTCTTTTTTCCTTTCTTTTTGTATTTAGGTGTTATGATTAGGTTGGCGCAATTGATGAAAGAATGATGTATTTTTGTTAACGTCTCAATCTCAACATTTAAGATATCATCTGTATTAAAGATTGGTGTTTCGTTATAGTGTTATTTTTAAAAGATATTTCGGTAAAATGAAGAAAAAATGAGTATATAAACTACCGTTTACTTCAACTCATGAACAATATGAAACTATATCGATAATATCGGAAAAAAATCATGAACAGTATATACTTAGATTTAATTTATTAAAATATTTTAGAAGTGAATTAATATCTCTTAATTTAATTTCGTCATTACAAGTTAAAAGATTTAAATGGGAAGTCTTCGTTTATTTAAAAGTTACGTTTATTTAAAATTTAAGCAAGACCGACACAAATTAATAATTATATTTAAAACCTCTGTACAAAGCACGTAAGTTTCGATATAATCCAAAATTAATAATGAGTAATTTTCCAATCCTAGATTACCAACCAATTCAATTCTCAATTTGATCCACTAACACTCTAAGTTTTGATCTTTTTATCCTCTTTTCATATACACTTAATAACATTAAAATCCAATGTATATAGCTTCAAATCATGACTTAAGAAGGAAGTTACATCAAAGCAAATAAAATTTTAAAATTAGTTTAGACTTTCAATTTCATGCACCATTTTCACCTCTTTCCGTAAGCGTTCGGAGCATTCCAATTTGATGTTTATACGGTTTACACAATATATGCACATGAAAAAAAGTTATTAAAATCTGAAAGTTAGTCTCACATTAGATTACTTTTTTCTCTCGTTTCTAGGTTAAAATTATATAGAGAAAAAATATATCACTGTTAGACAAATATTAAATAAAAATTAATTTTAAAATAAAAAATAATTAATTATTATATTAATTCAATTAGATACTATTTTATAGATAAAAAATATTAATATCTAAATTAATTCTTATTATTAATAAATAATTTATAAATTGATATCTAATTAGTTATTATTAATTGTATAAATTATAAATTTTAAAATTAAAATTTTGATAGCTAATTAGATACTAATCTAGAAATTCATATTGAGAGAGTGCATGAGAATTATAAATTATTTTTTCTATTTCTATAAATTTTTATTTTGAGTTTTTTTTTTTAAGTTTTTCTTTAATTTTGTGCTTTTTACATGAGATAGCTTAATTGATATCTTGGAAATGTCAAATTCTTCCCAAGCTAGCGGTATTTTTTTATCTTCCTTTTTTTAATATTTGTTAATATTTTATTACATTATTTTTTGTATTATTTTGTTCTACGCTAAACATTTCATTTTTAGGAAATATTTGTATTTTGTCTGAAATATATAATTGATGTTTTGTAATTAAATTGGATGAGTTAAAATAATATTTAGAGTAGTTATAGAACACGATCTCTCTCTATTGGTTAGTTTTAAACGATAGGAAAGACAAACAAAAAAATGTAAGCAGGTACTAGAACAATCTCTTTTATATAATTGATTAAAAATAAATAATTCTTAATTTTCACTAATGCATCTGATCACATTTTTTTAACTCAATTATGGTTCAAATGAATAACATGTTTGTACCTAATTTATTTGTTTTGTTCCTTTTCCTTTTTGTTTTGTTCATTTTCTCCCTTTATATGTAAGTTGAGACAATAGAAAAAATGTTCCCAATGAGCAATAAAATAAGATTACGGAAGATGTGATTGAAGAATTCCGTTAATACTTTAAATACAAATTCCAATGCCCTGTGCTTTATGTTTTCTTACACTTCTTTTGTCTTTTCCTGAATCTCCTGGAAAATAATTCACACTCTCTATTTTTTAATTCCACCCTTCATCATTACATCCATCAACAATCTTCATTTTCCTCGTTGCTTTTTCTCTACCCTCTCATCTCTAAACTCAAACTCATCAATGACAAAACCAAGTCAAACACTCAGGAATTAATTAATTAGTCTTATTTTAACTAATATTTTCTCACACTACACTAATACACTAATATCATTGTTGTAGTGTTAATGGACCGAGTTGATATTAAGAGAGAGGTTCCTTTGGAAATTATAAAAGTTGGCTCTTCTCAGTTTTATTTTAACTGTAGTGTTATGAATTGAATCTGATGTTTGTTTAGAGATTGTTGAAGTTAGTTTGGCTTTTAGTCTCAATGACTTACATCTGATACTAGAGGACTATAGTGTTATGTGTCGAGTTCGATGAAGTACTGATAGATCACTGATCAATAATATTGTATCAACACATAGATTACACACTATATTAAAAATACACTTATTTTTAATTATATTAAGTATTTTGGACATAAGATCGTCAATAATCTTCTATAGAATTAAAAAAGTATTTTAATTAATTACTTTTATAATGATTCAATAAACTTTTAAGAAAGTATTTTAATATAATTTGTCTAATATGATATATAGATTATATTAAAATCACCAAAAAATAGCAATATCCGTGGCCCCACTCTTACATTTGATAATTACGTGCTGCTATTAATGATTTCAACAAACAATAGAACAAGAGTAAATAGTAAATACCATATAAAGATATTTCAAATTTTGATAAAAGAGTTTTGTGGAACTTAGAAACTAACAAGAAATGAGGCAGTGGAAATTCTCTTATTCAGACGCAAACCTTTTGTGGAATGATTGATAGCTTCGTCTAGTTGCAGGGGTTTGGTGGCCATAACATTTTTTTTTAATTATTTCTCACAATCGTTTTCAAGATAGAAGAAAATAGAATCCAGAATTTGATCTTAAGAATTAAGATATCTCAGAAGTTGAATCAATGGGTCAACTCAGTGTCTCAGGCATTGATCAAAATTCTAAACAATTATAAAAATAGAATCAGATGTACTGTTCAAACCTACTACTGTCTAACCAAAAGTTCTGAAAAGGATAGTTTCGACACTGATTGATTCACAATAATCAACAATTTCATTTAATAATATTCCCTAAAATATGTCCCATTATTTATGGAAGGTTAATCCCTTACCACAAAATCTTAGGTTTCTCACCATTATATTGTTTTGTTTTTTAAATATAATGACAGATAATTGTTATTATTTAACTAATAGATGTTAAATTTTTGAAAATTTATATATATATATATATATATATATTTTATCAGTAATAAAAAATCATTAAATGGAAACCATTTCGGAGTAGTCCAACTTTTATAAGCTCACATAAAATTTAACTTCTATCTCGACACCCAAAATCACCGGACAAATGACCAACCAAACCAAGCGCTAATTAGCTTTACCGAATCAGCCATATACAGGCCAAAGGATCCAGAACCTAACAGGGGTAGGAAAAATAAACTTCGTGGTACTTTGTAACAATCCAAGACCACACCTTTACTTGCGCCGAGACAAAAACTTCTAACACATTTGTCACTCCTCCATTAAAGACGACTGAGTTCCTATGCTTCCAAATTTCACTCACAATTTCAACCGAAATTGTTCCTCAAAAATATATATATATATATATATATATATATATATATATATATATTAATAACAGTAGTAATGGGTGAGAATGTTATAATAGGAGGCTTAATCCTAAAGTAAAGTTAAAGATGAAAAGAGTCTCACAGGTGACTTCTAATTAAAGGGATGTCTTTGGGAAGATTTTGAGTTTATACTGATATGATAATGCCCATGCAGCAAAAGAAAGGGAAAACGTGTTAAAATTATTATGTTTATAAATTATTACACTTCAAATGAAATCATGAATATTTTTTTATTTTGATTAAATTATCATCTGCGGGGTTTACTTGTCTCAATTTATTAATTAATTTTTAATTTACAATTAAAAGATGCATATTTTTTTATACACTCACTGTAATGTAACCCAATAGGGTGTTTTTATTTTTCTTCCAAGTTATTAAGACAAGACTTTTAATCTAATTAGAAAAATTATTCCAATTCCCTCAGTTGAGATACCTTAAGTGAAATCTATCTATTAAACCAATTTATTAAATTCGTTAAACGCATTAAAATCAGTCCAACATATAAAATTCGGATGAATCATTAGAATCAGACTTTTTTTTAAAAATCTTTCAAAAACCAATTTCAATTTCAAACTAGCTAATTCAATTATTCCAACAAGTTTAAAAATGCATGAAATAACATACATAAAATATAGTTGGCATCGTGATACTAATATCATTTAATATAATCATGTTAAACCCAAATTCAAATGTAAAACCAATAAAAACACCAACAATACCAAAATCAATTCAATTACCTCTAAATACTGTAATACTGTATTAACAACTTAAAAATATTTATGCATCATAATTCAGAATGGAATATTAATTAACTTTCTTGACCTCATTATTATTTGTAGTTAAAGCAATACGTAAAAGAGAGACAAATACTCTCAAAGATATGATATTTTGTTAAAAAATATGAAAAAAAAATAAAGAAATGAAGAGAGAAATTCGGAGGAAAGTTAGAGAGAGGAAACATAGAATGAGAATAAGAAAGAAGAAAACAAAAAGAGAATGGGCCAAGGCCCATGGACTCTTACATTTATACCCAAAAAGTATATTATTAAAGATAAAAAAAAAAATTGTTTTTATCGTAAAAAAAGTTCATATTTTTCACTCTGTTACCATTACTTTAAATATTCTCATAAATAATATGAAATAAATTAATTAAGTGGTCCTGTATTTTATTTCATTTAATGTTTCACGTGTCTAGCGTAATTCTAAAAAAATATTATTTATACTTCAATGATTCCATGCCAACCCATAGTAATTGAATCACACGCTCTACAATAATGGCATCTAGATTATAAAAATATCAATAAAGCTTTGTCTAATTAAAATTAACAAGGATTAGATTGGTCTTCTACAAATACAAAAGTTATAGTTTTGTTAGTAATGTACCTCGTGAAAATCTTGTTAAGTATATTTGCACGTGTTTATTATTAACTCGTGCGAGGCATTACCCAACCTTAATTTGTTTCAGATTCAATTTATTTTAATTTATTTAAATTGTAGTATTATAGACCGAACCTAATATTGTATAAGTTAGAATAAAATAATTTTTAGTTTTTTATTTATTTATGCTAAGATGAGATATAAATGAATTTTCTGTCGGTATTTATATTTAAAAATATTAATAATGTATTAATAGAAATATAGACCATATAAGATAAATGGAAATTTTTAATATATATCAGATAAAAATAAAATAAAATAACACACTAACTAAAGATATACTTATTATTAACTATTAACTACACTGAATATTTTAATTTAAACTAGAGTTTTCTCTATAACAAATAAAAATATTTTTAATATTTTTTAAAATAAAAAAGGTAGAAAGAGATTGACCTGAAAAAGTAGTTAAGGAGGTGAGATAGGCGGTTTGTGGGCCCGGATTGGCGGTAATAGTCCAGAAAGAGTTCCATACAAAGGGAACTCCTTTCTATTTGGGCTTTTCAATGTTTGACAGTGAGTTAAAGTTTTTGGACACAACTACTCAATCGTAGTGGCGTGGGCCCAATTCCCTGGCCCACTTTGTCTTTTTTCCTATACATATAAAGCAAAAAGACAAAAATTAGACCTCTTTTTTCCCTCTCCTTTTTTAAAGAATAAATCTCCCCCCAAAATCAAAATCGGGTCCATACTCTAATTATTTTTCTTGCTTTTTCCTTTTTTTAATCCTGAATTCACACAGCCACAAATTTTTATTATTTTATCATAGCTTTTAAAACATGCTAATTACTACGTCATGCTCACGTCATTTGTGACATTGACAATCACCCACTTGATATAAAAAATGGAGGAGAAAAAGAAAAAAAATAAAACTTTAAACCATGTTTTTTGTTAAACCTCATCAATAAAAAGGTATACGTGTACGTACGTGTGTTGCATGCACTTTATATATACGTACGTGTGTACCTTTTATACGGTCATTTTGTCTTGCGACTTGGTTTGACTTTAAGAGTTATTAATTGTAAAAGAAAATGCTGAGTTTATTGAATGGAACCACTTTTCTTTCATTAAGGAAAAGCTAATAAACGACAACAAAAGTAGACATTGCAAGACATACATTTAATTGAAAGTTTATTTCGATCCCGACCAAAGGTTAAGATTGTTGAAATTGGTCGAATCTTAGTATGAAGCAATTGTTGGGTTAATAAAAAATGTGTTTTTCAAAGGAAGAAAAACGTGAAATAAATTTTGTGTACTTGTCAACTTTAACAAAAACTATTATCTAATTCATAGAAATTTCACACTAGGTTTTATCATCAATGGCGTATTTGAATTGGGAAAGGAAGTAAAATAAAAGAGTAAAAAGTGTGATGATTTTGTTGGATTGACATGAAAGAAATTAACGTTAAACATGTTGGAGATCTGATTAGAGATAAATGGAAAAGATTTCTTTAACATCCAAAAAGTAAACCACTTACATAATATAATTAATTAAAAGATAAATTAAATATAAAATATTAATTTATTGGATTGTGAAGTATGTGTTTTCACTATTTGTGGTGCCATTCAATATAGAAAAAATATTATAAAATATATAAATGAGCGTAAATCTCATATAGATCAATAAAATTGAGTTAGACTTAAAGTTCATCCCTTAATATGATATAAGTACATTTCAAAAAATATAAACGAGTCTACATCTTATGTTAAATTATTTTCTAATATAATCGAGGGTAAAGAGGGAAAATTTTGTGAGACCCTACTTAGAAAATAGTTGATTATTCGGATCGAGTTAAACTTAAAATTTATCTTTTAATAAAATAAATATATAAGATGTGGATAAATATGTATAATAAAAAATAAAATAAAAATGTTACTGTGAGGATAAGTACACATTTCAATTATAAAAGTTTTTTTTCTCTGTAATTTGGAAGGATCAGAAAAATAAGAAGAGGGAATGTTGTTGTGTTGAGATGTTTTGATGCATCACTCCTTCAACACTTCAATTTGGTTTCTCTGCTTATTGCTTCTCATTGTTTTCTGTATTTGTGACTCTGATGTAGTCTTTTTCACCTTTTCTTTCTCATCTTCACTTAGTTGTTGAACTCCAAAAAAAAAAAAAATCATTATGCTTCCGTGATTGTGTGTGGTTGGCAACCAATTGTCACATCTTTCTATTTATCAATGTGTGGTTAAAGAATTTGAGTATTTTTATTATTATTTATTATGAAGTGGACAGTCTACCTCAACTCCATAAAAATCAGCTCATGAAGTGAGAGGTTTGTATCCACTTAAATACAATATCTCGTGCGTCGGATCATATATTATGAGTGATCTGATAACGACCCGATAGCGGATGGTCTGATAAGCTCAATAAACACTCGCTAGATAGGTTCGAGATGACTCTGATATCATATTACGAAGTGAACTTTAAGCCTAATTCAACTTCATAAAACCAATTCATGAGGTGAGGTTTGCACCAACTTAAATATAATGAAATTTCCTAATCTTCGGTGGATGGATCTCCAACTTCAGATGCAATATTTGATGAAAGGTGTTTCAACCTTTTTGATTTTATTTGGTCTCTGCTTTCACAACTTATAATCTTTGACGGGTCTATGTCATCAATTGAAATAAAAATGTTACGATAATTTTATTATATTTCTGCATCTTAAAATTTTGATAGATAAAATATATCACACTTGAAATTTTTAAGAAAGCTTACTTAAAAAATGTATAACGAAATAAATTAATCAATTTTATTTCGAAAATCATGAGAATGGAATGTTTGGAGGGTGAGTTGTATTCAAGTTCAACAACGTAATTGTTAAATTACAAGTTTTAAACGAATTGATCAGGTCTATAGTTTTTTTCTTAAACTTTTGCAACATTCGAATATATTTATATAAATTTAAGCGAAAAAAATATTTTTGATTCATATACTTTTAATCAAATTTTATACTTTCAAATGGATGTAATTATTTCCTTAATTCTAAAAAATACGTGTTTTATTTTATTGTTTTTAACGTATAATTTAATTACTAAGTTAGTGGAAAGACACAAGCCATTGTATTTTAAAAAATACGTTATTTTTTGTTTGTTTTTAGTATGTGGTTTTATTACTAAGAAAGTTAGTGGAAAGAGACGCAATAACATATTTTCAAAAGTTGGAAATTAAAAAACACGGAAATTTAAATTAATTTAATTATATAATTTAGTTGAATTAAAACGTAAACAATAACTTAATATGCTACTTATTTAAAAAATATAAGTAGATTAAATTTAAAAATATATAGGATAAGTTTTCTCTGTATTCCTTAAATATGATAAATTTGAACAAAATAGACAGAACTAAAGTGTTTAAGAACCTATATCTTTTAAATTTACTGTGTTTGAGAGTTTTTTTATGATTATTTTATCATTTATGAAATTTTGATTTAATTTTTGAATTAAATTTATCATGTTTGAGTGAGACTCGTTTCAATTTTGTTCCTATTGTTTTCCATTTTTTTCGATTTTTTTAACCAATTCAAATGTTTGAATCCATCCACTCATTTATTGTGATATCTCATAAATCTCGGAATAGTTGATCTGAAATATCTCCCTTTATCTTAAAATCCAGAAGAAATGTTTTTTTTTTTTTTTTACTTTAGATAATTCGGAATAAATGATGAAATGTTACAAAAATGGGAATGTTTCTTCCTACAAGTTTTTCTGTCATGTGAAAATATTTTTTTATCTTTCTTGTGTCATTTTCATAGGGTAGCTTTCGGATTATATAATTTGTACACATATTTGAAAAAGAACTTTCAAATTACATAATCTGAAAACTAATCATGCATCTGAAAAAATATTCTGGATTGTATAATCTGAAAACTAATTACGAATTTGATAAAAGAATTTCGAATTATATAATCCAAAATATTAAAGATATATTTTTGAAAATATGGAAATTTATGGAGGTGAGAGAAGAGTGTATGGTGGTGCAGGAAGAAACTCCCAAATAGATGTACCTAGAGAAACCGCCAATGTCATAATTAGGCCCAGTTCAATTGGACCTGTCAGGCCTAGATTTGAGCCCAAAACAATGTTTCTACTATACTGATCCAGGCCCTAAACAATTCAAGTCGGATCGCCACCATCATAACTCCGCACGCCCTCCGCCACGGCCTCCTCCGTGACGTGACGACGAGCATCCTCCACCTTCGACAACAATCGCCAGTGGAGCTTCACTGCTGTACTCCTATCATCCTCTCCGATCCCCTCGACGGTCATCCGCTGTGGTTCAAATCCTTTTCATTCCTCTCCAACCACCGCCGCCGCTGGTAATTTGATTTGGGGTTTGGGATCCGTTCGAAAATTAGCCTATATGATGGAAGCCTGGTAACTAAATTTTTGAAATTTTCGGAGTCGCTGTTGTTTTGTGTTATGGGGTTTCATACGGTGGTGGTTTAGTGTGTTGTCATGTTTCTGTTATTTTGTCCTGTTAAGAGGTAACGAGAAAGTGATTTGGTTTTCTTGTATTGATTGTTGTTCTTTTGTACTACGGGGTTTCCTACGCTGGTTTGGTTTTGATTAAAAAAACTGAAAAATTCATATGATATCAGATTTATCTATTTTCATTTCCCACATTTTTCTTTTCTCTCTATCTCCCACAGATAATAAAATGAAAAAATTAGCAACTTTTCGAGCTAGAAGGTGGCTATGTAGGAGCTTATCGAGCATTTCTTCAAACCCATTGCGGGTGTGTGTAGTTGGAAGTGGCCCTGCTGGTTTCTACAGTGCCGAAAAGGTAAAGCCCTAATCTTTAGGCTTCAAATTTGAAATGGATGACTGTAACCGAATGGGTTCTTGGTAGATGTTGAAGGCGCACCAACAAGCACAAGTTGATATCATTGACAGGTTGCCCACACCTTTTGGGTTGGTTCGCTCTGGTGTTGCACCCGATCACCCTGAAACAAAGGTCCATTCTTGTTTCTTGCACCATTCTTTTGTTCAAATTTCATTAGCACTGGTGTTTTTATAATGTATGCGATGCTAGTGGGAGGGAGTGGGGTGGAAAAATAAGTTCTTAGTTATGTTGCGCTATGGCTATTTAGATGTTTTGGTGTTGTGGTGAAAAAAGAAATGGAGTAAAATCCCTAGGCCACAGTAGTTCCTAAATGCCAATTTTCAGTCTAATGAATCCCTGATCAAACTGAATTTGTGCGATTGCAAGAATCACGTGCTCACACAGTCAGTAGATTGGATCTTTTGGATGAATAATGGAAAACTCAAATCTTGAATGTGTGTTTTTAAGTTCTATTTACTAAATTAATATGAGCTATCCAATATTTTTGCAATGGTTCCAATACCCCGATTGTATAAATGTATGGTTCTACGTGAGAAAAGTACAAAAGAATAAGAAATGAATTTGAGAGAGTAATTTCCCCTCTCTTAGGTTCTCATATTTATAATAACTTTGGGATATCTGTTTGATAGGGAAGAGAAAAGAATAGGAAAAGACATATCTAGGAACTAGGTACAAACACAAAGCACACAACACCTTTTCAATAAATTATACTTAAGATAACTTATTCTAATACTCTCCCTCAAGTTGGAGCATACAAATTGCATGTCCCAAACTTGGAACAAATAAATTCAATTTGAGATCCTCTCAAAGATTTTGAGTATATCTGCAAGTTGATCATTTGGTGCGACAACTCAATGTAGATGTCTTTGGACAACAACTTTTCTTTAATAAAATGACAGTCAATTTCTATGTGTATAGTCTTGTCATGGAACACTGGATTGGAAGCAATGTGGAGAGCAACTTGGTTATCACTGTACATCTTCAATGGTTGAATCTCACAAAAAAATAATTCTTGGAGGAACTATTTTACCCATATAAGCTCAAAATTGAGGGATGTCATTGTCCTATACTCAGCTTCAGCAGTTGATTGGGCAACACCATTTTGTTTTTTGCTTTTCTGAGGGATAATAGTTCCTCCAAAGAAAACATAATATCTTGTAGAAGAGCGTCTCTCTACAGGATGACCAACCCAATCAGTATCCCACTCCGATACCAACTTGAGAAAAATACAAAAGAACAATGAATGAATTTGAGAGAGCAATTTTCCCTCTCTTAGGTTCTCATATTTATAATAACTTTGGGGATGCTAGATACAATGTATGAGAGGGAAGAGAAGAGAATAGGAAAAGACATATCTAGGAACTAAGTACAGCACAAAACACACAGCAGCTTTTCAATAAATTCTACTTAAGACAACTTATTCTAACAATTCTATCCACTGCAGAAATTTAGATATTTGATGTCTATATATTTGGTGTTGGGATTGTGAGGGATTAATTTGTCTGGTATATGTGGACCTATATGGCTATGATTTGTGATTCTTATAGGGACTAGTGTGGCTTTTGCAAGGAACTACTGTTCCAGCTGCCAAATTTTTCAAGGATGAATTTTGAGGTTTACTTGAAGAAATATTTCAAAAACTTATTATTTTTACTTTTATGGTTCTGGGGGTTTTGATATTTTCTTTGGTGAGAGTAACACCATTGAGCTTTACCAGAAAACTTGCAACAGATTGTCATCAACCAGTTTTCAAGGGTGGCAAAACAAGAACGATGTGCATTTTTTGGTAATGTGACCCTTGGATCAAGCATTTCTCTCTCTGAATTACGTGAGCTGTATCATGTGGTGAGGTTCTGATTCTGGATTTGGTGTTAATGGTAACATGTTGATTTAGATATTGGTCAGTTGTACCATCTTTTCAATAATCAGTTTATGAACTTGGGCAGGTTGTCCTTGCATACGGTGCTGAAAGTGATAGAAGTCTAGGTATTCCAGGGGAGGTAACCTTGATTTATTACATTTATTCCTGAATTTGCTAGTTGTTTGTTTGTGTTTCAATTGTACAAGCAATGGCTTAGTGTTCATTTATTATGAGATGGCTATGCTAGCTGATAGTTTGAGTTACTCCTATTTCAATGATTTTTAATATTCTTCTCCTTCTCAGAACTTGAAAGGGATACACTCTGCTAGGGAATTTGTTTGGTGGTATAATGGGCACCCAGATGGACAAAATCTTAAGCCAGACCTAAAGATCACTGATACAGCTGTAATCCTTGGTCAGGTACTTTTATCTATTGTGTTGTATTCGTTATTTTCTAGAAAAAAGACATTGTGATGAATGTTTAGACTAAGGAACATACTCGTGATGTGAAGATGAATATTCCGAATATATATAGATATAATTTTAACTTGGATTTAAGGTTTTATTTAATTTCAGGGAAATGTTGCTTTAGATGTTGCAAGGATTCTTTTACGACCTACCACTGAGTTAGCAACAACTGATATTGCCAGTCATGCATTGGCTACCCTAGAGGAGAGCTCTATCAGGTTTTTAGTTGCATTAGTTGAAGTAACCAGATAATCGTTTGATATCTCGTATGTTGCCTAACTGTAATATAAGCAACATTGCAGGGTGGTTTATTTGGTTGGAAGACGTGGTCCGGCACAAGCAGCTTGTACTGCAAAAGAACTGCGTGAAATTCTTGGTAACTCATGCATCAACTCTTATACCAAGTTAGTTTAGCCATATGGTTTTCTTGTTCACATTTGTTTGATACCTTGATTTGGTTTTGGTTTTGTTTTAAGGAACTGTTTGAAAGGGTATGTCTCGGCTATATGATGTACTTCATAATGCTTTAGACTTTAAAGTTTCCTTTGTAAACTAATACATTCCTTATTTGTATCCCTAGTAATTTCCTTGGTTGTCCACTTCCAACTTTCCATTGATTTCCATGAGTTCAGTCTCTTACTGATTTCTTCCAAATACTTTTGAATGCTTCTTACTTTGCATCTGTTTCTAGTTATTCATAGGTCTTTGATTCTAAACCATTTACAATCTGAGGACTCAGTCTGAAAGGAAATGGAGCCCTAATCATGACTTTGGTCTTCCAATTGACATGTTATAATTAATAACTGATTACTTCCAATTAATTTATTAATTGTCATATACTATGAGTTACATGCTATTTCTGTCTCAAACATGATGCTAACTGAAGCTTTAACGTCTATTTTACAGGTATTCATAATGTTGATGTTTTCATTCAGGAATCCGATCTACTTTTAACCCCAGCTGATGAGGTATAAGATGAATCTACTTTTAGTTCTTTAATCACTGTTTCAATCATCTTCACCCCAAAATGTAAAATACTAGGATTCCCTAAGTACCGTATGTTTTCTAAATTCTTATTTTTCTTATCTAAATTAAGAAAATGCCGATTCTTTTTCATTGATGGTATCTTATATCTGTGTTCATGCTGTCACTTGGCAAAGGAAGAACTTAAGAGTAACCGAATACAGAGAAGAGTTCACGAGTTGCTATCTAAGGCTGCTAGGTCAAAACCTAAACATACTAGTTTGAACCAGCGTGAGCTCCGTTTTGTCTTCTTCCGTAAGCCAAATGATTTTCAGGAGTCGAAAGACAGAGCTGGCCATGTTTCTGGCGTGCACTTTGAGAAAACGGTTCTTCAAGGTAAATTTTGTTTGTCCAAATATTTACTTTTTTACTTTGAAGTTAGACCTTTACAATATTGGCAATAATGTAATATAATATTGTGAATAGTTGTAAATTGGAACAGTTTCTTATACAAGTGCGGAAATATGTTTATTACTGGGCTTTTCCTAAAATGCTTAATATAGGCCATTCTTGAAGCTTTGCTAAATACTAGCACATTTAAGTCCATAGTAGTCTATTATGCACTGGATTACTTATAATTTCTGATTAGTCAGCTAATTATTGCAGGTGTTAGCCATGGCAAACAGATTGCCATTGGTGCTGGAAAGTTTGAAGATATAAAATGCGGGTATCATCTCATATACAAATACAGTTATTAATTGTCATTGCTCGACATGAAATCCTTTCTGCTGGTGGCTTTGTAATCAAAGAACCATGTTTATTTATACTCTGTATACATTATAAAGAAATTGTTATTATGCTCTTCAAATGACTGATTGCAGCCTCTTTAGATTTTAATTCATGTATTGTTATCACAAAATGTTGAGAGTAATAGTATGTTGCAACTGACTGCCTTTTTGTAGGATGGTACTTAAGAGCATTGGTTACAAATCAGTACCTGTTCATGGCTTACCTTTTGATCATAAGAAAGGTGAATGAGTAATCGATGCTCTCAATCAATTCACCTCTCATCCATTTTTTTTATTAATCCATCTTACACATTCTTTGGTGGAGTAGCCATGTTTAAAACGGTGTTTGTTTTAAAATATGATTGATTCTAGAAAAATTATGCTTGTTCTTAAAGGTGAAAACAAAAAATGTAATGGAAACATTTTTGTCATACCAAACTGCCCCAAAGGGTTGGAGACGAGTGATGTAATCTTGTCAATCCTATGGTTTCAATTGGGAATGAAATGAAAACAAAAAACATTTACAATATTTTTTTATTCTTAGTCTTAGAAGTTTATACTCGCCTGAAAATAGTCTTCAGTAAATGGATTGTTGCCCTTGTGTTGATGTATTTTTATTTATTTTGTTTTCTCCATTCTTCTCATTGTAACTTTAGGTTTAGGATTTTGGCGGATTTCCAACATTCCTACTTTGTGTCTCCTCTCTTCTTCTGTTAGTAAATTAGTCTTTATAAAAAAATATTTAGATGGGAATTTTTCAGACGTGCCAAGACACATGATGTGTGGATGTATGTAAACATGTGATCTGACGGGAGCTCATAGACATGTATATATGATGGCTACCTTTCAGGTATAGTTCCAAATGACAGAGGTAGAGTGTTGAGTGACCCTTCAGATCCTCTAGTCCCTGAAAAGGGCTTGTATGTATGTGGCTGGCTGAAGAGAGGACCAACTGGAATTGTTGCCACAAATCTGCATTGTGCGGAAGAAACTGTATGTATCTCTTGCTTGTCTATCATACATATTATTCCCATACCAGTTAAACTGACAGAAGTAGCAAGATGATAGTGAAATCAGTTATACTAAAATGTCTTGTTAATTGTCGTACTTGTGCAATAAATTACTTATGTAAGTATTGTATTTTCTGCTCATAATTGACATGATAGGTTTCGAGCATATCCGAAGACCTTGAAAACGGAGGGTTGATTCCATCATCAACCTTGCCTAAACCAGGCAGGGACGGACTTCTCCAGCTTGTGCATGATAGAAATGTCAGAATAGTTTCATTCAGTGATTGGGAAAAGATAGACTCTGAAGAAAGGAGGCTTGGAAGTTTAAGGAACAAGCCTAGGGAAAAACTTGCCACCTGGGATGAACTATATAAAACTACCTCTCAATGAATCAATTATTTCATATGACACTTCATTATTTTAAGCTTGATAAACATCTTTTCGTACCCCAAGAACAGTGAATACATGAAGAAACTATACACTTGTCGGTGAAGTCATCTTCTGTGTCTGTTGTTGTAATGCCCTCAATTATTTCTTAAAAAGGTGAAATCCCTTTGAAGAGTTCTTCAGTTTTAATTTTAATATGTGAAATCCCTGGGACAGAGGCATGATTTTTTAGATTGCAACACAAATCATGCATGGAGTAACCTGCTGATAGGTGATAATTATATGGTTATTGTCTTACTGGAACACTCGGTTCTTTATATACAGCTGTTTACTATGATTTAGATATCTTATTTGCATTGTACAAGTTATAACACTTGTAACAAAGCTAATTTAAAATAAATTTTATGTTGTAAAATAGTCAAACATAATTTAAAAGAATCAGGTATTAAATGTCAAAACAATCCTTAACTGTTTTATTAAATTTAGAAAATAACTAATGAGCCAATAAATAGGTGCAGAATACATTTGCAATAGCTAAAATTTGATCTCGGAACTGAGTAGTATAATATAGTATTTCTTATAACTGAATAAAGTTTACAATGGAATCTTTATAGGTTATAGAAGTAGGGATGAAGCAGTGTAACGGGGTTAGGGTGATACGCAGAAAATAAGGATTCAATTGAGCAAGATATGATCCCTGGAAATTTGAACTTGTAACAAACTGGAGTAGGCCATCTTCAAAGGCTCTATTGCAGATTTAAGCAATTCCTCTGCACACATCTTTTATTTTCTGCAACATTTGACTTCTTATGATGTGACCCACGTTAGCCACACTTTTGATTATCACTGGCCTGTGCTCCACCACATTCTCTAAACACATCCATGCACTTATGAATCAGAGGGATTCTTAATACTCTCACTGTATACTTTCTACTCATCCAACATTTATTTTGCCAACTCCCTCATTATAATCTTTCTTAACAGTGTAATGTAATCATCCAAAAACATGGTGCTCGAACATTTCTCTATCTCATTTATCTTATTAGAGAAAACAAAATAAATTATCTTCAGATGAGGCAATAATACAAAATTTGATTTCCCTATTTAACACGTTTGAACTACAATATATTTATGTATTTCATGAAGCTCTCTGAAATGGGTTTCTAGAATAGGAAGTCTTACTGATAGTATTGCTTATTCCAAAGAATCTATTAGGCATGTCTTCTCCTGTAAAAGTTTCTATGTTATCAATTAGAAATGATCCTTATTATAAGGTTTATGATTGAATAATAATAGTATGAAATCTGTCTAGTTTTCCCTTTTCTTTTACTTATTTTTCTTTTTATTTTAAATGGAATTTCAATTCACAGAATTGGAAAGCAGCAGCACAAGTGGTAGTCAAGATGACAAAATTGGTGTCTTGCTCAGAGAGCTGACTGGTTAATGTGAATAAATGAGTTTAATTTATGTCATGAGAAGGAATAAAGTCCACATAAAAAATATGGGGTTGCTGCAATGTCCTCTTCCCACGTCTGTAAAATGAGTTCATCATTTAGCCCTTTCAAGTGCTTCACTTTTTGTCTGTTTTGTAGGGTTTTGTGTCAGGAACATTTTATATAACAAAAGAAAGAATTCACACTTGAGGGTATGGAAAAAACGAGGTTGGTATGTTAAACTTTTCTCTAAACAAGTCATCAATAGGAAGAAATATTATTGATGATACAAGTTATCATGGACTATTATTGCATGTGGACTACAATGTTTACACATTCTTTGAAGCTCCCTTCTTCTGCAGATTTTTTTTTCTCTCCTATAAAGTGCTTCTATACCTTAACTATGTGTGACTAATTGATGTTGATGATGCTCTTAATATGGCAATTGAGTCACGTCTTGTGGCTTACCTGAGACTAATCTTGTTTAAGTGCATTTACAAATGAATTTTATGATCTCCTTAATCACCCATTTTATCAGTATGTCAAGGAGGAAGTGGAGCATGTCTTTCATTTATTTTGAGGCTTTTGTTGAGTAAAAAACTTTTATGTCCATGAACTTTTGAAGTTACAAAAAATATTATTTCCACTCTTTCTATGTTTGGTATATTATAAAGATAAAAATTTAGTGTGATTAGAAGGGTAGCATGTCATTTGTCTCGAGAGTCAAATTAGCACTTGCTAGAATTTCTTTATACATTGAAGTGACTGCTCAAGTCATCTCAAAGTCTTGAGATAGAGAATGCTCAAAGTCTTCCACACTCCACAATCACATCATTATGTTTCCTCACTCAATGCTTTTCAAATATTCTTAAGCTCTTAATGAAATTTGGCTTACACTAACACTAGATTTCCAATAATACCCAAATTGGTTCTGTACTAACATGTGGGAATATTTCACTTTTCTTGTCAGGATTACTCTATTTTTAAGTTTATTTGGAAAAATGAATATATAAAGTTAAGATTCTCTTAATTGATATAAGATTTTCAATATTTAGAATTATCAACTTTTAATTTGACTTTCTCACTTCTTTGAAGTGTAACCATACATTATAAATCTTTCTCAAAATTTAAGTATTTTACACATAAATTCCTTACTTGTATAACACTCTTTTGAAACTATACAAATTGTTGGATGCTTTGAATAAGATAAGCACATCATATTAAGATAGTTTCCGTCTTAATCATTCACAGTATGAAATTGTTTTCATTGGAAAAAATTTCAATGTTAAACTTCGTGATCATGTATTTAAACCTTACTCTTAAATTTCTTTCCCTTGTTCTTACATAGGATACTAATTCACTACAAGAATTTTGATACATAAAGTTGGCCAAAATCCGCAAAATAAAAAAACATTCACCATTTAAAAATTTGCCTCAGTTTTGCATAAAAACATTGAAGTTCATAAATTAGTATCGATTTCAACAGAAAACAACTAATAGTCGACACAAGATAGAACAATAAAAAAACGATTTAATATTTATTAAACATAAAAGTGGCTCACCCTTAAAGGATTTAAATATTTATTAAGTTAAATGTGTGTTTACATATTTCTATAAAGGACATCTATAAATTTATTTATTGTATTATATTTTAAGAAAGACAAAAAAAATGAATTTAAAAATTGGATAATAAATTGAGAACCATATTTTTATGGGTGAAAAAAATATAAAAAAATATAAAAGAAGAATAAATATATATAAATTTCATGCAACCTGATCAAAAATTAAAAGAGTCAATATTTCTTTTTTACAAAACTGTATTATAATGAAGTTGTTAACACTAAAATAAGTATGAAAGAAGGAGATAATTGTGAGCTTAGTAGAATATAGATAAATATGAAAAAAAGTGTGTAAAGGAGATTTATATAAAAAATTGAGATAGAAAGCTTGTTATTTTTAAATAGTATTTGGATTAAAAAATAGTTTAAGACTTTTACATTGATTTATAACATCGACTTAATCAACAACACTAACTCAAAATAAATATCATATTAATATAATTCTAATTGATGTTACAATAATTTAAATAAATATAAATACTAAAAAATATAACATTAATGTAGATTAACACTAGTCTTCAATTTAATTGATGTTGACTATGTTGGTTGACACTAACATAAATATTTTTATTCATTAAAAAATAAAAATAATTAAATTCATAGAACTGCCTAAATCAATTTTATTAATATATAACATTAAATATGTTGTATTAACACTAAATCAATATAATATGATAATATCACAAATATTTATTCATTAAAAAAGTTTAAAATCATTAATATCAACTAAATGTTGATTAAACCGCTACAATAATATCAAAATTTGGTTAACGTTAATATTTATAAACTAATTTTATGATAAATATTAGTAAACAAAATACAAAAAATAAAAATGTTAAAAAACTATTAGATTATATATATAGACATAATATATATTACACATATGCTTATATATAGACATAATATATATTACACATATATTTTTATACTCATAGTTTCACATGTATAGCTAAGGAATAATGATTATATCTGCTAGCTATTACATATTCACTAATACCATACACACTCTTATAATGAAAATTCAATTTGGAATATTTGTTGGACCAGAACTATAATTTGGAGGAAAGCAATAGTTTTATTTTCCCTTCTTTTAAACAATATGAAATGTGTCAACAAAACTTTTCTGTTATTTCAGTCCATACTAATTCACTTTTCTCTATCCAATCAAAACCAACGTTCAGAGGCTGAGATTCTGTTATTGTACGATAACACGGTACACTCCTACCGATCTACCCAATTAATAATTAACAAAGCAAAGTTAATGAAATTAAGCTAAAGTTTCAAAGAGAATTTTCCAGGAATAAAATCAACTGATTCACCCAAATCACTGAATATATATTCCAACACAGATTTTTCTTCTTAGCCACTTTTTTTTTTTTTTATAAAAGCTCCTTACCTATGCTATATATCCTACTACACCGTCCAACCTTAATTTTATTTTATCATATTATTTATTTTTGAGGAGCTTGTTACTTCTGTTTGGACAGGACAAGACAAAGGGTGATGCTGATTTGTGATGAGACAAAAATGTTAGATTTACCTTGGTAAAGAGCAATGCATTTATGTCCCTCTTGTCACATTCTTCACTTGTTCATCTTCACATTGTAGTTAATCTACCAGCTGGCACACCACCATGATTGCACATTATTTACTGTTGTAGGGGGGAAAATAGGTGATGGGTCCTTGGATGAAATGAAATTCCAATTTCCTGATTTCATGGTACAAGAGAAGGGTGGTGGTGAATGGTGATGAATGAGTTTGAAACAAAATCATGGTACTACTAATGGAGTGAAATGCATGCAGGGTCAATAATTCATGTTTGATACAGGGCCCCTTGCTAGTTGGAATACATTACTACCTGCAGGCTTTTTGAATTATATCTCACACTTCATCATCTGTGCTAGGTGACAAGATTAAAAGACTCTGATATGACCCTCCTCTCTTGTAAAAGGATGAATAGGCATTCCATTTAGCACAAATAAGACCTGACTTGGCTAGTGCTTAGTGCTGTGCTTCGATTGCACTCACAACATAGTGTAACACACACTCTTCCTTTTGCCC
This sequence comes from Phaseolus vulgaris, assembly GCF_000499845.2. Classification (NCBI taxonomy): domain Eukaryota; kingdom Viridiplantae; phylum Streptophyta; class Magnoliopsida; order Fabales; family Fabaceae; genus Phaseolus; species Phaseolus vulgaris. The sequence goes on along the minus strand of NC_023758.2, from coordinate 47,845,035 downwards.
ACGCCATCAAATACAAAGACCTCTGGTCATCAAATCATAATTTCACCATGGAAACACTTTGTTTCAGCTCCTAAGAATCATGTGGGGTGGTGACATATATATGCTTAAATTTTGAATGCCTATTGTACTTGTACTAGGTAAATGGTGCATACAAAATTCATCTTCACTTTCTCTCTCTGATCCCTCCATTCCTTTGTTATTTCATTCTCCTTTTTTTTCTCGTTCACTCGTGTTTATGAAAATTCCCCTGTCTCTCAGGGTGTGATGTGGTAGTAGCGTGTGATGTGGTATCTGCAAGAACACTTCAAAGATTAATTCAGTATTTTGTATTAATTAACATATAAAGAATTAAACTAAACAATCTATCTACTTGTCAATGGACTTATTAGAGTTATTATATTACTGTAAATTTTCTGTTTTTTATTTCTTTTTAGGCATGTAGACTTTCGACATAACCACCTATGCTTGATGACATCTTTTACTGATTTTCTCAACACTGTGCCAATCTAAGATGGTTGCTCCAAATTACCAAAGCAAATACCAAATACTTTATAGTAACTTTTAAGTGTCTCATGGATTACTGACTAGTAATTATGCAATGCATGGTGTCATATAGTTATGCCTAGTATTTCATAGACTTTCACACTTATTTAGTCTGTGTTTGGTGAATATTAAATTGATTCTGCATAAAATTGATATTATTATTGTAAAAAGGTTAATTATTAGTAAAAGATGAATCCAATTCGGCTACCTCTGATGTGTTCTTTATGCCTGCAATTCAACACTTCTCTGCATTATAGGCACACACTGTTTTTATTTTGGCAGTACATCCATGCGCAATGAAGCCCCAGGCAGTCCATATACACGTGGAAGAACACACGCCTTTGCATGATGGGATTTTCTTACTTTTGCATATTAATAACATTCTTCAAACACCACCTATTCTTAAGATGTTACTGACAACATTTTTGACTCACGAAGCCCCTCCCCCCTGACTGAAAAAACAAACCAATGATGAAAAGTTAGGATGTGATCTCTGATTGACGTGGAAAGAAGATGGTTCACTCTACCTACCTTAATCTTATTATAACTATTTACCAAAACAAAATCTCAAGCTGGTAATTAAATTGTATAGATGGTGATAATGCAGAGGTGAATCACTCACAAGCACACATATATGACATTTTCTTGTTTTACTTATTTCAGTAAGGAGCATCTTAGCAAGAAATTAATTGAAATTGTGGGGCCTAGCTTCTCTGATCTAGTGCATCAAATGTGCAGAGAGTGGCATTGTTCATACAGGAATATGATTGTCCATTTAGGACTATAAAATTAAAAGAAAAGTAGGTTGGGACTCCACTTGTGTTTTATCAAATCCTTGATGGGGTCAAGGGAGTGTTATTTTGAAGATTCATGCTGTCTTCTGCCCTTTACTACAAAGTCTTTGGTTCGATTATGACAACCATTTCATATGCTTTAGTTAAACTTTATTCAATTCCCTGTTTGGGAGCTGTAATTCTTTTTACGCTTTCTAAGTTTCCATTATTTGCTTCTTGGCCCTTTCTTTTGGCTTCTTTTACTCATGAAAAATAAAGCAAAACAGAACTTAGAAAGTTCAAAGTCGATGTGAGATATGAAAATGATAATTTGTATATTTATAAGTGATTCGATAGTGGATGATCTGATAAACTCGATAATAGATGATCTGTTAATAGATGATCTGATAAATTCTTCAAACACTTGTTAAAATATACCATTGACAAATATAGCTAAAGTTAAAATGAATGAGTTGATTATTGAGGAAAGAGATTAGGATGATGAGAAGTGGTAGTTAAAAAGGTGAGTGAGGCTTATCTTATTATCCTGTTATCACTGTGGCATGACTGTAGGGAAAATGCATGACAAATTGGACCCCACAAATTGACACAACCATGGAACATAGGATTGTGATGGGGATATAGTTGGGCTTGGCCTAACTAACCCTCAAGAACAAAAAGACCTCCCCATACTAGTTAACACTATCCTATGTAAGGATTCATACAAAGGACATGGTTTTGTTTAGAGAAGGGGGAAAACAGTGAGAAATTCAAGCACTGAACTACCTTCAAATCAAACGATAAGAGTGCTGTTCTTGGGACCCATCAACTGCGACAGAGAATTTCCATTTTTCAATCATAGGACCTTTATTATACACCACCGACATCATCTTCACTGTAAAACTCCAAAAGGTTAAATAAAATACACTGCGTAGTATGTTTACAATCTATTTAGAGTTAATTTCACACACATACGGTAGAAATTCATCATATACTTCACTTTTAACAATTCAATATCTCATTAGTATATTATTCACTAATTTATAAAAAACATTAATTATATTCTAAACATAGAATCAAACTCACTCACGAATTTCTAACAAAAATAAGTATGATAATCTATATTATCCATATTAAAACTCAAAAATATTTTATATATTCTATAATAAAATAAGAAAAATGATAGTTTGACGGTTATATATAATTTTTGGTGTGATGAGTTTAAAAATAAATATTTATAATAAAAGATGAGTTTGAAATTAAATGATATGAAAAAATATTAAAATAATAATATTATGAGTTATAATATGGTTGTATATAAAATGTAAGTTGTCAATGTATCATTATTCAACAAAATACATTGTTGGTATACAATTTAAAAATTATAACCAACCCACATCTAGATCCAAATCAGTTATTTTTAAATGTTATAAAATTATAGTTAGTTTCCCTTAATGAAAAAATTCACTCAAGTTAAATTCTTAGAAGTCTTCGTTTTTAACACGGGAAGATTAAACCTCCTCAGAGAAAATCATGATCATCAAAGTAAATATATCATTTTAACCTTATAGGCTAATAGATATTTATCTTTGACCACCTTAAACCTACATGCAAACACAAAAAATATAGATAAGAAAAATTTAATCTAAATACAAATTTGATCGAAAATTTAGTCTTTACTAGTTTAATTGAGAGAGACTCGAATTTTGAATAAGATAAACCATTAACTCATAATATTAAGAAAATACAGAGGAATATTAATTTTAGATAAATAATGTTATTTTATGAAATGAAACTTAAATAATTAATTTTTATATTTATAACTTTTAACTTAATCAATAAAACATTTTTATTTTATCTTATTTAACTTACTTGTACTCATAGGCCAAATAACTCCATCTTTACACTAATTATTTTTAGAATTTTTTTCTTTTAAGTCACTTTTTCATCTATAAACAAATACTGTTTAAAAAATAGAACTTTATGCTATTTTAGACTAATATTATTGTGATTTCAAATTAATTTTGAATTAACAAAAAATTCTGAACATTAACGTTTCCGTGTCAAAGATGGCGAGCCTTAATAGTTATAAGTTATACAATATTTACTTAAAAAAATTGTTAGTGTAAGATTATTTTTAATGCTAAGTGCTCCATAATATATATAACTTTGTTTGCTTTTTGTGTAACTATGATTTGTGGGGAAAATAGTACTTAAGTGGAGACTCATTGTCACAGAGTTAGGAGACAACATACAAGTTCCTCCATTATCTTATGGTCTTCCATTCAAAAAAAATCAGGAATATATTAATAAGGGTTGAATTTTTTATAATATATGTGAACAATGTTTAATTGAAAAAAAATATATTTCAATCATTTTTACACCTTTAAATAATTAAACTTACGTTATGATGCATAAAGAGAAAGAGAAGTCAAAATCGACAACTTTTCTTGTACACGATATTTGACTTTTCAGCAGTTAGTAATCGTTATCCTGAGATGATTAATTATATCAAAACACAATAACTACTTTTGAAATCAACGTTCTTATTTTATTTTCTTAAAAAAAAAAACAAGAATTAATAGTATGTTTCACTGTAACATAACTTTCTTTGTGTATTTTTTTCGTATAAAATATTTTTTTCGTATTTTTATACGGGATAGTCGTAATTAAAAAACGCTTTTCAATTGAATTGTATGGATTGTTTATCACTTGTCTCCTATAAAACTCAGACACTTATCTTAAATGATATGTCAGTGTCGGATACTCATATTGAACTATGAGTGTACAATTTAAAAAGTATTTGTTGAATTTCTGACAATTTTAGTACGGTTATAACACAATTTTAAAAATGAAAAATACATTAATTTTATAAAAATTTAAATTTATTGTATAAATTTTTATTATGATTATAAATATAAGAAACAAATCCTTTTGAACCAATTATTAAAAATATTTTTTTCTCCAAAAAATAATCTAAAATATATTTGTACACATAAATTTTTATTATCAATTTATATAATTCATAATTATATAATATATAAATTTGTGTTCCCGTATCTTACATTTTAGATTTTATTTTGTATCTGTATAACTCGTCTTGCTTATTTGTTTAAGTTTAATTAAATAATTATATGTCAAAAATTATAAATTTTTCATTTGTTAAAATAAGAATTATTATATAGAAAAAGAGATACCTTTCACTTCTCAAAGTAACGGCGTTTTGTCTCCCACCAACCCATATTTCTCGTTAGCACTTCATTCTTTCATTAAAAGACTACATTCAACATTAATTGTACTGATTAAAAACAAAAAAATAAATTCCTTAATCAATAGTAATACTTTTTACTTGTAATACAACACAAAAATATAAACTCAAAGTCAGAATCATAAAGAGAAGTAAAAAAATTTAAAAAAAATTTAAAAATATGGTGGAGTTTTTTACAAATAAACTAAATAACGAAAAGTCTAATATATATATATATATATATATATAATATTTTAGAATTTTGATTTATATTCTTTTAAAAGTCTTCTTTACTAAATTTTAAAAACCAGTTCCTACCTGTTGAAGCCAACAATTCAAAAACTTTGCATAAATGAATGAAAACTAATTTCAAATCAACCATTTTTTTTAATTTGTTTGAGTGTAATTAGTTAAAATTCTCTAATTTTAATCAAACTAAACATTCAACATTGTTAACAACCAAAATTTTCAAGAGTCAATCACATCAAAATATTTATCTATGAACCAAGATCAACAACCAATATACTCAATTATCTAACTTAACATTTTATTAAAACAAGTTTAAGTTAAACAAATTAAATAGTTTTTCAAACCTTATAAATCACATGTAATTCAATAAAAATACAAAGTGACTATAAAAACTAATTTAAGATGTAAAGTAATTAATAGCTCACCTTTTTTATAGTTAAAATTAAATATTAATTTAGAATTTAATTTAGAATTTTTTATTAATAATAAAAAATATTTTAGATAATTAATAATTTTTGCCTAACATAAAAGCCCTTTTTTATATAATAATTTTTTAGATTATAAAATAGTATGAATATAATAATTAATTATTTTTTATTTCTAAAATTAATTTATATTTAATCATTTTTTTATAGTAATTATTTACAATCTTTTATTGAATTGATTATTTTCCTTTTATAAATATATATTTTTTGAATTTTACATTATGTCTATTAAAGTTTTTTTGTTCTATAAATATTTTTGCAACTTTATGACAAAGTACAATCATTTAACCTTTTTTATGTATTATAATCTTTGTCATTGGCATGCCTTTACTGTCTATTACTGTCTTTAAGCAATGCTTGAGGCAAAGTAGTAACAAAAATGTTACAAGAATTAGTCACGAGTTAATTATTATTATTATTATTTTCTGATCTTTGTTTTTGCTTTTGAATTTTGTTTCAGAACTCATGGATTTCTTGTTTTTCATTAATTGTGAGTTTTGTTGTATTTGGTTTTGGTCGATTTTCTCTTTATTGGTCTCTCATTATTCGTGTAACTTTTGTTTTTCTTTTTGTTCACGAGAATCCAAGAAGCATAAGAGCCAAAAAAAATGTGAAGGTGGCTACATTGAGTGATTAATTTATGTATGAAAAATTGGGTTTTCGAGAGAGACACTGTTCGTTCCATCATTTTCTTTGATTCCTTACTCCACCTTTCCACCCTCACTGTCTCACCTTTCTTCCAACCAAACCAGCTGCCCAAACAGCATCTTAGCTTTTTCGTGCAAATTAGCACATTCTACAAAGCATAATAACAACAACTATAAACTATATAAAAACAATTTTTCAAATTTATACCACTTTTGCTTTTTTGGCATCTTACATATCATCTGCATAAACTATCACCTTTATTTACTTTCAGATCCAATATTTTTCATACAAATTCTAAAACTTTTCAAAACAAGTAACTATGGTTAACAGAATGATTATTCTAAAAAGCAATTGGGTTTTTAATTATATCCTTTAACTTAGCACTCTTATTGTTTTGTTTTTGGTTGTGTGGGAAATTAGAACAACTCCGAACATCATTAAAGTAGTGTGCTTAGGTATTAATCTGTATGTAACACGTTTTTTTTAAATGGATAAAATAAAGAAAGTATGGCGGATACTTTGTGTGGATTGTCGGAGTAGTTGGTCACAAAAAGATTCACACAAATTTATAAAAAACTAAAAAGGAAACACAGGCTTCAAAGAAGAATTTTTTAAAAATTGTGGAATAAAGCGGAAGCAGTTCCGCATTTTCTTTTGCAAACCACATCCTCATTCTTTGTTTAATATTGCCACTTCCCTGTCATCAATGCAATTGGTTAACACTACTTAACAGAGCTGAGAGAAAACTTTCATTCACTTGTTCACTCACATAACATCGCATATATATCTTTCTACTGTGGAGTTGTGGCTATTCAAATCCATATATTCTCTCTTTCTTGATTTGTGTTGTGAAACAGTTAAAAGTGGAGTTGATGTCTGAGGCATTGGAAGAGGTTCCTTCAATGAAAGGAGGGTGTGAAGAAGGGTTGAACCTCAAGGCCACCGAGCTGAGACTTGGGTTGCCTGGGTGTGAGTCACCTGAGAGGGAGGGTGTGTTTAAGACTGTGGTGGTGTCTGGGGCCAAGAGGGGTTTCTCTGATGCCATTGATGGAGGTTCTGGAAACTGGAATGGTGGATCTGAAGTGGGTTTGGGGAAAGATGCTTCCTTGTTCTCTCCTAGGGGAACTGTTAGTGCTGCCAAGTCTCTCACTCTCACTGCAATAGACTGCACCAACCAACCAACTGCTTTGGGTGCTTCTGTTCTCAAGGAAACTGTTCCACACTCTCCAAAACCATTGCATGAGAAGAAGCCTCAGATTTCTGCTCCGGCTGCAAAGTATATATTTTACTTTATCCTTGTTTCTTGCTATTAAGTATTAGATAAGTGTGTGTGTGTGCTGATTACTGTTTTTTGTTCTTGTTTGTTGCATTGTTTCTTCTTGTGTTTTATTTTATCTTCTTAATTTCTTTGTGTTGGCAATTATTTTATTTATTTGTCTTGTCTCTGTTTAGTTTTTATACTTTTTCTTTGTGTTTTCAAGAAGTTGGATGCAAGATGTTTCTTTTGATATTGAGTAAGTGGATGAGCAGATTTTTTTTCTTTCTCAGTTTCCTTTTGTAGTCAGTTGGAATTTATCCAGAAGCTTTGGTTTTTAACTCGTTTTTAGCCATATTGACTAGGTTGCGTGATCCATGTAGTTTAAATTTATTCCATCTACTAGGATAAAACTTTGTTGTTAGTCAATTAGAAAATAAACTGAACCTGTTGCTGGTTATATTCTCATGTTGGCCTCTAGCTTAAAAGGAAGTTCTATTGCTTGTGTTCTATGTAATTCAGAGGATATTCTTTCTTATTTAATAACCATCTTACAGCTAATTTGGTTGTTCCACAATTTTACTTCGATGTCTTGGTTGGTTGTCTGTGATCTTTGGTTTTGGTATATGATTGAGATTTCACTCCTCCAATTATCATTTTCTACTCTTCCTGTTACTGAAAAAGTTTCACCCTAGACATGTGGATACAAATCTGTACTTGGTAGATATTCCTTTGTGAATTTGGGGCCTATCATTGTATAATTTGTTGTTGTTGTTGTGTTGTGTGAATCAGGGCACAAGTTGTGGGATGGCCACCAATCCGTTCTTTCAGGAAGAACTCAATGGCTTCTCAGCCTCAGAAGAATGATGATGCTGAGGCAGAAGCCAAGTCTGAATGCCTTTATGTTAAAGTCAGCATGGAAGGCGCCCCATACTTGAGGAAAGTGGATCTTAATAGTTTTGGCACTTACAAGGAACTCTCTTTGGCACTTGAAAAGATGTTTAGTTGTTTTACAATCAGTAAGTCCCTTTCTACTTGCTATCACCTTCTGGCTTCTCTTTGTGTGTCTTGCCACTTGCTCTCTTGCATATCAACAAATTTTCAGATAATCATACTTTGAAAAAACATCTTATTTAGAGTAGAATTTAGATCTGGCATCTGTTTAGATCAAGCTACTTAAATATCACAGGTTCAAGCATCTTGTAACCATGAAGACTCAATCGAATGGTTTTGATGTAACTAGTTTCAATTGAAAAGGAAAATATGATGAAATCAAATGTCAAAACTCAAAATGAAGTTTGTTTAACAAGCACGCATATGCATGGATTGTGTTACATATTCTAATGATGTTTTATTGACAAGATCAGGTCAATGTGGCTCTTATGGGGTTTCTTCTGGTCGAGAAAATTTAAGTGAAAGTAGATTGATGGATCTTCTTCATGGTTCAGAATATGTTCTTACCTATGAAGACAGGGATGGAGATTGGATGCTAGTTGGTGATGTTCCTTGGGAGTAAGTGCAATTTCTGTTTTAGTTTCCAGGACAATGTTTAAGATTCACCAATTTGATAGTTAGACATTATTTTGTGGTAAAGTATCATGATTAATAAACTATCATTTTCTTTATCAGTAAGAATGATAAATAAATATGAATCTCTTCAAGTTCGATTAATCCATATTCCATCAGAAATCCACCCTTAGCAACATTCAGAGTAAACCAACACAATCATAAAACATAATAAGCCACCAAGCATAAATCATGATCTAAAGTATCATGATTCCTTTATTTGTTTAAGAAAGCATATCTAAAGTGATTTCTAACTTTTCTTTTAGGATGTTCACTGAGTCTTGCAAGAGGCTGAGGATAATGAAGAGTTCTGAAGCAATTGGGCTAGGTAGGTCCAAAGTTGTTTCTAATAATTAATCTGTTTTATGGTGTGATGTTTATTGTTACAGTGACCTAAGTTGTGATTATTGCAGCTCCTAGGGCCGTGGAAAAGTGCAAAAGTCGCAACTAGAGGAATGGTGTTGTGATCATGAAGGATGAAAGATCAGATTTAAGCATATAATACCTTATTTCTTATGTATAATTCTATATAGGAGATTGGGGTGTCCTAAACTTTTTAGTGGGTAAGGTCTATATCATTTTGATGTAGAGGTTTAAGGTTTTAGCTTCTTCTTCTCCCACACTTCAATTACACTCGTTAAGGCTTAGTATGTAAATTTTTTAGTATCTCTGTAACAGAGCTTTTTGTTTGTCTTGCCAAACAAAAGAAAACAACATCACACTTTCTTTATATGCATCTCACCACTCTTATATTGTAAAGTTAAATATTTATTTTCAAAATTATGTCCATTCTCATCAAGTTAATTATGTGATTTTTCTTATTCCCTTTTTAAATGTTTTTTAATTATAGTTTTTTAAGTTAAAATCTTTGTACATTGTATTAAACTAAACATTTTTTTTAAAAAATTAAGTCGAGCTTTAATACTATTATAATCTTTATCAATTTAACTTTAAAATATATAATCAATTCTCCATTAATTTCTTTTTAGTTTTTCAACTCTTAAAGTTGCAATGCTATATATATATTAATTTTAAAGTTTTTTCATGTCATGCATAATCATCTTTAATTACATTATGTTTTATCATTAAATCTCCAATATTTTATTAATATTTTGTTATTGTTTGGGATTAAAATTAATGCTAGGAACCTCACTTAATATGCTGAACATCATCTTCACTTTGTTATTGGTTGAGATTAAAACCATTAGTGTTTCCAACATCATCAGTGTGTGATTGTTCAGTCCATTTTTCATCAATGAAATTTGTTTCTACCTTCTTTTTATAAACATATAAATAAACCAAAGTTGTAATTGTTAATTCCAAAAGAAATCAAATAAGTTAGTTTTATAAACCAAAGAATTTATATAGATATTATAATGAATTCTTCAAAAACATCATCTATACAATATAAAACTTAACACGTTACATTAAAAAGATAATGAATATAAAATCATATTCTACATAAATAGTTGATATCAATTATTTTTTTTCACAAAATCAGTTATTAATGTTAGTTTTTGTAAATAAAAAATTCCAACCTACAATTTATCTCTTATCTTTTATTATATTTACCGCAATCAATTTTATATATTTTATAAATGATAACATTTTACTTATTTTTTCAGAAAAAAAAAATTATAAAAGTTTTTCTATAATATTTTAGAAAAAATAGAATAAATGATTTTTTTTCATAATTAAATTAATTTATATTTAAAATATTTTATAGGAACTCTTTAATATAATTTTAATTTTTAAAATTATATATAAATTAATATTTTTAAATAAAAACTATTTTATTTATGAAGTATTTATTGAGAAGTTTCTTTAAATATAATTAAATAACACGTATCATTCCAACTATCAAAACCAAACCACAGTAAAATAGCTCGTCTGCTTCACAGCCCAAAAATACAATAAATTGGGCTTTCCACATCAAAGCCCAAAATATAACTGAGCCCTATAATGAATTGGGTTCAAGTTTGAGCTTAACAAAAATTAAGATGCTAACTTTAACATTACTCAAAACTTATTTAACATCATAAAAACACTGAACACCAAAAAAAAAAAAAAAATCAAAGTTAATTTCTATGCACCTTATTGTTGGTGTAATTTTTTTTATATTATCAACTAATTATAAATCAAGTTACATATGACTTTGAAAGTAATCATCGTAAGAAAATAATTTGTTATGTCTAGTTAAATTTCGTAGAAAATTTGTTAAGAAAATAGGTTTGTGGAATGATTGATAAATGTTTTAATAAGACATTCATACTCCCACAATCATAATCATTACTTTTGTACAATTGGATTATCAAATAAACTAAATGGTAATTTGTGAAACTTCCATAGACCAAAAATTGAGAGGAGGTGAAAATAAGAGAGAAGATTAACACGTAAAGTTATTTTTGTTGAAATGAATTATTAAGAAGATTTAAAAATAAAAATAAAAATGGTGGGTCTTGATTTAAAAATTTCCCATGCTAAAATATTGAGAAAGTGAATCAAAATGTTCAGAGGACACATTGGTTGTGCTTCTTACATTTACCAATTTTTTTTCTATTTTTCTTGCTTATTTTTTTTATTAATCTAAACACCTTTTTACTTTTTCTCATTTTCATTTATCAAATTTTTTTCACTCATAAAATTTCATTCCTTCCAAACATAAGAAAAGAGATCTAAATTCATAATTAATAAATTCTTAATACATATTATTTTGTTATATATTCGCGCGTATGGTCTATAAAGATGTCTACATTTTATTATTATGATCAAATTAAATAGATCTGTTTTTATTATATTATTATTTTAAATTTTAAATAATTTATCATTTTATTTATTTGGTGACCTACTTTACTTGTATTAGATACAAGTACAAATATTAGTACACACTTTGGAGCAAATAATTAAAGAGATTAACTTATTAGTTATATATATATATATATATATTATTTTTAAATGTATATTTTTTTATTACTGAAAGTTTGTATGAACCTTCTGAAATAAATATTCATGTGTTTTTCTTAGATTAACTTACGAACTAGTCTCAATGATAATTGATTAAATTTGGTCGTAATTTTTAGATGGTGGTCTTTTCCCTTTAATATTAGTCTAATATATTGGCTGCTTAATTTGTTTCACACTACTTTTCTGGCTTCCATCCCATGGAAAAGAAATTGTGAAATTTTAAAGTTCAAACATGCACATTTTACAATAAAAACAGAGAATATTATTTTAAAATAATCCATTAAGTAAGAATAGCTACTAAAATTGAATCCCAAAATTCAAAATTTTATATCATGGCATCAAGATCTTCCTACAGTATTGGTTTCGGTTTTCATAGATTTTACCTAATCCACTTAACTACAATTTTTGGTACATCAACTTAACTGGATTTAGGAAGCAATTAATTAGTTTACGACTATATATGTTATGTCTGATTTTGTTCTTATTTTAGAAAAAAATATATTAAAATTTTGAAGTCATGCAAACACAATTGGAATGCAATAAAAGGGAAAGGACATAAAGATTTGCAAAGAGAAGATAAGGGAAGGTAGAAAATTGAATAGTGTGATCACATGCATGCATGGAAGGAAATCTTTATGGGAAGTATGAATTGGTTTTGTTGGGTATGCTAAATCTAAGGATTAATTCAACAACCTCATAATCAATAAAATAATGGATCACCATGTGTGGAACTCTAATAATAATTTAATTAAAGATTGATGGGAATGACATCATGGATTGGTGTGCTATAGATAATTGTGTTACATTAAACCTATAGTCTAAGCAAGCACCAACTCTCTTCTTCAAACACAACTTTAAAGGCATATTCTCTCTTTCATTCAAAAACACCCAAATTAATCTCACAACAACTCTCAATCACACGTGAAAAGCAGAGTAATTATATATATATATATATATATATTTTATTAAATCATACTATTTATATTATTCATATTATTAATAATAAGTATAATAAAAATCATAATAATACTAAAAAATTGGTTCTGTTGTATGGTGTAGTGACTAAATGTAGTGGTTAAAGTTTTTTGAGTCACTGAAGAAACTTTAATTCGAAAAAATCCGTATGTAATTACTTTTGGTTTACATACGGAAAAAAATCCATATATAATATCTATTTACATACGGATTCTGTATGTAATGTTGACTTTAGGTATGGATTTTGATCCGTATGTAATAATCCGTATATAATTCATGTTTTTCTTTAAATACAAACTTTATTTTATAAGTCAGTTTCATAAGATTAAGTTAAACTTATTATTTGATTACCTACCATTAGTCTATTCTCAGATTATTTATTATATACTTTCACATGTAAGAGTTATATTGAAAGATAAATAAATTATTTTATGATGTATAAGTAATAATGCAAAATAATATAAGAGTTATAAGCAATTAAGAAAAAGGACCACTTTGCATCTCAATCGATGTGTGTTTGAAAGAATGTTATTTATTTTTGTTGAACGTGTGTTTGATGCAATATTGGAGGCAAAAGATTTTCTTGGAAGACAAAAATTGAGCATGAGAAATGGATGATATGGTGCCATTGATAACAGCAAAAGGAATACTATAATTCCCCCGAAAGATTATGGCAATAACCAATATAGTGGTGCCATTGAATCCTCCCAGTATATAGCAAACCAAAACTAAAAAAATAAAGAAAAGGAATCTTATTCTGATGGCCTCCACTGGAAGGGATGGAAATTTATATATATATACCTTAAAAGGGTCCTTTATGGTATGATTGATCCTTAAGCAGACACTACTCTAATCAATATACAGTGTACATATATAAGAAAAGAAATGAAGATCTCTGATACAATCATGTCTCATATCATCATACTCAATTCTATGAAACCATATCTAAGATAGATCATGTGAGCACTTGGGATGTTGGTTTTCTGAATCAATCAAATCTCTATTTATATACGCTTAGGAGCAAAGGAGGACCACTCACATTAATATTGCCACATTTCCAAGTAATCAGTGGGACCATTTTTTTTATATTAGGGTTAAGAATCCAACTCTTCATTTTTCTCACCATGTGCTCACGACCATTTCCTTGTAGTTTCCAAGGTCCTGTTCCAGTTAGGTTTATTCAAATTTTTAGACTTTTTCTGGTTATATATATATATATATATATATATATATATATATATATATATATTGTGAGGAAATCTTACACCTAAGCAAAACATGTATTCCGTGGCATCTCAAGAAATAGAGATCTATAGCTGCAAGATTTTAACTCCAAGGTACTTGTTTATTTGGAAAAAAAAAGTAGCCACAAAACTATGTGTACTTGTGACAGCAAACTCATCAGTTTTCGGTTTATAAAATATATGTTCAAGAGCCATGCATTTCCCACTTGCTTTAGATCGACTCTATTTTATACCAAGATGCGTAAATTAATCGAGTTACTTTGTTGTCAACTAAAAAAGAGAGCATATTTGATGAATTGTAAAACATGCTTCACTTCAAAGTTTTTATAAGCAACTGGTTCATTTTTAATCTAGAAATTAAACACGATGAATCTTGAGAAAAACTAAATTCATGTATGCTTTATATTTTGAAATCAAATCTAACAGTACAGACTCATTAAAGCTGAAAATATAAGAATAAAATAATATTTTTCTTAAAGTAGAAGTATGTGGTAGTATTATGGCTCCGATTGTAATTAAAAATCGAAATCTACTCATTCTTGTATTTAAAGATATTCGATGTTTGAATCAGTAGAAATCTTGGAATTTTGAATATTTGGTCTTGAAAAAGGTGTAACATTTATTACGTGAATAAGTCAATAACAAGATTAAATACAAAGGGAGAATAGTGAAAAGATTGAAATTTTGAATATTTGATCTTGAATAAGGGGTAACATTTATTACGTGAATAGGTCAATAACAAGACTAAATACGAAGAGAATAGTGAAAAGATTGTAATATACATTGGAGTATACGTTAGAGAGAAAAACATATTATACACTACTACATTTGTTCTTAACTAATTTAAATTTTTTGGGTTTAAAATCGTGTACAATCTTATTCCAAACATATGTGAACTAAAATAAAAAGATTAATTTTAGAATTGAAGGATTAATTCCAGAAATGAAAAGGAGTGAACGTTGATTATGTAATTAGTGATGAGGGTGGATGATCTTAGAAAGAATAATATCTTTTGCATAGATTAAAAAGGTGGTGACAGAAGGGAGATGCATTAATTGTGTAAGGAAAGGGTTGAATATTGAGTTAACTTAGCCGTGAGGAGAGGTAGGCTCAAGTTCCCGTGTGTGTGTGAATGAAATGAAATAATTAAGAAAAAAAGAAGATAAAGCGAGAATCTAATAAAAAAAGGGGATTGTGAGTGATTCTATGTAGATATGGGACCCGTTGGTTGAGTTAGGGAACTTTGTTTGGCTGCACTTCCATACACAGCGTTTTGGGTGGGATCGTTTTGCTCTGCGAATCAAGTTTCCATGTGTCCACAAAATCACCAATAGATATCCAAACGTCCTTTTCCACTTTCCTTTGTCTTCCATGCATAATTGATCACATAATTCTTTTTCATTCATATCAAAATTTAGTTTTATGATTAAGTTTTGTTTGGATTTTTTTTGACAAGTGTTTATTATGTAAAAATATTATATATAAAGACCTTATTTATTATTTTTAAAAATGATTAGTTTTATATTTAGAACAAAATATACACCATCCCATTTGAATATCATTTATACTGTATTCCATTGTTATGTTTAAACATTTCACCTAAAGTTCATCAACAATATAATATATGTATCATATTTCTATCATTGTCTAAATATAAATAACTAAATAGTCAATTAAAAAATTTATATCCTTGATCTGATTTTAAGCATTTTTTACTTTTTTTAATAATTGATAGTTAAAATCTTGATAACTAATTAGGTATCAATTTAGAAACTATTTAACAATAATAAATTTTTATTTTTTTTTAATTTTTAAAATGGTCTCTTATTTAGACATTAATTATTAATTTTTTTAAAATTGATTTTTATTTCATGAATTTCTTGTAGTGATATATATATATATATATATATATATATTTTGTTATATTCAGTTGAGTTTAGAGAAATTAGGATATTAATATATTGGATGTTTTTTACAATTTCTTTTTAATTATTATCAGATTTTTTTACTAGGTTGAAATATCTCTAGTATATGCCTTGATTATTAATAACAGTTTTAAACTAGATTTTATGATTGAATATCTTTACTTCAGTCTTTATAGTAATATTTTACAATGAAAATTATTTCTTTAAAATGTTATCTGGGTTATTTTAGAAAATACT
Organism: Phaseolus vulgaris; assembly: GCF_000499845.2. Classification (NCBI taxonomy): domain Eukaryota; kingdom Viridiplantae; phylum Streptophyta; class Magnoliopsida; order Fabales; family Fabaceae; genus Phaseolus; species Phaseolus vulgaris. Next base: position 47,828,924 of record NC_023758.2, on the reverse strand, counting down.
AAAATAATCAAATTAATATCAATCTAATTTTTTTGAAGCAATATTTAATTTTTTAAATATAACAATATAATTAGAATAAGGATTCACTGATATTTCATCAAAAATAATAATTGTCATGCTTTATTAGAAGAATAATTGTTAACATGAATCCCAGAGTTTGATATATATTTCTACATATTTCATATTTAGTTACCATTTTTACACAGACTCTCCCTATATTTTTTCTTCTTCTTGTCACATGTTTTTTTTCCTATTACACAGTCTCTTTCAATTTAGAAATGCATAAAATGGTGTGCTTACAATTTAAAATTGTTGAAAGAAATAAGGGTAGGTGTAAATTGAACAGAAATGAGTAGTTCTTGTTACCTTTTCATACACGTTATCTATAATAGTTCATTGTTCAATGTCATCGATAAGACCTTTTTTTTCAATATAGAATTATTCGATGCCTTGCATTACAAGAAAGGAGGCACCAAGATTTTCCTCTACAAGGTTTTAGCTCACATATTATTCTATTACCATTTTTTTTCTTCACAAATCATTAAAAAAAATATATATAAAAAAAAACACCAGCTGCTTCTGAACAATTTTTTAATGCGTATTTTATTTGTAAGCTCAAACATTTCATATTCCCTACCATAATAAAATCATAAAATAGAAACCAATTTTTAGAGACAAAAAATAATTAATTGTTATAGTGACTAAATTAGATATCATTTTAAAGACTAAAAATTCGTTTATTTCTAAATTAGTTTATATTATTGTTAAATGGTTTCTAAATTGATATCTAATTAAACAACCAAGGTTTTTGTTACCAAATTTAGAAACTAAATAATTAGTAGTTAAAACTTTGGTAGCTAATTAGATACAAATTTAGAAACCATTTAACAATAATATCAACTAATTTAAAAACTATTTTTTTTTTAATTTTTAAAATGGTCTCTAATTTAGTTACTGTAATATAGAATATAAAAATTTTTAAATAATTAACTAAAGTCTCTCTTTCAATCTCTTGTAAACTTTATGGATGTGCTATTCAAGTACCTTTCTATATATATATCAACACAAAATACATATAAACTTAGTTCATCACATAAATTTCGGTTAAGTGACTAATTAGCATTAATAAAAGTTATTTTCTACTCTCTCTTTTCACTTGAGTGATAAAATGTTATTTAAACAAGAAAATAAAAAAGAAATATTTGCTCGTTTTATCTATTTTTATTTGAAAGAGAAAATGCCTTACTTAAATTAAAATATATAAAAACTAAAATTATGACCAATTCAAACTTTACAAAACGTACCGAAAACATCTTTTCTATCAATTCTAATATATTTTTTAACAAGTTTAAATAAACATACTACTTTATCAATTAAAAAAATAAACAATACTACTCTATTAATTCAAAACTCATGGAATACTAGACTAGTCAAAAATAGTTACTTCAAAACTAAAGAATAATATAACCTAATCATATCTAAAATAGTCCAATCATATAATAATTCAATTTAATGATCAACGTTAGAATATCTAGCCAAAGTCAAAACTTCATAAGTTTTTATATTTTCAAATTATCCTACACAATTAGACTAATAATTGTGCACTTACACAAGTTCTAATTCTTCAAAAATAGACTAATCAACAACTTCAAAATTAATCTTATAAAATATAAACTCATCTTAAAATATTAAATGTCATCATAAGATCAGTTTCATACCAAAATTCAAATTAAACTCAATCAATATAAATTTATCAACTTCTCTTACTTTAAATTTTGTGCTCCTTATTGAAAAGAAAAAGAAGAATACAAAATTAGAAAAAAAAAACTTATTTTTAAATATCCTAATCATAAAAATAAAATATATCACTATAGTCTTACCATGTCAGTTTTACTATGCAAGTGATACGCAAGAAAAGAAAAAAAAAATGAAAAATAAGTGAGTAGAAGTTTGTGCAGGATATTGAAAATAATATGTTTTACATTTAAAGATTGGGTTTTATAGTCTGGAAGAATGAATAACTCACATGTATACAATAGCCACAAATATAATGCATAAAATTAAAGTTGAAAATTATAGTAAAATGGATAAAAAGAGGTTGAATATATAATAGTTGCAGAATAAAAATTAAATCACTCCTTTTGTTTTATTATAAATAAAATAAAATAAAAATGTCCAAGACAATAAACATATGTGATTTCTAAGTTTTGTTTTTATTTATTTATTATTTTTAATTAATAATCTTACGCATCAGTGATATGGTGACAAAAATAAACATGAGATGCTGTGTGTGTCTGTTTTTTAATTATTTAATTATAAGTCACATCATATCATTTGATCAACCACAACAGTTTGTTACATGTTTTAACGTCCTAGCAATTATTAAAGTGATATAAAGTTTAATTAGGTATTTATTAAATAATATTATTCACATTTAAAATTCCTACAACATTTTTACTCCAATATAATAAAATTGAATTTTCATCTTAAGCAAAAATCTTAATTAAATTTATTTAATGTATTGTTTGAGACCAACTAAACAATCACATTAAAGAATAAATTAACAATAAATATAAGTAAATAAATATTTTATTGGATTATATTTTTTCAAATTCAAGTAATATCTCGAAAAATCCGTTAATATAAATTTAATGAAGATATATTTGAAATATATCTTCCTACAAATCTGGATGACACTCCTAGAAATGAACAACCACTCATTTATTTAAGATATGTGACATATATAACCCATCAAGCAAATAACTCATTATTAAATACTATAAATAAACTCTCTACAAACGAGTAAGTACACTTTTATCAACATATACTTTCAATACAGAGTACTTATTTGATCGTCGGATAACCTTTTAGCAAGTTTATTTTTTATCGAGCACTAAGGAACTAAGGAGAGGAAGTGTTGAAATCTGAAGGAGTGAAAAACTGAAGAACGAAAATACAAATGAACACGACCGAGCGACCAAACAATAACAATAGTTACATCAAATCTCAGGTATTATCTTGGTCCATTTTATCTATACAAGTGCATTTAATTTTCTAAATTTTTATAAGATATTTTTTAAATTATTTTTTAGTTATATATTGTTATATTTAAATTAAACGTATTTTTCAAATAATAATATTAAATATAAAAATTTATTAAACGTCCCTTTATTAAATACAGTTTTTAAACCACAGCGTGAATAAAAATTTGCAGATCCAACTCGTGCACTAATTTTTTGTATATAAGTAATTGTAAATACAATATTAGAAAGTAGAAGCTAAACTTATGGCACACTCTAGCATTATAATTAATGCGGTAGATTTTTAATTATCATTCCTTAGTTTGATTCCAGGGAAAAAAAGTGGCCAATCATGTGTTTCACGACTGGTTTTAATTAACTATATGTTTTCATTAAATTAATGATGAGTTAGTAGACTGAATTATCTTATCGCACTGCTTCATGGAAAATTTAATTAATAATACTAGTAATTATCCCAAATTAGTTGTAGTTTATTCAATTTGATATTGTCTATTCTTACTTGAAAATAATTTCATCAATTAATCTATGACAAAAATAAAATAAATAATGTATTATTTTTGCATATAATTATAAATATTTATACTATTTTTTTAATTTAGAAACGTTATTTGAGCGGTGAGATATGATTTAAACTATTTTATCCAATAACATCACTTCTGAATAAATAAAGAAGAAAACAACAAAAATAATCCATTTGTATGCTTCAATATCCATTCCAACAACAATACATATAAGCTATCAACTCTCAATCTCTTCATCTACAATATGTCCCTTTTATCAAACACGAATGAAAAGAAAAAAAAAAAACAATGCAATCTTTGTTTGGATTGAACCACCTACCAAAACTCCAATTCAATAATCTTGGTCATTGTCTAACTTTTTCCTTTAACTTATAATAAAGCAAAATTAAAATATTCTATAAACCTATAAAAAGTTAAAAGAAGAGAGTGTTCAGAGAAGCAAAAGTTTGAATAATATAAATAATGATATATAACTTTTATTTATAAACTTTATTTTTAATGATAAAAAAGTCACCTCTTACACAATTTCTTTTTAAAAAAGCACAAATTACATAAAGCAATAAATTAAATAGTGTAAATTTCAAGTAGGTGAAAAAAGAGAGTGCAATTTGTAATTAATTAAAAATGTTAAAAATGATGAGTTTAAATTAGAATGAATATTGATTGTGTTTAAGTGTAGTGTGTTTTGTGGTTAAGGAAATAATGAGATATTTTTGGTGTGATTTGAAGGGGTTCACATGTCTGGCTAACAAATTGGAAGATTCTTACTTTCCACCACACAAACAACTCATAAAATATGACCCACAAATCATGCCTCAAACAGCTCACTTAGATTTCCTATCTCAACACTTAACTATAACCACATAATTATTATTATTATTATTATTATTATTATTATTATTATTATCATCATAATTATTTTTATTATTATTAAACATTAATCATAAGATCAGTTTCATACCAAAATTCAAAAATATTTTTTAGACCTTTGAAAAGTGCGTCAAACCTGATGGAATATAGAGATATAAATAAAAAAAATTAAATCACTCTTTTAATCCCTATTTTTTCTTAATTTGTTCAACAACATTCATTAACTTTAGTTAATTAAATACTAATTTAGAAACTATTTATCAATAATAAAAATTAATTTAAAAATTAATAATTTTTTGTCACTAAAATGGTTTCTAATTTAGTAACTATAGTAACTAATTATTTTTTGTTTCTATTTAGTGATTTTTTTGTGGTGTATGTTTTTTTTTCCTTGTATTTTTACATGAATTTGATTTTCGTCCCTAATCCAAACTCTAGCAAGGAAACTATTAGAATAGGTTATTTACGTGACAAATAAATATCCAGTATAAATTAAAATGTTAAAATATTTCATGTTGATTCATCGTTCATCACTAACATGAATGTTGTAATATCATACTACAATCCGCGTTGAAAATTTGTGTTACATAAAAAAAAAACACTAATAAAACTCATTCTAATAGTTTCTTAACTATAAATACCTATGAATTCTAAAATTTATACTAAAAACAAAAATTAATTTCACATTATAACACCAATCCCTTCTCACTAAAGAATATTTCAGTTGTATATTACTTTAAAAAATCCAATGTACATGTTATGCAAAGTATGTATTGACTTGAACTTAAAAAGGTATCTATTTACTCAAAACATCACCTAATGATGCATGATCCCAATCTCAACAAAACATATATCTAACAAGGTTTATCAAAATAAATATTATAAGAATTTTCCAATCAATCACTTAAATTGCAAACTTAATTATAAATACAGCATGACCCTTAAAAATGAAATGAGACTAATATGAATCCGATTTAAATTCTTCATTTCAACATAACATTTTAGCTAAATACTAATAATAAAAAATATAATGTTTGACTAGTAGCTTTAGCTAACTTTTTTTTCCCTGATAGTTAGAAAGTTTTATTTGACTATCAATATTTAGTAAACAAGTTTATTTAGTATTAACATTTTTTATTACTTTAAATAACATTTCAAGCTCTTAACTTTTACACCTTCTAACATATAATAAAACAGATTTGTTAACAGATACACATCATTGTGTTTTATATTTGTTAAACAATTATGTGTACGTGTATCTTGTTATTAACTTAATCATCACACATACACATAATTGTTATAAGGCTATTATAACACGACTCTGTCTGGCTTGTTGTTCTCCCATAGCTAATAATATACACACTATGCAGCGCGTGCGGCTTACCTAATGGCGCGTGGCTGCACATTATGACACAATACACATTATTTATTTAAGATATTAAATTGGAGACAATCCCTATCAGAAAGAGGGTCCAAAGTGTATATAATAGATGCATATGTAATCATTATTATTAATATAAAAATAATCAAAATATAAAAAATATCTTGAGCCAAGAGAATAGGAGCTATATAACATTCATACAACACTGTACGAAAATATTTATAATTTTTAAAATATTAGATATTAAAATATAAATCTATATATTATATAATTATAATTTAATAATAAAAATTTAAGTGCATAATTATGTTTTAGTTATTTTTAGCATAAAGATGTTTTTCATGATTGATTTAAAAAGATTTGATATTTATTTTTATAATTATATTAAAAAATTATATAATAAATTTAAAGTTTTAGAAAATTAATCTATTTTTTTAAATTGTGTTAGAATCGTGTTAAAATTGTCAAAAATTCAATAAATATTTTTAGAATTGAAAACTTTACCAATGTTTTACCAATGTTATACCTGTCAATAAATATTCTATAGGTATCGATGTTCAATACAAACACGTCATTTAAGATAAGTATACAAGTGTTGATAAGATAGAAGATAGATCGAAAGAAGAGAAAAGATTTAGAAGTATATAACATTGAAATCTGTAGACAATCTCATCCAGCGATGCAATACACATACTTCCTCTGCTGCAAGTAGTTTAAAAGACCCATTTCAGATCTCTCCTTTCCCATCATCACAACCTACAAAACTTTTCTTGAACTCATACCAAACCCACTTCAACATTCTCCATTCCATTTTCAAGATCTCTTTCCAACATCATATACATCAGAAGAAAAACCAAGCATGGATAGCAGTTATTTGGGAGAACCAAACTTTGGAAATGAAAGATCAAGTGTCTCTTCTTCAAGAAAAGGGAAGAAGAACAACTCAGACAGGCCTAAGCAACCACAGAGAGGACTTGGTGTTGCTCAATTGGAGAAAATCAGATTACACAGTCAAATGGCCTGTGGCTATCACCCTTCTCTCCACGGCCCTTCCCCTTCTACTTTCACCAACGTAAACCTCTATTATCTTCTTCTTCTTCTTAATTCACTAAAGATATTATTTTTTTTTCTGAATTCGTTTCATTTGTCCCTCACGCAGGAAGATCCAAGAGTGCAAATAGCATATTCATCGGTGCCCTCATCTTCTTTTTCTTACTCATCGTCTCCTACATCATCATATGCAGCTTCCTATGGATTCCAACCCGACATCATGGTAGGTGCAATTTTGGCTTTTCTTAAATATACCAATTGCTTTTCAACTTTTACTTTAAATGTTATAATTTTACCTATTTTAACTCTCATATTCTTTTGTGATGTGGGTGACATGTTCCGCACATATTTTTCACCTCTCTCACTAATAAATAACATTTACTCAAAAGTCAATCTATGCAACTGGGCAGTATATATAAATGCACAGCACGCGATGTGATATACAAACTTGGCATTATAAATATTTTAATTCTAAACTGACTTTCCTCTTTATTTATTTGAGTTTGAATTAAAGTACTACTTTATATTTCAAGGGTATATAGTACAACTTTTCAAGGACTAACCCTAGGCGATGAGGGACGAATATTTGAGTTATTGGTACCTGAATGGACCAAAAACATTCTATAACATGTGGAGGAGAGCCAAGATTACAGTTGCCTAATAATCTCACATCTATTTGTTTCAAGTTGCAATATATATATATAGTACATATGTAGTTTTTTGTATTTTCTTTTTTTTCATAAAATGTGCAAGTATGTGATAATATATATATATATATATATATATATATATATATATATATATATATATATATATATATATATATAACACATGAAAGTGAGTGAGTTGGATTGGAAGAAATCCTACAATTTTGACAAAAATGGTTTGCTTGTGCAGATGGGCATATCCGAATATCACAAAACAAACATCAGATATGGAGATTCTCAGAAAACTAATACAGCAAGGTACTTAATTCTTGTCCAGCTATGCATCGATCGATTCTTGCATTCAACAGCTGGTTTGCATGTTTTTTTTTATTTGGATTGGTGTCTTGAAGCATTGGTTCATATGAAATCCATTAGAAAACTTGAAGTGTAAGAAGAGTTTGGTGTTGTGTGCATTGTAGACATGTGATCGATAATAGAAATTATGGTAGAGTAATTTTTTTATAAATTATATTGTTCTGTTTGTTTTAGAAGCTTGTCTCTTGAATTTAAGGATATCTAGTTATATTTTTTTATATAAAGATTGAGATATTTATTTTTGTTGATAAAAGAAAGATCGATTCTTGCCCTTGAGAAAAAAGAATGTCTTTATAAAAGATTATATTCTCGTTTTATGATGAATTCTTGCTGATATGTGTTTTTTTTTTCTGAAACAAAGATGGGAAACTACCAACGCCATCTTTGAGAGTCAGTATTCTGCTCCATCCAACGTTACTCGACCCTTTATAAACCTAAATGTAAGGAAATTTTTAATAGTGCTCCGCTATGATATTCCATGCAGAAATTTGTATCCAAAATCAGTAAATTCTAAACGATCTTACTATGTTTTCCTCTATTATTAGGACCCGCAAGACATAAATACAAGGAAGCTCAGAAATGGTTCTGTGGGTTCAAGCAGTCAGAACTCCGAATTTACTGATTCTCAAGAACTAGATTTGGAGCTCAGATTATCTCTTTGAACTGCCATTGATAAATGCAATGATGTCTTCTTATATGATCAATTGTAATGCTTTTGTTGACAAATTAGAATTGAAAAGCACGAAAGGTGAACAAGCCAATATATGTGTTAATCTACTTAACCTAAAAGGAAATGATCAGTGAGTTGTATCAACCCATCAACCTATACCAGTTCTTTTTTCTTTGAAAGCTGGTTCTTAGAAGTTTATTACAGTCTACTATTTTTTACCTGTGTCTTTAACATTTTTCTTAACTTTTTATTCATTTTCCTATTTCATTTTTTATACATTTTAAGTCAACTCACTTTTGTTAAAGAACCACCTCTTCCCGTCTCATTTAAGACAAATTGATGGCTTTGTATCATGCTAGAAAATATGAAAATAATGAAACAAATATTTTGCAGTACAGTGGATAATGAAAGGAAAGATCCAAGGAAGGTGGAAAATAATGCAACATACATCAGTCCCTTCAATTATTTTGGAGTGTCTGTCAAACGGACAAGAGAAAAGTTCCATTTTATATACATATTTTTTTCTTTCAAATAAAAGGAAAGAAAATTGTATTTCTTTTCTTATTCACTATTTTACCAAATAACCTATTTTAACATAGCTAAAACATTCTGACCATTATTTTATGTATTACAATTCACACTATACTGATAGATTGTAGGCAAAAAAAAAATGATTAATCCTGAATTAGCTGATCCGATCATAATACTTGCAGTATTGAGCAGACACGTTTTCAATCAGATTAAAGTAGCAAAGATTGATGGGAGAGAAATGTTCACATGCGACTTTGAAACTGAAATGTGATTCAACGTTGAAGGTTTGTGGTGACAAATATGGAAAATTTGGTCGGTTACTTTCTTTAATAGGAAGGAAGTGTTAGGTATTTTTGTTAACGTGGTTTTGCAGAGTGATGAGGACTTTAATAAGTGCAAGTTTAGGTATGGAAAAGATGGATATAATTATTAGGCGAAAACTTAAGACATAATAATGTAGATGTGTCAATGGTTACAAGATCTAGCTGCTGTGGGGGACAATGGTCATGTCAATACCACAAGAAGAGCTGGATTATGCAACAGTGTTCATGCCTGGCTGTTTATGAAGATGAAGATTAGCATCAATGGCAGCATAAAGTTTTCCCACTTTTGCAAATTTTCCCTACTTTATATGTTTATGTAGGGTGTCAATGAATCAACCTCCACAGGTAAATGATGGAAAACAGCTGTATTTAGTATTAACCAAGTAAAAGAAATTTAATTATTTATGACTAAAAAATTATTAAATATAAATTAATTTAATAAAAAAATACATGTAAATAATTTGCTTCTAATCTTTAAAAAAAAATTGAAGGGGCTAATTTAAAATTAATAAAATATTACATAGGCTAAAAAACAATATTTTATAGGATTATAATAAATTGCGTGATAAAAATAAAAAATTACAAAAACCAGAAGTCAAACCATTTTTTTAAAGATAAAATAATTATATTTAATATATTTAAGTTTTTATTATTTTTCTCTTAACAAAAATATTTATAGGAAGCTTCAATCAAGAATTGTATACCTATTATTTAGTGGTTCATTATCTTTATGTCTCATATCTCTTATTAAATATAAACTAGATTGGAGATAAAAACAAATAGTGAGTATATTAACTAAATTATTAATATTTAAATTAGTTTTTATAAATAGTTTTTAATTGATATTTAATTAGTTACTAATTTTAGAATTTAACTAATTAATAGGTACCAAGGATTTAGATACCACTTTAAAAATTATTTATTAATAATAAAAAATTATTTATTAATAATAAAAAATTAATTTAAATATCAATAATTCACTTAGTCTCTATCTAATTATTTTTTATCTTTAAAATTAGTTTTTATTTAATGATTTTCTTTTAGTTTTTATCTCACCTATTTTATAAAATATATATTTATTTTAATTTTATTGCATATAGATGTCTAATAATGAAAATAGTTATCATCTTATTTTAAACCTTTAAACAATACACAATAATAGAAATAGAAATTTTAACCTATATCATCTGGTATATCCAAGGATACAAACGAGGTCTAAAGGAGTTGATGGTTATAAATTTAGTACATTATTATGTTAACTAAAAAAGAAAGTGTGACTATATTTCAGCTGGCTCCTTTAAAACACTTTCTATTTTGGGAAATGCCTTTGACCCAACCATATAAAAGGTCATGCATGAAAGGGAGAATTAGGAAGAATTAACAAAGGAATCATCAGAAACCTGAAACCAGAAACCAGAGGCCCACAGGGGCTTTAACACGCCGGTTTCTGGTGCTTCCTTTGTTAAACTTCCTCACATATACCAATTATGGCAAACCACCTCAAGGTTCTTTTTGTTTGCACTATCTTGTTCCTTGTGGTGGCTGAAGCCAAACACAAGAAAAAGCACAAACACAAAACCCATGATGATGCTCACCATTTTCCAAAACAATTCAGTAACCCTCAAAATCCCGAAGTGCAGGAGCAGGAATCATCATTTCCTCAAAATCCCTACTTTTCTGAGCCACCACCTGTTCCCTTTTATCCACCTTTTCCCTTCCCTCAACCTGCTCAAGAACCTAAGGGTCCATTCGTGGTAAATTCCATTGGAAACTGGGAGTTGATTTCAGAAAATGCAGGTGTTTCAGCCATGCACATCAACTTGTTACCCACAAACAAGATCATCGTCTTTGATGCCAAAGTTTATCGCACCTCTAGAATTAAATTACCTGAAGGGGTTCCATGTGTTCCATTCAGAGATGCAGGCTCCAATGAGGACAAATTCGATTGTTTTGCTCATGCAGTCGAATATGACATCGAGACAAACCTAGTTAGGCCACTACAGGTGTGCGTCATTTGTTGTTATCTTATCATAATTAGACTTTCATTTCATAAAAAAATTGCATATGATATAAACTTTTCCTTTTTTTATTGTCTTTTCTTGGGTTAAAAGAAGAATGATAAAAGAATTAAGTTGGTGGCAGGTAGCAAAGGGAGATCCATGGTGCTCGAGTGGAGGGGTTGCACCTGATGGTACCTTCGTGAGCACTGGTGGTTTTAACAGTGGAGGGAAAAGCATTAGATACATGGGTCCTAACTGTGATGGTTGTGAATGGAGGGAATACGACAACATTCTAGGAGTAGATAGATGGTACAAACCCTTGTTCATGTATAGCACCATTTTCACAAAAGAGAAATATATAATTGATTTGAAATTTATGCAAACTTGTGAATAGGTATTCAACTCAACAAATCCTTCCAAACGGAGACTTCATTCTGGTAGGAGGGCGCCAAGCATTTAGCTATGAGTTCGTTCCAAGAGAAGGCCGAATGAGCGAGAAACCTTACTTCTTCCCCTTCTTGTACGAAACCTCAGACCTTGACGAGAACAATCTCTACCCTTTCGTCCATCTTTCCACCGACGGTAACCTCTTCATCTTCTCCAACAACCGCTCCCTTCTTCTCAACCCCATCTCCCACAAAATCGTTCGCACCTTTCCCGTCTTATATGGAGGCAGCCGCAACTACCCCACCTCTGGCATGTCCGCTCTCCTCCCCATTGACCTCAACGACCCCACCTACAAGGCGGAGGTCATGGTTTGCGGCGGCAACGTTCCCGACGCCTTCCACGTTGCTGAAACAACCAAACTCTTCCTTCCAGCTCTTCAAGACTGTAACAGGTATTACACGTTAAACCTCACATCTAATTGTCTCTCCACAATTAATCTTAGATAGATTGTTTAACCCTAACCTTACTTAACAAACTAGACAATTAAGATTACTAGATGTAATAATGTGTGATTGAAAAGTGACATAAAAGTTGTTGATCACTGCAGGTTAGTGATCACAGAGGATTTTCCTGAGTGGGAGAATGAGTTGATGCCTTCAGGGAGAACGATGGGAGACCTGTTGGTGCTCCCCAATGGGCAACTGTTGCTGATCAATGGTGCAATGAAGGGTACATCTGCATGGTGGGATGCTGACATGCCTAACTACACACCCGTGTTGTACAAACCAGATGAGCCTAAAGGGTTGAGGTTTACAAGCCTTATGCCAAGCATCATTGCAAGAATGTACCACTCTACTTCCACAGTGCTTCCCAGTGGCAAGATTTGGGTTTCTGGAAGCAACACGCACAATACCTACAAGGATGTGGACAAGTTCCCAACTGAGACTAGAGTTGAGGCTTTCTCTCCTCCTTACTTGGACCCCAGTTTTGACATGTATAGGCCACAAATTAACGAGGATGCTTCTGAGAAAGAGCTGACATATGGTGGTTTCTTTGAGACTAGTTTCACAGTGGAAGGTGGAGTTGGATTGAGCCAAAGTGATATTCAGGTGTCCATGTATTCGCCACCTTTCACCACCCATGGATTCTCTATGGGACAAAGGCTCTTGTTTCTTAGGATTGACGAGTTCATAACAGAAACTGAAGGCTTTTATAGGGTCAGATTGGAGGCTCCTCTATCTAATGCGGTTGCTCCTCCTGGCTACTACTTGTTATTTGTTGTTCATCGTGGCTTGCCTAGCAAGGGAATCTGGGTGCACATACAATAGAGCAAAATTATTTTGGATTACTGTTAATGAGAAATTTTCCTCATAATCCTATTCATGTTTGAGTGCTTTTTCTTGTTTTGGTTGTATTCCTTTTAACAATCATAATATTCAAATGATTCATTGGTATGGTATACTCAAGGAAAGTGCCCAAGTTTATATATTATTAATGGATAGGTAACACTACTTATTAAGTATATTTGAATTGTAAAAAAGTTATGTGACACTCTCAATACTAAAACACTTTCCTAAAAATAATATAATAATATTTTATATTAAAAAATAAAATAAATATAATTAAAATATTAATTTAATGAATTGTTAAGTTTGTGTATTTAATTTGAAGAGTGTCAATGTATACCCATTTGAACTGGGTTATTTATAGTCCGTAAATACATTAACGGAAGGAATTATCTTTCCTGATCGATAAACACACAAGTAATAGTGTAAAGTCTAATTATCTACGTTATTTGAATTTTAATGCAATAATTTTTATTTTCACACAGCAACAAATTTTCAAGTATACGTGAGTACATCTCTCGCAGTGTCAATTTCCAACATGCATATATTTTTCTCTATTTCAAATGTTGAAAGTAAATTAATGAATGTGGAAAAACCACTTATGATACGATATCATCAGGTTCTTGTCTCCATCTATCCTTGATAATAACAACTTTAATTAATGTGAAATTTCTAATACACTTTCTTATATTAAGAACATTGTTTATATTAAGAACATTGTGTGTTCTCATCGAAAGGTTAAAATCAAAAGGAGTCGACAACAAATGAAACGAATAATACAAATTAAAAAATAATTCATTAAATCAATATCTGTAAATTTACATAAAAAAACTACAAATATACTATTAAATTAAAAAAAACTAATTATATAATATTTGTAATACCTAATTATGTCTAATTCTAATAAGAACTATGACGGCTTTGTATAGGTGATGCCCTAACTAGTCATATGACAACCAATCCAACCTGAATCAACTTTGATAGGAAAACCTCTTTGTTAACTACATTTCTCCACAGGGGTCATGAACCCTGCAAAATAAAATTAATTCTCTCAATATTATATGTAAATTGTCTTACATGTAAGACTAATAGTTAAAAATTATGAAAAAGGATAAAAGATTTATTAAAATTCTCTCAGTTTTTCGATTCAATTTAAAAAAATCTCACACAAGACGGATTTTATATATATATACATGTATATTGATGTAACTTATAAATACTTGTGAAAAAAAGTTGAAGAGTGAACAGATCATGTGAAAAAAATAGAACAGGCACACGCTGAAGAGTAGGACAGATCATGTGAAAAAAATCCAAACACTATATTTTCAAAGTAATGCAGTTATTAAACAATAAGCTTTTATAATTATGAAGAAAAGAAGGTAAAAAAGTTGATGTCAAATGAATATATAAATTTACTGAGTTGTTAAGATATCGTTCTCCATAAATAACTGTTTCTGATCAATTTGTGGAGATATGACCAGGTATGGACAAGTGCGTTGAGATCTTCATGATCTGTTTATAACACTGAAACCACAATTCTAATATTCTGCTGCATGGTCCAATTCTGCTACTCACATTCTACATTTCTACATGATAATTTACATTCCATTCTCCCAAGTTCCAGCTTGCTCAGGCATACACAGTCTTAGTTGGCAGCAGAACCTCGCCAACTTCCCATGAATCCTGCCTTGTGAACCTCAAAATAACAAGCCTGTAATAGCTGGGAAATATTTAAAATATAAAAGAAAGATTGCAGCAGACTTTAAAGTTCAAACACTTGTACGCCATTGGGAGCCAACTTATTTATGAATCCTGACATAAATTCAGCAGGCTCCCAGTTCTAAAAGTAATAATATCAAAATGACAAATCCTATGAAGAGGTCCATATATGTTAATAGCAATTAAATGAACAGAGTTCGTCTTTAGATTTGAAACTTATATAATGACCGCACCGAGCAATCGTTATTTCATAGACACAGAGGTTGTTCGCCGGAGTTAGTATGTCCAAATTTGAAAAAATGTTGATAGCTTTGTTATTCTTTGCATTCCTTCCCAGCATTATCCAAGTGGATGCCAACTTTTCCAAGAGCATGCACCTCACTTGGGGAGTCCAGCATGCATCAATTCTGGGTGAAGACCTTCATCTTGTGTTGGATAAAACCTCAGGTGAAACATTTATGATTAACATGCATCAATTAGATTTGAATTGAATCGGATCATATGGTGAGAAATTTTTTGCATCCATAAGATAGGAACAATTAGAAATATTACAAGGCTGATGGCATTGCAATTGAATAGTGGTGGAAAAGAATGATAAGATGGTTTAATACAATAACATTTAAGTCTAAATATACGAGCATAACAATAATATGTTCATAGAGAATTTTACTTCTGATCAAACAAAACAATGCCGAATATTGTGCAAACTAAAGTAAAATAAATAATAAAAATGCATTTATACGACTAGCTAAGTGGAACAATGTGGTGTTGTTGTTGCCTTCGGATTTCAGGGTCAGCTGCTCGATCGAAGAGATCATTCTTATTTGGAAGCATTGAAATGCAAATCAAGCTGGTACATGGTAATTCTGCCGGAACAGTTACAGCATACTATGTAAGTTCAATGGATCCAAGACATCTCAATAACACCAAAATATCTACTTTTAAACAACCAAATCAAAAAGCTTCCATTACTATAAGAAATGCTAATTAATGTCTCTTGCTCAAATCCACAGCTATCCTCTGCAGGGAGCGAGCATGATGAGATAGACTTTGAGTTCTTGGGCAACAGTACAGGACAACCATACACTGTCCATACTAACTTGTACACACAAGGAAAAGGAAGCAGAGAGCAACAATTTTACCTCTGGTTCGACCCAACAGCTGATTTTCACAATTACACCATTCACTGGAATCCCACAGAAATTGTGTAAGTTGATCAATTTTACCAAAGCACGAAGTTATTCATTTTTCTAAAATTGCTCATGATCCATTAACTAGAATTCTGTGACCGGTACCTCAGGTGGTATGTTGATGATGTGCCAATTCGTGTCTTCCGAAACCATGAAAAAGAGGGCATCACTTACCCAAACAAACAAGGAATGAGGGTTTACACCAGCCTATGGAATGCAGACAACTGGGCAACCAGAGGCGGCCTAGTAAAGACGGACTGGAATCACGCACCATTCACAGTCAGATTCCACCATTTCAGAGCAAGGGCTTGCAAGTGGGCTGGAGCAAAGAGCATCTATCAATGTGCCTCTAATGCCCCTGCAAATTGGTGGACTTCAGCTAGATACAAGAAGCTGACACAAACTCAGTTGGGGCAGCTGAATTGGATCAGAAACAATTACATGATCTATGACTACTGCACAGATACCAAAAGATTCAACGGACAAATGCCTCCAGAATGCTTTAAACCACAATTCTAAACATCTGATTCGTATTCCCTGCAGCCAATTTTCCACCATTCACACAGTCAGTCGGCGATTCAAAACTGTTACACAAAGATCGGACAATCATTTTTTTTCCTTTGAAAATCAAACTTAAAACATGTACTTGAAATCTGACCGTCCTATCTTCATCTAACAGTCACAAAAAATTCCATTGACTGTGTTAAGGTGTGGAAATGCCACTGCAACTAAACGTCGCGGTTTCAAGGCAACGCACACGGCAGCTGAAGTGCTTTCATCTCCTTTTTTCTTTCATCTCATATTTGTTTGTTATTTGTCACGGTTCGGTGATTCCATTCTTGTTCACCATGTACTGAATAAGCTTTTATCCATGGAGAAATAAATTATAAATTATGCGACACAGGAATTTGCAAAGTAAACCCTAAGCGTGTAGTGCGATTGGAGGCGCGTAAGCCGTAACAAAAGAACGGAGTAACAAAGATTAAAAAGTTTGAAAAATGATTTTACAAAGATTGCGGAAGAGCTCGGACTAGGAGTTGATGCAGAAGCAGAGACCGAGGACGATGAGAGCGGTACCAAAGAAGGCGCGGAGGAGGTGTGTGCGTTCGCCGAGAAGGATGCCGAAGATGGCGGTGGCGGCGAAGGTGGTGGCATTGGTGACAGGGACAGCGAGGGAGAGCGGGGCGTCGGAGAGGATGGCGAAGAAAGTGGCGGAGGCGGAGAGGTTGATGAGGAAGGGAATGGAATATTGCCAGATGGAGAGAAGCTTGAACCAGTTCCCGAGGGAGATGCGCACTTTCTGGCTCATAGGTGAGTGGGGATGTGGCTTTGCGGAGGATTTCAGAGCCTCGTCCCAGAGAAGCGCACCCCGGCGCATGATAGCGTTGGTGGCGCCCCATACCATACCCACTGCGATCATCTTCTCCATCTCCGCTCCCTCACTCTCTCTCTCTCTCACGGCTCTAAGTTTTTTACACGCGTTCCTCATGGGCTAGGCTGGCCCAAATTACGCTGGGCCCTTTAACCCAAAATATTTTTTTGCAAAACATTTTCTTTATTTCAATAACTTCTAAATTAAGGCATTATAAATTAAACCTTATGGGAAAATAAACATTATTTTAAATCTGAAAGAACGAACAAAATATATTGATCAGAAATTGTCTAAATAAGATACAACACTTTTAAAATTTAAAACTCTTGGCAAATAATTAAATGAAAATATTTTATTTTCTTCTTCCTTCACCAACCCTTAATTATTGTATATTTAAAATATAAAAAAATAGTGTATGTTAGTGAATGGATAATAACAGAACTATATGGTCCTATTAAAAATTTCAACCTAAGTAACTTAATTCTTTCAATAAAAATTAAACAACATCCTCGTTTTGAAATTTCAATTTTTTGTGTGTTTTAACTTTTAATTTATATGGGGATTAATATTTAGAAGGTTAATTAATATGTAAAATGTTAAATAAAATCATTACTAAGTCAAGTTATTTTTCCTGTAAAAAAAATGTCAATTTTATTTTCCCAACTATAACTCGAAAAAAAGAATTATTAAAAATATTTGAAACAGGTTGCTGTCAAGTCGCGTGCTTACTGCATGTCATATGTTTTGTCTCATTAAAAATCAAATCCTGTGCTTTGAAGATTTTGTCTTTTGGAAGCGCATACGTACATTCTTTAAAATATTGTCTGAAACAATTTCTTTCTTATAAAAAGTAGTTTAAGTTTTATGAAAACATTATTTCTTTATTTAAATAATAGCTACAGCAAGTATAATTTTAAGATAATTATAATAAAAATAAATAAAAGTATCCTATATAATCATTTGTAATCACGTGAAATTGTAATATATATATATAAAGATTATTAACTTTAAAAAGGTAAATATAACGCTTGCGTCTGTATCAAAAAGCAATTCCTTTGAAATTGATAGATAGGCCTAATCAAATCTTATATTAATTAAACAATTAGTTAGTTAAACAATAAATATATTATGGTCCCCATGGATGTTACTTATAATATAAAATTTTCAATTTTTAATTTTTAATTTGTGATTTGTGATTTTTTTTATTATTTTAGCTTGTCTATAATATATAATAAATGTTTATTTACGGAATTAAAATTATAATAAATAAAGATTTTTAAATATGTAAATTATATTATAAATCAAAATCAAAATCCTTTTTTAAATGTTATAATAAAAAATGTTGTTATCACTGGGTAATATAAAAGTATTATAGAACTTGTAATTATTTCAGTATTTTTGTTTATTAAGCCTATTTTTAAAATATTAAAGATTGATATTTTCTTTTGAATATTAAATATCATATTTAATAATTAAACATAACTTGTCTTGAACTTAATGTAAGTTAAATCACAACTTCACTAGTATTTTGTCTTAATTTTCTTCATAGAAACAAAAACACACTTCTAAAAAATGTAAAAGCATTTTACGTAAATAAAGTTTGACAATTTGTATTGTTTTCAACTTCTTAAAACTAAAATACGTAAATATAAAAAACAAAGCAAACAAAAATAAAAGTAATTATATATAACAACCTTAAATACAATATTAGATATTTTTTTTTCAATAAATTATAATAATTTTTTTAATGAGAGCATTTATAAAAAAATTTATATAAGTTTTTACATATATTAAATCCTTTAATGTTAATTTAATACGTTTATCTTTTATTGTAAATGTTATAAAGAAAATACATTTAAAAATATTTAATAAAAAATTATGATAACTGATATATTTAAAGTTTAAAATACTATTATTAATAAGTTATTTTTTAATTATATAAAATGAATATCAATATTATAAAATTAAAATATTAGTTTATTATTTAGTGGAAACGAACTACAAGTACAATCACTATATACGTTGCATATGATACTGAAATGACATGTGTTAGCCTTTCTGACCTGTATTATCACCAATAGGCAATCATGACTCACTTTTGAAAATAAATAAAATAGTACATTCAACTGGATCATAACAATCATTTTTTATACCCGGAAATAAAGAAATTCTATTAATTAAATAATGTTTTCTTAAGATATTAAATTCGAAACTTCAAAAATCTTTCTTATAGACAAGAGATATATCTAATTTTTGAAATGTATAATACTAAAAAATATATATTATATAAATTAATAATGAAAATTTATATTTATAAGTATGTTTCAATTTTTTATATAATATATATCCGTATTTTGAGTCCTAATTTTAGATATTCTACATATTTTTTTTTCGTATCAATACAAATAAACAGTTATTTTAATAAATGCGTAAGATGAAAGTTTATATAAAAAAATGTGATAAAACGAGTGAAAGAGAATATGGATAATTTGAATTGTTTATTATATTTAACTTCTAATTTAGAAGAACCATCAAATTTTTTTACTCTTTATCCTTTTTAAAACTTAATTATATTATGATAGAAGCAACTTTAAGGTAAAGAAAACTATTTTTTTTTAACTTTAATTTAGGTTGTATGTGATGACTGTAAATTATATTACAACTTTTATATTGTATAAAGTTGTAGTTGTGATATTACCTGGATTTTTGTATGGTGTGAGATTGAATTTGTTTTTTAACTATAAACTTTGGTTCTTTACTAAGTTTTGAGAATTAGAATAATGTGTTGAGTTTTGAAATTTATACACGTGAATTGATCATGATATCAATGATAATTTTAAATATGTAAATTAAATAATGCACATAGATTGAATTTAGATCAATATATAGTAATTGATTACTCATTTCATTGATTTATATAAATGATAAATATAAACTTGTATTGAATATTGTGTTTATATTTTAAAATTATGACATATTTACATTTATAACCATTTTATTAGTGTAAAATCATTTGGATTGTTGTTTTTTTAAATTTTTATGATTATTGTTCGTATATATTTCAAGTATCCATTTGCTCAAATGAGATAAAGATAGAGTGCAAGTCTATCAATTTTGAATCTTTTTGCTCAAATCACAAGTATCACGAATATAACTTGTTGACTTAAACAATTATAAAGAAATGTCAAATTTATTTTCCACAAATTAATATTGCTTAGGAGATAATGTTTTACTTAAACGATATTCTCATATGCATACGCTATGTGTAATGATTTCAAGTGTTTTTAATTTGTATTAGTTACGTATAATATAACTTTTATAAAATATTTTGGTGTTGTTGTTTACAAGTTTAAAATATATTATACGTATTTGTGATTTTAAATTTAAATATGAAAGGTATGCATGATGTCTTAATTATCTATGCACTAACAAATCTAAAATACTAATATTAAGTATTGAAATCATTATGAGTATGGAATATTCATGTTTTACTACTAATCTAAATTATGTAAATTAAGTATAGAGTATAAAAATATATTAAATATGTGTAAGGAATTATCTTGATTGTATGTAAATAATAATGTTTATTCAAAAATACTTTTGATCATGAATTAGGTATTGATCTTAAGTGAACTTACTTAAGTTTTCTAGTAATCATTAAATCAGTAATGTTAGTATTGAGGATTTAAATCATTATGGGTATGAGTCATTCAAAATGAATAGACTTAAATTACATATATTAAGGAGTGAAGCGATGATAAGAAACTAATAAAGATTTATCTACATTAATATGTTAAATAAGTAAAAAAAAACTCATTAAATGTGAGTAATTATGTTTATCTATAAGATTTTAATAATAAATTAAGTGTTATTTTCAAGTATGTTTACTAAATACTTTCTTATTATAATTGGTTGACTTTTAATAATTTATTTGAATATTTATTTATAATATTTTATAATAATAAACACATTGATAAATTGGAGATTGATTTTTTTTTTATCTAAGATTTGAATTTGATTGAAATTTAGTCTGTTATTTTATAACATATATATTTGAATTTGTTGCTCTTATTTATCTAGTTACTTCATTATAATTATTAGGTTCAAAGGTTTTTCTTACAAATTTTGGATATTAGACAATTATTTTTAAGAATAATATTACATATTTATTATTTGTAAAGTCAGTTGTTTAAGTATTTTTATTATATATATAAATTATGTTTTATAATTAAAGTCTTTAGTTTTTAGATAAAATGTTAGCGGGATTTTCCACAAAAACTTTCATTCCATTTTTTACCATTTTTTCAAACATATTATATATAAAAAAATAGACTCGCTTTATATCATTTAAAATTGTATTATATATAAAAATTCGACACGTTATTAAGTCAGACTATTACTATAATGAATGACCGTACTTATACTTAGATCTTGTTACGACGGTCTTAAATCTGTAGTTGATTCTCACACTTAAAAATTATAATATACAAATATAAAGTCATTTTAGATAATCTAGCATTGAATAAAAAATTGTGAGTTTTATTTTATTAATTCAGTCTTATAATAAAATCTGCATATAAATTACACCAAACTAAAATAATTTAAGTAAAAAATTTACAAATTACACAAACAGTAAAAAAAAGTTATATATATTATCCGAGTATAGATTATCCAAATAATTATAATAATAAAAAAACAAATTGAAGGGGTAATGTAGAAGTTAGCCCAGGGAATGATAGTATTGTCCACGTATGACAGAACACTGAGTAGTGAACAGGAGATAAAAGAAAGGCACAACAACACATAGGCAATCCTCGTGAACATGCTAATAGATCACTGAAAAGACATAAATACCCTCGCCTCCTCTCTTATTTATTTTGTCTACAATACCCTTCCCTCTTTCTTTCTATCTGCTGTGTGGCTTCGTTTTCTCTATTCCGAAGGGACAATCAGCAACCACTCCGATTCCCAAATCATACTCTGTTTTGCTTCTTGAACCTTCCCAACATGGAACGCATCGTTGGCCTCAAGTACAAGCTCGGCCGCAAGATCGGAAGTGGTTCCTTTGGTGAAATCTACCTCGGTCAGTCCTCTCTCTTTCTCTCTTCTGCTATTCATTTCACAATTACCGTTCACTTTAACTTTCTTTGTTCTCATCGCTCGTTTCGATTTCGCTTTTTGCTGCAGCGACGCATATTGACACCTTCGAGATCGTCGCCGTCAAGATCGTAAGATTCTGCAGATTGCTATTTGTTTGGGCCTTCTCTGTTTGTGTTTCTGGTTCTTTCCTGTTTCTTTGTTATTTCGCAAGCGCTATTGTCTGATTGAAGTTGCATGTGCGAATTTTTGTGTCTGATTACCGTGCATGAATTGGCACGAGCTGTTTTGACTGACGGCTGCTACCAGTTAGGTTTTTAATCCGCTGAAATTTAACTTTACCTTGTGTTTCGATACTTAGTTGCTCTCTCGCGTGTTTCAGGAGAATAGTAAAACGAAGCATCCGCAACTTCTCTACGAGGCAAAGCTCTACAGTATTCTTCAAGGAGGAAGTATGCATTTTGCCATTTGAACTTTTTTTTACCGGTGTTGTTTGGAGTTGGAGCGTATCAGGAGGTTGGTGAATTTTGATTAAGATTTTGGATGTTGTCACGCTTTTGCATGCAGGTGGAATTCCTAACAGAAAATGGTCTGGCATTGACGGGGAGGATAATGTGCTTGTTCTTGACTTGCTTGGGCCGAGTCTTGAAGATCTTTTTGTGTATAGTGGAAGGAAGTTTTCGTTGAAGACAGTGTTAATGTTGGCTGATCAAATGGTAAGTTAGTCTGGAATCTTTTGGCGGTATAATCACCAAAGTGGATATTTAAATCAGAGGTATCTAAACATTATGTTGCCTCAAATGGACTTGATGAATTTTCTGTTGAGCTGAACTGAACTCCCTTCCTCCCTCCCTCACCCTTCCTGTCAAACTTCATTCATTTTCTTGTTAGTCTTGCAGTTGCATCTTCTTATATATTTGACTCTAACTACTTTTTCTTCTTCTTCTTCTGGACAGATCACTAGGATAGAATATGTGCATTCTAAAGGATTTTTGCATAGGGATATTAAACCCGATAACTTTCTCATGGGACTTGGTCGGAAGGCCAACCAGGTAACTATTCATAGCACGTCGAACTTGCCCTTAAATTATTTGTTATTGGTGTTTATTTAGGTTCCACATATGTATGTAATTGTACTGTCTTTTTCAGGTTTACATAATTGATTTTGGGCTTGCAAAACGATACCGGGATTCGACTACCAATCGCCACATCCCTTATAGGTGCTTCTATAGGATTCCCTGTTACTTGCTCATTCGTTTTTTATTTTTATTTTGATTCAACATTTATATCATGTAATTTTCTCTTGTCTGGTTTTGAATTATTTTGATATTCCTACCAATCTATTAGTAGGTTTACATTGATATATTTTTATATTTTTATTTGGAAATTTTGTTATTTTTCTCTGTATCTTATTTCTTCTGATCCACGGGAATACTCTGGAATAACACTAACAATACAAACACGCAGGGAGAACAAAAACCTAACAGGTACAGCCCGATATGCAAGTTGCAATACTCACCTTGGAATTGGTAAGTTTGAAGTTAGAAAAAGTTAGACCTTTCTGCCTAAATAGATTTCTTTTGTTTTTCATTTGCTATATTTTTTATTTTGCAGAGCAAAGTCGGCGGGATGATTTGGAATCTCTAGGATATGTACTTTTGTATTTCCTCAGAGGAAGGTACAGTATTCTGCTCTCATTTTCTTCTATAAGTATTTTTTTTTCTATAATCTTTAATAATTGGGATGATATAATGAAAATCCTCACCATTTAATGGCTATATTTCTGTCTAGCCTTCCTTGGCAAGGTCTAAAGGCTGCTACGAAGAAACAAAAGTATGATAAAATATGTCAGAAGAAAGTTTCAACTCCTATTGAGGTAAGTTTGGACTATCTGTCTTGTGAAGAACACCTCCCCCCTCCCCAAATATAATGGTATGCTTATCTGTTTGCTATTTTCCTAAGGTACTTTGCAAAACTCATCCCGTAGAGTTTGCTTCGTACTTCCATTACTGCCACTCTTTGACATTTGATCAGCGACCTGATTATGGATTCTTAAAGCGCCTATTTCGGGACCTATTTGCTCGAGATGGTGAGTATTAAAGTGCCTATTTTGATACCGTGAAGAATCTAAGATTTCGTTGATATGCTTTATAATTGTTTTCTCTAAATAAAAATACAAGGAAACTGTTGAAATTATGGGGTTTTAGATGTAGAGAAAAGGAAAGGAAATAGATAAAAAAACTAAAAATATGCTGAGATTGATATTGATTTTATCTCTTACTTTGTGATACAAAACGTAAAGCACTAATTCTTATTTATAATAACACTCCGTCATAATACTAACTAAATATTATGATTTTACTTTTCTTTGTTTTTCAGGTTATGATTTTGATTACGTTTTTGATTGGACCATTTTGAAGTACCAGCAATCACAAAAAAATGCCGTGCTACCTCCACTATCTGTAAGCATTTGATTTTTGGGCCATGTTCTTCCTGTATTTGAGGCAGAGGAATAGGGTCACTGATTGTTTTGCACATAGAATCTTCCTGTGCACCTAACTAATTTAAATTATGCCATATCACAGCCGGTTCCAGGAGCAAGTAGCAGTCGAGCAATCCCAATGGATATTGACAGCCATCAAGGTTGGTTGAATCCTTTTATGCATGTCAATGTTATCTTTAATTTATTAAGGATAGGATTATGGACAAATTAGATTTCTACTTTAATAAATGTTTTTTTTTTATTATCTGATTGGTATGTTTTAATATATATTCAGGGCATGTTAAGGAGCGTATTAGAGCAGGCGATGCGACTGGTTCTGGTGTTAAAAATCAGCTTAAATCATCAGGGGGTAAAAATTTGAGTAATGAGAATCCACTTGACAAAAATGTAAGCCATCTTATAAATTTAAACTTTTTTGGCTGTGGTGACAATTCTGTGATTGCACACTCTTATGTCTAAAATTGAACCAATCAGCGTGTACCAATTATTATTCTATTATTTTTTGTAGATTTATGGAGAAGCAAATATACCGTCTGCTTCATACTCTCCTGCTAGTACTTCGAAAAGAAACTCCTTGAAGCAATCTTTGTCTGCTGAAGCTTCCAACCATGGACCATCAAGTAACTGGATGTCATCTCTGCAGCACATATCTTCTGCTAAATGAATGTCAAATATGGTAATTTTCTATCTTTTTTCTTTCCATACTGAGATTTTTTGTGTAATACTTATCCTTGGCCATTTGTACTTTGTTGTATTTCCAGATATGAAGCTTTAAAGAAGATTCTATGCATCTTTTCTCAAGTGTTTGGTCAACAATATTGAAGTGCATTCTTGGAGACTGCAGATGTGCTATACAATCGACAGATTGCGTAGCTCCTATTTTGAGGCCATTTAGTATTGCTTCTTTCCTGAGGTGACTACAAATGATTGTGCGGTATTAAACAGACTTCCCAGGCTTGGCCCCTGTGCTGTACATAGATGTCAAATTTGGCACACAGCAATATTGTGTATTAATGTTTTCATGTAACATTAATTTGTGAAGTAATTGAGTTTCTCCAATATGTTACTTGATGATAATGATCCTTGCGCCATATAATAAGTGGCAACAGAGTTTGTTTTAAAACTTGAAAATTGTTTGTCAATATTATAAATTGCAAATGTATTTTCTGTTTCTTTTATTTGGATATCTTTGAGAACAGTATTTTAGTATTTGCTTCTCAATTTTTTTTCCTGGTTGTATTTGGTGTATATAATCGAAATGGTACTTTGCACCCACACATAATGTTAGGAAGCATCCGTAGGTAAAATTTCTTAGAATGAGACAGTTATGTAATCTGAAAGAGTTTCATATTTATCAATCGTTTTCATGTCAAGTATTTCAACTTCCTCGTGACATGATTTACCTTTCATGATGGTTAGTTGCACTCTCTTGTTATTCACCAGGTTATCGAAAGTGTAAGTTATTCTGATACTGAAGCAAACATTATGGCTGAAAGATCACTGAAATAATGATCCCTTTTGGTTATCAAAGGTAGTTATTGGTGCCTTGGCATCTATTTTTAACTTAAATGAATAAGATGTCGTACCCAAAAATCAATCAAGATTTGTGCCCCATCATCATTTGAAACTTTCTCATTTACTTTTGAACTCAAAGTTGTTGAAAAAACAAAGGAGAAACACTACAATACCCTGGCACCGTAAAAAATTGTAGTTTCATACAATTGACAGTAGTTGAAATACTAGAATGGCATTGTTGGAATAATTGGACATAGTTACCAGTAGTTGGAATAAAGATATTTCATGCTTCAGATTATCTTTGATTTTTGTTGACATTTATAAATTATATGGCTTCATTTTCATTTTTTTAATACATCTCTGATGCTCAAGAAACACTGTATGCTTGTAGGTATCACAGATTTGTCATTTTTCTAGGTTAATTTATACTGGAATTCCTGGGATGAAGTGAACAATATGGTCTTTTTAAACTGATGTATATTTCATGTTCCTGTGGTAGCTGGTAAATTTTACTGTGCAATTGGATTGCTCAATTATAGAAGTTCATGATTTTTACTTTTGCAGGACTTCTTTTTCCAATCAATATTGTCTGAAGGATGAAATTTGACAGACTCAATGATGCTGCTACTTCTGATAAATAATTCAGCATAACCACTCGCAGAGACTAGGTGAGAGAATGCATCATGTAAATATTGTCAATGCCTTACATACCAGTATCACTGAGCATGATGTGTCAATGTGGTTCATCATATGTTAATGGAAGTAGGTAGTTATTGACTTCAACAGGAGACATGACTACCTAGTAATGGTGCTTCAATTTAAGAATCTTGAATCGTTTTGCTGGCCCAAATAGTAATAATTAAATTTTGAATTACAGCTAAAGCTGACAAGATGAAAGATAGATTTATTTGTTTCTATTTAGTGGTGAGCCCATGCAAAATGTCATCTACCAGTGAAGTTTGCAAAGCTTTTGGTGCTGATATGGTTTTTTATCCGTATATATATGATACAAATTATTATATGATTCTCTAGTGTTCTGAAACTTGTATGTTTGATGTGAGCCTTGATTGTGATCAGTTTTGTGAAAAGAAGGAAGATTTACACTTTGAATTTCCATTGCTTTAGGACAACGAAAGCTTCGTAATTTTTGAAACTAGAGTTGCTCGTAATTTGAATGTTAGTTGGTAAAGCTCTATTGAGGAACATATATATATCCGTTTTCTTTTATTCAATCCATCATTTCTGCAAGGTTCCAAATTAATTTTTTAATCAATGGACATGACCTATTATCATTATTTTTGGTACTTGTGTGTACGAGTGTCCCAAAAAAAATCTCTACAAAGGGGCCATGCATCTGAAGGAACAGATAATTTTCATAGCCTGAACAAGATTTGGTTTCAATTGAACTGAATCTCATTCTTAATTGGGGTTTCCATGGACAAGTAAGACTACCTTTAACTTCTATGACCCCTCTCCCCATTTGTTCTAGTTCAGTGTAAATGCTTATTTTGTTACTGAATAATTTGTTTCATGTTTCCAACTATTTTCGAGCCACAGACCAACTGTACCAAAACATGGAGATCTTGAATGGAAACTATGAACTCGCAGATTTCATATGCAAGCTTATTCTGTATACTAAATCTTCTTAATTCAAGATCTCAATGTTTTGGTACAAGCAACGAACAAAATTATGTTGAAATATAAAGTAATATAGCAGGCATTTCCATGAGGCTGGTGTTTCAGTCATATATTGCCAAACTAATCCTGTTTGAGTTGTTCTTGTAAAATTCTGATGTGTCAAGTAATTCCCAGGCGAGTAAATGGAAATTGTGCTTGAAACACAGGAAATCAGCACCCGTGACGTGCACTTGGAATTTGATTAGTTGATTGCATAATGCTATCAGAATACCAGTAGCATTTACCTTTGAATAAGGTTTTGCCTATTTATGGGACTGTAGGTAAATGTTATTCAAATGATTATAATGTAATTTATGGCTAAAGATTTTTGCTGTGTTTTAAAAGCACGATATTATGGAGTTGAGATGTGGTACAGTTTTTTGTTTTGACAAAATTAGACTCCATTCACCAATTACATACACGGAGTTTATGAACTTGGCATGAAACTCTAAGTTAAGTTTCATTGTCTCTTTTTGCTATTTTTTTGTTGTTTTCTCTGTTGTACAAAATGATTTCTAATCTTCAAAATAACCACAAAATATAACTAAGATAACTTTGATTCATGATATACTAAAACATATATATATTAACTATTATAAAAAAATTATGGTGAAAAGGTAACTATTATAACTGTCCATATCATGTTTTTAATTTTTTTTTTCTCTTTTATTTTATTTTATAAATCGCTAATATTAACCACTGAATTAAATTATCGTTATAGTTACCATAATTATTATCATTATTATCGTAAGTATTACTATTATCACTATCATAACTTTTATTATTGTTATTATCAATGTTATTAGAATTAAACATGTGACTACACCAATTGAAAGTTCAATTGGATTGGGTCCATTTTAAAAAAATATACTATTGTTTAAAATTTTAATATAATAATACAATGTATGAGTCACGTTAATGAAAAACAAAATTATAGACATAAATTTATAAAATTAAAATTTCACTCAAGTAATATATATATATATATATATATATATATATATATATAAACAAACAAAAGATATGATATTTAAGTTTACTATTAACAAATAAATCCGTAACAATAACAAGTCTCTTAAAAAATCTACTAAATCAAAACACATATGTGCTCTAGTCAACCAGGTCAACCTTTTAACATGTTGGTTTTACAATTCGAAACAATTGATCCCGTTGGAACAACTATGTTGCTATCATTATTATTAATAACATGATTGTAAAATAGTGATGTTGGTGATCGCATTCTACAAATAATCATGACAGTAGCAACGAAACAAATTATAAAAATAATATATAATTATGACAAAAATTACGATAATAATAATACTTAACAGAATATTAAAATCTAAATAATTATATATTAAAATTTAAATAATTAATATTTAAATTTTTTATTGTTAATTATATACTATTTTAAATTATTTAACAATAATATAAACTAATTTTCAAACTAAAAATTATTTTAGTCTCTAAAATATCTTTAATTTAGTTTCCTATAACAACTAATTATTTTTGTTTTTATATTTAGTTTTATTCAATAATTTTATTGTAGTGAATGATTATTTTTTTAATACAAATAAATAATTAATAAAAGATATAACATACTATTTTCACTTATTTCTATATTATTATTTTTGTCTCTTTACTTATTATGAAATGAATTATTTTATTCCACTTTTATTTTCTTCTATTTTAAAATACCAAATAATTAAATATTTAGTTTTACTTTTTACATATTTAATTTTTTTCAACTTTCTTTTATTTCCAGTTCATTTGTTTTACCTAAGTGGTCTCACTCAGCCAAACACAAAAATAAATAAAAAATCTCGTAACCTATAAAAAATAAGGTGGTAATGTTAGTTACTTTTAATTTTCGAACATCATAAGAAAAATATTTGATTTTTTTTTATCAAATTTAAGTTTTAATTATTATGACATGGTTTTCTATTTAATATATGGCTAATTTTCCCAGCACCACCAATCAATTTTGATCTGCATCTTTTTTTTTAAATCCAAAATTCTCCTTCTCATTTTTTTTTGGATTTTCGCATTCAGAACTAGAAAAAGAAATTTTCAGATCTTAACGTTCAGAAGCCATTTATGTGTGTTTAAATAGGACGTTCAGAAGGCATTTATGTGTGTTTAAATAGGACTACAAAAGGTCATTTCTAGAAAATACATCTTAAATTTGGATTTATATATCTAAAACTGCTTTTTTTTTTTTTATATAGTGGATATAGATATTAGGAAGATTAAGGATAAAATAGATATTTACAGGATAGGTAACACGACACAGACACAGATACGTATAATCTCTAAAATGTACACGGTGACACAAATCTATATATTATATAATTATGAATTATATAAATTGACAATAGATATTTATATGCACAAGTATGTTTCAGAATTTTTTGGAGCAGGAAGATGTTTTTCATGACTGGTTCAAAATATTTTGTTTCTTATTTTTATAATCATAATAAAAAATTTTACAATAAATTTGAGATTTTAGAAAATTATTGTATTTGTCTTTTTTAAAATTGTGTTAGAATAGTGCTAAAATATTTATGAATTATATAAATTGACAATAAATATTTATGTGCACAAGTATGTTTCAGAATTTTTTTGGAGCAGTAAGAAGACTGGGTCAAAAAAATTTGTTTCTTATTTTTATAATCATAATAAAAATTTATACTATAAATTTGAGTTTTTTTGAAAATTATTGTATTTGTCCTCTTTAAAATTGTGTTAGAACAATGCTAAAATTGTCATAAATCCAACAAATATTTTTTGAATTGAAAACTTCACCTATAAGTACCCTATGAGTGTTGACACCGATATGTGTATCCGACATACCATTTAAGAGAAATGTCCAAGATTCATAAGTTGAATGTAAATCACAATTGATCTGGTGGAAGAAGAAGCAACCATAATATATTTATGTATTTCTACCCACTTATTTATATAATTAACATTTATATTTTTATTTATTTAAATTTTATTTTTTTATTATACTTTTTACTTTATTTTTTTTTTCTCTCGTGCAGGATTGTATGAAAGTAAATTAGGAAGAAAGAAATATGAATATTGAACGTTTATGGTATAATTGTAAGCCTATAAACCCCTGACGAAAAGAGGTGGGTTTTATTGTAGGCATGGGGGAAAAGCACAAAGAAGAGAAAAAAAGAGAAAGAGGCGATTCAATGGAAACCCAAAAGCAGAACAATAAAAAGCGGAAGCAAGTTTTCCCATACGGAAACTACAAGAGTTACTATGGATATCGAGTATTCTTCTTCTCTTTCATTTGTTAGCGTTTTTTTTATTGAGTTTAAGGTTGCCCATGTTCGATATTTTGTTAATTTGATGTTGTTTCAGATTGATCAAGGCATGGATGAAGATCCTCGATTGAAAGTGTTCAGAAAGGAGTGGTTTGAAGGGAAGGACTGTCTTGATATTGGCTGCAACAACGGGATAATCACTATACAGATTGGTAATTTTCTCCCTATTTCCTTAATATTTCTGTTTCAATGATTTATGCCTTCAACTAAGCTATCATTCAAATGGCTATAAGTTTGACTATTGCTGTAAAGTAAATAACTATTTGCATCTCATGCTCATTGCTTCTCCCCCACAGCACAGAAGTTTTGCTGCCGGAGCATTCTTGGACTTGACATTGATTCTGGTAAGATTCTAATCTTTTTTAATTTTTATTGCCTGCCTGATGGTATCTTGTGAGTTAAAATTCAGCTTTGTTCTGCATATGTTTCTTTCTTACCCTAGACGAATGCCAAACATAGCATAATTCTAATGTGTATGTCTTGAAATTAAAAATTGATATTGCTTTGCCATGAACAGTAAAAATAATGTTTATTTTTCTGTAGTTATTAGTGAAAACAGTCAATGGAAGCAGAAAACATTTCCTTAGGGCCTCAATTTTTGAATTGAATAGGGCTTAAACCAACTCAAACTATATTCTCCTTGCAACGGGACAGGTGGCTAATATGCAGTATACTTCTCTAGCAAAGTAACATTTATGATTTAAAATCAGCATAGAATGAAACAGTTAGTTAAAAAAATATATATTTAGAAATTGATTTAACTCTATCTCAAGGAGAAAAGAGGGTGTAAAGATGCTCTGAATTTTGTTTCTGGTATCAGTATTGGATACTTATCAGGAAGTTAGATAAGTTGTTTACAATTATGTCAATATCATATTCATGATTTAGAAACAGATAGTATTAAGTATAAACTCCTTACTCAACTTTTGAACTTGCCAATTGGGTAGTACCAATAATTTTTTTAATTGATTTTTTTATGCTCAATGCTAGATCGAGTTCAGGATGCATATTGGAATCTCAGGAAAGCTCTTAGATGGACCTCTACTGGGAATAAACCTGTGAAAGCCTCCAAACTTCAGGACAAGGATCGTGCTGATGATTCAGGCAACAGTGTTTCTGCCTTGTCTAATGAGACTAAGGAGATTTCAAAGAAACATTCTTCTTCAGAGCAAAGTGATCTGTTAACTATAGTTTCATTTAGACGAGAAAATTTTGTTCACAGTCGACATCCACCAGGAAAGAACTATGATACAATTCTTTGGTAAGTTACTGTGTTAGTTGTTGCCCCCTGTTTCACTTCCTGAAAAACATTTTTTGGGCTAAAACTTTTAAGGGGAGGGACTGAAGTAGGTAGAAATTTGTCATGCCTTATGCCCTATAGGAAAAGTCCTGTTCAAATTTGTTTGGATTTGATTTTTTTGTCCTTTCTAGTCCTTTCTACTCCTTTTTTTGGATTGACTTCCACTGGATAGTTGCTATTTATTGAAAATAATTTGGGCAATATCCGAGACCCAGAAGTTGTCTCCAGAGTTAGGTCAGGAGCGCTTTGGCTATGTTTTTCTAGTTAATGTGGGACATCCTAATACCCACCACTCACATCCACCAATGGATAACTAAAGGGTAAATTTTGCATGATTGGACATGTGTGGATTACCTAACATCAAGACTAGATATGTGTTCCATTGTTATCAGTATAGTTTGATTCATGATGCAATAATGATTTGATTCAAGTAGCTAGCAATATGAATCATTGAAAAAAATCACTGTGGTGTGGTTCTTGAATCGTACCATGAATCACAGGTGAATAACAAGTATCACTACATTACCATTTGATGAATTATGTGATTCTATGGCTGGTGAGTTGCGTACCAAACTAGGTCAGGTTATGCACGACCCAGCTCTGAAAAGACCAAGAAAATATAATATTATGTTCTCAACCCATTCTTTTTGACTTCTTTCTACTCTTCTTTGATCCTCCTCTTCTTGACTCTCATACCTTTCTTTGATACGTTTCTTTTGATATAGTAGCAACTACTTGAAGATGGTGATTTTTTTTACTTGTCTGTGGCCTGGAAATTGTAAATTTCAGAGGATGGTCTTTTCTTCTTTTCAAACACTAATGTGGTTAGCTACTATTCGTTATATTTTATCTTCATAGGTAAAACTCTTTAAATTATTCCCCCTAAATGTCAACTATACTAAGGAACCCTGGTGTGAGAAAACTTCTTACAGGGGAAGCTATGAGCAAGGGTCATTGTTCTCAGTCTTACCCTTGCATATGAAAACAATCTTTTACCGAATTCAAACTCATGCCAACCAGTGACCCTGGTGCAAGTTTACCGCAATGCCAGGTTTTGCCTCCTTCCTCCTAAATGTAGGCACCAGATTCAAAATAATTTGTGGAATTTGGGTCCATCAAACACTACCACTGTTTTGGCAGTTTTTGTAGATGCTGGTATCTGTCAAGTTTGGCATACCAATATTATATATTTTATTAAAAAATATATTAATTTGTATATTGTGTATGTTCCATAATTTTAATTTGGGTTGAATGTGTTTTTAGATTTATTTGTTTCAGTTATTGATTGTGAATTTGTACTTCTATGTCTTTGTTAGTTTATGGACTATATTTTATTATCAATCATGAATCTTACTATTCATGATACCGTTAAATTCACAATTGAGAAAATAGACATTCCAATTCTCCATTTGAATGTTGATTCAATTGCCATGTCTGGCACTATACTGATAGTGATATAATTCAGCCTCCAGCTAACTTGAAGGGAAAAATTTCCCAAGTGTTGTTATAAGTACTTTATGGCCATATTCCTAGTCTATGTGTGACATCTTAGCACTATCCTAATGGATATCTCATATTTTACTTTTTTGTTCTTAATGCTTGGATATTTTTGAAATTGCATTTTTAAGCATGATTACTCATTACTTTTATTGACCAAGCACTTGCATTTTCAATTATTAAGCTGCAGGAAGAAAGATATTCTCAAGTTGGTTTTGACTTAACCCTTTCTCTATAACAATATTACCCGAATATGTTTATTTTGATTTGTCTCCAATGTGCTGCTTAGGTTAAAATATAAGTTATCTTTCCATTGTAGTTTGAGTGTAACGAAGTGGATACATCTAAATTGGGGGGATGACGGCTTAATTACTTTATTTTCAGAGATTTGGGAACTGCTCCGACCTGTAAGTATTATCTCTTTTTATCATCCTATTGTTTTTCTTTCTACTATTTGTCTTGACCACCGAATATAAAAATGTTGAAAAAGAAACTGAAAAAGTATATATGGCTGCACATGATTTCTTCTGCAAACCTACTCCCAGCCCCTTCCTTTCTCTTTAACCTGGTAGTCATGGATGTTTTCTTCTACACTCTTTCTCAAGTTCCATCTCCTCACTCTACTCAGACTTTTTACTTTTTCTTTTTGTTCCAGCTTGGATTAATATTCTTTACTTCTTTTTATTTAATAATGCACATGATCTCCAGGAAACCAGCAAACCACCCAGTACCCACGCATCCCTACCTTTCTGTAACTATATTTTGTTGTATATGTAAAAAAACATTATTTCTTCTGTGCAGGGTGGCATTTTTGTGGTGGAACCTCAACCATGGAAGTCATATGAAAGCAATCGTAATGTATCAGAGGTGATAGTTTGCTAGCCTTCCTTTCTGTGATTATCATGTTAATATTATTAAAGGGGTACTGGGAAGTGTAAACTATAAACCTTTACATGCATACTTTGGCAAGCTTACTAAGTTTACACTAGTTATCTTTGATCTATTCTTGTAAAATCTCTGCATGGTCTGGAATCATTTTTGAAAGTGGAAAATGTTTTCTTGAAATAAACAAATCATTAGCTTCAATGGATGTATATTCTGTAATTCTGTTTTTATGTTAATGGAACAACTAATGCGTTATGAATTTGCTGATATTTTACTACTGTTCTTAAAAATTTCTTTAATCCTAGCTGGACAATGCTAAAAATAAGAAAGGGGCTATTGAATTATTTCATTTTTTCCATTATGCAGACCACTGCTGCCAACTACCGTAATATTACAATTCGTCCAGAACAGTTTCAGGAAATATTATTAGATAAGGTTTGCGTTGAATATTTATTTTGGAATACTACCTTCCTCTTTTGGTAACAAGCATTCCTGTTGTTGCATTGCCTATTTATCATGACTTTATTCAGATTCTAATGGCTGATGTTTAAATGACTCAGATTGGATTTCGAACTGTAGAAGACATCACTTCTGGTTTGACACTTAGCAAGACTGGTTTCAATAGACCAATTTTGGTTTTTCGCAAATGATCTGTGCAGAGTTAGTTGCACAGTCAATGTCATAATTTAGCTTTTGCTCCGCAGAGATGCGGCTGTTATATATTGAGATCAATGCTGGTTCTTACCGACAGCAATCTTGCATGCAGTGCAGATACTGTTCACGAAACAGTAGTAAAACAGATTTTGAGTTGAGGGGGTTGAATGTAGAGGAGGAAAATGCATATCCATGTATTTTTATCTTTTTGTGTAAATACGAATGGCTTTTATGGAGCTTTTAAAAGTGAGTAAACACTCAGAATACTTAAAAATTCACTCCACTTAATTTGATTTTTAAGCTAAGAAATGTGATGTAATTTCTCTTATGTTTTATAGATTGAAATTGAATGATTAAAGGATGTGTTATGTTTACAATTTTGTAAAATATCTGGATTGACTTTTAGAAATAATGGTAGCGTTTCTATTTTTCTCCAATGTCCTCTTGGAGTATTTATTCTAAAAATGAATCATGTTTATTTCAGTACTTTTCTTTTTTTAATTTAAATTTTTGTTTCTATTTAATTGTAATTTGTTAAGTTCAAGGGAATATTAGTATTTTTTATCAATTAAATATTTAATTAGTTTATCTATATATAAAATAATTATTGAATCGTTGCAAGTACTCATTGGGTATGCGTGTGTGCGCGCATTTGCATGCTCAGAAAAACTCACGTGAACGTGCACGTGCACAGAGGAGGGAGAGAATGACTAATGGTGCCTATGTGGATTTCAATTTAACCCTCATAAATAATAACCCTTTTTACAAGCTCACAACATTATCTTGCATACCAGATCACACAATTTTGTTATGGGCAACAAAGTTAAATAAAAGACTTAATTATATTTTGATTTTTTTTTCTTAATTTGAATTATAGAATTTAAATTTGATTCAAAATTTGAAAAAAATAATTATACATTTCATAAAATTGAATAAGTAGCTATCTAATACAGATTAGACATATATCTATATTTTGAATTATATAAAACGGAGATGTTTCTCTTAACTGGTTCAGAATAATTTGTTCCTTATTTTTTAATATAATAAAAATTTATATAATAAGTTTGAACTTTTAAAAAATTAAGGTATGTATTTTTTTTAAAATTATGTCAGATGTTAAAAATGTCAAAAATTAACAAATATTTTTTTAATGAAACACTTTACGATATACCGTATCAGCGTTTAGTGTGTCCGATTTAATTGCATTGTCTCATTAGCCTGATAAATCAGTAGTTAAAGGTGATAAGAAAGAAATGTATAGTAGTGAAAGCAGAAAAGTCAAATGTGTGAAGAAAAAGAAAAAGAAAGGATGAGAGGCTTTACTAAAAATTCAAAAACCAGGGTCCAAATGAATTATGGTCATAATTGCCTCATTACTTTTACTTTCAACGTTTTCTTCATCTCACCTCACTTCATAACGCTCGTCATTATTGCACTTCATGACGACTGCACCAATTCCTCTTATATCTTCTCTTCCATATTCTTCATTCTCCTCACACCATGGACCCTTCATTTCATGCTCCCGAGGCCTCTGATGAAGAAGAACTCACTTTGGATGACTTCCTCAATGATGCCAAAACAAAGAACAAAATTCAGCAGCTGGCTGCAATGGTTGGTGTTCACACTACAGAACCAGCGATTGTGCTCACTGAAGTAGTCAGAGCTCTCAAACTCTTCAACCATTACTATAATATTACTACTTCAAAATAATGTTTTAGTTCTTTTCCATAATCGCCTTCATGCTTTTTTTTTTTCTTTTGTTCATATGATATGCGACTTGCGTATTTTCTGTCATCCTTCTACCAAATAATACTTTCAGAATCTGTCTTTGGATCCTTCTTACTTTTCTTTAACTCTTCTCATCCCACTTAGATAACATCAAATCTTTCATCCTTCAATTCACTTTACAGTTTTAGGTTAAGTATATTTTTTGTGATAGTAATATAACGCTTCCTAATCCAAATTTTAGATTTCGGTTATAAGTATTTTACCAGTGTTTTTAAGATCTAACAAATAAATTTTCAACAGATTATCATCAACACCAACATCTTTCATCTTTCATACTGAAAATTTGTTTATCATAAGAATAAGAATAGTATGAATTCATTTCAATTATTTTCTATTGTTACAAAAACTTAAAAAAGTCTAAACTTTGGATTAGGAATAAAAACCACCTAAAAGTACATTCACGAAAATCATTAAATAAAAATCAATTTTAGAGATAAAAAATAATTAGTTGCTACACTGACTAAATTAGAAACAATTTTAAAGATTAAAAAATTATTTATTTTTAAATTAGTTTCTATTATTGATAAAATAATTTTTAAATTTGCATCTAATTAGCTACCAGGTTAAAATCTAAATAATTGATAGTTAAAATTCTAGTAGCTCCTTAGATATCAATTTAGAAACTATTTATCAATAATAGAAATTAATTATTTGTCTAATTTAATCACTATAGCAACTAATTATTTATCTCTAAAATTGATTTTTATTTTAATGATTTTCTTATCATTAAGAAACAAACATAATTAACCCTTTAATTTTTTTTATTTAGTGAAAGATTCATTTCATTATGTCCATGATTGGCGAGTTTGGAATGGAGGAAAATTAAATTAGAAAAAAAAAATCCAGGGAAAGAATGTAATATATATAACAAAAATGAAAAAAAAAGGGTATATTATTGACCAGTGTTTAAAAATTAGACTAATTCCATGAAACAGATAAATAAAAGGTGGTGGACTGAAAATTGTGATAAACAAAGTTGGTTGTTTAAAAATATTTTCAAAATGCAAAGCTAAAAATTGGTATAAAAGGTTGCTTCCACCATTTTGTTTTCTACTGTATATGTTTTTTATGGTGGTGTGTTCTAGTAACTGGGTCTAAGTTCCAGAATGAAGTCAAACCATCAATATCATAATTTCTTTATAAATATATATATATATATATATATATTAATTTTATATAATTTTTCTATTATATAAAAAATAAGATAATTAAAAAATTATTTATTATACATTATAAACATTTACAACTTAATTGTAGAATAAAAATAAGTATTTTTTTTTATATAAGTAGTAATCTATTTTCATTATCCTTTATTGTAAATCTTATAAAATATTATTAAGGATAAAGTGAGAAAATAATTTGAGTGGAAATCTTATTATACATTGTTATAAATGTTACAATATTATTGTATGTATTAAATAAGTAAAAAAAAAACACTAGTTTTCTAAGTATTAAACATCATTCTAAGTAATCTATTAAAACTAAGGGACACTAATATTAACTCATTTTACTAAATACGAAAATTAGTTAAAATTGTTTATTTCTTTTTTTCATTTAAAAATAATTTTATTAAAGTACATTTTATTAACTTGATTTAAAAATAAGAGTTATTGAGAATAGAATCATTGGTTTTTTTAGTAAGTGTGTATTATATGTTGGATGTGTTATATTATGGAGGTAGAGTTTTACTTTAAAGAAGGTGCTACTTTGGGATCATAATGATTTCTTGTTCCTTTTTAGGTAAAATTATTAGGCAATTTTAGGGTACAAGATCACTCAAGTAATTTTTAATATGAAGCTCAAGAACTGTCATTTTCATTATCATTCGTAAGGGATTATAAAATTTTGATCACACTTAAAATCTTTAAAATGTATTCTGGTGTTGATCTTGGCTTGAATGTTGCATCTCCATCTATTTACCATTTTTTTTACATTTAATCTTTTGGGGTTAATTATTTATTTTTCCAGTTAATCAATTTATCAACACGTTGGATTGATTATTATTTGATCTTAAGTACAAACTTAAGTAAATTATTATTTTATTTAAATATAAATTTTATGGTTTTTTGTTTATATTTATAATATTGTGTTATGAATATTGTTTTTTAAGAAAATGAACTAACTGGATTTTGTTGTTGTTGTATTATATAATAAAACTTTTCTGATAATTTTTTAGTGACATGTATTATAAATTCATTAAACCATTATTTCATTAATTGTTCACGAGATAAAAAGATATGTTAAAAAAGAGTAAATTAGCCACGTAAAATAGTGATTTATATCTTATACTTCGATTTTTTTTTATATATTATAGCACACTATCAAATTATATGTTTGAGTGACCTATTTTTATTTAATGATGCTTTTAATTATGTATATAACTAGAAATGTATTTAAAATCAGTACATATGATTTTTTTTTTGTTATTTTTCATAATTTATAGTTATTTACATTTTTTTACTTTATTTGTGTGAATTTATTGAGTACGATGTTTTGATTTTAGAGTATAAACTAGTGAGCATGGGCACGGTCATACGAAAATTTATTTTAAATTGTATGAATCTGATTAGAAAAATGTGATTTTGAAATATGAAAATAATGATGTTAATTAAATATTATTAATAATATTTATGATTATTTCGAACCTGATTAAAAATAATATGTCTATATATTTATTAATGGTATTTTAAAATATGATTCTTTAACTTTTGCTCATAATTTAGTAAAAATTGAATGTATGTTAAAATTTAGCAACATACTTTTTTAAAAAATTTATATAATTATTTGCTAATAATATACATATTTATGTTAACTATTTTAATAATTAAACTATATAAATAAAAAATAATGAAACAATAAAAATATCACTTTCAAAAGAAGTGAAATAGTATTAAAAAATTAAATAGTATCTAAATTACAAAAACAACAATTTTTTTCTTATAAATGAAATCAATAAATTAATATTAATTTCATAAATTCGTATTATTATAGGACAATTTATATTATTATATATAAATGTAAATAAGTGTAAAACTTAGTAGATATATAATTTTGAAAAACTGTCTTTGAAAATAATATTGGTGGTTGTGT
Source organism: Phaseolus vulgaris (assembly GCF_000499845.2). Taxonomy (NCBI): domain Eukaryota; kingdom Viridiplantae; phylum Streptophyta; class Magnoliopsida; order Fabales; family Fabaceae; genus Phaseolus; species Phaseolus vulgaris. The sequence goes on along the minus strand of NC_023758.2, from coordinate 47,788,160 downwards.
TTGTATTTTATAGTAGAAGGAGGTATAGCTTGAGTTAAGCGTAACAAAACCTGAATTTTCATCACATTAAAAGACTTCAAAAGATTAAAAATAAATTTATCTAACCACGAATTAATTCCCTGTTGTTAATCGGATAACTTTTCAGACAACTTTAACAGCATCAACTATGGTAAAATAAATAAATAAAAAAGCAAGAGATTAAAAATCGAATAATTTTATAAAGTGATATAATTTAATTGGCTAACACCGGAGTCCAAAATTTATAGAAGAGTGATGATCCATCTGAAATATTGGGAGTGAACAACGAACGGCAAAGTTTGTCAAAAGCTTTCTTCATTGTATTTAGACAAAGACATCTGCTACAGCTTACAGGGTCGGTGCTATTGTGTCATTATTACATTATCTACAAAATCTGATTTGAATATGATACATCTGATGCAAATATTTTCCTTCAAAGAATACTCTATTCCAACTCCTTTAGAAAATCAACATTATCTACAAAAACCTGCACATTTAGAGGTGGTAAAGCTAGTTAGTCACAAATGCTGATTAGTACGAATGAGCAACAAGGATTGAATTTCAAACCACATGATCATAAAAACATTGATATCATGTCATGAATTAACTATCCTATCATCAGTTCAGATTGCTAGTAAGAACATATGAATGATTTTATGTTTAACAGTGTCGAACAATCAAAATTTTTATGATCAAGTAGTTCAAGCTTTCATCTCTATTGCCATTTCTTCTAAATGAAGATAAAGTTGAATATACTGTAAAAATGGGCCTATTGTGTGAAGGGTGAGGGGGCATGTTAGTGATATAACTTAATCCTTTTAAGAGTGTTTGCCTTCGATAAGATATTAGAGCCTTTATCAACAAACAATCAAGTTCAATCCTTGTCTATTATACATAAGCTTTTTTTATCCAAGCCTCATTCATGAGCTTTCATTTTCTAGCTTAAGCCTTGGGAGACATTAAATAGCAAGATCAATTAGACATACCGACTTCCAACCATCAGGATCCAAGCATGCAGTAATTTTGGTGTTGATACCAGGTAATGGTCCAGGTTCACGAGTAATCTTTCCTCCAGATAGTTTAATCGCTTCTGCAGTTTTGTACACATCATCTGTGCCTACTGCAATCTGCAAATTGGCATAGAAGTTACAGATTTGATAGAAAATGAGAAAAAAGTTTAGAGAGAAAACAAAGTAGTGCGTGTCACTTTTTAGATAAATATAATATTGTTATTTCTCAAAAGTTGAATACAGCAGCACAAGTTCTTGTTCAACTGATTCCTGAGTCCTGACTACCTTACACATTCAGAATCAGAAAGGTGTGCAAAGAAAATCAACAGAAGAATTGTCTTTGGGTAGGTATGAAACAAGTCACTAAGAATCTACAACTGGTCAAGTACAGAGAGCTTGGGTAGTTAGTATGAGATCATACGTATTGTGCTGAAAAATTGAAGGTATGAAGTTAACTATGGATACGAAAACACAAGGTAACAATCATTTCAGTTAGCTTCTGTTTGTTCAAACTCTTTTACTGTTAGCGAGGATCGAGAAGAGATGATATGCGATTGTATTGCACTTTTAGAACAGCGGTTGTGAAGTGATTTGCGCTGAAACTCTTGCGTGCATCACAGGTTTCAACTTCTGCTTTATAATGGTGAGAAATGAGAAGAAATTTACGTTGACTTGTGGCTTATAAGCTTCATATAGCATAATCAATTACTTGAACCCATAATCGATTGAGTTTTATTTTTCTATTATAATCAATAATAAATAATTAAAATAATCTAAAAATAATAAATAATAACTATAATAAATGAAATCATTTTACTTTTCACTCATTTTCACTCTCAACTCATTCAAAGAATATCACGTTCCACTCTAATTCCCTTTCTTTCTTTCATTTTTACTTTCTCCCTTACAGAAAATAAAAGCTGATATAATAATTGTAGCAATGAAAACCTCTTCCACAGATCCCATAAAAAGAATTTGGGGAGGGAGAAACTTCTACTTACTTGAGCATAAGCATTTCCTTTATCGTATTCAGTGACTCCATAATTGTAAGTCAACTCCAGAACAGTGCTTTTATCTTCTGGACCATAACCCAGCATTGCTATGGTATACTGCCCAAAAGAAGGCCATCAAAGAAACACAGGTGAAATGAAGATAAGCACATGCCCTAAAGTATCAAATAAGGTGTTGTGAAACAATTTTGAGGCAGATAAAGCAAGCAAGACGAAAACCTCAAATTTATAAAGGAAACCATCATAAAAATCAGAAAAAAAAATTTCGGAAAGTTGCATTTGCAGATCATCAAATGTACTTGCAAAAATTTCACACACTCATAAACCTAAATTTAAACCATCTTAACTGTTAAATATAAGGTATATAATTTGCATATATTTCACAGAAAAAAAAAAAGTAAAGGGGAAGTCATCATACCTTGTATTCTGGATTGTCTCGAGTACGAAGCAGCTCCATACCAAATGCCTAAATGTTAAAAACGACACGACCTTAATTTTATGCAAAGGAAATAAGAAAACAGTAGAGTCTGAACCAACATAAACTACAAATGACCCTAACCTTCTCATAAAATTCTATGGAACGATTAAGATCACCCACTCGGAGCATTACTTGGCACAAGGGTTCAGGAGTTGGACCTCTTTCTATAAGTTCAAATTTGTAACCATCGGGGTCTTCAACAAATGCAATTACTGAACGCCCTCCCTTTACAGGACCAGGCTCTCTAGTTATTTTACCACCCTTAGCTCTTATTAGCTCCACTGCTTTTACAACCTAATAGAGAATCATACAAACAAAGAAATTCTAGCAATGTGGTCAAAAGGCCAATAGAGAAGAAATCCTACCAACTCAACAGGAAAGAACAACCTATGAGCACTACAAAGATGTTAAAAAAAAGGACCACAGAGGATGCTAAAGCTTGGAAAACTTACATCATCAACGGCAATACCAAAATGGCCAAATGCAGTTCCAATATCATACTTGTCAACTCCATAATCTGAAATGTTGTTAAACAAAAAAGCCAAAATCAATCGAAAACTCTCTTTGCATAAGCAGACATAGCTTACTCCAACAAAGAGCCAAAGTCCTATAATTATTACTAAAGGTCATTGAGTAGACTAGATTTTGCACATTTCAAGAGGAATACCATTATAAACACAGTGAGACCCTTACTATATGTCAGTTCAATAACAAAGTGTGAGTCTTCAGGCCCATATCCAAGAAAGGCATTAGTATATCTCTCCTCCGGTATGTCCCTCTTTCTGAGGAGCTTCATTCCAAGACACTCCGTATAAAACCTAAAATCACCAAGAGTAAACGCTCATCCATAAACCTTTTTATATCACAGATAAGCAGCTTTCAATCAATTAAGCTGAAGTTCTCTCATTTAGCTTCTTCTAAATTTACCTTAACTCATCTATGCTGATTTTTAACTTAAGGTAGAAACTTAATTAATTTTTTACCTTTTTTTTTCTCTCCTATAAGTGCTTATTGAAAAGTTTTATCCAAACAAGACCCAATTGGGATATATATATAAGACAGTGCATACTTTATGGTCCTGTCCAAGTCCCCAACTCGATACACAACGTGAAGCATTCTTCGATTGTCCTGCTTGACCCACTCAAGCACATTTTCCGGTGATGCAGCCGCGACAGATTGAGACACGTCCCCTGACGCCATGACTCTCACGGGATTACCATCTTGTCTCAGCACTCTGGAAGCCTTCAGGCCAAAACTATGGTACCGAGACACTGCACCCAAATCCAAAATTCAATTTCAAAGTGTTGAATCAGCACAAGTGGCAATTGAAGCAGCAATTGGGATTGAAAAAAGGCAACAAATACTCATCAATTGAAGTGACAGAAGAATATGAACTTACCAGAGAAAGAGAGACGGGGAGAAGGGTTGAAGAGAGGAAGAGAGGAAGGTGGAGAGATGGTGAGAGAGGAGAGAGTGGGTCGAATCGAAGAAGCCATGAGAACCACTCTCACCATTGGTGCTGTGTGTGGTGTGGATTAGGGAGAAGAGAAGAAAAGAGAAGCGGAGAATAATAGGTATTATATTGGTTCGGTAACTTAGCTTCTCAAATTTTGTTTCCTTTGTTCCATCATTTTTACTTTGCATTATTCCATTTCTCTGGAATTATTGTTACTTGATTCCTCTTTCTATTCCTTTTCCCTATCATTTGGGAGTTCGATGGAACGTTTCAAACTTCAAACCAAAAATAAATTAATCGTCTTCTACCAATTAAAATTTTATACAAATCTCCATTTTGATTTTCAAATGATTATGTTTTAAAAACACTACACCTAAAGATCATACTAAAAATATAAATATACTTTAAGAAATTTATTATTAAAAATTACTCTGTCTAATGAATATATAAATTGTTATAATATAAAATTCATAATAATTACATATTTTAAATATAATCTATCATATTATACAATTCATCACAAATTAATATTTAAATTGAATTTACAATGAATAATTTAAGTCATAATATAATATTTTCAATTATATAATATAAATATTTTATACATAATTGTAATTAATTAGTAAAGAAGAGTATGTTAGCATAAATTACTAATCAGTATAACTAAAACACTGAATAAATGTTAAAGAAATCAAACTTAATTAGTTAATATATGAGTTATTTCTAAACAGGGACGAGAATAGGTGTTATTCTTTAAATTATAAACTTAAATAAAAATTTAATTCTAAAATGTAAGTCAAACTAAATATATGACAAACTATCAATAAAAATCAATCTTTTTAAAAAAATCAAATAAATTATATGCAAAGTATATGTTTAAATAAATTTTATTTTCTTAAAAATATTTTCAATTCTAGAAATCTATATATATGTATATATATATAAATAAATATATGAAAAAAAATATAAATCATTTTTCAATTCTTAATAATTTTACTGTAGTAGTTTGATAAAAAAAAATCAAATAAAGATACTAACAGCATGTATTCTGATATCATAATATCTTATCCACCTAATAACTAAAATATTTGTATTCATTATTATTAATAACTAAGATACTTTACATATTTAAGATCATTGTGATTGAAAATTGAATTCTCGAGTGATTGAAAATACATTATATTTTTCAAAATGATAACAGTTAAATACCTATTTTTTTTTAAATTATGACAAATTAAAATTTTCAAAACATGCTTTAGACCCCTTTCTCGTTACTTTATTATCTCAACCTGCACACAGTAAATTTCCATCTTAATCTTTAGAGTTATAAATATCGATTACTTGATTTTAATTATTCAATATTTACTTTTAACCTTTAATTGATAAAGTTAAATTAAGTTTAACCCTTTTTAATATCCTTTACAAAATTAAAGGTTGAACAAATTATGTTTATAAGATCTAAAAGGACATTTATTTTGACCCAGAACACTGCCCCTTAGATTATCATCTTGACTATATGAGCTCAATAATAAAGGTGACATAGATACCTCATTCTACATGCACCGTTCAAAACCAATTTCATTTCATACTTTTGAAAAACTAACCCATGTTTAAATGAAAAATGAAAAATGAAAATGAAGGAATTTTTTATTTTTAAAAAATAATCAATAAATTAAATTAAAGAAGTTTTAAATTATTTATACATTTTGTTATATTATGAAATCAAAAATCTGAATAGACGGTCTAGCGGTCACTTAGTAAAAAAACAATGTTCACGTCACATCACAGAGTAGGAACATTAATCTCGATTAGGGATTATAAAGTGGGATTAAACGTCAATTAGATTTTGTTTAATCATTCTGACAGGATAAGATTCACTAAAACGGTATAAATAAGAGAAAACTTTCATAGTGAAATGTAATGTTATTTTGAATTTTGAATTAAACTACCAAAATTGACCTCCTCTAACTTGAGTGTCAGAGGATCTTTGTAGATACTCTTACCCTCTCGGACATCCAAGAAGAACACTTATAATTAAAGAGAAGACAAAAACATCTTTGCAGGTATCCCACCTGGACACCCAAAGAGAACAGTTAAAATTAAAGAGAAGACAAAAATAATTCGATTGAAGACATTCGGTATTGGATAAATTGTAATAACACATTTTTTGGGGACTGAGGATATTATGGGAAATGATTATTTTCTTTACGCATTTCATTTTTTTTTTCCTTATATTGAAAGTGATATGTTTTCTCACTTTCTTTATTATCTTATAAGAGAAATGTTTCTTTATGTGCATTTGCAGCAATTACTTTTCGTTCTAAAATTCCTCAAACTACTGAACTCTAAAGAACAAATCATTACTTTAGAAGATGAAAATTAGTTCTTAAATTATATTATAGTTTCTAAGTGAGTTTTAAACTTAATTTTTATTTTTATTTGCTTAAGAAATGTTGTTTTCATTTTTAGTATTACGTGTTACTATTTAATTACTTATGGGTTGAATAAAGTGTCAAATGACTATTTTAAGTGACGCCTACTAATATCTTAGATATAACTAGTAAAATAAATATTATTTAACTATCTTAAAATGAATGTGAGAACAAATGGTGATTTTTAAATTTTGAAGGGATAAAAAAATTATACATAGATTAAAATAAAAATTCATGCATTTTATAAAGATTAAAAACATTGATTTAAATACCACAGGAATAAAAAAATAAAACTTTTCATAAAAATAAAAAATTAAAACTTATTTATTTTACCTAAACTAAAAACATATTTAAGTCAAAATAGTAAAAATATTCTTAAATTATATTTAATTGGTCATGTTAATATATATTTGTTTTTTTTTATGAAATAGCTTTTAAGTCATTCCTTAGGTTAGGTGAGAAAAGGCTACATTATATATATATATATATATATATATATATATAATAATAATAATAATAATAATAATAATAATAATAAATATATGTATTATTTAATTTTAAATATTACAAAAATATGCTAAAAATTCTCTTTCAAAATGAACTTTTTCATATTAATTATTTAGAGATAGATTTCACTAAATAAAATGTAGTGTAAATAATGAGTGATGAATTGTTCGATTTTCAATAATAACAAAGAAAAAAACACATGAACAACATTGAAGAAAAGAATTTTATTAATATCTATAGTCTATCCAAAACATTTACTCAGAATGTGTGTATGGTCTAAGTTTATAAAGTCTTTTTATAAATATATATATATATATATATATATATATACCTTATACTAAAGAGTAACCGAAAATCGTTCAAAAAATAAAATTATCAAGTCAATTATCGAACACAAATTAGACTGTAAAATTCATTTTAATATTATTAGATTATCTCCAATAGATATTTTATTCTCCTTCACATCAGATGGTCTAATTAGACTGTTTGACTAAACTCTCCAATAGACGATTTGTGTATATGATTTAGGTCAATCATTACAATTCTCTACCTTGATTTCAAATCATGGGAGAGCTATCAACTTCAACTTTCTTTCGTCTCAAATGAAAAATTAACTAGCTTCATACACTATCTGAATCTCAATCTTGGTAAAATTTTTGTAAATATATCTAGTGAATTTTCTTATTAAACTATCTTATTGATCTTGACCACCTCAAACTCAATAATGTCTCACGAAATGTATTATGATGTATATGTGTTTCATCCTCTCATGGTAATTTTGATTAGCTATAGATGTATGTCACTTTGATTGTTACAATGAAGAGTTCAACTCATCCCCTTCAATTTCAGTATCTCATCTACCCCTTTTGTGAACGCAATACATTTTGTATGAGTTGTAGATAAAGTCACCGCTAATTGTATACTATATTTATAGTAAACTACATAATCAATGTCCAGATACCCTTCTATAACAATTTTATGAAAGGTAGATAACTATATACCAAACAAGACAATATTGTTCTTCTAAATATTTCAGCACCCACCTTAAAACCTTTTAATGAGTTTGTCTAGGTTCTCTCATATATCGACTAACAATACTAAGACTATGAACCATATCTATGCATAATGTTACCAACTCCATTAGCATAATGTAATATTCATCTTCCTTTTTTTTCTCCAGTACTTGAATCTTGAGCAAATATCCCAGAAGTATTTCTATAATTCCAAATCTTTCAACCACATTCTATAAACACCAGACAAACAAAGCATCACAAGTGTATGATCCCTATAAATATTCATTCGTAATATACGTCTCGTATCGGGAGACCAAAATCATTCATCTCGAAGTTACTTTAAAAGTTTAAACTCCTCCAATTCATCTTTTTATTGGTAGGTATAAGGATGTCTACACCAATTGTCATTATTTAGACAAAGCTGGTTGTGTCAGTACATTTATTGTGGAGGACTTCTTCAACCAATCCAACAAAATTTATCAATTCACGACTTTCTATTTCAATTTCGATTTCTCTGTTTCATAAACTACCCTTCTTTGTCCAAAAAAAATAGAAACCTTCTTAAATTAGCACAAACGTAATTGGTTGTGTTCCTCAGTCTTTTGTCTCTCTTTCTTTCGGAAATTGCTGATTGTTTCTACCTCTATTCATAGTCTCGTAATTGCTGATTGGTTGATAAATAGCACTTGCTGTGATTCTCAGGTGTTGTAGATTGAAACAACCATAAAAAAGTGTTTTGTTAGACAACTTTAACTTATAGTGGTTTGGTTTCCAACGATATGGAAGCTTCACCTAAAGTAACTACTCCATTGAGGAGAATTTGCACTGGAAGAATCTCACAAATTTTTTCCTCTCGCGATATTTTGACATACATTTCATTTATTCGGTTTGATGCTGTTAATTGTTTCATTGAACTTAGTTAATTGAGTTGATGGTTCTTCTTTCAAATAAATTTATATCTATGATATAATATATCAGATAATACATTTCCATAACTTTCAAATGAGAATATTTATTCTCAACTTATATTTTCCAAGAAAAGTAAAATAAAATTACAGAAAACAAACATCTTTCAAACACTGAGGGTTCACAAATGAAATGATATCAACGAAAGGAATGATTTATTGTGGTATATTATAATACAAGGATATGAAATAATTTAAAAGCAATAATTTAATATTATAGATAGATAGATAGATATATAGATATAATAGGTTAAAGTTTTGATAAATCAATATTGCCATTAACGTATGTATATATTATAAAGTAAAGGTGGAAAGTAGTAATTTGAGTTATTGAACCAATATATGGTTGAGTTGAAAATTTATTTATTTATTAATTAGAAAACAAAAGAGTGAGAGTATTAAGAATAATAATAATCTAAATGCTATATCTTTAAAGACATTTGTTATAATTTTAATAATTTATAGTATGCATTAAAAAAAATATTTATTGTGAATTTTAATTATATATAGAAGAAATATTTATGAAGCGCTATACATGGACTAAAATACCAATTAATAAAGTATTAACCATTTATACATAAAATCCCATATCTGGATAGAAAAAATTGATTTAACATTCAAAATAAAAACCAGCTTAAATAAATCAACATTAAAATAAAAATAAGATTAAATTAAATCCTTAAATAAATTATTTATCACTAAATTTCTCCATTTAATTGTGAATTTTATGCTATGAGATAGTTTTGAATTAACTTACGCTCAACCAATTCACAAGAACAAACTAATGTTTAAATTAGATTAATTAAATATGTTAATTGATTTTATGTATCATTATTTAAAATGCATTTTAAAAAAACAGATATAAACCATATCACATGGTTCGACAATAGTTGACTATTTCAAAATAAAATAGAATGCATTGACGAATGCAGCCTCCATATTAGAAAAATGATGAATTTTTGATTGGTAAGTTGTCACAAATTATATATTCACGTAATTTATATGACTGAGATAAGATAAGATTGACCATTCAGTTTGATAATTCCACACTCTGACTCTCACTCTTATCATTTTTTATCTTAATCTATATTTCCACTGCTAATGATTTAAACTTAATTAATTAATTATTCCTTAATATATTTGTTTGTGAAAGGGAAAAAATAGCATATTTTATTCTGGCAGCATTAAATTAGAGTTGTTTCCTTTCGTAGTTGCGCATTAACTGTGTTTACGAAATCTGAGGATCCGTTGATGGGTTAAATTGGTACTATCTGTTCACAACTCATGTTGTGTGTGATGTCATTTGAGGTTATCCATTAGAGACACTTAACATAATTGATTCAGAAAAGAAAATGAATTTTTCTTATGAATTTTTAATGTCCTTTTGCCAAAATACCATTTATGATTTTAATTCTTAAAATGTCTCATTCTTTTTCCTATACACATTTGGAGAAATAAAAAGTTCAATTATTAGTGTCCTTTAGTGTTTAGGGTGAAAAAAACAAATTATTAATGACAAACTAAATATTTATTTATATATAGAAATAAATAAAGAATATTATTTTATTGGAAATGAAAACATTAATGAGTGGGGTAGGAAGAAAAGAATGAATAGTAATTTAGTAAACGTTGTATTTTAGTATATTAATTTAAATAAAATAAAATAAAATAAAAAAGAGTTACCTTTTGATGAGTTGGGTTGGGGCGTTGACTAGGACATCCTTATAAGAGTCATATGAAGTGGAACTGTGTGTGTTGTGTTGTGTTGTGTTGAGCTCTGTTCTGAAACACTAACACAAATTCAGAGATAGAGAAATGGCAGGTGGAGGAGTAGAAAGTGGAGCACCAGGGAAAAGGGCTCACCTTTACGAGCACAGATTCACTCACTATTTCGCTTTTACATGTTTCGTTGGGGCCCTTGGCGGTTCTCTCTTTGGCTATGATCTTGGTGTTTCAGGTTCTTCTTCCTCTGTTCATGTTTCTGTTCTGACATCACTTTCACATGCTCTGTTCTGCCAAATTATGTTACTTTTTCTTCTTTATCTGTTTCATCGGTTTCTCTTTTAGATTCACCACACCTCTTCGTTGCATTAAAGAAAAGTAACAACAAAAATCTAATTACTTGACGATGATGCATTGGTACTCGAAGTATAAACTTGTGAAGAATTTAATATAACGATCGTGAAAAAAGGGGGTTTTGATTTGATTTTGATTTATTGTTGAAACATGCGTATAGTGTGTATTGATTTTGACTCCAAAACTTTGCCGGGGATAGCCGCTGGAATTTAGTATTCTCTGAATTCATGATACCCTGCAATTATTCAGGGTATTAAACAAACACTGTTTTTGCATTGCTTCTTTTACTTTATTTTTTGTTATTCCATTGTGTTTTTAGTAGTATTATTGGTTTTTAATTTGTCTATGTGTTAATTCATGTTTTCACATTTTACTTTGTTAGAATTGAATTCGTTTTTTCTTGGACATGTCTTCCATGGGCTAGGGATGTTCCCAAAACTAAACTGAACTTTGTTTTGAAGTTCAGTTTTTTGAAAAGATTGCTGTAAAAATGGTTTGGTGAACTGTTATAAAACTGAATTATCAATTTTCATCTTCAATGTTTGATTAAACAAACTATCTACTTTTGTTGTGTACAAGCAATGAAGTTGCATATGTCTGAAAGCTTACGTTGAACTATGATATGACATGACCGCTTACAAATTTGCTGCAGCTTCTGTTCAGATCTATATCTGTCTTACTCCATGAAGATAAATGGTTGAGAATAATGTTTAAAACATGAGAATTAACTATTTTTTAATTTTAAAAATAAAAGAACAAAGTCGTATAATTTTGAAAACAAATTCGAAAATTCAGTGAAACACGAGCCAACACAAATAAAAAATCAGATTACAGAAGATAAATCAATAGCCACGAAAGAGACGACAACATCTGTTGAACTTTTGTGAAATTAATTTTGATACTAAACGCAAAGACCCGTAATCAGATTTGGTTTCTTAATTTTCAGTTGAAGTGGTATTATTACCTCCCCTGCATTTTTTTATTACATCAAAGTAAGTTGAGAATAAAAAATTTAGTTGTGATGGTGTGGTGTCAGGTGGGGTGACTTCAATGGACGATTTCTTGAAGGAATTCTTCCCAGACGTGTTCAAAAGGAAGCAGGAGCATCAGAATGAAACAGACTATTGTAAATATGACAACCAAGTGCTGACACTGTTTACATCATCTCTTTATATCTCAGCACTGATCATGACATTCTTTGCTTCCCCCTTAACAAGGAAGAAGGGAAGAAAGGCCAGTATCATAGCAGGAGCCCTTAGCTTTCTAGCAGGGGCAATCCTCAATGCAGCAGCCAAGAACATTGCAATGCTAATCATTGGCAGGGTTCTTCTTGGTGGAGGCATTGGCTTTGGTAATCAAGTAAGTCAAATGCTCCAAAACTAAACCCATCAACCCTCACTTTAGTCCTCAGATTACAAGACTCATTTCAGTCCCAATTTTATAAATTTTACTTTAGTCACTCATTTCATTCTTTTCTAATTGTTTCTGAATGGATTTCCAAGCATGCATATGATAGTTATAGAGAAACATTATTCTTAATGGTGCATTCAATTGTGTAGGCTGTTCCATTGTATCTTTCGGAAATGGCTCCAGCAAAGAACCGAGGAGCAGTGAACCAACTGTTTCAGTTCACAACTTGTGCTGGAATCTTAATTGCAAACCTAGTGAATTACTTTACCAACAAAATCCATCCGCATGGATGGAGGATATCGCTGGGTTTGGCAGGTGTTCCGGCAGTTCTTATGCTCATTGGTGGTCTTCTCTGTGCTGAGACACCTAACAGCCTTGTGGAGCAAGGAAAGTTGGATGAAGCAAGAAAAGTATTGGAAAGAGTTAGAGGTACGAAGAATGTTGATGCTGAATTTGAAGATCTTAAGGAAGCAAGTGAAGAAGCAAGAGCTATCAAGAGCCCATTTAAGACACTCCTGAGGAGGAAGTATAGGCCACAACTGATCATAGGTGCCTTGGGGATTCCAGCATTCCAGCAGCTAACTGGCAATAACTCCATCCTCTTCTATGCCCCTGTCATTTTCCAGAGCTTGGGATTTGGTGCTAATGCTGCTCTCTTTTCATCTTTTATTACCAATGGGGCTCTTCTTGTTGCCACTGTGATCTCAATGTTTTTGGTTGACAAGTTTGGTAGAAGAAAATTCTTTCTGGAAGCTGGATTTGAAATGATATGCTGCATGGTAACTACTTGTTCAAGCTTTAGTTTTATCAAACAAATGCAACGCTTTTAATGGAATTGCTTATTGGACCTTTTTTTATTGCTTTGCAGATTATTACAGCTGTGGTTTTGGCTCTGGAGTTTGGACATGGCAAAGAACTTGGGAAAGGAATCAGTGCCTTTCTGGTTATTGTGATTTTCTTGTTCGTATTGGCATATGGAAGATCTTGGGGTCCTCTTGGGTGGTTGGTTCCCAGTGAGCTATTCCCATTGGAGATAAGATCAGCTGCACAGAGTATTGTGGTGTGTGTGAACATGATCTTCACTGCACTTGTTGCTCAGTTGTTCCTCATGTCACTTTGCCACCTCAAATATGGAATCTTCTTGCTCTTTGCTGGCTTAATTATCTTCATGAGTTGCTTCGTTTTCTTCCTTTTGCCGGAAACAAAGAAGGTCCCAATTGAGGAAATTTATCTTCTTTTTGAAAACCATTGGTTCTGGAAGCACATCATAAGATCGGACCAAGACCAAAAGACATCAAACTGGAAACCAGTAACTACAATATAAAACTGTCAACAGAATAGATTGAACAAGAATATATGTCTTGTCTTTCTCTTTTAGCTATTTGTTTCTTACTTACATTATCAAAGAATTAAGTGTATTATGTTATTGCTTTGAAAATATAATTTGTTGCTCTTAAAATTGTCCACAGTATACTATATAAAGACCATTACGATAATACTTAGAGCAATGGCAAGATATAAAATGAAACAAAAGGATTTTATTTGATTCATTATGCCTAGTGATTTATGACTACCAATAAGACCCGTTATACTTGGAGTGAGACAAGTACTATTTCTTTAGCATGGTTGCCACTCCTTTCCTTGTGGAATAAAGTTATATAGAATTTGATTCAACACTTTTTAATTTTTTTAGATGAAAGAATTATTATTTTATAAGTTAAATGTTTAACTTTTAGATTTTAAATAATTATACAAAATAAAATACTATTATTATTAAGCATATAATGTGAAACTAGAATTAGTAAGCATGAATTGTATTAAATTAAATTCTCTCAACCAATATAATTGTATAAAAGAAGAAAGGAAAAAAATAATTAATATAATGCTATGTTACTATATAATTTAAAAACATATTAAAATTAAATAAATATGAAATATTTTTTTATTAAACCTTATAAATATTTACAAAATTTATCCAATTATTTATAAATTTAGTCCTTATATATTATCAGGATAAAATAATGTAAATAATTTAATTAAGAAAAACATATTTTAAATGTCAAAAATAATTATATGATTAAAATTAATTATTTAAATATATTGTATTTTGGAATTTATTTTTTAATTTTATAAAATAATAACTTTATAACTAATCACCTTTCAATATTAATTTATATTCATTCTCATTAAAATAAAATAAAAAATATTTTAATAATTCGCAATACTATTCAATTAATTTTTTCTATCACATCAATTAAATTTATTTCTATTTTTCTTCTCACTTTTTACTTAATTTTTCTTAATCCAAAAAAATCCACTTAATCCAAACGATTTACGTCAATAAAATATACTGTACCTTCATAGCATCTAGATGGATATCTACGAAAGAGTGTTATAATAAATAAAAAAATCATTTTAATATAAGTCTTATATATATATTGATTATTTAAATTAAAAAAATTATTTATAAATTGAAGAAAATTATTTATATGAATAGATTTTTATACTTTATAAATACCTCTTTTTTAATTGAGAATCATATTAAAATAATAATTTTTTAAAAAATATAAACGAATCTCATTATGAATACAATAAACAATCAAGGATGTTTATTTTTAAAACTTGAAGATATTAAATTTTTTTTGAAGAGTTACTCGTAAAGTGAAGAAAATTATTTATATAACCAACATTTTATAATTACAAAACTCAAACAATTTTTTTGTTCAGTTAAGTTTTTGTCCTACACTGAATAAATTTAAATTTTGTTTTGAAAAGCAAAGGAATCTTATTAGTGGTTTAAAGAAGAGAGAATTGTAGCAGAAAGTGTGCCAAATTTGTTTTTAGAAGCAATGGAATTTTATTAGTGGTTTAAGAATGCCAGAATTTAGAACAAAGTGTAACCACTGATTCTAACCCATAAAGCAAAGATAAATACAGAAAATTTTAGTTATATCACTAAATTTCAAACTAACTTTAAAGTACTTATATTATATAAGAAATATATTAAAATTATATTATAAAGTAGTTATTTTTTTAGGTAGGAAATTTCATATTCTGCATTTCTTCTTTTCTTGAATCTTGATGGAAAATTTTGTTTGACATTTCTGTGAATAGTAAACAACACACTTCATACCTCCTTATAATAATATAATAATATTTTAAATTAAAAAATAAAATAAATATTATTAAAATATTAATTTGTTATTATGTTATATATATGATTTTACTGTATACAGTTTTAACATATCATCACTCTCTTTTTTAAAGGTGTATTTCCCTACTAACAAGTTAAAGAATTATACTTCACTCATCACAAAATACCTTTTATTTTTGTATTTACAAATTACAATTGATTTTTTAGAATGTTTATCTGTTTTAATTTTTCATCTTTTATCTCTATCTAAATTTAAATTTTTACAATATTTTAAATAATCGATAATTGAAAAACAACCGTATATCACAATTTAAATTAAGATTTAATAGTTATAAACTTTCATTATAAAACTTATCACAACATGAAATGCACCAATGAACAAAAACCTACTCATGTTTAAGAATCTCAATTAAAATCTTTATAAAATCAAATTTCTAACTAGAATAAGTTGTTAACAAATTGTGACTTTTAGGTAGAAAAAATAATTATATCTAAGTAATTTTAGAAAAAAAAATGAATAATGGAATCCCTATATTATATATATTGGTATGGATTAATTTAATTTTAATTAACTATGAAAATCTTTAAAACTAACCGAAGTAAAATCAATTAAATATTATTAATTCATTTTTATTTTTATTTTTTCAGTTCGAGCAATCCAATCAGTCCAAAATACTATTGTTTTAACAGAACATATATGTTATTTATAAAAATTAACAGTTAAGTATAATAAATAATTTAGATGAGTATTTAAATAAGGGTAACGTTTTAGATCTTTACTATGAGACTCGGACACACGTATAAGTGTCGACACGACATTTATCGTGAAGTGTTCAATTTAAAAAAATTTGTTGGATTTTTGAAAATTTTAACACGGTTCTAACACAATTTTAAAAGGTATAAATACAATAATTTTCTAAAAACTCAAATTTATTATATAAATTTTTATTATGATTATAAAAATAAGAAACAAATTCTTTTGAACCAGTCATGAAAAATATCTTCCTGCTCCCAAAAGAATCTGAAACATACTTTTGCACATAAATATTTATTTTCAATTTATATAATTCAAAATTATAAAATATATAAATCTGTATCCCCGTGTCCTGCATTTTAGAGATTATACATATCTCCGTGTCTCTGTGGGTCAGTGCTCGTTTCTATGTTACATAAGTGTAAAGTGCTCGTATCTATGTTACATAGGTGTAAAGTGCTTTTATATTTCCAATAACAGGTTTATTAAGATTAATGTAACGTACCATTTTTATATTATATTGTATTTTATATATTTATCTGTATATAATTATTTAAGACGTGTCTATTATTAAATTATTACTATTTTTTCGCTTTTTTCTCCAATATCATACAATGTTTCGTACTAATATTATTTAGCTTTTACTTATATTTAAAAAATTATTTAAAGCTTGCAAATATGTTATTTTAAATTATGGAAACGAGTAAAAGCTATAGTGTTTTCAATTTTTATTTTATGATATCTGTTTCATTAAATTTATTAAAAAAAATTCTTTAAATTCATTAGAAATTATTTTATACATAAAACTTTCCAAATATAATTCAAGTGTGATACAATCCAAATTTGATATAGTTATAAGTGCTTTGAATTAGATACATCCTCCACATTAAATTGTATTTTTTAAATTAAATCAACTCAACATATTCAATATTAACTTTTTCTGGTTTTATTCTTCATATTTAAGTTTAAAACAAATTTGGCTTCAAATAAACCAATATGTTATAATTCCATAAATAGTTTATCTCTTCAACGACTTTAGGATTTACATTATACTATTTAGTATATAAACTAAAATATACTTATACTATTAATTAACAATTAATTTCAATTATTAGAATTCAACATATCCTTTTCCACATATGATAACAGAGAAACAAAGCAATTTGAAAAAGATATGCATGAAGAAATATTTTCTTCCAATTCTGTAATCTATATTTCATATTTTATATGCTTTTTAAGTATTAACTATTTTAGATGAATTAACAACAGAATTACCTACTAGTTGTTAATATATCCCTGTTTGTATCTGTTACTGTTACCAATTTTCTTTTTCTAATGGCTGTAAACTGTTATTTACTCTGAAGCTCTAATATATATATAGTGAAAGTTGGTGGAGCTTTTTGTATTCAGAAAAGGAAGAGTGAAAGTTGTGACAGAGAGAGCAATGGCAGGGGGAATAGTAGAAGGAGGAGAACGTGGGAAAAGGGCTCATCTCTATAACCACAAATTCACTATCTATTTTGCCTTCACATGCATTGTTGGGGCACTTGGTGGTTCACTTTTTGGCTATGATCTTGGTGTTTCAGGTTAATCTTCTCTCATTTTTATATTTATTTTAAAAAAATTTAAATACCAAATATGTTTTTAAAAAAATATGAGATGATTACACTGTGTCTTTTGTTCTAATGGAATTGGTCACTATGAGGCATTAGAAAGTAGAAAATTCAGAAAATCATTGGAAGAAAAGTTTGTGATGTTATGGGTGTGTTGTTCTTTTCATGGTGTCTGAAAGTACGTTGAGAATGAGAAATTTAGATGTGATGTTGTGATGTGTCAGGTGGGGTAACTTCCATGGATGATTTTCTGAAGGAATTCTTCCCAGACGTGTACATGAGGAAGAACATGCATCAGAATGAGACCGACTACTGCAAATATGACAACCAAGTCCTCACACTGTTCACATCATCTCTTTATATCTCAGCACTGTTCATGACATTCTTTGCTTCCTCCTTAACAAGGAAGAAGGGAAGAAAAGCCAGCATCATAGTGGGAGCCCTTAGCTTTCTAGCAGGGGCAATCCTCAATGCAGCAGCCAAGAACATTCCAATGCTAATCATTGGCAGGATCCTTCTTGGTGGAGGCATTGGCTTTGGTAACCAAGTAAGTCAAATACTCCATTCACCTTATTAAAGTCATTTTAATTTTCAATATAATAAGTGGATACAAACTTCATAATAATGTTTGTAATTATAGTTTCAACTTTGCTTCTTGTTTCTGACTCGATATGTAACATGCATAGGTTACTTATAAAGAAATATTATTCTTAATGGTGCATTCAAATGTGTAGGCTGTTCCATTGTATCTTTCGGAAATGGCTCCAGCTAAGAATCGAGGAGCAGTGAACCAACTGTTTCAGTTCACAACTTGTGCTGGAATCTTAATTGCAAACCTAGTGAATTATTTTACCAACAACATCCATCCGCATGGATGGAGGATATCGCTGGGTTTGGCAGGTGTTCCGGCAGTTCTTATGCTCATTGGTGGTATTCTCTGTGCTGAGACACCTAACAGCCTTGTGGAGCAAGGAAAGTTGGATGAAGCAAGAAAAGTATTGGAAAAAGTTAGAGGCACGAAGGATGTTGATGCTGAATTTGAAGATCTTAAGGAAGCAAGTGAAGAAGCAAGAGCTGTGAAGAGCCCATTTAGGACACTCCTGAGGAGAAAGTATAGGCCACAACTGATCATAGGTGCCTTGGGGATTCCAGCATTCCAGCAGCTAACTGGCAATAACTCCATCCTCTTCTATGCCCCTGTCATTTTCCAGAGCTTGGGGTTTGGTGCTAATGCTGCTCTCTTTTCATCTTTTATCACCAATGGGGCTCTTCTTGTTGCCACTGTGATCTCAATGTTTTTGGTTGACAAGTTTGGTAGAAGAAAATTCTTCCTGGAAGCTGGATTTGAAATGATATGCTGCATGGTAACTACTTGTTCAAGCTTTAGTTTTATCAAACAAATGCAACGCTTTTAATGGAATTGCTTATTGGACTTTTTTAAATTGCTTTGCAGATTATTACGGCTTCAGTTTTGGCTGTGGATTTTGGACACGGGAAAGAACTTGGGAAAGGAATCAGTGCTCTTCTGGTGGTTGTGATTTTCTTGTTCGTATTGGCATATGGAAGATCTTGGGGTCCCCTTGGGTGGTTGGTTCCCAGTGAGCTATTCCCATTGGAGATAAGGTCAGCTGCACAGAGTATTGTGGTGTGTGTCAACATGATCTTCACTGCAATTGTTGCTCAGTTGTTCCTCATGTCACTTTGCCACCTCAAATATGGAATCTTCTTGCTCTTTGCTGGCTTAATTATCCTCATGAGTTGCTTCGTTTTCTTCCTTTTGCCGGAAACAAAGAAGGTCCCAATTGAGGAAATTTATCTTCTTTTTGAAAACCATTGGTTCTGGAAGAATGTTATAACTGACGACCAAAATGTATCAGACGGGAGGCCAGTGGCAACTGTTTAAAACTTTACGCGTAGTTTCCTTTAGATTGTTTTTTTTTTCTTTTTTTAGCATATTGTGTTGTTCCTTTCTTTGTCAAAAGTTAGTTATATTTAGACATTTTCTTTTAAATATGTTTGTTGCTTATATATATATGTAATCTCCTTTTCTCAGTGATTATCACTTCCTCTTGTAATATTTTGTGAATTGAATAAAAAGTGTATAAAATGTGATGAATAAAAGGTGACTTGATGTGCCAAAAAGAAGGCAAATTAACGATAAAATGCGATTCATCTCTACGCATCTGAAAACTTTATTTGTTTCCTACCAAATTCGGGAGATTGTGGGTTCACGATCTTATTTTTCAATCATTTCTTCATCATTCTACCTGAAATCCATACAATGAAATAAACAGTTGACCCCATTTCATCATGAAATATAAAATAGTGATGTGATACTTCCCCGTCTTTCCATACCACTCTGTTACATTAGACGTCTAGCCACAGCCTAAGTCATGAGGAAGCTGATAACAAAATAATGACAGCGAGTAAACCATACTGTGATAATATTGGAATTATACTATGGAAAGTAACAAAAGCAAAGGCCGTAGAAAAAAAAAATACATTGTCAAAAAATGCACTACGTATGATTCAGATGGAAAATGAAATGCACTGCAATGTCATCAGAACTTTCGATAAAACCATCCAGTATCATAATAAAAGTTTAGCTAGTTCATCAACTCCTAATGTTCCTTGTGGTACAACATTCAGTAATTGGTCATCAAAATTAGCTTTTCTAGAAATTTTAGTACTCTTCGCCTTTTCCCGTTTCGTGGAAACAGTGGTAGTTTCTTTAGTCTCTAAAGTCGAACCTTCTTTCTTGTGACTCTTTTGAACCGCATCTGGAGACTTTCTGTGTTTCCCAAAAATTGGTCCAGGTGAAGCTGACTTGGCAAAGGCAACTGTTTTTTGATAAATATTGTCCGCATCCAAAGAATCTTTATCTAGAACAAGTGCACTACCTTTCTCAACAGCTTGTTCGAACAGTAATAAAATTTCTTTCATACAAGGAGCAGCTGACCTTGGTAACTGACTCACATCTGCTTCTCCTAAAGCATCTAGCAGCTCATCAGAATGAGGATCTACCATGCCATTGATATAATTGTCACCACCTCCAACATTTGCATCAGATCCTGAAATTGAAGCAGAAAGACCACCACAGCAGGTTTGGCTATCCATTATATCCTCAGCTCCATGGTTATCACTCATAGCTCTCGACGAGTCTTCAGAACTGTTATTATAAAAGGTCATACTTGGACTGGGACTCGTGCAAGGGTCTGGCTGAGCACAGGAGTCTGTGGCAACATTTGCGGTTTCAACTTCATAGACTTTTGTGAGTGAAGTAAGCTCAGTAACCTCAGAAACAGATTGTCTGCTATTTTCATTGGGATATGGCACCTCAACCTTATCCAAAGTCGCAGCACTTGAACAGGAGGAAATGCTAGCGTCATGTGAAAAATTACTTGCATGCTCTACTGGGTTCTTCTGTAGACCTGGAGCTGAGATTTCTAGGGCCTCTGATGACCGTGTTTCAAAATGTTTATCGTCAACAATTTTATTGGCTTCCTTGAGGTCATCTCCAAGATCTGGTATAGAGGACTTCCAATTTGGTCCTCTCCACATAAGTATGTGCTCATATTGAAAGGAAATCAATGTGCAAGGTACAAGATCCTACAGTTAAAAGAATAGATGTGAAAGAAAGATTTTAAAATAGTATGCTCATTAATTAATGTAAGAAAATCCAAAATAACAGCGAAAAAATCTGAGTTCATATTATCTTCGACACTGGAGGCAAAATTGGTTATACCCTTAGTTTTGCTCCAATCTTTCGATAGTCGCTTTTATTTAGTCCTTGACAGTTTATACGCACTAGGTCACACTCTTCAAATGCCTCCCGGACAGTGTTAACTAGGTAATAGTAAACACCATTTTTTCCTGTAGCATGATAAAAATAGCCAATGCATTAAAAGAGTATGTGTATCATGAAAAAAAAAGACAGCTAGATGCCAGTTTGCCATGAGAAATTAACTTTTCTTAATTACTAAACTGCACTAAACATCCTTAAAATGGTACCTAGCTGGCAAATGGGAATCAATGTGCGTCCCTTTTCACGCATTTTAGTTACTTCTTCCAGAGTTAGACCTTTAGGAACTCGCGGAATCAAACTAGGATATACTGGACTCACAGGTTTCCACAACATCAGTGGAAAACGTGGGCGTGTTTTATGATTGTAGTTTCTTCCTCGAAACAGGTAGACCTTACCACCTCGTCTGAAAATGACTTTACCCCCTGTCTTTTCCTGGAAAATCAGATAACATGAGGCAAGAGAAACTCAAATGATGCAGCACAATGATATTTTGCACATTTCCATTTCCTGACAAATCTTGCACTTCTCCAATCAATATTTATCTTCCTCCTCCTCCTCCTTAACCCAGAGGTTGTGTTTAAGGGTTGCAAGATATGCAAGGAGATGAAACTATGCGGAAAAATTACCCAACAACTAAACATGATTAACTTCTTTTCAATGATAAATGTCAGGGGACACAGCCAATACACAAAAGTAGGTTAAGATAAATCATTGCAAAGAAAAAGAAACGGGCTTTTTTAGATCATTAAGAGAAATCAAAGAAAAGAAGTTCTCAACCTGCATAAGAGTGTTCCACATGGCATGCTAACCTATACTGTTCTTTACCACTTGATCTCTTAGAAAGACAATAAAAAAACACCATAATAAAGAAACAACCACATCGGAACACCCAGCAAAATTATGACTTCGAAAACTTCTCAGACCATTTCTTTTAGTTGAATTTGTACGTGCTGTCAATATAAATATTTTTAAATTAACAATGTCAAGTGTCACTATCAGATTTTCGAGAAGATGTGCAAGTGAACCCAAGTTGATAAGAGGCCAAAAGTAATAAAACAACAAGGGAGGATTTCCATAGAAGCCTCTCATTGTATTTGATTGATAAGAAAAAGATGCTAATATGAGTGTATGTATACATCTTCAATTTGTAGAGCTCATTTGGGAGAAAATTAACAACTAACAAATTTTACATAACTAGTACAACTAACATAACTTATTGACTGCTACATCATAGATGAATAACTTTTACGGTAATTATTATAAAATTTGAGGAATGTAGCTTATCATAAATGTCAGAATGTGATTAGACGCGAGAATGTAAAAATCTTTAAGCATGTAAATTAATGTATTTTATTTATTGCAATAAAGTAGAGAAGAATCCAACCTCTAACTGCTGGCAAACATTATCCATATCGACAGTACACACTCCCAAACATCTGATCTTGCACACCCTTCGCCGCTTCCAATGAGCATGTATATTATCCAACATGTTATGCGTAAAACCATCTCTACCTAAAATAAAACACAAACAAAGACAGTGAATTTTCCACCACAAACACAACAAAAGCGAGGAGAAAACAGTAGCAAGTAGCAACGAACGAACCCATATTGAGTTGGCGTTGGGTTTTCATGCAGGAATTAACCAATTCACGAATCTCCTCCTTCGTCAATGGTTCCCCCAAAATCTCCTCCCTCGACTTCACGTACCTGGGCCCAGTCCCCCGCAAATACGGCCCCGGCGACTGCACCGGCTTGACCCCCTTCTTGTGCGGCGGTGGAAGCTCGAACGAGTCGAACTCCTTCAGCTTCTTCTTGCTCGGCGGTAGCGGCGCGCGCCCCGTCCATGGCCGCGGCATGGTGGCCGGACCGAACGGCAGGAACGGCGCTTCGCGTATTTTGATTGGCTTCGCTTTGGGGGTTTCCGTGTAGCTGTACTTGAACTCGAACGGGGCACCATCGATGACGTAGGAGAGTCCGTCGTCGCTGATTTTCACGTTATCGGGGGCGGAGGTTATCCGTCGCGGCTTCGATTTGGGGATGTTGGAGAACCTGAGCGCCGGGTGGGACTGCGGGTCGACGTTGGGCCTTTGTGGGCTTTTGGACCTTTTGGCCGGGCCGGAGGGCCGGTTTGTTCGGCGTGCATTGGGGGGTCTGTCGGAGCGGGTTTGCGGGTTGTTCCAGCGAGAGAGTCGGAGCTCCGAGGATGTACGCGGGTTGGGGTTGGGGTCGAGGGTTGGGGCGAAGATGGGAAAAGTGTTAGTGTGTGCCACCTTCAGAGCCATCAAGAACAAGATAAAGTCTTTTGCGTTCTTCAACTTTGTTTGGGCTCAGGGTTCTGTGTTTGTGTGCTGTCACATGGCAGAACAAATTCATGCGACGTCGTTTTGGATGTTTGTACCTCTAAACAATGTCAATAAAACTGTTAAATTGAGACTTAAGGTGAAGAAATGTTGAAAGCAAGGTGAAATTCTTTTAGAAGTCAATCAGTCAAATTCATATTTTTCTGGAAGTAAAATCTATTTCTTTGATACAGACAAAAAAATTCTAATTAAAAAGAAAAAAATTAACCTATTTAATTTTGCAGTAAATTTGTTAGAAGTTTTTTTCAAAATGTATAATTAATAAAATATAGAAGATGAAGTAAACGAAGTGATACAAATAAATTAAAAGAAGTATTTTAAAGGTATAGTTTTTAATAAAGAAAACTTACAAAAAAAGTTTGGAAACTTCTTATTATTTCCTTTTCTTGTTATAATTTTCGTCGAAAAATATATAATCCATAAAAATTAATTGAAAAAAAATATAAAATATGAAGCAACTTAATTTATAATTATAATATTTTTTATTCTTTTTCTAAGGTTAAAAACATCTGTGAAAAGATTGTTTTACAGGAATGAAAATGTTGAAGTAAGATTAATTAGTTTGTGTGGCTGGTATAAAAAAAATAGTATATGTGCGTTGATGAAGTTGTTTCTATTATTAGATAGTTTGAAAGATTTCAACTTAGATCTCTTCTGAAGTGCGTCTTTGTTTGGTGACTGTATAAAAGAAATAGCGAAAAGGAGAGAGAAAGAGAACTTCAAGTTTGTCTCTTCGGTTTCAGTCTTCACTGTACTAAGGTTAGTACTGCTACTGCACCTTCCCATCTTGTCTCGTTAGTGAAAAGACCAAACAAATGTCAATTTTTTCAACTCTTTGCTTTTGTTTTCTTCATGTTCCTCAAGTTCCATACATCTTAAGAAATAGTGAAAATTTAGACCCAGTCGTTAATTACATGATCCGACTCAACATTTTTCTGGATTGTCTGCAATCTCTCTAACTATAAAATATTCCAATTTTCTTAGTGGGATCCGTTGATTTTTTTCTCTTCAAGTCTTCTTCAATGATTTGTGAAGTCATATGTAGCAGATTGTTTGGAAGATCGAAGGTAATTGTCCAAGAAGGAAGTGATTTGGGGTCATCTCAGTTCTTAACTGGTTTAACTGTTTCCATATTTTTATGAGTTATGTCATATGGGGCACCGGAGATTGCTTTTTCTGCTGGGGGTACTTGCTGTTAATTATTTACTGTTTCAGTCAATATTGATTCCATATGGAAGTGGAAATGCCCCATGGTCTTCAGTGCCTCAAAAGTATGATAAAGTTAGATTTCCATCATTGCATTCAACACCAAAGTACTTCACTGTTTGGAGCCCCCCAATGGGCTCTGTTTCAGGGTTTTCTAATTCTTCTGCTTTCATTGCCACGGTGGAAAAAATGCCCAATCCCATTGTTCAATTTGAAGTTGGGGACGGCAAGAAAATGGGAAGGCACAATGATGAAAACGGCGACTTAGTCTCTGAAAGAAACTTATCTAATGATGATGTTTTTGAACATGGGACAGATAAAAATGATGCTCGCAGTTTATCTGAGAAGAAAGATGTTGGAAGAAAAGGAGACGGATTGGACTTGGAGAGTGTTGAATCCAAAAACTTCTATGCAATTTTGGGCAAGGGAAGTGATGTTAACTTTTCAGGGAAGCAATTTTCGAAAACAAAAAGGAGAGCCTCTAGGTTGGTAAATGATAATAATGTGGATTCAAGGGAATATGATGGTGTTCGTGTTCATACCTCGCACAGTTCAACTTCCTCTGCTAATGTGACTAGTCTTGAAAATTCTGCCCAGAAAGTTGTGTTTTCTGCCTCAAACAACAGTACTGCAATGATAACTCCTAGGAGAAAGATGAGGTGTATGATGCCACCTAAAACAAGAACATTAATTCAGGAGATGAACCACATTCTAGTACGTCGCCGTGCTTCTGCTCGTGCAATGGTATTTGTTAAGTTTCTTAGTTTTCTGTTAATACTGATTAGTCATCACAGTGCAATCTTGATTAACATCAAGAACCCTAATATCATGAATTACCATATTCAATAGTATTTATGTTAATATCTCTGTCAATTATTAGTTAGCTACCTGGACAAGACATTGGTATGGTTATTTCAATCTGGAGATCTACTTTTATTGCAGAGACCAAGGTGGTCATCCAAACGTGACCTGGAAATTCTTGCTGCCAGGTTAGAGATTGAGCATGCTCCTACAGTAACAGAAGACAAAGAACTTTATGCTCCTCTCTTTCGCAATATTTCTATGTTCAAAAGGTACGCTTGATGGACTTGTTAAAGGAAATATGAATGAACTCAACTAAAGTGAATCCTTGGATTATAAAAAAAAACTGAAGTCCTTCCTTGACATGCATATGTTCTGAGTCAAGCTTGTTTTTCATACACATGATTCCTCTAATTGATCATTAAAATGTTTGACTCTGGTCACTCCTCTTGAGGGTATGATAATATGGAATGTACCTTAATCACAAGGCCATCTTAGTTTTCGTCTCTAAATATGATATTTGTCTTCATTTGTTTGGTCCTACGTTCCTTTTCATTGTTTGACTTGGGTCTGAGCTACTATGAACAAAGTTCAAGAACATCTAACTTTTTTCTTGTTGGATTTGCAGGAGTTATGAACTCATGGAACGCATGCTCAAGGTTTATATATACAAGGATGGAGATAAACCCATCTTTCATCAACCTATACTTAAGGGACTATATGCCTCAGAGGGTTGGTTTATGAAATTGATGGAGGAAAATAAACATTTTGTTGTGAAGGATCCTTCAAAGGCACACCTGTTTTATTTGCCATTCAGTGCGCGTATGTTAGAACACTCCCTTTATGTACGTAACTCTCATAATCGAACAAATCTCCGTCAGTTTTTGAAAGACTACACAGACAAAATTTCCGCAAAATATCGTCACTTCAACAGAACTGGTGGTGCTGACCATTTTCTTGTTGCTTGCCATGATTGGGTATGCTGTGTGTTCTTTATTTTTCCCCCTTAATTCTACTTGCAAGTGAACCATGGACTGTTCCAGCCTTCAAACATATTTTATTTACAATTTTTGAAGAAGCGTATTTTTTAGCTATATCACTTTCATTTTTTGTGAATAAAAGGGTAAATGTAGCAACCTTTTGATGGTCATCGTGTTCTAAAAAATATCACTCTGGTATTAAGTGTTCTACTGAGTTACATCATCTTTAGTTTTCTTTTGTCTGTGTGTCACTAAAAATATCAGCATATCAGCAGTGTTTGTGTGTAGCATAACACTGAGCATGTGTGCGTATTGGTACAAAATTTATGACTGGATTGTTGCAGGCTCCGTACGAAACAAGGCACCATATGGAATACTGCATAAAAGCTCTCTGCAATGCTGATGTGACTCAAGGCTTTAAAATAGGAAGGGATGTTTCTCTTCCGGAAGCTTATGTCCGATCAGTTAGAGATCCTCAGAGAGACCTGGGTGGAAAGCCTCCTCACCAAAGACCCATTCTTGCCTTCTATGCTGGAAATATGCATGGTTATTTGCGTCCAATATTGCTAAAGCACTGGAAGGACAAAGACCCTGATATGAAGATATATGGCCCAATGCCTCATGGTGTTGCAAGCAAAATGAATTACATCCATCACATGAAGAACAGCAAGTATTGCATATGCCCTAAAGGATATGAGGTCAACAGCCCAAGAGTTGTTGAAGCCATATTTTATGAGTGTGTACCTGTGATTATATCTGACAATTTTGTTCCACCTTTCTTTGAGGTTTTAAATTGGGATGCATTCTCAATAATCCTTGCTGAAAAAGATATTCCCAACTTGAAACAGATACTTCTCTCAGTATCACAAGAGAAATATCTCAAGTTGCAACTTGGGGTCAGAAAGGCTCAGAAACATTTTTTTTGGCATGTAAAGCCCTTGAAGTATGACCTCTTCCACATGACCCTTCATTCGATTTGGTATAATAGAGTGTTTCAAATAAAATTGAGATGATGATTCACACGAGTCCTCTGAACTAGAAATCAGAAGCACACCAGACATGAGGGTTCTGAAAAAGAAGAGGAAATTTTTGAGTGTGAGAAACTCATGAGAGAATATAATAGGAACTTGAATTTGTATTCAGTGTTTCAGATTGTCTATATGTATAAACTCTGTACCATATTAATCTTGAATGCATAAAAAGGAAAGCTGGAATTATTAAGTAGAGTTGTGCAGTGATTGTATGGCATAGAAAGGGTGTAAAAATATGGTAACTTTGAATGAATTTTGTTTTTCCTTCTCTGTGGGTATCTTCTTTGTAAATAGCTTGGGTGCGTAGCAACCTTTTCCATTTCTTCTGTTATTATGTCAAACTATAAACAAATTACAGAGACACATTACATTCATCATTTTCATCCGTGCAAACTTCTCATATGGAGGTTGAAAACCATGGAACCGATGAGCAAAGAGCCTTTAGCAGTATCTAAGAACTGCTTGAAGTTACGAGTTCTATACTTCTACATGCCAGTTCTATCTCTGCAACCTTTCCCTTCTTTTTCTTTTTCACTGTGATTTAAATCATTTAGCCAGAAAACAGTAACTTCATAGATAATTTTTGGTTACTATCTAACTGAATAGTGCAAATCTTGTTAATATTGGCATTAACAGAATCAACAGATAAACAACAGTCCATTCCTGTTGAATAAAACCCAAACACGGTGTATGTGAACACTGCCCAGTTCATTTGTTTATCTGTTGATTCCAGGTTTGTGAAAGTCAAGGTTTTAAATTACGGTTATAATTGCAGTTTTGTCGCATTTCTAGATATTGCGGCGGATGCAGTCACAATTGTAGTCACACATAAAATCAAAACCTTGACATCTATAAAAAAAAAATATTTGCTTACTCATATTTCTTTTTAAAGTGGTAAGATCGAAATATGATATGTTTTGTTAATTTGATTTCTTACTTAATTATTTTCTATTATCATTCTTACACATAGTTTATTATAAGAATTTCCATATTTTCAAAATGATTTTTTACTTTCTATTATTGTGCTTCTGAACAAAAAATTATAATTCAAATATTTTAATTTTGTAAATAAATAACGGGTAAAGTAGTAGTTACAGTTAAAATCAAAATATTAGTTTATTAGGCCATAAGAGTTCACAGTGAGGTAATGGATCATTAAGTCATTTAAATTAGTCAACCGATTTTAACCAATGCACATAATTTTCCGTTCACACTACAAAATCTGCTTCTGTTGTTTGCTGAGGAGTATGTAGCTCATAGTTTAAAAACTGTGTATCTTTTCCATTTGAACTTTTTCCAGTACACATGCAGTTTCAAATTTCCTCAATCGTGTTTGGTTACCCTCATTAGTAGTTAGTTGCAATAAGTTGGTTACTATCTATGACGTTAGTTAGTAATTACCACAGTGAATGAGATAGTAGAATGAGTTATCTATTTATTGGTCCGACCTGAAGGACAAAGTTGCTGGTTTGGCCCTGCTACCGAGCCATATGGTGGCACTCCGTCATGGCCAGATGCTGACAAAGAAACCCTGAAGATCTTGGAACTTATAATAGACGGAATGATTAAGGTAAAGAAAATCATGAAATAGAAACCAATTTTTAGAGATTAAAATAATTAGTTGCAATAGGAACTAAATTAGAGACCATTTTAAAAACTAAAATAAAAATTGGTTTCTAAATTAGTTTCTATGGTTAAATAGTTTCTAAATTGATATTTAGCAACCAAGGTTTTAGAGACCAAATTTAGAAACTAAATAATTAGTAGTTAAAACCTTGGTAGCTAATTAAATACCAATTTATAAACTATTTAACAATAATAGAAATTAATTTAGAAACCAATTTTTGTTTTAGTTTCTAAAATGTCTCTAATTTAGTTACTATTGCAACTAATTATATTGGTCTCTAAGAATTGGTTTTATTTGATGATTTTCTTGTAGTAACTGTTTCCTATGCAAAGAAATGAGATACTGATTAACCGGATAATAGTGGATCTAAAGTGAAATTTTTTCTCTACTTCAAGGACACTCATATGTGTTTGGTTAAAAAAAAGTTCTAAGGATGTTTTTCTCTTTATCAGATTGGGTCCAAAGTTCAATTACTTGTATTATTATGGTAGCAAAACGTTGATGTTTGTGTAGTTTGAGATATTAGTTTTCTTTTTCATTTGCTTGTTCTGGAATGTTTCTTGATGATGTTTTGTGTGAGAGACATACCTTTATGTATAAAGTTTGGAATAGTGTTTCTTTTATATTTATTTATTGTTTGGTATTAAAAAAAACTGTTTCCTATGCTACAAAGTTTATGCATAGACTTTAAAGTACTAATTCCTCCATTTACATGTAGTGTAGGGTGACAGGCTGGGTTTGGAGGATCTTACATACGAAAAGAGAAAGGAGTTGGTCATGAAACAGAAGCTCCCTTTAGATATTCCTCTGATCTCCTTCCATTCTGAAGCAAGCACAGTGACTCAAATAGTTCATGCAGAACTTCCCTGTCTCCCTCAACCAAAATCATATACTGTTGAGTCTGATACATTTTTAATGATTCCTATATCTGCTGACATGGCTGTTTGTTCTCTCCACTTGCGGCTCAGATACGGAGAAAAGAGTGTTGTCTTTGTGACATGCCGTGAAACCCTAGTAAACAATTCATTGTTTAATCACCTTTAGTATTATATATGTGCTTCCTTAGTATTTGACTCAATGTTTTTGTCTCATCATCTAAACTGCTCGTGGGATTGTTTATACTACAATAATAAACGAGTGTCATCAATGGTGGTATTTAAAGAGAAGTCTTAGTAATATATGTTTCTAGAAAAATAAATCATTTCCAATTAAAATTCATTTCATTTATATAATTAGGTTGCTTATTCTTTACTACAATGATGGAGTTATTAAAAGGAAAATGATAGTTTGATAATTCTTGGATTTGTATAACTCTTTAGAGATGAGTTTAAAAATAAATATATATAATAAAAGATAAATTTATAATTAAATGATATGAAAAAATATTAAAATAATAATATTGAAAATTGTGATGCAGTTGTATAAAAAATTGAAATTACCAATATATCATTACCTTTATTAAAATCATTGACTTTATGGTAAAAATGGGAATTTATAAATTATGCTATGACACACGGTTGAGAATAAGTCGAGCAAAGAAATTTTTAATAAATTAATAAATAGATAGAACATCTAAACAAATTCTATATGGTAATAAGAAACCTTAAACCCCTAATAGTAGCACTAACAACAAGATTAAAACTCATTAAATTTGTTTTTCTGAAAAAGAAAAAAAAACTTACAATTTGTTATTGTTCTAGCCAAGAGATATGTCTCATTAGTCAGAAATAGTGGTTTCGAGTCTAAATAGTCTGTCTTTTCTGATCGGTCTCCCTTCTCTTATATTGGATCTTTCCCTGTATCTAATCTTCTTTCTAACCCTTATTCCATCATTATTCTCTATCTCGAATATTTAGCAAACTATTTCATTAACGCACTCGTTTCTTTAAGAGAAATGAATGAGAATCTTTTTCATCAACTCTATAGATCGTCATCCGAGTTGTTTCACCTTCTTAGTGGGATCGGCCCATGACATCACAGTTACTTGTAAAATCAAAATAATAAATTAAAAAATATAGTAATTAAATTAAATATTTAATAAGTTAGATTAGTGATCACAGGCTGTAGTTACAGTGCTGAATTATTACTTGCGCTTTTAAATAAAAGTTGCTTGTATTAACCAATGGAAAGCCATAGGCCATCTTAAGTATGATTTTTTTTGTAAAAGTAATATTTTGATATTATTGTTATGAACATGAACACGTTGACGTAATTCGTAATTCGTAATGAAAGATTTAATATTTAATGTAAGGATATATAGTTGTGTGTTGGTGGGTGGTGGCGTAGTTAGTGAGTTGGAGAAATCAAAGCGAAATAGACAATGTATACCTCATCTCACCAACTCATGGATTAAGAACACTTTACACCATCAGTTACCTTTGCACCGTACTAACCCTAATAAATACACCATGCATCTCTTTCAACTCAAATTGCATCTGCACAATTATGTTTCTATTCAAACTGTAATTTCGACTTTATAACTACAAAAGAGGAGGAACAGCATGGGAGATATGATTATAAGACAATGAAGTTGGATAAAAGAAATGGAATTTGCAGTTATTTACTACTGTGCACAACATGCAGCAATACATCAGAGAAGCAATGAATGTCATTAAAGTCTGCATATTTTAACTACGGTTCAAATTTTAACATATATTCATGAAAGTGATTATTAGTTTGTAAAACTGTTTCAAGTTAAAACTTTCTTTTAGATGATATTAGAAGAGTGTTTGGTTGATCTATGGTGTTATATGCTGTTTAGCTATTATTAGGTTATTCATAAATATTTAGACCCCACAGAATGTTCATTTTTCTGTTACAATTCATTGCTCAAATGTTAAAATAAAATTGACAGAAAAAAGATTGAAAAGGAGCAGCAAAAATAAAATGAGAGTGATATCTTGGAAGTTGAGAATCCCAAAGTGTGAGGTATGGGTGACATCTGAATTGCATGTGAATAAGATGAGATAGTGAGTGTTATTATGTGATCCAAAACTAAATTACAAGATAAAACAACAACAGCACCAATAACACGTGGTGGCTCCACTCATTTAATACCATATGTTTTGGCTCTGCTCTCTGTAACCACCACCCATTCTTCAATGCTATTTTCTTATGTTAATTCTTCTCCTTATTTTGCAGTAAAGACCCACAAAACAAAATTCCGTATACTCTCAAATCATACACAGAACGAGATTCTATTCAAATCAACTTCTTTTCTTTCCTTTTTCTTTCTAACATTTTCACCCTTTAATCATGGCTTCTACGATTTCAAACTATGGTTAACAAAAAATGGATGGCTCCACCCATTTAATAGATCAAATGTTTGGGCCCTGATATTTAGGACTAACTGACACCACCACATTCCAACTTCTTTAACAATTCTTCTTTAAATAATCTCATAGCTTTGGGATATGCCCTATTTTCAACCTACACTGTCAAATCTATTTTTGGTTTTGAAGAGTGACTTCTCTTGTCATGCTGTTGTGGGTATGATTGTGGACGAAGATTTTTTATTTATATTAATACTTGTTTGTAATTTGTAATAGAGTTTATTTTGTGTATATTGTTTAGACTAAATACCGATTATATGAATCCAGACAAGATAGTAGGGGTTGTATATTGGATTTGTTTGTCATTCCTTTCTTTTGAGGTTTGGTTTATAGGTATGTAGAGTCTGTTTGTACAGTGTTGAATATGTTGACTTTTGTTACTTTGTATATAATAATTTGGACACCCTAAAATATCTCTATAAGGATTAGAATATTTCTAAAGTGTCTGATTTTATTTTATTTATTTTTTCTAATAAAAATTTTTTTTTACCCAAACTCTCATCAACCTAATGCTCTCACCATTTTAGTTACACTTTAATTGCCCCTAGCCACCACGACATGTGCCGTTTTGTTCTTTAAATTAAAACACACTTTCACAATTTTATCATAATTATGTTTTTTAAAAGAAATAAATGTATTTAAAATGTTTTAATATTTCCTTAAAAATAAAAAAATATATGCGTTTTTGAAAAACTCTTTCCCTCTTCTACGGATTCATTTCCCTCTTATTTACAAAGTTCATTAAAGGTGCGAACTACCAACATTTAGGTGTCACTTAAACGTGAAATCCATCCAAATTTATAATTTGCTACAAATTTTAGCCTACTATAAAAAATAGAAAGATATTGGTGCTTTTTTTTCCCAATAAAATTTCATTAATACTTAGTAAGGAAACAATTATAGAAAAAAACATGTTACTAAATAATCTAAAAACACAACATAATAACATGCAACAATGATATATATATATATATATATAATAATAATAATAATAATGGAATAATATGTTGAAAACCTAGACCATCTAAACACATGTTAAGCCTAGGTACAATCTAAACACACGTTAAGCTTGGGTAGAGTATGTTAAATTATTAGACAATCTATTAAATCATTAAATGAGAGTATCATATGTGAAGTTTTACATTTTTGTATTTTGACTGTAACAAAAATTAACTGAAAAAAATCCTATAGATGATCTGATAGGAGTATGGTCGAAGATCCTATAAACGATATGATAAAACACTAAACGATATATGACTCATTAAATGGTTTGATAATTAAAAAATCATATTAAAAATTTATATTTTAATGATATTTAAAAGTAACTCAATGTTTTATTTTGTTTTGACAATGATTTGAAACTCTACAGTGTAAAGTAAACCTTTAAAGCGTATACAATTTTGTCCATTACAAACGATTTGACGAGCATATTGAATGAGTAACATATTTTTTATTATAATTGTTAAATAGAATTTTTTAACCTTATATATCTACTTAAAAACGCATTCGATAAAAGAGATTCTATGTGCAACAATGAAAATATTTAAATATGTGTAGTAACTTTAATATTCGACCGTATTTTTCAAATATCTTTAGAATTGATATTTTCATAAATGTGTTTGTTCAAATAAATCTTGAACATATCTTTTTTAATTCTTTAAACAGAAACAATTTAAAATCTTAATTACATCATTTTAATATTTTTTTATCTTCGTGTTATGTTTAAACAAAATATTTACAATTTCTATTTAAGTAAAATATTCAAGACATCACACATAATAAAAAGTATTATCATAACTAACTATTATACCATACTTAATTATATAAAGAAATACAATTGAGAAGAAAAAAAAATATAACTGATGATAAAAAAACAAATATAATAATAAAAATGAAAAGAACAATAGAAAAATAAAATATGATGATAATTTTTTTTGTTGCACCTTCTAATAAATGTTTTTAAAAAAATAGAGGGAAGAAGATCATGGTGTGTGTTTTAATGAAATTAAAAAATGAAAAAAAAAGAGAAGAAAATGAAAAAAAAAAAGAGAAGAAAATGAAAAAAAAAAGAGAAGAAAATGAATATATTTGACTATTGAATTTTGACCGTTTGACCGTTTCCTCCAAAAGACAGTTAAACAGTGAAACAGAAAAGCTAAAGAAATTCCGTTTTGACACGAACAGAAACAGGGTATGCGTCGTTCTCTTCGTTGAGGTATGTGAGTTCCCAAGTACATACATTAATGGCTTCCCGACATAAAAGTAGTTTCACACCTATTTCAATCTTTAAACTCCAACCTTTTCATCTTCCATCCACTTCTTTCTTTTAACTTCTTCACTAACACTACCATGCCAAATTACTTATCTTTTTATCAATCACCAATACCCAATTTTACATCTTTAATAAGAATTTGCAGAAGCCTGGTTATGGTCATTAATGATATATCCCCTTACAAAGACCTGAATCAGAAAGTTTCTCTCCCCTGTTTCTTAATTAAATGCAAGAAAATCGTATTTAACTGAAGTGGTGTCCGTTCCCAATAGGTTAGGGAACACTTTTTGGGTATTTATTGAAAAGAATAGCATGAGCATTGTATATAATGAGGAAGTGGATGGGAAATGATCCAAAAATGGATTTGATGTGGATGAAAGATGCAGTTGAGTTATGATTGGATTTTTGTAATGCCGGGACCAAACCCTAGAATGGTTAGATTGTGTATAGAGATTGTTATGTTAGTAAAAAGATGAAAAGAAAACGAAGAAAATGAAGAAAATGAGAAAGGGAAGGTTTTGTTGGAAGGTGACTGAAAAGTGAAAACGAGTCCCTTATCTCTTCTTCCTCTGTCAGGTGGGTGACAATGTGAATATAATGCCACTGCACCCTGCTACCTTTTACAAATATACTTCTCTTTCTTTCCTTCGCTACAGGACAACACTCACAAAGAGGGAAATAAATGCTCTACGTTTTCATTTTTCATTAATGAGTAAAAGGGGAAAGATTAACTAACAGCCTTCACTCTGGGCCATTCTGTCAAGTCTCAAGAGGGACTCTAGTAATCACTCCTCCATTCTAAAATCAAATCCTCTGTTTTAATTCTATTCATAATCAGATTTAATAGTTAAAATGAATGTGATTAGAGTGTAAATGAAGGAGAGTAATTCCCATTGAGTCCAAGAAGGCCTCCACTCCTCTGCCAGGCTGTGTTTGTTAGGGCAATGGTCAAGCTATTAAGGGCGACTGGCCCCTTGTTACCTTCCT
The DNA here is from genome assembly GCF_000499845.2 of Phaseolus vulgaris. NCBI lineage: Eukaryota > Viridiplantae > Streptophyta > Magnoliopsida > Fabales > Fabaceae > Phaseolus > Phaseolus vulgaris. Next base: position 47,751,863 of record NC_023758.2, on the reverse strand, counting down.
TCACTCACGCCACACTCGCTCATCACTTTCACTACAATAAAATAAAAATAAAATAGAGATCTTTGAAGATGTGCATGCACCATATATTAATATTATGTATGCATGTTGATGGAGGGGTTTGAAAGCAGAGCCATTCGTGTGGGGGTCACTTACAAATAAGACCCACGTTTCTCTTTCATATCTTTAGTCCTTCTCTTCTCTTCTCTTCTCTCCCCTTACTAAAACCCTTCACTCCTACTATATATGCACACAATCTCCCCTCCCTCCAAGTTACTTTTCATTACCACTCACTCACACATTTACTCACTCACTCACTCACTTACTCACACCAACAACACTCAAGGAACGTAATGGCTGAGCAACCTAGCTCAGAAGCATCGTCGTCTGCTTCCACTGGCAAGCACTCCTCGTCGGAGGCCCATTTGGAAGGACCGGATCAAAAAAGGCCCAAGCAGGCCCGAGATAGCAGTAGCAAGCACCCCGTATACAGAGGGGTACGAATGCGCTCCTGGGGGAAGTGGGTGTCCGAAATCCGCGAGCCCAGGAAGAAGAACCGGATCTGGCTCGGCACCTTCGCCACCGCCGAGATGGCAGCGCGTGCGCACGACGTTGCGGCGCTCGCCATCAAAGGCAACTCCGCCATTCTCAACTTCCCCGAGCTCGCGGGCTCCCTGCCCCGGCCAGACTCCAACTCGCCGAGGGACGTTCAGGCGGCGGCGGCGAAGGCCGCCGCCATGGAGGTGATGGATCCCCCGACGACTCCATCGTGGACGCTGTCGCAGTGTTCGTCCTCGTCGTCGTTGGCGGGTAGTTCGTCGTCGGGGGAGGCGTCGACGGCGGAGGATCTGGGGGAGATAGTGGAGCTGCCGAGTCTGGGGACGAGTTTGGAAATACCGGAGCGGAGTGAGGAGGTGGTGTTTGTGGAGCCGGTGGACGGGTGGCTGTATTCGGAGGCGTGGTGTGACGGCATTTATGATGAAAGGGAGTGTGGGGGTTATTTCATTGGAGATGAGATTTCAATGCGGGAGTCAGAGAGCATGATTCTTTGTGGCTTTGAGGGTTCCTTGTGGCAGCATTAATGTGTGTGCACTGCTTTCCTTTTTTTGTCCCATTCATTTCATTTGACTTTGAATGTGTGAGCCCTTTCCCAATTTTTCACTTTAAAGGGCTCCATACATTTCTTGTCTCTCAAGAAGGATGATGGACCTACCCATTTCACTCTCTTCTTTTCCCCTCTCTCTCTCTCTCCATCCTCCTCCTCAAACATTCATCGTCTTCTTCTTCTTCTTCCTCCTACTAATATTAATAATAATGCAAATCAAATCCCATACGTGTAGAAATGGTGCCAGATCCTGTATCATATAATTATTGCTGTATTTTTGTTCTACTTTTCAACACCAATAAAAGTAAAACCGGATTCTCTGTCTCCACTTTTTCTTCTCCTTCTCTTTTTTTTCTTACTTCAGCACTAAAAATGAAAATGCATAACTTGAAAAACGAATAGATTATGTAAAAGAATTGATGATAGTAAGCTCAATAGCTTGTTGAGACGTGATGTTATTAGTTTCTCACTTCTCTTTCTTAGTTATATTGCATTTTGGGAAAGAAGTAGAAGCTATTCGCTGCTCTGCTGGTTTTGCAAAATGCGGGAAAATCCAAATAACAAAGACATTTTTACTGAGTAGAAGCAAAAGCATCCAAGGTTAAGGTGTATTGCTGTTTGGACAGGAACAAGGAAGAAGGAATTTAGAAATATTACTGTCATGGAAAGAGAATAACGAGGAGATGAGATGGCAAAGGGAGATGGACACGCGTTGAAGTTGAAGCAAACCATACTAGGTTCTGCGTTTTTAAGTAATTTGACATCAATAGTGGAGATTCAACTTGAACACGTTTATTTCTCTTACTTCTTATGTCAGTACCTAATGACATTCAATTTTAACTTTTACTCAAAACAATTTTTTACTTGTCGTAAATCCTAAATCTCGCTCCAACTTTAAAACGGTTCGATCATGGTTACGTCTTTGTTTGTGGGGTTCAGATGGCTCTTAGCGGTGGTGACAGGTTGCAATCCGCAATTGGTGCGCTGTAACGACGCGTTATGTACGTGTCAGTGTGGTGTGGTGTGGTGTGGTGAGCTTCGGAATGTGGTCAAAGACCCAAAATCTTTAAACCTTCAGAATGATAAAATGGTCAGAAAATATGTGATAATTGAATCGACTTTTAAATTCGAACACTTGGGTCTCTTATAAGTCTCTTTCGGTCGTTTAATTTCCATGGTCAATGTAGGAGCCATGTTAAGTGTCCTACTGTCACATGCTTTTAAATTATAGCAAAAAATTAATTAAAATTATGTCTGAGTAACTTTAATTTCAAGTTATGTGTGTGAGTGTAGAAGAGTGGTATGGTATATAAAAGTAATTATGAAATACTATAGGTAAAAGAGTTATTAATATTTGCAATGAATGGCACAGAAATTGGGGATCCCAAAATAAAATAGAGAAATGGATCAGGGTGGAAAACAATAATGCAGCCTACACTAGTTACCACCTAAGCAGTGGATTTGTTGAAATGGGGCAAAACGAGAACTGTGGATAATAAATTTGCCATGCATGAAAAAGGAGAAACTATAATCATGCTACACCTTCTCTAAGCCAATAAATCTCCTCTTTACTTTCTGGAAGCTGGACCTTACCACTGTTCAATCCCTTAATGTGGAGGGAAGGCTACAGTCACCTCTCTGTAAGTTTTTTTCTTTTTATATATACAAAATGAATCATTAAAATTGGCAGATTTTACAATTATTCTTATTATTATTTTTATTTCATGTGTTGAAATTTGTTATTAGGGGTATATAGACAGTTTATAAAATTTATTTTTAAGACTTTAATTGAAACGTAACCGGAAAAAATAGCCGCAAAAAAAAGGGCAAAGCCAAAATTCCCATGTTCACACTTGCCAAATTTATATTTAATAACAGCCCCACCTCACAGTACTGTTGGATTTATTTTCATCTACCATTCATCACATTAATAGTGTTGTGGTCCATTTGGTACGCAATTTTTGTGACAAAACAAAGAAGATTTCGAGTATCAATGGTGGGATTCATCATTCATCTAACTAAATGACACTTGTGAGATCACAAATCCACCATTTCTCTTCTTACAAACATAAGGAAAGTGAAACCGTAATTGTGTTATTAATTTCGAACCCTATAATTTCATAGTACTTGCTAAACTTGTTAAGCAGTACCCGTATTTCTAAAATTACTTTTTTTGACACAACTTTTTAAATTAATTGAATAACAGTACTTCTAACTATTTCTGCTTTTGTAATTTACCTCTATGTTGAATAGTAACGTATTATTTAGGAGTAGAGGTGAAAAATAATCTAAATACGGGTAATTAAAATTTATTCTCATTTTTATCATTAAATGTAGTTTCGTGAGTTATATTATAACTTGGGCGAATGATAAAGCATGATTGGTAAACATTTTTTAATGCAACAAACGAAAGTATACTTGTTCAAGTAGAGATGAAAATAAAGAAATGATATTAAATAGAAAAGATAAATGTTAACTCAACATTATTGGGAAGAATGAGAAACCCAATGGTAGGTCGACACAGGTCACACCATTACAAAGAGTGACTTTTGTTCCAATAATTGAGCAAAAAAGCTTTTGCATGTTTCTTGGCCTTTCAATTCACTATTGCTTTCCACATGAACTCATTTTATTTCTTAACTTTTCTACGAGATTACAGGTTACACGTGTTAGAGAACATTTAAAATTGATGAAAATAGTAAGTGAAAAAATAATTGTTTTAACAACAACAATATACCTAATTAAAACTTGATAGTATTCATGCAATTTACAGCATTGTGAATTCACCGTTTCAGAGTGCATCGGTAATAATGGAAGTGAAAACTTGGTGACCCCATTACATAGCTGTAAGATGTGAGGCAAAGGACCCATATTGCTTTGCTTACCTTTTTTTGTATTTTAGTACAGATTTGGTTGTATTATTGTTGTGAGGTTGGAATTGGCAAGATCTTAGAAACTACAAACCAGAAACCAGATTCATTTTTATATTATTATATAAACATTTTCTCTCTTCTATAATCTTGTGACCTTTTCTTTTATAATGTTCTTTGCTGTTTTATGCGTGTGCTTGTGTCTAATATCACACTTTTATTTATTTATTTATTTAAAGTACTTTTGAAGAAAAAAAAAAGCTGGATCCTCTGATAATAGAGAGTTTTTTTAATGCTAAGACTGATAGTTGCTATAGATCAAACAACAACTGCATTGTTAATGTAATTTGACCCAGGTAGAGTTATATAAAATGTTTTTCATGTTATCGAGTTTAGTGTAATTCCTTGTGGAGTTACACGTGCTCCTTGATTCCAAGGTTGACTTGTGATTAATAAAGGAAACATTTGGGAACTACAAGATACTGAGGACTGCTTAAATGCTAGTAAAATGTTGAACATAAACTGTATGAACATTTATCTCACTGAATCTTCACTCTTCAGTTCTGGTTTAAGAGTTTTCACATTTTTCTCTGCAAGCAATGAATTCTCTTAGTGTGATAGCCGTGAAAGTTTGGTTAATCATTCTCTATGGCACGGAATACAATATACAATCACTACAACTATTTCTTTTCTTAGGGACTTTGTATTTATATTTAGTGGTTGTGATGATGCATTAAATCATTGTTCACAGTAGTTAGTGATGCTAAATCATGTGAGGGTTAAGACCAATGTTTTCTTTCTTCCGAAGAAGAGACCAATTAATTAATGTGATTACGGTGGAGGGTTATTAGGATTCCATGATGCTCACATGCTTCTGCATGCCGTTGCAGGCGCTTCAAAATACAAAGTGTCTATGTCAGCGATTTGCTTAACTTAGCAACAAAACAACTATAAACCATTAATAGATGCAGATGCAACAGAGAACAGACTGGCTCAAGATACTCATCACTGAGATCTTAGATGGCCCTAATTACAAATTCTAAACTAAAAACTTGGTTCATAGATAAATCTTAAGAGTGCCCCAAACCAGAACACAAAACAAGTGCCAAAAAAAAGTGTTCTATTACGATTTCTCTTTTGGGATTTGATTCTATTACTAAGTGTCATCCTTGCATTGCCTATTATATTAGATGATTTTTGTTTATCAGAAAGAATATATACATAATAATCATTTCAGAAATGATCCACCCCATATAAAAAAATCTAAGACGATATTACAACACAACACTTTCCAGCCAACTAATCAAAATTAACCTTGACAAAAACTAACTAGCAGCAAGAAAGAAGGTAAAACATCCTTGGTTCATAGATGGTAAAATTGTCTGAGATATAATGTGACTAGCTAGCAGCAAGAAAGAAGGTTCTCAAATACAATAATAGGAGATGAAAAAAGATATTTGTATGGCAATGATCCATGTGTAAATGGTGTGTAGTTGCAGTGCAGCCTCTTAAGGGTAGTTGAGGTGATATGATGGCAATGAGAGAGTCCCCAGGGGCCTGAGCACCATGTCTCAAAAAGTTTTTGTCTGTTAAGGAGGCCTAGCAGTCTCTTTCCATAAGGACAAGTGTTGTACTGCAATAGATGAATCAAGATTTGGGCCCTCTGGTGGGGGATAAGATAAGACAAAAGTGCTATAGTGATCAATCTCGGTCATAATGCAATCCTTTTTCATTTTTTTTCTAGCCTGTGTGTGTGTTTGAAGCAGTGAAGCCAGAGATGAGTGATCATAAATAATGGTCTGAATCTCAAGATTCTCTTGTCCTGTTTTCTGCTCGAGTGAAAGTGTGACTGAAAGTATAAACAAACTAGTTGTTGTCCTCTTCTTTTCATGTGTGAGATGATCAAATTTCGTACTAACACTCGAGGAGTTTGATTTATTTGTCTAAATTAATGAAACATTGTATTAGCTATTAGGTGAATAGACGTTGCTGATATCAAATTAATTAATGAAACACGATTGTTAGATTCACGTTTCTCGGCACCATACCTTTTTTTCAGCAGAGATATTTTGGTTCTGGCTATTGAAAGAAGCTTCTATGTGTTTGTTTTGTTCTGGTCTATAATTGAGACGGTTGGAGTATAATAAAATAAAGAAATTTATCACAATATTTATTTATGCTTATTAAAAAATTATGAGGAAATCTTCATTGTTCTATGCCTCTCAAACACAGTTATCAATCAATGTTACCGAGTATTTTTCCTTCTCTTGAAGTTCTTTTCTATAATTAAGAAAATCATCCTAATACAAATAATCAGATACTGCAAATTAAGCAATTAGTCAACGGTTTACCAGTTAAAAAAGTATTTAATTAATGATGGTGCATGTGATTACGCAGAGGTAGCTAGTGCAAATGAGTGAAGGATGCACCAAAAGATATGCATATACTATAGCCTTGTGAAACACAGGTGAAGAGTTAAAATTGTGAATACATTAGTAGAACAATAAGTTTGGTTTAATCACAGAAACAATGACCCTTGAGGAACAGAAAGCTTCAAACAAAAACCTTGTGATTGTTATTTCTGAGTGTAACACGTTTCATAAATTCAACAGGTACTGGTTCAGATGGCCAATTCCATGAATCACGATAATGTGTTTTGTTCTTATGTTTGTATATGTAGTAGCATGTCATTAGGTACCCACGGAGAGAGACTTATTTATCTTCTTTCAGAAACAAAAACATTCCAACTTGGAATTTGGTGGACTAGGAAAGTGAAACAACAACTAACTTTTGTCAAATTACTCACAAAATCGTGATAAACCTTTTATCTTGAGTTTAATAGCAAATTTTATAATTTATAAGATGGTTAAATATATAAAATATAAATTGATTATTTTAAATTATTTTATTTGAATAAAATACTTCAAATTTATTAAGTTTCAAGTTTTTTTATCTAGATGAAATATTTCAATTACCATAAAAAATTAAAATATTAAAAAATTATTAATAATATAAAAATCTAATTCACCATCGTCAAAAATAAGTTCCCTAAACATCTAAGAAAACTTTCACTGACATTGAGAAATAATAATGGATTAAAAACATAATCTTATAAAAAACCCTAATTAACACCAACAACAAAAAATATTCTAGTATTAGTAAAAAAAATCTTAACTAATGTTGAACCGTAAATAACACTCAAACCACATTGTAAAAAAGAAAATTCTAATTAGTAAATTAAGAAAAAATGTTTGAACTTTTACCTGAAAAAACACAATTAAAGTTTACCAAAAAGCGTTTCAATTATCTTTAAAATTCCTTAACTACACAGCATATTTTGTTAGAAAACATTTTAAATTACCTATAAAATTAAATTACCTTATTTAAAAAATTCTTTATCTAAACACACTGTACAAAAACTATATAATAGCTTCGAGTATAATACATGGTTTATATTATATCTATGGCTGTGATACACGATTTATTAGTCAACTTGTAGTGATTTTCGTGTGCACGATTCGATGTAATCGTAAGAAATGTATCTTAGGGACACAATTCCTACGGAACCACCACTAATTACTATAGTTATTTTCTTACATAGCATAATGTCAAGTTTTTATGTTTAACATAAAAACTTATATTTAAAAAAAAAACTTTAATTTAATGGAATGATTTTCGTTTTGTATCGGATTGAAGTGATAAATGGGATAATGTGCAAGAATTCCTAAATAAGGCATTTTAAGCAATCATTAAAGGCATATACTCAACTTGCATATGTTTTAATTACCAATCAAAAGTGGTGGCAAAAAGAAAATTTACCAATCAAATATTTTTAATATAAATTAACGTCTATTTTTAATGTTTATTAATTTTTTATTTTAGTAAACATTTTTATATTAATGTTTTTTAAATGAATTATTGGGTTGTGTTTCAACAAAATAATTTTTTTTTCAAAGCATATGTATTGCTTATAAAATATTGTAGATCTATAGTACCTATAACAAAATTATCAATTTTTTTTATAAAAACTAAAATTACCTAAATCTTGTTTTAGATCTATAATATTGTTACAATGTCTATCGAGATAATTAACAATATAGTTTGAATTTCTTATTTATAATTTTTTTATGAATAATTTTGCAGTTTAAGAAATTAAAAAGTTATAAATATTTATAATTTACAATATATTAACTAGAGGTGTTAAAAACTACATTAATGCAAAATAAATAAAAAATTGGAAAAAAATAATTATAATCAATTTTTAAAATTTATATTTTTATCAGTTAATAATAAATAAATCATTTGTTATATTTAAGATATGCTTCAATCTTATATACATCTCTCAACAAAAATATCAAGCACTTGTCTTCTACAAGGATAACGTGACTACCAAAAAATAATGTCATACCCAAAATAGTAGCATAGAACATAAAAAGATTTCATTTCATAAGAACCAAATGTATATGATTTTACACACCTCTTATCCAACTAAAACACAAAACCAAATTTAGATTCGTGCAACAGTTACAACAATAGTTTTACAATAGAATTATGTGAAGGTGACAGTCATTTTGTCACTTTCCAACCCCTGACAATTAGTAACATATGATCCAATTGAATCCTACTAACCAGAAAGAACTTGTATATGTATATGATAAATAAATCGTCCCAGTAGCACAAGTCACTTGCACCCAGTCCAAGACGAGCTTTAAGTATCTCACTTTTTGCATTCACAACAAACAACTTCTCTCTTAGACCTGCAAGACAACAAAACTTCCTACACACTCTGAAAAGTGTTAGCATTGCATAAATAAGAAACACATATAGAAACAAGTAACCGTGATATAATGCTATCTCCCCCTAATTACAAAGTTCTCAGACATTCATTTGGATACAAGACTCAATCCGAATAGAAAAAATTAGCATTATGAATTTATTTGATATCCAAACTCATGCATTCAATTATGTCATACCAAACACTTCTAAACCATCTACTTTTTCTCACTTGAAGATAATCATGTGCACAATTAATACCCAAATATTCTTCTAAATATTATTTTGTTTCACATTCAAATTCATTAGGATAAAGTTCAAGAATATTTAAATTGTTTTAAATTGCTTCACATTCCAAATATTTAAATTGTTTTAAATTCAAATGTATTTTATTTGTAATACATTTACATCTATAAAAATATATAATAAATTTATATTTAATTTTCATATTTTTTATAAATATAAAATATAGTTAAAATTATGAACATAACAATAATTGTATCTTGTAGTAAAGCATTAGGCAGAAAGAGGTTTGTTTTTATCTTCTTTGAAAAAAGCATGAAATCTTTTAAACATGGTGGAGGATGAAAGTGAAAAAAGTACGTTTGAGTCGAATCTTGAACCAAACACGTGTCAAAGATGTAGGAGGATAACGTCATAGTCCATGCTACACTATCTATCTAGTAGTGCAACTTTATCAAAGTAAAACAACGTTTCAGCAGACACAATTACTCAATACTCACTGCCAACTGCATTAAACACATCTAAATAAAACATGTACTCATCGGGAAAATAGGATACTTTAATTAAATATTAAGTAATATAGTTTTAATCATAATTTAAAATTTTAATTCGATCCATAATAAAAAATTCATGATAATCATATAAATAAACATAAATTTTAAGAATCAGTTGTGTCATTATTTAGTATTAATAGCATAGGGTGTTAAATATCGAATTCTCATTTAAATATCGAAATGTCTTTTTGTAAGTTTCATTCAAACTTGAAGTTCACAAGACCGAGTGGTGAAGTAGTAAGAGAGCACGAACATCATTTTAGAAAAAAGAAAAAAAAATAGACCAATCAATAAAAAATACAATCATTATCTTGATTTTAATCTAGTTGAAAAATACAAATTTTCCTTACTCTTTTATCATTCTTATTATTTATTATTTTAAATAATATTTTTAAGAGACATATATTTATTCAACAGGTTAAATCTCATATAATATCTTTGATAACTAACACAAATCCAATCATAAAGTGAAAATATTTCATTCTAAAATATTTTCACTTAAGCTATATTTGATTATTTGAATGAAAATTTGATCAAATCAAAAATTGAATTGCAATCTTAATTTTTATTGAAAGAAAATTATATAAAAATTTAAAAAAAAAAGAGAAAAAGAAAACAAAGAGAGAGAAAGAAACATACGAATGTGTCTTGTAAATTTTCTGATATAAAAAGTTTTAGAATTTTATTAACATACATATCATAAAAGAAGATCTACTATGAATTGTGATTAGCTTATAATGTAAGAAGATATAATGCATAAAAAATAGTAAAGTCGAAAAATAAATATAATGTGTTATATACATTAAAAGTAAGTCCACATGTTTTCAAGAAATTGAGGAAAAAATATTAAAAAGTATGTTGTAGATTATTAATTATTAACAATAACCTTGTTATTAAAGTGGGTGATGGAGTAAAGCAGATTATTCCCTGTTAATGGGACTAAAAGTTAAGAAAAAGTTGTGAAAATTGTGGTTCTAAGTGCATATTTTATTTAACTTTTTCTTTCACCTTGTGCATCTTTCGGGAAATGTTTTTCAGATTGTTTTTCAGTACTGTCGAATGCAATGCAACCACTCAATGTGCTGCACACCTTTTTGAATCACACTCCTTTTCCGTACGTTACTTTTCAAAGGATAAAGAAAAATGATACTTTGAAATTTTTTTTAAGTTGTATACAACATTTTATATGATGATTTTAAAAAATATATAATAAATAATAATTAAATGATATGAAAATATGTTAAAATAATAATATTAGAAGTTATAATATGATTATATAAAAAATTAAAATTATTAATATATTTTTATCCAACGATAAAATAGTTCCTTTTAGGAAAATGTTTGATGAGATTGAAGAAAAATATTCAGCTACACTTCATACACATGTAAAGAGAGAAAAAGAAATATATGATATGATGAAAATAATAAATAAATAAGTATTTATAATAGATATTTATTGGATGGAGGTATGTGTTTCTCATTGTCCTTCTGTTGTGTATATATTATTGTGATATGGTCAAATATAAAAATTACTGGTGCATCGATACATGAAAAAATCGTGTTGTGAAAATGATAGCGTGTCTTTTTCATATTATTGAAGTACGACGCAATACAATCAATACGCAAAAGATTATAATAAATAAAATAATAGAAATACTAAATATAATTTATTGAATTTTATAAAATATATTTTATTGAATTGCATTTAATAATATAAAAAGAATTGTCTAGCCATGTAACATATCATTTCTCATTAAATGTTTCTGCAATTTTTATTTTTTTTATTTTTTTTTTCCTTAGTGGAATTTTTGTACGATTTAGTTTATGATTTAGTATTGTCTATTTAATAAATTTTGTATTTCTTAGTATTTTAAATAAAATATTTATTTTTCTGAATTTTGTTTGTGGAAAAAATAGTTAAATCACATTGTGCTTTTTTTTAAGTTGTTTTTTTTCATTGATTTTATGTACGATTTAGGGTTTAAGATTCATTGTTGATTATTTAATAAGTTTTGTATTATTTTTTTATAATATTTTAAATAATTCTTTTTATATATCTCTCTTACCGAGTGTTTCTTTCTTTAACTACTTAGTTTTTTTTGTTTTTTTTTATGTATGTGTACTCTCTAATATATATATTTTTTCTTTACACTTTTGTAAACACAAGTAGTTGAATCACATTGTGCATTTGACACAACTAGTATAGAAAATTTGTAATATGATATTAAAGCGAGTTGAAACTCCGTTTGCTTCCATTGTAACAACAACATAGACAATCCTTAGAATCTTTTCCGTCCCTACTACCTTTAGAGAAAATTCTGATACCGTGTTAATAAACATACAAATTAATGGTGCCAATTATCACACATCACAAGTAGGTTAATATGTTATATATTAATCCTAGTAAATGCTATACAATTCATGTATAAAAAGATACATAATGACACAATGTTTTTATGGGGAGACTTAATTGTATAAACTTAATTTAAAATATTTATTTTTCATCAATTTTAATTTTTCACTCTCTAAAACTTATGAAATAGGATTTTATTTTCTAAATGTAACATGTTTTTGTGTTACTATAAGTATGTAAAATGTATGGTTTATTAGTTTATTTAAGCTAGTTGGACATAGTTAAATATTTTGTCAACCATGATGATTATATCTCTAAATATTTCGGGTATGAGTGGGTACATTAGTCCTTTAAGCTTGAAATTTGTAAATATAATTATGTAGATGAGTCAATTTGTATAATGAACAAATTTTATTGTATTTACCAATTATAGGTTGATCTAATGTAGTTAATTACAAGGTTAAATTTCTTTTTATTTTGTCTAACATTTTTGTTCAACATTTAGTTGATGACTTTTAATCAATTGATAAGTGATAATTAAATATTTTGATTACATTGAAACGTTAACTTATTTGATTATATGTTTTATACAGGGTGTGTTTCAGGGGAAGGTGTAGTTAGTAAAAGAGGGTTTCGACTTTGAATTGTTGGCTTTTCCATTTTTTATAGCCAAGAGTAATTAAGAATAAAAAAGAAAACAAATAGGCACAGGGTGAAACTAGGAAAGGAAGGTGTGCCCTTAGTAATTTGGAATAAACTATATTCTTCTTCTTATAAACTAAAATAGATAACAAATAAGAAATTAAATTATTCTCACCCCCTCCTTTGTAAAGTCCCTTAAAAAGTTTCTATCCTTCCTATAGTATATTTTGGAGCCTACGATCTTGTGAAGGAAGGGTAGAACATTTGGTTTGAATTGTAACTTTCGTTAAGTTTTATCCACTCATGTTTTCCTCTTAAATGCCTCATGCATAGAAAGGGGTTGAAATGTACCACTTGTGGTTTTGAAATTATTTATTATGGTTTGATGGTTAGATTTTGGACTTTGAAGTGATATAAGAGTTCCTAGAGTGCTTTTATTTATTATTTTTCCATTCTTCAAACTATAATTTTCTTGATGTTTAAGGAACTCAATGTAAAGGAAACTAGTTTTATATTAACTTGCATGTTAAATTAGTTAGTTAAGAATCATGGTGAGTTGAGTAATCGAAATGTTTTCAAGAGTCCCACAATAATTTGAGTAAATTGTTTTAGCAAGGTTGATAATGTGTATGTGTATACTTGATTATTATGAAGAACATATTTAAAGTGTACTAAATAATAATTGTGATGACATGTGCTTCTCAATTTAGTAGATAATTTTATTAATTGGAAATAATTTAATTTAAAAAATATGCTATCATAATATTTTACCCTATTTAGTGAAAATTAGTATGGTATAAGTCTAATACGATAATATTATATGAAAATTAACAAACTTCACAAATGTACCTCCAACTGACTATACAATGAAATGTCATAATCTCTAGTCGATGTGGACAAACACTCGTTAAAATAGACTCGAAAATGACTTTGATACCATATTATGAAGTGAACTTTAAGCCTAACTCAACCTCATAAAACCAGTTTATGAGGTTGAGGTTTACACTTACTTATATACAATGAAATGTCTTAATCTCTAGTCGATGTGAGATCTTCAACACTTTCCATCACTGTAAACTTTAAACCCACTTTAAACCCTAAACTACATGTTACTTTATACAGAAATTAATTTTATTTTATAAAGTATTCATTTTATGTTTTCTTACCCCTGGAAACAATTATAAAAGAATTTGTGAGAAAATATCTTAAATATCTTATTATTTATTAAAAAACATGTCATTTCCTTACGTACACAATTCTAAATATAGTTTGTGAGTCCAGTCATATATTTATACAATTTAAAAAGTTAGAATAAAATTGAATCCGAGTACCATTTGAAGAAGTGGAAAAATGAAATAAAAATAGAGGTCGATGGAGGTTGCGTTAGAGAATAATGAGGTGGCGGTGAAGGGTGGTGGGACTGCATTTGGCGGTGGTTGGTCAAAACCGCCAGTCACAGTCTACCTGTCAGCAATGAACAGTGGGTGTCGGCACTGTTTGAGTCACAGCACGTGTTCTTCTCCTCATCTCAAAAACATGGCTTCACTTCCTCACTCATTCAACTCAGCCCTTCTTCCTCTTCCTTCTCCTCTTCTTCTTTCTGTACCTGTTTGCTACTATCCACACCTGTGGTCCCAAAAACAACGGCCACTTTTAGAAATATCGCTTTCTCTTTAATACATGGTCCCCTCATCGCCGGTTCAAATTCTGCGGCTGATGAGAAGAACATGCACGTCCATAAGAAAGAAACTGGACCTAATTGCCCCCCTCAGATACCACACCGTCATCTTCTCAACTTCCTCCTCCTTCTTCCGCTTCATCGATCACTAACTTTATTATTCAAATGCCAATGTTGACGGTGGAACTAACATTGCATATTTCTGAAAACTCAGTTCTGTGCAAAATTTGGTGTGTGCCCTAAAGTCCGATCTAAAGCACATATGGCATGGAAATTGATTGAAACGACGAGGTAGGAGGGGACATGAAGTGGGGTACCAACCATAATAATAACAATAATATATATGTTCTATGAATGGGTGTGGTGGTGGTGGTGGCTCAAAATAATTGCATGATATGAAACTACTAGAATGTCAACTTGGACAAAATCTATCTCTCAAGATATCAATCATCCTTCACTGCCGACGAAAAAAAGAAAATGGCGTGCATGCCAACTCAAATTCTGAGTTTTCAACGAAGTTCTTGCGAATTTCATCACCAATCTTGTAGGATTAATGTATTTGCTTCACCAAACAAAAATGCATGGAATAGTTGCAGAGGGAGCCAGATGTATCTAACAAAAGTACTGTTTCATATGCTTTGGAGAAGAAGTACTTTACCATGTCTCTGTTTTTTTCACTCGAGATTTCTTTTATTGCAATTAATTAAACAGATAACATAAAATTTCCATACATTTTCGGGAATCAAAGTGGTATTTTTTTTTTTATCAACACAAAAATAAATAAAATAAAATGAGATATTTTAGGATGTTTCAAGCTTTATAAAAAAAGAACCAGATCAAACTTCTTAATATCCGACTAGTTGGACATCCAACAGACACTATAATACATGAACCAGATTGACATAGATAGGGAAGAGGCATGAATACAACAGAAAACAATTACATCAACCCCTTAAAGAAAACACATTTTCACAAAAGAAGACAAAATATTCCAACAACTAAACATGTTCTTTGTTAGCAAGTAGAGGTAAGTTAAACACCCAAGCCCCAAGAGAGATACGAAAGCCAAAAAACTTGCACATAAACACACCACAACTTTCAAACATAAATATAAAGTTATCACTAAACATCAATTTTTCAAATACGTCATACAACATAAAGATTTTAAACATCAATCGAAATAACAATATTTCCTTTACCGTAAAATATTTGTTCCCCATTAAAGGTTATACTACTTATCAACAATGTATATGCATATTTTAGTCTTCACCATTTAAATTGGATCAAATAATTTAATTTTTTTGTATGTGTTGCTTTTCAATCAACATGTTCATATACAATTTTTTTAGAAGCAACTATTTTAGAAAAAAACTGATTTGATCCATTTTTTTTGTTTTTAAATTTTAATGACCAAACTTTAAATTTAAATTGTACAAATCACTTGTTGTAATGAATGGCGGTGACCAACTAACATGATGAAAACAACTCGTACATAGGCAGCATAAATTATGTTAATTTTTACTTGAAAACAAAGAAAAAAAATGCAAGACATTTTCTTTTGATAAAAAGGTTTCTATGTTTTGTGGATATCATTTAAACTTATAGCTGTCATGAACTGACTGACATATTCATTATTCAATTATATTCATTACACTTTTCCTAATTTCAAATCAAGCAAGTTGCAAATAATGGAACTAACTTGAGCATCGCAATCCTTTCTATCCACACCTTTATTCACAACTTAACTACTTTTTTCCAAAAAAAATAAATAGACATTTTATTATATATGGTATTTGCTATTTTTGGGTTGAAGACTGATATAATGGAAAATTTCAAACATTCAAACAAAGCATTCGTAATAAAAGTTTAAAATAATTACGGGTAAAATAATAATTTAAAATATATGATTTAGAAAAGCTGTTTAAACGATTATTCCCCTCTCATTGGTTTCCTTTTTCATATTGTGATTGTGGAGCCACAGGGTCGTCTTTATCTTCCTTTTAGAATTTCTGCTTTTGGTATCCTTTCCGCTTTCTCCCAAATTTGATTGATGACAAAAGATTTTTCCAATTTACACTTGACAACAATCAGAGATAAAGACTCCATCCAACAAAATGCCAATTTCCATCAATTAAAATCATATTTTTAATTAAGAAAGTATAAATAAAATAAAATAAGATATTTGAGACTAATTTATACAACAAAACCTCAAACCAATCTTCTTTGATAGCCAACCAATTAGAGATTCAACTCACTTTACAAAACTTTAACCATAGTGACACAAACTTGTCAAAATTGATAAAAGCATAATAAAAATATGATCACGGTATAATATAAATACATCATCCCTCCAAAAAGTTATATTCTCAGGAATACAAAATAAATAACACTCACACATTTCTCTAACCGCTTAACACGAACTTTGTCAACAAGAAAAAGTAAGTCAACCACCCAAGAATCATAATTATCAAACAAAACCTTCGAAAAATCTACATTGAAACACATCAAAACCTCCAAACCTGAACAAATCGTTAATTATAAACCATCAAACATCAATTTCTCAAATTTCTTATAGATTTTATAACCACCTATCCGAATATGAAAAATCAACCAACATGAAAAGAAGCACAGGTCAAAGGTTTAATAGGCATGTGATGATTTCCCCTTCCATCATCCCATGAAAAGAAGAGGTAATAAATGTTTTTATACTCTTGAATGCATAGCTACAATTAGAACTTTAGAATTCATATATAATAAGCAGCTTAATATGATCCGGAAAAGATTATGTTTGTAAGAAAAGATAAGGAAAATGAATGGGTAGTGTTAGAAGAAAGAGACAGAAAAGGTGGGATTTTGAAGAACCAATTGAAATGTGCCGACTGTGATGGAGATGAAGAAAAGTGGGACTGGAACAGTGAATGGGAGCAGATGGTAGGACGCTGTCTGTACAGTTGAGCGTTGACGTTGGGAAAGACAAGGACCAGGGAAAGATTTCATGCACGTGTATCATTTTTCTTCACCCTTTTTCCCTTCTTTTTTCTACATTCTAAATTCTCACATCAAAATTCCTTTTCTGCATCTCGCCTTATTTAACACATCTTATTCAGGTGGGTACAACTGCTGTTTCTTTTTCATCTATTATTGCCACATGGAACATAAATAAATAAGAAACCAAACATCAAAACAACAAGATTTTTTCAATCAAAAAATACAAGTGCTTTACATTACTTCTGTATATATCACTTAGGGAAAATAGAAACTAATAAAAGCTCAAACGGAAATGTAGAAGGCTTAATAAGATATAGCCTCCTCAAGCTTGAGAATGAATATTCATCTCTCTAAGCTAGAGTACTGAATTTTCCTTGATAAAAAACCTTGGTGAAGATGTCACTAGCATGTTTATAAGAAAAGGATGGAAAATTTGAGTTCGAAACTTTTCACAAACATCATAACCATCTTTATCAATGTGTTTTATTTGTTAATGAAAGTTTAAATTCATGACAACGTATTTAATGACTTCACTATTACATTACAATGGAGGCTTGTCGAGGAATCCACAACAATATGGATATCATAGAAGAGATAAATTAACTAAAATAATTTACATAGTAATGACTAGAGTCCAGTATTCAATTTTTGAGGATGATATAGAGATAATATTTTATTTTTTGATTTTCAAGATATTAAGGATCATCATATAGATGCAATATCAAGTAGTTGATCATCACATGTTGAGGCACAAGACCTAGTTAGAAACATTGAAACCTTTCAATTGAATAATGGAGTCTATGGGAAAAAAATGCCATGTGCAAGAAAACCTTTTAATATCTTATGATACGACTTGATGATGATGAATGGTTTACAATTGTAGAAATTGACTTAGGAATTGTAATGCATAGCTTAACATGATGATGATAATCTTTGAAAAAGGTTGGTGCTCTACATGTCCTGAAACATGGTTTCTATTAATTTCAGTATTCTCATTTTCTTATAGGTTTTCAAGAGAGGTTTGTGTGTTTTCGTTAATGTCATTGTGTGAAATTTCAAGTAAAGGTTGTAAAATATTTTCATGTGAACTATTTTGTATCCTAGTTATTATAAGTTTAAATGAAAACATAGTTCACAAAATATCACATCTCTAGGTATGAAAATCTTCCTAAATCGTTTTTCATTTTAATTCAAATAAGCAACTTGAACTTTCACAAATTAGACATGTACTCTAATTAAAAATACAAAATTAACATAAATAACAACTAAGACCAGAATAAACTCAATTAGATGAATAAAAAATAAGCACTAGATTTATACATGATTACAATCTAAAAATTTATTATTACAGCTTTAAAGTGGGAATAAAATCATGTCCATCAATAAACATCTCACTCCCTAAATTTAGAATGTCACGTAATATGAAAATTAATTATTTTCTACAAAAATATTTACAAATATTGATAAAATCTCATTTATTTAATACTATAAAGATAAATAAACAAGAGTTATAGAGAAGATCTCTTTCTCCAAGACCTAAAATGGGATTTGAGTAGCCATAATTCGACTTTACCAATTAATTGAACATAATTGATATTAATATAACTATGAATTGTCCTAAATATTTTTGGTTCAACACATTTAATGTTATTAGAATGCATATATAGAAATATTAATTATGATAAGTAACATGGCAAGTTGGGTAGAGAGAGATAGAGAAAACGTGGGGCTCAAGTATTCTTGGATTCAATACTAAGAAAAAAAAAATCAAATTAGCCAAATTCTTTATGCACCTCTATAATTTTTTCTCACACCCATATTTTCAAAAACTGAAATTATTCATTCTGAATTTTATAATTTAAAATAAAATATTTATATTTCAAATTTTAGAAATCGAAATACAACGAATTATACAATTCAGGATTTGGAATACAATGTATTTTAACTTATAGAATTTGAATGTATTCTAAATTCTAAAATTCGAAATACAATTTTTGTTTTCAAATTTTAGAATCTAAAATACAATTTCTTTTGTTTAGACGGTAAAAATATGAGGTTGCTCTGGCGGTGAAAGTTGGAAGTGGGGTGTTCAATGAAGAAGAAGATAAAATTGTAATTTCAGTTCCTCTGTGGAGGTGAGTAAAGAAGTTATGGAGGTGGAGGAAGAAATTATCCTCATATTAACAGAAGCCATATATAGGGCCCAAAAACTTGGTTCATATTAATTTAAAGCCCTTTAACAAGTAGGCCAGGAGATGGCGTTTTGATATCTTTCCTTCTCCCAATGAATTTCGTAACGTGTTGTAGTAATTAATAAACTACTAAATTAACATTCACATACCTAATATTATCTCAAAATGTAAGCATACTCTCGCAATAAAGGAACTTCCAATATGCAGCTAAACTGAAGGTTAAAGCACTCCACTGCTTAAAAAAGCTGATCCTAGAGATATGAACTTCACTGTATATCTTAACACAACAGAATATTGTAAAATAAAACTGATATATTTTTATTATATTGAGATAGCTAGGACAACAGAGTAATCTTATAAACATTAATACCAATACCAGGGAACAGAATTATATATTAGTTGATCACTGATCAATTATTAAATATAAAAAAATGAGAACAAACATGTACTTCCGTCAATGATGTGAAATATAAACGAAAACTGATGAGGTGTTAAGAAACAAAAGAAAGGTTAGAAAAAACATAATTAAAACAAATATACCGGTAGGAACCGTACAAACCATGTCATTTGATCTCGGTGACCGATCTACCAAGTTAGAATACATTTAAAGTAATTATAATAAATAACAGTTAAGGCAGTTGCAGAGACTCACATTTCACCAAAGTGAAAAATCAGGAAACCTTCTTAAAAATAAGTTAACACTGATATTTTATAGATTCAGTTCATCATAACAGATGGTCCATGACCAAATATTATAATCCCTCTACATAGGAGTAAGTAAGATATGTTTTTATCAAATATATCTTATATTCTTATACAAAGTACTTCCTTGATCGTCGAAAAACCTTTTACAGGTTAATTCCCGACCGGACACTAAGGAGCAAGTACGAAAAGAACGAAGGAGGAAAATGAGCGAGTACGGAAAGAACGAAGGAGGAACGACAAAAGAATAAAAAACAATTGTTACACTCAATTAATATTTAGGCTATACCAATATATACAAGTAGATTAGATATTTTAAATTTTAAATTGTATGTTATTAATATCCTCTTAAATGAGATGAAGAAAAGGAGATGTAACAAAAATGTTTAGAGAAAGTGTTTGGGAGATTTGCAGAAAAGAGTTAACTTTGAAGTAGTGTTTCTTCCTTTGTTTATTTTTTAAACGAGTGTTTCTTCCCTTTAAATTCTAAATAAGAATAGCTGGGAGAGGAAGATGGCTTGTAAGTGAAGCAACAATAACAAACCCAATCTTCACACAAACTCACTCTCGCACACACTCAACATCGCAATTTTCCATTCATTATCTCAGCTAACCAAACAAACCAGACCAATGCTAATCGACAACACTCGTTGCGTTTCCAAACACCATGCACCACTTCCACGACCTTCCTCCTTCCGCTTTCGCCCACGCGGCTCCCAACTTATCAGAACCGGAGCTCCGGGAAACGGCCTACGAGATCCTCGTCGGAGCTTGCCGGAGTTCGGGGCCGAAGCCGTTGACGTTCGTCTTGCACTCTGACTCCAACAGAGGAGATAAACGGAATTCTTCGCCGTCCTTGTACAGGTCGCTGACTGTGACGGCGTCGAGCGAGGTGAAGAAGAAGCTGGGACTGAAAACGACGTCGTCGTGGAGGAATAGAAGGGCGGCGACGACGGGGGAGTTGATGAGAGTGCAGATGAGAGTGACGGAAGTCACTGACACTCGTGTCAGACGTGCCTTCCTCAGAGTAGCTGCTGGCCAGGTCTCATTCTGCTCCAAAATTTTATTTATTTCTATTTTTTTTATTTTGCTCTAAAATAAAATCCTTGAGTTTAAACTTCATTAATGTTAATGCATGTGACTAATATTGATGAAGTGATTAACTATTTAAGTAAAGATGGGACAAAAAGCTGATGAACTTACACTTGGAACACCAATTCACCTCGTATCTCGTATCTCTTCAATGAGAAAAAATTGGAACAATGTTAGTGATATATACTCTTTATAACACATTTACATTACTGTTACTGCTTGATATTTATTTAGTTCCTACTAATTCAGGAATGATTAGTGAGACTCATGTGAATCTTGTTCATCTGGAAAAAGGTTGTTCGAAATCAAATTTTGGAAAATATATTGCTAATATTTTCAAAGACTGTAAACTCCATATTTGGAATCACTCAAGTTAGAATAAACTCAAGTTAGAATAATATGAATGAAAAAAATGTAATTGAAAAGAAAGAATCATATATATGAATGAAAAAACGTAATTTAAGACTCCGCTGATCAACCAGAACATGGCTAAAAATATATATATTCAATCAGAAGTTAAAAACGAATCTTATACCATTTAAGATGACAATGGTATACAATAAAATTTCACACTAGATGGTGCAACGCATAGAAGTTGATCTGTGGTTGAAAAGTACTATTTTGTCTACTCAATATTATTTTTCTGATTTTAAAAAGTGAACAGATAAATGAGAAATTTTTTGTTCATTTATCTATGTGTGGACCAAATTCCGAAATTTCATCTCGTTTATTCATTTAATGGTAGCAAGCTTACTGGGTCTTTGTTCTTGAAATAGCTTGGAAGACGAATAGAATCGATGGTTCTGCCGCTAGAGCTAATGCAACAGCTCAAGTGTCCAGATTTTCCTAGTGAACAAGAGTACGAGGCTTGGTTAAGGAGGAATTTGAAGGTTCTTGAAGCAGGACTTCTCTTGCATCCTCGCCTGCCGTTAGATAAGGCAGATATTAACGCACTGAACCTGCAGGAAATAATCCATGGAGGCCTTGAGAAGCCCATGGATATTGGAAAAGACAATGAATCAATGCATGCACTTCGCAAAGTTGTTATGTCTCTTGCTTGTAGGTCATTTGAGGGGTCTGTTCCCGATACATGCCATTGGGCTGATGGGTTTCCGCTAAACCTTAGGATCTACCAAACTCTGTTAGAAGCATGTTTTGATAATCATGAAGAAACCAATGTGATAGAAGAGGTTGACGAGGTCCTAGAGCTCATCAAGACAACCTGGGTTATTCTTGGAATGAATGAGATGCTGCATAATGTTTGTTTTTCTTGGACCTTGTTTCAACGTTATGTTGCCACTGGTCAAGTGGAAAATGATCTGCTGTTAGCATCAAGTAATCTGCTGGCAGAAGCTGCCAAAGATGCCAAGGCGATGAAGGATCCATTTTACTCAGAATCCTTGAGCTACGCATTGAATTTGATGTTAACTTGGGCAGAAGAAAGGCTCCTTGCCTACCATGATACTTTCCATGACGATAATATTGAGTCAATGCAAAGTGTTGTGTGTCTTGCAGTATCGTCAGCAAAGATATTGGCAGGAGATATCTCTCTAGAGTGTAGTAGGGTGAGGAAAGAAGCTGATATATCCTGCACCAGAGTTGAAAATTACATTACATCATCATTGCATGCTGTTTTTATTCAGGCAAGTTCAACCCTTCAAACTCCCTTCCCTAAGCACAGAACACTCGTTTCCTTTCTTGAGGCTAATTTTCATGGAGTATTAAAGATTTTTAGACTAATTATGTTAAGTGTATCTTTTTAAACCTTGTTACCTAAATTTGGTGGCAAAAGCCTGACTTAACTCCTTTTAATCTTTCTTTCAAGCAGAAACTGGATCCCCGCAACAGCAAGCATGTACCTGGACAACAGGATAAAGTCTTTCCAAGTCTCTCAGTTCTTGCACGAGACATCAGCGAACTGGCTTTTGATGAGAAAGCAATGTTTAGTCCAATACTGAAGAGATGGCATCCACTTGCGGCTGGTGTTGCTGTTGCTACCCTTCATGTATGTTATGGTCATGAGTTGAAGCAATATGTGAAGAGTGTTACGGAGTTGACTCCTGATACTGTAGAAACGCTGATAGCTGCTGATAAATTGGAGAAAGATCTGGTACATATAGCAGTGGAAGATTCGATTGACAGTGACGATGGTGGGAAATCCATTATAAGGGAGATGTGCCCTTACGAGGCTGAAGCTGTAATTATCAATCTGGTAAAGTCATGGATCAAGAACAGAGTGGACAGACTGGAGGAATGTGTTGACAGAAATCTACAAGAAGAGGTTTGTTGCTAACAATCTAATCAATGTAATATTTTCTCTAAAAATATGTTAGTTTATCTTCCTTTACCTTTGTGAAGAGAATTTTTTGAAATACAAGATAACAGGCAAACTAAGATGGAGCAAATTAGCAAAAGCCTGAAATTAAAAAAAAAATATATATATATATATATCAATGCATGATTACCAAGCATATTTGTCTTTTTGGCATTTTCTTCTGCTAATGCTTGTGATAAAGAAACTTGACATCTTGCGAAAGAATTATAAGCTAAAATATTTGTTAATACGAGGTTATTGTCAATCAAACACTTGAAATCTGGAATATTTATATTGTGTAATTAGTGTGACATAAAATGCATCTTTTCTTCTCTATATTTTTTTGCGGATGCTGGGGTATCAAGTTTGTTCTCCTCTACAAACTTGATTTTGAAGTTCAATAAAGCTTCTTACACTTGATATCTTGCTTTAAAAAACTTCACAAATTTTTTTCTCATGATAGATTTCCTCACTCTTAGGTTGTTAAAACACACAGTGATACCCTCCTAACTCTCCCAAGTTAAAAAAAATGACAATTGACCACAATTTTTTACCAGCAGTCTGATCTAGGTTAGGCCTATATGTATTTTTTTGCATAGAGCGAAACAAGTTAGACAAAAGAAAACTTACTTTTTTAGATGACTCTTTTCGAGATGGGTGGTGACATTTTAACACCACAAGAAATCATTGTGTAACCTAACTCACAAGTCATACTTGTACGGTTTGTCCAGCCAGAACTCATTTTAATAGGGCTGCTCAGTTAATTTTTTTTGGTGCAGGTGTGGATTCCACGTGCAAATAAAGAGTGTTTTGCTCCTTCCGCTCTTGAAATTCTAGGAATCATAGATGACTCCCTGGAAGCGTTCTTTCTGTTGCCAATACCCATGCACGCAGTTTTGCTTCCTGAATTGATGTTTGCTCTTGACAAATCTCTCCAACAATACATTTTGAAGGCCAAAGCTGGCTGTGGTATATATTTACTGCATACCATTTGATAATCGTATACGTAAAGAGTTTCTCAGCAATCCTCTTGATGACCAGGCTTTCATTTGATATGATCATCTGCAGGAA
Source organism: Phaseolus vulgaris (assembly GCF_000499845.2). Taxonomy (NCBI): domain Eukaryota; kingdom Viridiplantae; phylum Streptophyta; class Magnoliopsida; order Fabales; family Fabaceae; genus Phaseolus; species Phaseolus vulgaris. The sequence continues at coordinate 47,727,289 of NC_023758.2, read as the reverse complement.
ACCGTAATACCTTCATCCCAATCATGCCAGCCTTGACTCGGTGTTCGGCAGGATCAAAATTTCATGGTGTATTCAGAAAAAAAGAAAAGTCACAAGTGACTCAGAGAATGATATTCCATCTTGGAACTACAAACGTAGATAACTCGTTTGGGTTGCCCCAGTTTTGTGTTCGCATAAATACCATGCAGCGCATTGGCATGGGACTAAAGGTTTTAGAAAAGAGGACCATTGCCCGTCTTGGAAATTATAAATCCGCAAAAGAGGATGGTATGGAGAAGAGGTTGAAGTTCAAGCTTTCTAAAGCTGCTTTTGTGGAAGGTATCCGTCAACTCTCTGAGGCCATGGCATACAAAGTGATTTTCCAGGATCTCGGTCATGTTCTTTGGGATGGCCTATATGTTGGTGAAGTTTCATCCACTAGAATTGAGCCTTTTCTTGAGGAGCTTAACCAATGCTTGAAGATAATATTGTCCACTGTGCATGACAGAGTAATAACGCATGTAATAACTGATGTAATGAAGGCTTCTTTTGATGGGCTCTTGTTGGTTTTGTTAGCTGGGGGTCCAGCACGAGCTTTCTCTCTTCAAGACCATGTTATAATAGATGAGGACTTTAAGCTTCTCACTGATTTATTCTGGTCCAATGGAAAGGGTTTACCAGCTGATTTGATAGAAAAGCATTCTACATCTGTTAAAGAAGTGCTTCCCCTGTTTCGCAAGGATACTGAGGACTTGACTAAGATATTCACTCAGCTTATTATGGAAATGTATAATAATTCTTCAAACAAATCACACTTCCCATTGCCCACGACATCTGGTCAATGGAGTCCAAGAGAACCAAACACTCTTCTGCGAGTTTTATGTCATAGAAATGATGAAACGGCTGCTAAGTTCCTTAAAAAGAACTACAACTTGCCTAAGAAGTCTAAGCGCTAATAAAAATAACCTCAGGGGAAAACCAATTTGTTCAGTTGCTGGTGCTGTTGTGCCAGGATGCTTTTAGTGACAACCTAGATTATCCAAAAATTAGTGTTTGTAAATTGTAATTATTAATTGTTTGATTTGGTATTTTTCTTTGCTAAAGGCTTTTCAAATTTTCTTTCCCTCCAGATGACTTGGATTCATTACCTAAATGAAATTTCTTCATTCGAAAATGAGTTTTAGACACGAGAAAACAGTTAGGGAGAAAAAGGGGGGGAAATAGTACTATAATGAGAGATAAAAGATAAACTATATAAATACTAGTATGACGTGATAAAAATATAACTGATGAAAATTGAATCAATGCTAAGGAAAGACAATAAATTTTCTCATATATCATATAGAAACACCTAAAACAACACTTAATTCTAAAGTAATACAGTACACATTTGATAAGAAAATGTGATAAAATTTTTGGATAGGTTGTACAACCTTCAGATGATCTCTCCTAAGTGGGATTTAACATATATGTATGCTCACATCGTTGTTTTCGGGGCGTCTCCCATTTTGCAAGGTAAACACATCCTAAAGTGATTTATACAGTGCTGTTCATAGACAACTCAATAAAGTTTAACATGATAACAATGGAAGTTTGTAAGACTAAAGTGGTAAAACTATAACCTTTGAAACAGCAAGTAGTCATTTCTTTGTTATGGATAAGGACGGTCTAAAAGAAACACGTTTGTAATAGCAGTTGGTTCTGCCTGCATTGGGTAACCCCATTCATCATAGTTGTCCTGCATTACATTAGACCGCCATTCTGGATGGGCAGAAATTTTGACTGTCAGTTCTAATATCCATTACTGGGCAAAAAATAATCATCCAGCTGAAGAATACCAGAGAGGAAAAGAGTCTTGAAGAATGACAATAAATATTAACTTGTTATGGAAAATAAATTAGTAAAACAAATTTCAATGGATCTCTGGACGATCATTAATCTACACCTCTGTATACCACAAGCTGTAGCTGGAAATGTAATAAACAACATAAATAAAGCGTTACAATGCTTCTCAAAAATTGGTTGTAAAATAAACAAATAAAAAGAAATGTGGTCTGCAAAACAAGGAAATATAACAAGCATATTCATTCGACAGGTAACAAATGGTCAGGCCACAATATTGTCCAATGGTTGATAAGCATATATATTCTCTTCATCAGGTGGATAAAGCCAAATCATCAATCTTTCAAAGCGGAACCTGCATACATTACAGAAATTATCAAAGTGCAACCTATAACACGATTATTAGGAATGACAAATCATACAAAGAACTTACAAAACTTACAAATGGATCTGCTAGGATAAAGCTTCAAAGCAACTGATATCAAAGAGGCTGAAGCCAAGAAACTTCTACGAAAATACATGAGAATCAATTTGTTGGATGTTGGGAAATATTTCCCTAAGGAATGCAGTATAGTTGGGTGACTTAGCCTGAAAGAAACAAGCAGGATTAGTTCCTAAAGAAATGCATCATATACTAAGAAGTCCTGAAGAAGAAAGATCAGACAAGGAATAACATGGAATCTGTCACACAAGGATAAATATAAATGTCAAATTAAGCTTCCTCCTAGAAACCCAGTACTTCGGAAATAACAAAATCAACAGGTATGAAAGGCTCAAAGCTGAAAATATATAAACAGTCCAACATATAAATTACACTTTTACAGAGACTTCATTTATTTATCCAGTCAAAGCCACACATGGAATAGTGGCAATGGGAGCTTATATGTTCTAAATGAAACTAGGTAAGATTATCCACACTTCATAATCTACAATACAACTCCATAACAAGATCAAATGACAGTTGAAACTAATTAAAGACATACCAAAAGAGTAAAACTTGTAGTATAATGCAAAAAACAACATATGGCCCAGTTGCCAAATATCAAGGTTTCAAGAACAAAAATATTCAAACTTGTTACACTAAAAAGGAACCGTACACATGGGTTATTCTCTAGGTAGATGGTAGTAAGCTTCTCTCTAGAACAAACAGCCTCAGTCACTCCTTCAAGTGATGCTATTTGGTTGTCGTTAAGCCACAAATCTTCCAATCTGCAGTAAATTAAACAAGGCAATGAATTTACCGATGTGAGACTTCAAAAAGTTATTAGTGGGGAGGGAAATGGATGGACTAACGGAGAAGCAGACATACTGCGTCAGGTTCACAATGTCATCCACTGAAGTTAACTTATTTGACGATACATCTAAAATCCGGAGATTGACTAATGTCGACAACCCTTCCATTTTTGCAATACCATTATGGCTCAAGTATAGTTCTTCTAGAGCTATGCAGCCCTGCATCCCAGAATCAAGGTTAACTATAAAATTCTCAATTAATAATAAAAAAGAAATGGTTATGCATAGATTTAAAACAGTTTTACACTTACATCCAAATCACAAATTACCAATGGCGTGACTTTTAAGATTATTTTAAAAATCAACAAACTTACCAAACATCGTGGTTTTGTGATTGTTTAAAAGTGTAAAACTATTTTACATAATCAATGCATACTTTTTTTCCCGAAGAAAAGGGTGTGTGCGTGGTGGGGGGCGTTAACCTATTCACGTAATCCATGTATTTATCTTCATTTTATGTTTTAATTCCTACACGATAAATAAGGTTTAGTTCCTATACATGCATATAATTTAATTCTGCTGGTGATAAATTATACAAAAAACTATATTAGAACTAAAACTTGATATGTTTTTTCGTATGGAGACTAAAGCTTGAAATCAGAACTAGAGAGAAAAAATGAATATTTTACCCTAAAAGGAACCCACATTCATCAGCAAGTTCAAATTTGTGAATTCAAATTGACGACAACCCCCTCGGTAGAGAGCATACCTCAAATCCCGTCATTGAAGTGAGACGATTGCTTTGCAAACTAATCTTCTTGATGCAATTGAGACCACACAGATTCACAACTTTAATTCGATTCCGTCCAAGCCACAACTCCTGCAAATTCGCGAGGCTCTGCAAATTCTCCATCACCTGAATCACAAACAAAAAAAATCAAAACATCGGAAACAAACATAGCACGGACCCAGCAACTAAACCCCGTTAACCTCAACACACCCGCAATTTATTGGAGCCGAGTTCAAGAATCTGCAGCTGATGGAAGTGGTCGATCTCCTCGATCTTTGCAACTTCATTCTTTGACACGTAGAGTTCCTTGAGCGTATCGGAGACCTTGGCACAGCCGTGTAGCGAACTAATCTGGTTGAACGAAACATCGAATACCAGAAGCTTCTGGAATATGCTGACGTCAGGAATGTTCCGCAATTGATTATCCCGCAGAACAAGCTCCTGCATGTAAAAAAGAAAAGAATAAAACAAATGCGTTTGAAAAAATGTTGTTAATCCTTCCAAACAGAGGCTTAAACGATATACGTCGAGGGAGGCGAGGGCGTTCCAGGAAGAGAGAGGGAGAACGGTGGCGTCGGTGACGAGGTTCTGGCGCAGCGAAAGCTTCTTGAGATGGGAGAGGTTGGCTATGCGCGGGTCCAGCGTGGACAAGCGATTCGCGGTGAGGTCCAACTCGGTGAGGGTGGGAGGCAACTCGACCGAGTCAAGGTCGTGAAGCTGGTAACTGGTGAGATCCAATATCGTGGATGAAGGATCGTCTTCGTCGTGATCCAGAACCGCTATTGATTCTACTGACTCCTCCATCTTTCAATTAAAGAACCTTCCAAATTCACTTTCTGCTTCAACCAAAAGCTTACATTGTCTTGCCCTGCAAATTGCAACTCAAACTGTTTGTTTATTTTTTTATACCTGTCGGGCCATCTGAGTTGGGCCTGAGATGAGGCCTGCTATTTTTTAAGGGGCAGTTTCTTTCTGCACCCCTACGTTTTTCTTCCTGCACGCCCATAATGTTATGCAAAGACAAACTTATACCTAATAATTTTTAAAAACCCTAAAATGCACACAAAACTCACACTCTACTCTTTCTTCTTCCTTTGCACATAGACTACATTGCTCTCACAACAACGATGATGCTCCATCTCTTGGCACAAGAATCAGTTTCTCTTGGTGGTAATTGGTGGGGTCTCCGACCACTTGGTGGTAGTTCGGTGGTTTCTCTTAGCAGTTCTTGAAAAAAGAAGGTAAGTAAAAAAATTTTGGAATTCGGATTTATAGTTTTGTTTTTATTGCAGACTTTCATTTTCGCAATACATATGTTGCGATTTTAGACAGTGCAGTCTGTTAGATTAAAATTCACATTTTTTTTTGCCTTCCAAAAAATATTGGTGCATCCATAAATCTTTTGAATTAGTGAGTCTGGTAATCTTTCATATTTGCGAATCCATAGTATGTTTCCCGATTTCAGAATCCGTAATGCAAAAAATGCATTCCAAATTTATAAATCCGTAATTAAAAAATACAGGTACCATTTTCAAATAAAAGATCAAGACTAGTTTCGGAATTTTAAAATTATGGGGTACAGGAAGAAACGTAAAGGTGCAGGAAGAAACTTCCTTTTAAGGGCCTTTCCCTACACTCTCTTTGTAATTTCGTACTACCTAAAATGCCCTTATTCTATTTTAGAAAACCTCGCTGAACCCGAAAAGAAAAGGCCTTGTTATTATTATGTCTATGCGCAGGTTGTTCCAACTCGCATTCCCTCTTCGTCATCGTTGTTTCTCTACCCAAAACTCTGTGCTTCGATCTCTTCTGGATTATTCTGGGAGCGACCTTGTGGCGTTGGTAGCTGCTCATTTGTGTAATTGTGCTACTGTGCGGGAACTGAATCGAGTGTATGCGCACGTTTTAAGGACGCATTTTTTTATCTCCAATCCTGCGCCGTTTAATTGGAACAATATCATAAGATCATACACCAGGCTAGAGGCTCCACGCAATGCACTTCGCATCCACGTTTTAATGTTGCGGAATGGGGTTTTGCCCGATTGTTACACTCTTCCCATTGTTCTCAAGGCCGTCTCCCAAACTTATGATGTTAAGCTCGGGAAACAGGTTCACTCCGTTGGTATCAAGGTTGGACTGCAATGTAACGAGTTCTGTGAAACTGGGTTTTTGAGTTTGTATTTTAAAGCTGGCGAGTTTGGAAGTGCCCGAATGGTGTTTGATGAAAATCCTGACCCAAAGCTTGGTTCTTGGAATGCTGTAATAGGTGGGCTTTCCCAATCTGGCCTTGTCCGAGATGCGATCAGCGTGTTCCTTGATATGAGGAGGCGGGGATTTGCGCCGGATGGGTTGACCATGGTTAATGTGACTTCGGCTTGCGGGAAGATTGGTGACCTCAACCTGGCTCTCCAGTTGCATAAATGTGTTTTCCAGGTTGAAGCTGGTGAGAGGACTGATGTTTTGATGTTGAATTCGCTGATTGATATGTATGGGAAGTGTGGACGGCTGGACCTGGCTTACAAGGTTTTTGCAACAATGGAGGAACGAAGTGTGTCGTCGTGGACGTCCATGATCGTGGTGTATGGGATGCATGGACATGTGAAGGAAGCGCTTGAATGTTTCTGTCATATGAGGGAGGCTGGGGTGAGGCCAAATTATGTGACTTTTATTGGAGTGCTTAGTGCCTGTGTGCACGGTGGGGCAGTTCGAGAAGGGAGAATTTATTTTGATATGATGAAGAATGTTTATGGCATAGCACCCCAATTGCAGCATTATGGATGCATGGTGGACCTTCTGGGTCGAGCTGGATTGCTTGAGGATGCCAGAAGAATGGTGGAGGAGATGCCTATGAAGCCAAACTCGGTAGTGTGGGGGTGTTTGATGGGTGCGTGTGAGAAATATGGGAATGTGGACATGGCGGAGTGGGTAGCTAAGCATTTGCAAGAATTGGAACCATGGAGTGATGGGGTTTACGTGGTGTTGTCTAATATCTATGCCAATAGAGGCTTGTGGAAGGAGGTAGAGAGGATAAGATCGGTAATGGAAGAAGGAAGACTTGCTAAGATTCCTGCTTATAGCCTGACAACTAATTCAGATTGAAGATAATTTACATAAGCATTGGTAATTTACAGTCAATTATAGTTCTGCCTGCATTGACCATTGCAAATTGATGTTTTTATTTCTCAATAATGTATACTCCATAAACAGAAGATGTTTCCATAACCATTATTTTTTGTGTTAATGGGGCAAGTTGTTTGGAGGAAGACCCATGTAAAGGTATGGATAGATCACTACAGAGTAGAGAAATTTTGATCTGTAAATTCTCTGTTAATTACAGAATAAGTTGATTTTCGTTTAAGCTTTCACAGTACAAGGTTAAAATCTAGTAACTGTAACTGAGGATTGAGAATCTTATTCTTGCCTGATCTGCATACATAACTATTAAACTTATAGAATTCAGCGTTATGATGCAGGAAGTGAATGTTGTTTTGGGAAAAACTGAAAACTAAATTCAATCACGTAAGGAAGAAAAGGAAGTTGACACAGAAAAAATGGCACTTTAGGTGAAATTCATTCATAAACTAGTATGATCCTGATACATTCTGCCTCTTACCTTTTATAGGCTTTCGAAAACAATAAAATAATAAAACCAAGATAAACAAAAACTTAGTTCCTAAAGAAATAGTGGCGGTGGAGTAAAATATGGAAGCTCAATTGCGTGGCTCTTGCCATTCCAGTTCTGTCAAATGAATACTTTTTTTTAAAATACCAATTACTTGGTGATGAAGTAGTTTCACTTTTTTAAAACTATCAATTTGCCCGAAATTTTATATCAAGGTGCTTTAACTGCAAGTGAAAAATCGGATATTTAGTTAATTTAATAGCAAATTTGTTCGTCACCAAATATTTTTTGAGGGAGAATGTTGTTTTGGTTTTTATTCTTTTGCAATCAAGCTTCATTATAAGATCAGTTTATCTTTTGATATTGTAATTTGTCTTGGACATCCACTTCACTTCAAATTAATTTTTGTTTGCATACGAATCAATTAACTTCCCGTATTTTTCTTCAAAAAAATATAAAGTGTCAATTTCTCTCTCACTCTCAACTTTTTCTTTATGAATGATTTTGCATGGATCACTCAAGAATATAGTATATGCAATTTCAGCAAATCTAAAAAATTGATGTAATTTTACGTTGATTTTATGGAAATAGGTAAATTTCAAAAAATAGGACTTTTAAATATATAACTTTAAATATTTAGGATTTGTATTTATTTAAGATTTTGAATATTTTAGAAATTTTATATATTTTAGATTTTTATTTAAATAGAACTAAAGGATTTATATTTATTTAAGATTTTGAATATTTTAAAAATTTTATATATTTCAGATTTTTATTTAAATATTACTTTAAATATTTAGGATTGTTATTTATTTCAGATTTTGAATATTTTATATATTTCATATTTTTATTTAAATAGACATTAAATATTTAGAATTTTTATTTATTTAGAATTTTGAATATTTTAGGAATTTTATTTAATTCATATTTTTATTTAAATATTTAGGATTTGTATTTATTTAAGATTTCGAATATTTTAAATTTTTATTTAAATAGGACATTGAATATTTAGTATTAGTATTTATTAAAGATTTTGAATATTTAAAAAAATATATATTTTTTAAATTTTTATTTAAATAAGACATTAAATATCTATGAATTTATATTTACTTAATAATATTATTATTAATTATAAAAAAATAAATACATAAATAATTTAATTAGTTTTTAAAATAGTAAACATGTAATCTTAATCTTTTATTAATTAAATAAAATAAAATTTCAATCACACTCATCATATTACTTATCAAAAAAAATTTATAAAAAATTTACATATTCCAAAAAATTCATTTTTTTAAAATAATTATTCAACAAAATATTAATTAACTCAAGTCTATACAAAAAAATTTCATATTTAATTATTTAAATATTTTTAAAAAACTTTATAAATTTGTAAACTTACATTTACATCTTTAAACTAATTTATAAAATTTCTTTCACCTATTATATTACTTACAAACTTCAATTAATTATCCTTATAAATCTATTCTAACAAGTCAAATAACTCTCAAATATTCACACATCCTTTATCTCTCTCTCACACAAATCTTCAGAAATCTCGTCCCCCAAAAGTTAGGTTCCAATGAATGCAGCAGTCTAACAAACAGATGAGCTACTGTTGGGTAGGCTTGGGTGAGTAGCTGCCAAATTTAGACACAATGCAATTAAAGTTCTCACTTTCTATTTACCTTTTTCTGGCCTTTTTGCATTATTACCTTTTTCTATTACTACCTCTTGCAACTCTCAGAATGTGATTTTCATTATGAAGTACCAAAAAAATAGTAGGATTTAGGAATAAGGCATCACCTCTTTCCTTAAACCCTTTACAGCCTATCATCTGTATCTTTTATTATTGCGTCAACATATCACATTTTCATCTATTTTTTTCATTTCTGCTAATATTCAACAGCTACCAAAAATGGCATTTCTAGGAGTTGCCATTTACAATCATATTATACCATTCATATATGCCAATATTTCTTTTCTTCTTTTTCGTTTCAGATACTCTCCATATCAGAAAACTACTTTTGAGGACCGTATAATATTACAAATCATGGGACTCGAAATGCTTGTCACCGGATTTGCAATGAAAAACCAAACTACTTTAAACAAAGCTGAAAGTAGCTGGAAAACAAAATGTATCATTCACAACAATTACATTTATCTTAGCCTATACAGTTTTTCAAATCCAACGAAAACAATGCTGCAGAAGTGATCTCTTCAAGAAAAATATCTGCAATGTTACAATTCCCTATGTACAATTACATCATACATAGTCATGAACTAAAGAAACTCTATAGCCTAGAAATTCACCCCTTACAGCTCTGTATTTTTTTTTTTTATGAAAATGGCATCTATGAACTCTAGTTTACAAAGATGAGAAACATAATCTTATTAAACCAAACTAGCTATCTGCTTCACCGATTTCTGAACTGTGTTTCATGCCTGAAGTATAGGCATGAGTAATACTATTTCCTGCATTCATTTCCTCATCAGCATCGTTCTTTGATGCTTCCAAATTCACTTCAACAGTGTTATCTTCTACGTATGTGACTTCATATATGTGTCCTCTGAGCCAACTTCCTTTACTAACACTTGACAGGTTTTCTTCATGCCGGATGTGTGCCCGACCAAATACTATTTCAGTTTCATTGACATCAGGTGGGACACCATTTTCATCATGAAAGCTTTGGACCTCATCTATTTCTTCTGTCAATTCAGCATTTGTGGCACCCTCCACCACATTTTTCTGTATCCCGGTTTTCTTTTCTCTAATTATTGGCCCTTCATCTCCATCATTCTCTTTTTCTGAGAAATCTAATGTAGCATTCTGTCTAGCATGCACATCATTTAGCTGTTTCCTGAGTTGTACTTCTTTTTCTTTGCCATTACTTTTAGAATCATTTACTATTGATCCCTTTGGGTATTTCTCATCACCATGCTCTTTGTGACCTGACTCACTTCTCCTTGATTCTATACCAACCTTTCTGGCTGTTGTTTTGGATGAATCTTTGTATTGATTTTCAGATGACACCTCAGCTTGAGTTTGTGGTTCAAGTTCCACTTCTTTTCTTTCTCTTGAGCTGGATTTCTCATTGATAACTACAGACTCTGCTTCACCCTTATCTTCCTTGGCTCCATCAGATGATTCAGATCCATCATCCCTGACACTACTTGACTCTTTAGCTTCTCCTGCAGAATCTACATTTCCTGAGTCTGCAAAATCTATTTCATATAACCGTGATAGGATCCCTTTACGCCCTAACAATACAACTTCAGGCCCTCCAACAAGGTTGCTTTCATCGCTATAGTTCTCTCTATCATTTCTTGATTGCTTGATCTGATATAACATCCAGGCACCAACAGCCAAAACTAGCATCACCTTCAATGTCTGTTTTATGATAGCCCCTTTTGGTCTCTGAGCCCTTCCAAAAGCTTGATACTCCATTCTTCTGCATATGATTCAGAATCTTTGTCAATGCTCAAATAAATATTTGGAGGAGACAATTGAACATTTTAACATTTTGGTTCTTGCATTAAAACCGGAAAAGTAAAACTACTAGTAAATATTTAAACCAGCAATAGGGAATAAACAAATCCAACTAACAATTGGAGAAACAAGTCTGATTACTAACAATTACACTACAGAAAGATAAGAGACGCATGTGCAAGCACCACCAAAACTGCCTAATAATCCTGACTTGAAATAAAATCCAAGAAATAAAAAGTCAAACAAGTGCACCCAATTCATTCAAACATGGCGGAAGAGAAGTATTTCTTCCATGGCAGATGCTTTAGAATCGCAAACCAGGCCAATCATCAAGTCAACATGCACATTCATGGGCCCTTTCTAGCCCCAAATATGATGCTGATAAAAAAAAGTCCCAAATAATGATGCCCAAGAACACTTAACTTCATGAGAAACCACTGAATCCAAGAAACAAGTTTGACCATGATGGTTGAAGAAAGAAAGAATAAAAGATTGTAGAGGTATAGAAAATTCAACAGAAAAAATGAGGAGTTTATCCAGAAATTACCTTTTGGCTTATTTTCTGGTCTGAGGAAATGATCTTGTTATTTGTTGTGTGAGATTAGTGTTGTTGAATCTGTTTGTAGTTTTAAATTGTAGTTGGAACAAGAAGATCAAAATTAATGATTTTGAAAGTACAGAAAACTAGAAGAGTAGTTGAGAGTGCCGAAAAGTAGCAGTTAACATTTTGTCGCCATCACAAATAATCCTGGGATGGGATTCTCCAACACGCAACCAGAGAAAGTCAAAGAAATCATTCTGGGGAAATATTCACAATTCAAACTTCTTATTAACCCTCATGGCTTATGCATCTCTATGCGTTTCTTGCACTCCCATATTTCTTAAAATAACTAAATTACCCTTTTATATTTTTTATTTTGAACATTTTTTAATTTCAAAATATGAAATCTAAAGACTTTTTGTATTATAAAATTTAAAAATTAAAATTTATAATTTTTTATTTTGAATTGTACAATTTAAAATTAAAATTTATAAAAAAATTATTTTAAATTATAAAATCTAAAATATAAAATTTATATTTTGAATTTGTAATATAGTGTATTTTAAATTACATAATTCAAAATATAATTTATTTTTTTCAAAAAATTTATTAATAATTTATATTTTAAATTGTATAATTAATAATATACAATTTTATTTGAGATTGTATGTTCTATAATACAAATTTCAAACTGTAAAATTTAAAATAAATTCTTTTGAAAATATGGAGTGCAGAAATCAATTATGGGAGTGCAGGAAGATATTCCCACTGATCTCATGGGCTCAGCTCATGGAGATTGGATCAACTTCCTGTGTTGCTCTTTAATTAAAACACTTGGGCCCTGCTATTCCCACTTATAACTTGTTAATTAAACCTCTAATAAAATGAAAAACAAAAATATCCTTTAAATATTTAGTTAAAAAAACCTTGGTTAGAAAAAAAATGGGTAATTAACTCAACTAAAAGTGTCTGTTATGTTTTTTTTTTTAAAAAAAAATTGTAGAAGTAACTTTTTATGAATAATTTTTAATATGTTAGTTTTTTTTAGTAAGAAGACTCAATCCATGATATATATATCTCATCTTTTTTTCTTGTTTACCAAAAAAAAAGTAAATTGAATAAAAAATTAAGGAAAAATTATATTTAATTATATATGTATTTATAAACTCATTTATTTTATTTTTTATAGAGATAAAAAATATTTCATGACAAGAAATGTTTGATAATTTTATATTTTTAATTTTTTTTATAATTGGTATATTCTTCTATTGAAAATATTATCTTATCATGAGTGAAACTTAAATATACCACCATTTTTTTTGGTAAATCAAATATTTTTTTACTTAAAATATCATATAATTTAACTCACTCAATTTAAATTGTCAATGTTAATAAATATGAAAATTGAAGAAATCATACAAAATTGCCAATGTTATGTGTAAAATATTTGTGCAAAACACTTTGATCAATTTCCTAAAATGGAAAAGTATAAGTATAAGAAAAAAACTTAAGTTTCAAAAGTGTGTATGACACAAATGTAAATGTAAGATGATAAGGAAAAAGTGGTTACGAATGATTAATAAGATGAACTAAAAGAATAAATAAATAAGAAAGATTCAATACGTAGAAATAACATGATTCAATTGAAGTATTATTTAATTTATGTACATAAAGAAATTCATTTATCACAAATATTACAATACTAAGTTTTTGTCTTAAGATGAGCGGTCATTCAACTTACTCTTTTACTATAATGTTTCAATTGAACAATAACTCTAACTGAACTATAAAGTGTCATTACATGTCCATATTTAATATATAATTATCGTAACCAACTTTCGTGAAACATGTAACTATGTTTTCTATTAGGATTACTAAAATAGTTTATGTATATTACACTAGTATAAGTAAAAACGTAAAAACTAAGATTGTATGTTTTACTAAAATTCTATTAAACATTTTGAAGGTTAGACAGTATTGGAATCTTAATAAGATTTTTACCTAATTAATCTTTACATTATACTATAATCAAGCAAAAGATGGATAATACTTTAAATTCAATATAATTATAAAGAATTGAAGATGTACTCAATATTTGAAATAATAGAAAAAGGAAGATAGTGTTCGAAACAATCCAATAAGAAGTTATGATTGTAATAGAAATTGTATTAATATACACAATTAAAGAAAGTTAGAAGTTTATTTTATGTAAAAATATTTATATCAAATATGACATCTACAGTGACAGAAAACTTCAAATTAATAAATTTAATAATTATTTAATGTATATATCTTTAAATCAATGCATTTAATAATTATTTAAATACTTTAAACAAAAAATAAATAGATCATTTAAACAATAAAGAATATTAATTATGTTTTTTTCTTCTCATATATGACATGGCATAAAACTTTAAATCAATAAATTTAATAGTTATTTAATATATATATATATATATATCTTTAAATCAATGTATTTAATAATTATTTGAATACTTGCAACAAAAATTAAATAGATCATTTAAACAATAAAGAATAACTCTAGAGCAATTGCCAAATAAAAAAGAAAGTTAAAGATACACTATTTTTTCAAGAATAATTTATTGAAACAATTTATTTCATATAGTTGGTATTGATTTCTAATTTTAATTAACATTTTGTTTTAAGATAAAATTGAATGCAAGTCTTAGTATACATAAAACTTTTAATCACTATACTAATGAAGTTGGGATTGATTTTCATAATCAAAAATTTGCATTTCATTTAAACTCTTGAGATTTTTTTTTTAAATTATAAGTAATAAGTGACCTATCTCAAATTTTATAAAATATTTATTAGAAGATATCTCATGTTTTAATATCATTAAAATAAATGATATATTGATTATCAATATTTTTCCTCTTGAACAATTTTCATAATCTAACAAAATTATAGAAAGAAAATAACTTTATAAACATGTGTCTTTATATATAAAAAAAAGTGAGTCTTTAACAACATAAAAACATACCGTCAAAGTTTAAATTTTCATTGTAAGGAAATAATTGTCAAGATAAACTTATAGTTAGGAGTTTTATGAAAAATTTCAAAGTTCAAAAAAATCCACATAATACACACACAAAAATGGTGTAACTCTAAAAAAATTGTGTTCATTCGGTCTTTGTTCACCATAATTTTTTATGACTTATGTAGTCTTTTGTATTTTTTTCATAATTATTTATTTAATTATTCGCGTTTATTTATTTAGAGTTATGTACTCTTAATTGATTTTTTTTTTCTTTTTATGTTGCTGTTGTTGACCTTAAATTTACCTTTAAAATTAGTTATTCGTTTTTATGTTGAATTAGTCGTTTTATTTACATAAATAGATTAAAAAATCCACATTATAATATAGGTTATTCAATTAAATGGTTTAATCAAAATTTAAAGTAAAAAATATAATTTTTTATTTTTGTATGTTCATTTGTGAAAAACGGATCTTTGTTAAAATAAGTTTAACAATGATGTTAATTGTTTATTAAAATTTATTGTTTTTGTATGATATTATCTGATTTATTATTGTACTTTTGTTTATTCAAAACTAAAAATGTAGAGATTACCAATCTAAAAAAAACTCAAAATAAAAATATGTATTTTAAATTTAAATATCTATTTTCCACCTAAAACACCACCTAAGCTAAAAATCATATATCATAAACTTATTATTTAGAATTATTCAATATATCATAATATGTTTGAATCTCACATTAATCTCTTGATTTATGGTCACTTTCAAAATGCTTACCATTGTATACTACTGTCGAGCTTGTACAAGTATATCTAACACTTACAATTTTCAATAAGAAAAAATATATTTACAAGTTTAAATATTTTATATACATTACTATTGTTATTAAAATGGTAATCTATTATATGTTTTCATAATACTCTAAATTCTATATTACTTATAACAAATGTGTCGCATTGGATTACCATGTATACTCTAATTTTAGGGTAAAAATTTGATGTTTTTGAAAAAAAAAAACTATATTATAAAAAAAATGTTATAGTAATATATTAACATTAAATTATTAACGATCTTCTATTGATAAAAAAAAATTATACTCTAAAAGTGAATCTAAATTAGATATATTGAAAGTGTTTGTTTTAGTTCAATTAAATGTTTGGTTTTAAGTTTCATCTAAGTCATATATTGTGTATTTCTTTTTTTTTAATTGGTGTATTGACCTTTGATTTGTATGAGGATGATTTTTTTATGTACTCTTTTAGGTGTATGTTTGATTGACAGGTGGTTTTTTTTCTGATTCAATTAGGAGTAATTCTTACAAGTATATATGAGTATGTCTACTAGAAGTGTTTATGTATAATAAGTGGTTTATATTTATTATTTTTTATTATAAACAAAACTCTAAAGTGAATCAACCTAATAATGTTTAAATTAGAACAGTTTAAATTGTGTAAAGCATTGGAAAAGTGAAGTATGGGTTATCCCTTCAAAATAGTCTTGCTCTTATCTCGATGCTTTTATAAAGCAAAGTGCACTAAATCTGAGTCTAAGAAAAGATTCAAAGTCAAAGGTTTTCCCTTGGAAGAGAACAAGGCTAAGGAAACTCCTAAATTTATTCTTGTTCTCTACAGTAACATTTACTTGTTCCATAAAAAATAAAACATTACTTTACTTTCCCATGTAAACAAAGTTGAAAACTTTTTCATAAAAAGACTCAATGAAAACTAAATATTGTGAGAACTTTTTTCTTATAATATGATTTTTTTTTTGTAATAAATTATCGTTTATATTCCTTATCACAAAAACTCGATCATCAGGTCAAAGCACTGCTATGCAACTATTGATATAAAAATATTTTAAAAATAATTTTGTGCATTAATGCTGTGTAATTATTTAACTAAATTTTAGATTTTAGTCAGATGAATATTATTTTTTTAGACTTATTATGAGAGCAAATTATTTTAATCAAAAGAAATATAATTTTACTTGGACTTTTTTGTTTAGACTAGTAATCTAAATAAATGTTCATTTTAAATGTATTTAATTAACTTTAAATATCAAAGAAAAACAATTCTACTAAACACATTGATTTCATTGAAAACATTCTTATTATAATATTTGTAAAAACAAGTTTGATCCTTCAAATGTGTATCAACCATGTAAACTTCACTCATTTCTTTAAAATGAAAAGGATAAAAAAATATTTAATATTAGAAATGAAGTTATATGAAAAGGCATTAGAGAGAAAGCAGTGAAAATATAAATCTATGTAAAATGTAACTTATAAAAAACTGAGAAGCAATAATCAAGCGAGAAATATAAAGAGTAATGAAAATAAATGATGAAACTTACCTTTACCTTGAGTGTATGGTTGATCATTAAGGACCATTGCCTATAACACTAACCTTCATTGCATTTTAAAAGGGGTGTTGTTTTAAGGCATATTCAACTGATAGAGCCTACATCATAATTTGTTGCAAAGGGAATCTGCGTACGCGTAATTTTTAATTTAAAAAAACAAAAATATAATAGAAATATTCACTGATATGACGTTATTCAGAAAAAGACATATCTTTTAAGTAGTTTTAACTTCTCTATATATTTTGCAAAGTCCTTATCAATGAAAGAACAAAAAAACTATTTATACTCTCCAATCCCTTCCTTTACAAAAAATTGAGAATCACCTTAAACTATTATAATTTTTTTTATTAAGTAAAATTAAAGTTTTGAAACTAGTTATCATTCAATAAGGACTGAGAGAACTTCTACCAGCTGAACAATTCACTCATTCGTTTCGGTCGGTCGATATATGCTTCTTCTTCTACTCCTTAGATTTGGCCGGTAAACTTTTCCTTCCTCAACTCTCGTTTCTCTCCTTCAATCAAGTTTTCCTTTCTTCATTCACTCTCGGTTGGGAGGACACTTGCAAAAAGTGTTGTGACACTCAAGTATTCAGTACAATAAATGCATAATAATGACTTGTTTTTTTTTTCTTGTAAGTTATGCTTATTTATATGTTTGTAATGGGTCTTGTTACTGTTGGACCGAAATTAACGCATGGATCATGATTAAAGATGTATTACCTAATTCTCCATACGACTTAACTTTATTAATCATCTTCTGAATTTATTGCATTCTAAACATGTCGGTCAGCCAAAATCAAATAATAAAGTTTCTAGAGTTCGTCCGATTTCAACTAGTAAAAAACTAATTAGTGTAGTTTCATATTCAAACATCATTAAAATAAATCGGTCTAATTAAATTAATTTAGTATGAATATTATTGGGTGAAATTATTATTATTATGATTATTACCCCAATTTTTTCAGTTGTACTTAAAGAAAATAACGTTTATTAATTAAATTCATCAATTTCAAAATCAGTCATAAAATTCACTATAATTTATCGTTTAATCAACTCAAAATGTCTAATTGTTTAATGAAAATTTTGTAAATGTTAGATTGCTCATTCAATTCCACATTATCCTCTTCAGCTAACAAATTAGCTATATTTAAATATAGTCATTTTATATAACCAGAGGTTGTGCATATATATATAATTATTTTTGTCGCTCCTTTAAATTATACATACTATTCACTCATTTATTCTGAATTAATGTGAGAATTGATCTTTCACTTAAACATTCAACTCACGAGACATTGGCAGATAGAGACATATTACATAAGACAAATTTTAGGTGTAATATGTAAGCATTGTATATTTGGATAATGTGTGTGTGTTGTTATTACAATGTCTCATTGTGATTGAAATCATTAAATTAAACTAAAATTTTAATATCTAGTCACACATAATAACGAATTACGAACGGTTCATGTTTTATGTGGTGTTGTAAGAGAACAGGAGAATGCCACGTTTCCAAAGTAGTTGTTCCTATTAATGAGTGATGGGTGCGATTTTGCAGTGAGGTGAAATATTAATAGGCACACACTTGGTAGTAGTTGAGCGAGCGTTATACACCTGATGCATCATTCTCTCTCGCTTAACAATGTACATGCTTTTTTCAGTGTTGTTGGGATCTTTAATTTTAAAAATATTGATATCTATAACTCATAAGGGTGAGACCCACCGAAAAATCCTCGTAACCTAAACATCCCTTATATATGAGGCTCAAACTTGTGGAGTCAAATATTTTAATGACAGATTAAATAAAAATTAATAATAATATTATTGTGAGGTTATGGATTGAGTCAAAGGTGAAAATAGATTTGATATATGGAGTTAATGTTTATGAATTATTAGCTTCATTCACTTCGATTTGAGGTTAGGATTTTTGAGGTAACGAGTCGAATCCAATTACGTGATAAAACGGTCTTAATGTTGTTGATCTTTGAGATAATTGGTCAAATTCAATTATGTGGTGAAACAATCTTAATATCGATCTCTAAGTTAATGATAAATATCTCATTTATTTTTCATAAAGAGGGAAGAAAGTTAATTATGGAGATTGACCGTATATGCGAGATTGTAATTAAGTTGGAAATATATCTCAAAACAATACCAGATACAGGGAGAATGGAGAAAACACTATATCCTATATAAGAGAAAAAAAATGACCTGATAAGACAGAACGGAGATAAGAAGAAAGACTCAGACAACAAGAACAATAACTCACAGGAAGTAATTTCAACTCATCTTATGATAAGAAAGAATGAAGATAAGAAGGACGACTCAGACAACAAGAACAATAACTCACAGAAACAATAACTCACAGGAAGTAATTTCAACTCATCTTATGTTATATTACTATATACACTAGAATTTATATTTTTATTGACTTGAACGTCGTGTATCTTCTGACAGGTGAAACTTCCTTATTTCTTTTGAACCAATTCATGAAACATGCAAAAATATGATATGGTGGTCATCTCAAAATTTAATCAACATCAACTAAATATTGTAATTGATTGGCTAAAACAACTATATATATAATATTATTTATAAAAATTGTGTTAATTAAAAATTATTAACATAAATTTCAACTCATTTATATTTCTATGAATAAGTTTACCAAAATTACAAATTATGCCCTTA
Source organism: Phaseolus vulgaris (assembly GCF_000499845.2). NCBI lineage: Eukaryota > Viridiplantae > Streptophyta > Magnoliopsida > Fabales > Fabaceae > Phaseolus > Phaseolus vulgaris. The sequence goes on along the minus strand of NC_023758.2, from coordinate 47,707,737 downwards.
ACAGCGACTGAAGCATTAATGATATTTGAAAGGGATTGCAAGACGATCATGGATCTCTTGTTTCTACATGCATTGTACAAACATTTTAATAAAATAAATAAATTTTTTATTATAAATTAAAATTAGTTTATGCTCAAACTAATTAGTAAAAATCGCCTTAATAGTATCTAATCTATTTCCAGGAATCAAACATTATTCTTTCTTTCGTGATTTTTATTTCATGCATATTTCCATGAAACTTAGTTATTAATATAATTGATTTCTTGCTGAAAAGTCACATAGATCTTAAAAAGTAATTAAAAAGTAAAACGTGTATAAATAATGTTAACTTATTTCAATGGGCCAAAACGTAATTTAAACAGTCAACGTGTTGACATATCACGCTTTCCTCGAATAATAAGGTAGGGAAAAATGAGGCAGAAAAAAGTATTATAAGTGGAAATGGACGGTAGAGATTACGCGGTTGAAATACATTTAATCAATACTTAGTCCGCACGGCAAATGCAAATCCTTGACTAAAAATCTCAAATAATGTCGCTAATTATTAGTTTTGGGTATGCAAATCTATTCACCTGTAACTAATTTTCATTGGATTTACGGTAAATATTTTTTATTGAAAAATATGACTAATTCTTTTATTAATTATACTTTCTATATTCATAAATTTAAATTTAAATTTTATTTACTTGTTAGATGGGAGTTTCCGTTAAAATTAACACTGATGAGGCTGTTAGGGGATATCCTGATTTAGCTACGTGTGAAGATATTTTTTGTGGGAGTATGGGAGAATTTATTGGAGCTTTCTCTGCGTTTCTTGAAGCTCAAATTGTTCTGGTTGCTGAGTTTAATGGGGGTTATACATGCTAAGGAGGAAGCTCAAAAGATGGGCTTAATAATGTCTGGCTGGAATGTGATTCTGCTTTGGGTTGTGTTGTGTTAATACTAGGACCAGTGTTCATTTGATGCTTCGGAATCGATTGAATACTTGTCTTAATTACTGTGGAAAAATTAGGTTTATGATTATTCATATTTTTCGTTAAGGAAATGCGTATGCTCATAAGTTAGTTAATTTATGATTTATTTATAGAAGATTTATTTTTATTAAACTACCATATAGTTTGTTCTTAGAATTATTTATGAATAGTTATAATCTATTTATGTATCGTTTTTGTTAATATATGAGTTTTGGTCTAACTTTTCATATTTTTATATTTTTATATTTTTTTTAATAATATTTTTTTTATGCAAATGATTGTTGTTAGCATAGATGAAAAATCAAGTTGGATGATAACTATCATAAAATTTTTATTTAATAAAAAATGAGTTGAATATCGACTAACTACTCTTGATAATATTTGTATTTATTAAACTGTAAAATTGCAATTTAGTTAAATAAATAAACATGGGTTTCCATGATGGAGAAGTTGGAGTAAACTCCAACGTACATTCCTTGCAATGCACCAACCTACCAACACCAATACCACAATTTTAAATATCCAAATTGTCATTGTCATATAAATTTCCCCTCACCCTTCAATATATACATAAACTTGTTTTGCTGTTTTGTTTAATCCGTCATTTCTATAGCGGTGGTCAATAAATTACTTTTTTATTAGAAATTATGTAAAGTACAGCAATAATGATATTAAATGACATTGTTTATACAGAGACTTTATGCGTAAACAAATGTTATCTCTATAAGAAAATATTTTATGAAAATCTATTATATCAATTAAAATAAATTTTATAAATAAAGTTTAAGTTAATAAATTTATTAGGGCATTCACTTATTTTATATAAAATGTGAGAAACTTTAAATTTAGTTTTCGTACATTAGTTAAAATAAGTATTTTATCTAGTGTTTTTATTTTTATTTTATTTTTTTTAATGATATTTTTTTCATGATGTAGTGATAGATGATTATTAAAAAAAACAAATGTTGTGTTTAGAAGTAAATAATTAATTTAATTTTTTATTTTATTTTATTATAGTTTTCATAAAATTGTCTTTAATTAAACGTGGCAATAATGCTATATATCTATTAATAAAATTAGTTAATAAATTTTAAATAATAAGATAATATTTAAATAAATTTGAAAATAATAAAACGAAATAAACTATTAAATTGGGAAGGTTTTTTTTTTATCATTTACATTAATTAGTCAGATGAAAAGTAATTAAGAATAATTTTGATCAAAATATAAATGATGAATGGGGAAAAGCTCTACGTTGCATGTGAATGTTTATAGGTATACAATAAATGAATTTCTATGATTATTCAATTTATGAATTCGAGTTGCCTTTAAGATGGAAATTATCAACCTATGAAGTAATCACAATTTTTTGTTACTAACATATGTAATAAATATTTAATATTTTATTAGGTTCATGTATTATAATAAAGACTTTTCAAATCAAAAGTGCGTGGTATAATAGAAAAAAAAAATATTAACAAACATCTTTAGTACAAAAGTATTATTTAATATATCAGCTTCTGGTTTATCAGAAAGCAATTTAAATTATATACACTTTTTTAAATATTTTTTAATTGATAAATAAAAATAAAATGAGACATTAAAATAAAAGATTATGTATAACATAGTTGTTTATAATGACTGAATTTTGGAATATGTAAAGTTAGTGTGATAATAATGTATTGTGCCAAAGAGAGAAATGGGTGTATAATTGATAAATATGGTTGTGGAGATTAGTCTGGTTTAAACATTTTCATCCCATTAATAAATATAATTTTTAAATGAATTGTTAAAAAAATGAAAAGAAATAATGATAATAATAATTAATAAGAAGAAGAACGTGTGGCACTTGCATGTGCACTGAATCCTTTAAATAGCTCTGCAACCCTTCTCTCCCACTGCATACCAAAACACAATCCAATCATTCAATTATTACTCTCTCTCTCTCTCTCTCTTTCTCTCTATCACTTTCTCTCTCTCTCTCTCTCCCTTGAAAGAATCTTAAGCATCTATACATAAAATAAAAGAAGAAAAATGGAGATTGAGGGAAGCACGGAGATGGTGGCGAAGAAGGTATGGAACATCGTACGTGTGATGTTCTTCATGTTGAGGAAGGGCATAGCCAAGAGCAAAATAATGGCGGATTTCCATCTCATGCTCAAACGTGGAAAGAAGGCCTTGCTCAACAACCTCATGCTCAACTACTACATGGCCTCCTTCACCTCCTCCCGCTCCCACCACAACCACCACGCCACCTTCATCTCCCCACGCGACTACGAGTTCAGCTGCAGCAACAGCCCCGTCATCCCCTTCCACGCCGTCAAACGCACCCACAAAAATCACCGCTTCTCCAAACCCTCCCAACACCACGACGTTTCCACGCTCTCCGCCGTTCAGAAGGTTCTCGAAATCCTCAACAACGACGCCAGCAACTCCCCCTTCCCCGCCTTCGGAAAAAGCCCTATCGGCAAGCAACTCAGAGTCACCGACTCACCCTTCCCTCTCAAAGACGACGGCGATAGCCAAGTCGACGTGGCAGCGGAAGAATTCATCAAGAAGTTCTACAATGACCTCAACTTGCAGAAAAAAATGGCACATCTTGAGTCCCCATATCATACTTCATGGAGAACATGAACACATGAACAGTATTTTGGAATCTTCAACATTTTTAACTTCCAATTTTCAGAACAACAAGAACCTTTCTCATCTCGCATCAACAGAACCTACTTCTGCATATTTTTGGCTGCTACGTGACGAGAGTTATATGATCAGATTGATCATTTGCACGTGACACGTGGATGACATGTCACGTGACTTTGTTGCTCTCGTTCCATGTAGCAGCTTTGGTTTTTTTCGGATCGGTTCTTGGGAGATGATTGTCCTGATGCTTATTTTGTGTTTTTGCTTATACTGTCTTGTTTCGGTTCACTACACTACACTGTATATTAGTGTTTTGAAACTGTGTTTTTCTTTCTCCCTGTACTTTGGGGTTTGAGGATGTTGGTGACAGTACTAGTGTAATGGAAGAAAAGAATGAAAGGAAAAAGAAAAGAAAAATGTGATGTGTTTGTTTGTGAATTATTTTGTGCCTGTCTTCTTCCAGTGGTTTGGAATTTCTCAGTTCCCAATAAAGGAATGCACCTACTGCAACTTTTCACAGTAATAAATTAAAGTGGGAGATTAATGCAGCTATTGTTTTTTTGTGCACGAAATTAATTTACAGCTTTTCAAGTTTGGTGAGTTGGAAATTGGCTTTATTAGAGCCTTTATGTCTCTCTTGTTCCTCAGTTCGTCTTTCTCTGTTACGCTGCTCTCATCCATCATTCCAAATTTCTGCTGTTCTATCTATCCTTATTAAATTTCAAAGGTTTTAATGGTTTAGTGTCTTTTATGGTAAGGTGTTTTAATTCAAATTGGTATGAAGCATGTGTTTAACTATTATTGCGTTTCGAATTCAAATTTATGAGATTGAATGGATAAGATCAAAATCACCACATTAGAGAAATTATTTATTTTAAAATTTGGTGTTTCGTCTTTTATTTTTGTTTTAAAAGACATTATGCTGAATCAAGAGAAGAAGGTGTATTAAAGAGTCTTTCACCTCGATTCTTAAGTGGTGTAAGATTATATTGATCGTAACAGAATAATAATTCCCATTCAAGGATTAAGGAAAAAAATTTACGATCCTTCCAGTGACATCATCTATGTGGATAAAAATGTTCATTAACCCTTCAATTTGGAGGAAATCACTCCCTTTAGACCTCGATTAGAGACTTGTTCTGGTAATATCAATATAGTTTAACATCGTTCGGGAATCAAAACCAATAACAGTTTATAACTCTTTCCTCCTCTAACTCACTATGCTATCCCTTAAACTTAAAAGTCAAAATATATTAAGTTTAAACTAACTGAATCCTAAAAAGTTAAATCACTATAAATCTCATTAAAAAAAATAAAAATAGAAAAAAATAGTTAATATCCCATTGCCAAATTAGAAAAAAAAAGTGAAATAACAACAATAACTTCGCCATAGTTTTAATTTAAATGTTGGTCAAAACTGAAGTGAACATATTAAACAGTGAAGTTTAATTATTCTACTGTGTGCGCATAAAAAAGAATATTAATATTGTAAGTTTAGAATATTAGTGACAGGGGTTATGAAGATTGATAAAGAAAATGGAAAATTTGGCAGAAATTGTACAGATGTGAAGAAATACTATTATTACTCATTTAGAATTATTGATTTTAACTCTTATAAAATGAATACATTTTTGTTTTCATCCTTATGTTTTTATTTTATTTTTAATAATCTAAACTTTAAATAATTAATATTAGCTTTTAGATGTTTTTACTAAATAAACAACGTTTATTTTATAATTTTAAATATATTTTTAAAGTATCAATCAATGGGATTGTATTATAAACTTAAGTTAATCTAAAATATAATTAAGAGTGATATTATGAGTTTATGAGTTTATCATTGTCAAATATTTTTAAAACTTTCTTTTCCTACACTTAGATATTTTTTATTTATTCTTTAATTTTTCAAAATTTATATATATATATATATATATATATATTTATGTCCCAAAATCTGATGTAAAACTTAAGATTTTAAATTTCATTTAACATAAATATATTTATAATAAGATGCCTCCAATTTTTTTCTATATATTGAAAATTTTATGTTATTAAAAATGGTTATTTTCACATTCACTCTTCATTAACCATATAAATATACACTATAGTTTCATTATTTTGGCATCAAAATTTATATATCATATTGTTATGGAGTTTATTGACTTTATCTATAATTACTTTGTTATAGAAAAACATAACTAATTACTTTTTATTGAATTTTTCTTTTGATCTCAAAATATTATATAAAACGACCGAGTTTATTAGAACTTGAATTAAAAACTTAGTGGTATTTTGACATTAATTTAAGAATTGGATATACAATTTCTTAAAGTACTTGGGATGAAGAATTTTACCTTACAGTTATCCTATATAATATGAAAAACATTGTTTGAATGATGGTATAAAAAAATATTAAAATAAATTTTAAATTTAACTCAATTATATAAAATCAATTTATAAAATTTATATTTATTTAAAAAACTGATATCTATATTATACAATGAATTTTACTAAATTGAATTTTACATCCACTTATATATTAAGATTTTTTATTTTATTTTATTAAAAAATATTTAAACTTTTTTATTATTATTTGAATGTACTTTGGAAACTGCTTTGAAGTTAGCACGTATGACAGAAATAATGAGTTATTTAATTGAAAGGTGTGTCTTTATGATAGCACTACACTTTATATTTACTTTGGCTGCCTTGGCACTTGTCGTCGTGTGCCATCATTGAATCTCAAAAAAAGCTCCTTAACCCTCTTTCACCATAAACATTAATAAATAAATTCATTCAATCTCTAAATTTGGGATCCGTATCTTCGCTTCCATTTTCTTCTTATCAGTACGAAAATATCATGTTTTAGGAAAAAATGTTCAGTAATTGTTCTGTATGCCTTGTACAAACACTGGGTCTTAATGCTCACAAGTTAAAACTTTCAACTTTTTTATATTATTTTTTTAAGGAATCGAAATTACATCCATGTCTAAATATTTTATGTTCTTTCACTAAATATCTTAATGTTTATTATTAGAGATTTCACATCGATTATAAATTAGAATATTTTATTCTTTATAAATGAGTGTAAATTCATCATATAAGTCAATTTTATGAGATTGAGTTAGACTTGAAGTTTATTTCTTAACATGATATCAGAGTCATTCAAAGTCTATCATAACAAGAATTTATTGATCTATAGTGTCATTTGCTATCGATATGTTATCGGATCATTCATAACATATATTGAAAGAAGTGTACTTCTTAACATTATTCAAAAGTTATATAAAAATAAAATGATTAGAGAAAAATGATATAATTAATGAAAAATTGCAAGTTGAAAGAAAAAAAGGATGGGATTGAAAAGGGTGATAGTAATGGGCATACATTACATGTGGGTCAGTGGTATTATTTGAGGGAACTTTAGTTGGTGTGTGGATTAGTTTGTCTATTTCTTCCCAAAGCAGTGGCGATGGCAAACATTAGAGCCATTTTGTCAAAGACAAAAATAAAGTACGTGCTGCTTTAGGGATCACTAAGGACCCAAACACACCATTGTTGCTTAGTTAGGTAATGCTGAGATAAAAAGCCACTTTCATTTCTCCTCTATTTCCATTTTTTAGCATTATTCTTCTCATTATACCAACCCCTTCTCTATACATTCCAAATTCATCTGCTTTTCATTTCAAAGGGAAAAAACATGTTACTTTTAACCATACATGTATACATTTGTTCTGTTATCTATTTTTAATGGTCATTTTCGTCTTTTGACCACCTCCGTGGCTGCACATGGAAACTATGGGTGCAGAAACAGAAAGTCTCTCCTCTCATCTCCCACTGCACAAAAGACATTGGGCCACGATTTTGGCACAGCTGTCAGAGAGTTGTCGTTTTCTTCCTGCACCTCCATATCTTTTGTCCGCAACTCCATTCTTTTTGTGAGAAGTCTAATTTACCCTTTTCGAATTGTAGAATTTAAAAGATATTTGTTAAATTTGAAAATACCTTCCCAACTTTCAAATTGTAGAGTTCAAAAGATATTTTTTAATTTCAAAATACCTTCTAAATTTTATGATTTGAAATACAAAATTATATTTTTTGGATTTGAAAATACTTTTCGAATTTTAGTATTCGAAATACAACAATCTGAAATGTTAAATTTTGTATTCTAAATTTTAAATTTTGAAAGGAACAATTGTAGTATTCTAAAAAATATGGGGTGTGAGAAGAAACTATGGAGGTGAAGGGATACTTTTTTTTTTCCTAAACATATTTTTGTTTTTTTTCGAATCACAATCTTATGGCTGCTTTTAACAATGCATAATAAGAATAAAGTTTATAGGTGCATTTAACAATTACCATAATAAGAATTATGTTTATAGGTGCTTTTGGGCTTCACAACCTGAAATCAATAAAGAAACAATGTCAATCATTGTTAGGTCAAAATGTGAAATCACTTATTATAGTTTTTTTTTCACCGTTACTATTATGAATCTTAATTAAACTTAAAAATAATAATTAAAAGTAGCATCAAAACGAGTAACAAATTATTGATTGGAATGAAATAGGACTCAAATGGTTAATAAGGAGTTATCTGCAAGGAAAAATTGAAACAAAAGAATTTCTAAATTAAGTTATTCCATAAAATTAATCATTAATAAAGATAATGAATAATTGATACCTATTTAATAAGTATGTAAAAAATGTCATACAATTTATAAGTTTTAAATTTTTTAATGATATTTATATAGTCATTTTCGAAAGTCTTATAAGATATATATTTATTAATTATTGTAATATCAATTTTTATATTGATTATTTTTAGTATTTTACACCAATTATTAAATTATTCTAAATGTCACTGGTATAAACAAAGTGATATTGAAGGCGGGAAGACAAAAATAACAATTACGTGTTATTATTAATGACAAAATCAAATGACAAAATACTTAAATAAAAAATTTTAAACACTTAATAGAATTTTTTTTTAATAGAACTCAATTCAAAATATTTAAATTTATAAAGTAATTAAAATTTAATTAAACCTATACAAAACTAAAAAATTGTTTATACGAATCATTTTAAAAGCCAAGAAACTATTTGAAGTTATCTCTATATTCTCCTTAAAGAAAAAGTTCTCTCTATATTCTAAAAAAGAAACACCAATGTGTATTTTTTTTATACAATGCACAAAAGAATATCCTAACTTTGCGTGTGATGATGAATATCCTAGGTTAATAGTTTCTTCAGGATAAACAACGCACAGCACGTGTTTAACAGCGGTCGTTTCCTTCTAATTTGGACACCTTTCTCCAACCATATTACAAACCATAACTATAATATAACTAACAATGTGTACTTTGAAATAAATGATTTTGTAGCAAAGTAGAAAATTATTGCTTTAACAATTTTCTTAACATTGTCTAATCTCCCTTTATCCAACAAGAATACGTGACATAAGACAAAAAGTATTCCTCAAGCTAATTCATACCTCACAGTGCCACCTATATAACGTTGTCATCTACAAATTCTATCTAGTATCGCCCAACAGAGACAAAGCCTTTATCTTTTCTCTCTATCCCTCGTATGATTTCGTTGAACATAGCCAGTTTAATGGTAATTAACGATTCTCACCCAGAGATAGTTCGTTTTTTTACTTGTTTTTGGTTAAAGTTTGAAAATTTCCAACATGGTCTACATAAGTTAACCATCTGCAAAACTTAGTAAAATAACAACGATTAAGCACAGAAGACGAGACTTGGCAGGGTTTTTCAAATAGAAAATGACAGATAACACATCATGCACCCCACTTGCACACTCTTCCCTTGACTTCTCTTCATAATTGTTGTGTATTTGACATTTAACTTCTGTGAAGTAGGGACACGGGTGCTCAAAATATTTTGGATTTTCTGGCTGCTGTGGCGGTGATAAGAGGAAAATATCAGAGAAAGTTGTATTGCGTGTAAACTCACAGGTTAGTCAAAATAATAATATCCACAGCACCGGTGAAGAAGAAGAGGGAGAAGAGAAGAAAGTGATTGGAAGGAATATGGAGAGCACACTGAAGTCATTGAGAGATGGAGAGTCAGTGTTGGACCTCAGCCCCAGATCCACCGTCAGCGGCGGCGTTGAGGATGTCTACGGCGAGGATCGCGCCACCGAGGACCAACTTGTCACCCCATGGACTTTCTCAGTTGCCAGGTCCTACTCACATTACATGCACTTTCTCACTCGTTTTACTTCTTCATTAGTTCAATCACATGTGGTGTATATGCTCATGCTTTAATATTGTATTTCTAAGTTGAGTTGGATGTAGTTTCTTTTGCATCTTTTCATGGAATTTTGTGCATTTTAGTTAGCTGATAGCTTTGTTTTTTTTGTGCCATTACTACTGGGTTGATTTTAGTAACCTCTTTATTTCTATGTACTGTTATTACAGAAAAATTTACATGGTAAACCATTTAAAATTCATGTTAGAATGGTTTTTAAGATAATTAATGTAACATCGAGAATTTGTTGTATATTGTAAGTTGTGATTAGATAGTTGTATAAAAATCCTTTCCTTTATGAGTGCATGCATTTACTATTTACTCTTTTAGTAGATAGAAATACCTCTCTGATTTGATTTAGAGTTTCTGTTACAATTTGTGCTACTTGCAGTGGTTACTCTCTGCTAAGGGATCCACAGTACAACAAAGGGCTAGCTTTCACTGAGAAAGAGAGGGATGCACACTATTTGCGTGGGCTTCTACCTCCCACTGTCAGCAATCAGTCACTTCAGGTTCGTGCCTTCTGATAGGAGTTTTATGTAAAATCTATGAGAGTATTATTTTCCTCCCCCTCTTTGGTCTCATTATTTCTTTGTACTCTCTATAGGAGAAGAAGCTGATGCACAACATCAGGCAATATCAGGTTCCCTTGCAAAAGTACGTGGCCATGATGGACCTTCAGGCAAGAATTTCAAGTCATTATAAATAGACTAAACTGCATGAGATTTGTTCTTGTTTAGGTTCCATTGTTCATGGTGTTTTTGTTCATATTAAGTTTCCTGCTGAAAAGATGGTAGTATATCATTGCAATATTTGATAGTAATTTCTTTCTTTCATGGTCTGTTTTCTTCTCTTAGTAGTGCTTTGAACTATATCCCTGCAAATAATCAAGGCCCTTGAATTTTGTAAGAACATAGAAAATATATCATTTTAATGAGAACTGATATATTTTATATAAAATGAGGATATGAAAGCTGTGAAGTAACTAACCAGCATTTTGTTCTTGTATACAGGAGAGGAATGAAAGGCTGTTTTACAAACTTCTCATTGATAATGTCGAGGAATTGCTCCCAGTTGTATATACTCCTACTGTTGGTGAGGCTTGCCAGAAATATGGGAGCATATTCAGGCGACCTCAGGGTCTTTACATTAGTTTGAAAGAAAAGTATAATTCTTTATTTTCCTGCATTAGTATGAAACTTTCAGCCACATTTGGTGCAGTGTAGTAAAGTTGTTGACTATTTGCAGGGGTAAAATCCTTGAGGTTTTGAAAAACTGGCCTGAGAGGAGTATTCAAGTTATTGTTGTAACTGATGGTGAGAGAATTTTGGGACTTGGAGATCTTGGATGTCAGGTACATATGCAGGGGAATTGAACTTCTTAATTTACACAGAAAATATAGACATGTGAAAGTAGATGAACACATAACTAATTACTTTGGTTGTTCTTCAGGGGATGGGGATTCCTGTTGGTAAATTGGCTTTGTACACGGCACTAGGAGGAGTTCGTCCTTCAGCTGTAAGCATTTTCCATTTATTGTTGCATGTTACATATGATGTTTGTGTTTGGTCCTCTTCATTTCTTCCTCTGTTTCTTACATTTGATTTTATTTTTGTGGTCAGTGTTTGCCTGTCACTATCGATGTGGGGACAAATAATGAGAAATTACTGAACGATGAATTTTACATTGGGCTTAGGCAAAATAGGGCAACTGGGCAGGTTTGTATAAGATATATGTCTTGCTAAGAATTGTTTTATCATATTATTGTACAGTTAATAACTTGTTTTGATCTGAGGCAACTTTAATGGTTTCATTTTAGGAATATTATGAACTTCTGCATGAGTTCATGACTGCTGTGAAGCAAAACTACGGAGAAAAAGTTCTTGTACAGGTCGGTACAAATTTTCCATGCATGGTTTATAGGGCTTCTAAACCTATTTTCTTCAATTATTATGCCTCATTCTTTCTATTTCAAATGATTTTTGCAGTTTGAAGACTTTGCAAATCACAATGCTTTTGAGTTGCTTGCTAAGTATGGTACAACTCATCTTGTTTTCAATGACGATATACAGGTACTTTGTCTCTCAAAATCAGGCATCTATTTCTTGAATATTGCTATTATGTTCTAATTATTAATGTGTTATTTTAGGGGACTGCATCTGTTGTTCTAGCTGGTGTTGTAGCAGCCCTGAAGCTCATTGGTGGTACCTTGCCTGAGCACACATTCCTCTTTCTTGGTGCTGGAGAAGTAAGACCATTTTCTGTTTTGCCCCTTTTTTCTGACGTTATTGTTGAAGATCTCACATTGATTAGAGATAAGGACATTTCTTAGTATAGAAGTAAGTGCAAATCTCACCTTATAAGTCGATTTTATGAACTTGAATTAGGCTTAAAGTCCACTTCTTAACAGTTATTTATGTTTCTTTCCATGCCGTCAAAGTGGAGAGAAACAACTAAAGTAGTAAAGCAGTATCCAGCATTACACATTTTATGTCATTTAATTTTTCATCATCTAAATTTCATCTTTATTCTGAGGGTGACAATACAAGGCATCAATTGCCCATCGTTTTGTTACTCAACAAATCAGTTTGTCTAATTCATTGTTTGTTCATTTTCAGGCAGGAACCGGTATAGCAGAGCTAATAGCTCTTGAGATGTCAAAGCAGGTGAATCAACCGTTTATTCAGGAACACTTGTTTTTTGAGTTCATTTTAAATCACAATTGGTGACGTTCTATTTGTTTCTCTGCCAGACTAAGACACCTATAGAAGAGAGTCGCAAGAAGATATGGCTTGTAGACTCAAAGGTAGTAGAGAGCTTGACAAGTTTCTGCAGGAAAATCTTCTCTGCTGATTCATTTTTTTTATTAAATTTTAGTTTTGTTCAGTTTTTTCTAAAGCATTTTTTCATTGTGTTGCAGGGTTTAATTGTTAGTTCCCGGAAGAATTCACTTCAACACTTCAAGAAGCCTTGGGCTCATGAACATGAGCCAGTCAACAGTCTCCTAGAGGCCGTCAAGGTGTTTGATATGTTTGCTTATGGCCTTCAATAGGTTGCCTTAGATATGCCCTTCTCCTTAATTACTGCATATTTCAGGTTATCAAACCTACAGTTTTGATTGGATCATCGGGCGTGGGAAAAACATTTACAAAGGAAGTGGTTGAGGCTATGACTTCAAACAATGATGTAAAACCTAATCTCACTCTTGTTGTGGATGAGTATTTGTGTGAGTATTTAGATATATAATTTTACATAAGAACTGCATTGCCATGCTCCCTTGCAGAAACCTCTCATTTTGGCTCTCTCCAATCCTACCTCACAGTCTGAGTGTACTGCTGAAGAGGCTTATCAGTGGAGTGAGGTAAAGAGACTGATAATCACATCTTTCTCTAGTCTGGTTAATATTCTTTGATGCAAATTATGCTCAACACTCGTACATTTTTGCAAGAATATTAATTTATCTGCTTGTTTTCCAAAAAAGGGTCGTACAATTTTCGCTAGTGGGAGTCCATTTGATCCTGTTGAATACAAGGGCAAGGTTTATGCTTCTGGCCAGGTCTAAAAGTCTTCTCCAAATTCATTGTTGTTTCTATATTTTCGTTTGTTAAACAGCAGAACATCGTGTCTGATGCTTTCCTTGTTAACTCAGGCAAACAATGCTTACATTTTCCCAGGCTTTGGTTTGGGTTTAGTAATCTCAGGAGCTATTCGAGTACATGATGATATGCTTCTAGCAGCTTGTAAGTGAATGTGACAAATTTAGCAAGATAAATCCAATATTTTATCAAATATTGCAATCTATTAGCATGTAATAAGCAGTGCTTACACATAAACAATGCTTTTGGATGATGTAAAATTGAGAATGGAATAATGAACTCATTGACATTCTTCTTGTGAATTGTGCAGCTGAAGCCTTGGCTAAACAAGTTAGCGAGGAGAACTACAAAAATGGTTTGATTTACCCACCATTCTCTAATATCAGAAAAATCTCAGCCAATATAGCAGCAAATGTTGCTGCCAAGGCCTACGAACTGGGTGTGTGCTCATTCTCTTGACTCTTTCATCCTCATCTATTTCCTTGTAAACTAAACAACTGTTTCTACTGTTTTTGTAGGCTTGGCCACTCGTCTTCCTCGACCACAGAATCTTGTGGAGTATGCTGAGAGTTGCATGTATACCCCTGTATACCGCAACTATAGGTGAATGATGACAACTTCTATGGACTCTTGCCTTTTGGCTCTAACAAGAATGTGTTTTGTGTATGACGTTTTCTTGTGCTTCATGCATATTCAAGAACAAACAATTTCATGCATGAGCTAGTGTTTTTTCTACTATGTAATCGAGCTTGGCTTGTTTCAATCCTATTGTACCATGTACTACCTTTATATAATCACTGCTCTACCTACTCAAATGACTTTTAATAAGTTAGCATATATCAAATATGTAGTTGATTTTATATAATTATATAAACACTTTAGTTGAATAAAATTAAAATAAGCTTCTGCAATTTATATAGTTCTGCAAAGTCCATATTCTATCAAATCTATTCCTTGCTCTATCATGTGGCAATTGACATGTGCTAATTTACTTCAATCAATTAAATGGGACTAACTGCGGATTTATTCTAATGTAGAAACCAACTTGGAAACTCTACTTAATTATTACTATACGGCAAATGAAAGATGTTCTTCCTTTTAATGTCAGATCACATGAATTCATTGAAAGCCTTGTTGTGATGTTTATAACAATTTTATAAAAAAGATATAAAACCAAATAGGAATCATAAAATAAAAGTAATATTGATGCTGAATTGGAATGAAATCAAAGTTATAAATCTAAGTTACTAGATGAATAAATAAGTAACAAGTAACCCATCTTCAGCTACCCCCCATCCATTATATAATCTTGCTCTCTCCTTCTCTCCCCTACTCATGGCCTCACCTTAAGGCCTATCAGAAAAGCACAGTGATGATTTCTTAAGTCCACAATCTAGTTTTTTAGTGGTTTGATATGATAAATCAAACAAGAATCAGTGCCTGTAACTTCCTTCTACTCTCTCTCTCTCTATATCTTATCACAACTTGTAAATGCCCTTTGGTCTTGATTGCTTTTCATTGAAATACGCTGATATTAATCTAAACATAATCTTGTCACATGAAAGTTTTTTTAGCCTGTATTTTTCATTGAAAAGCAGGAAGAATGTTGGTTCATGGTTTGATAAAGTATTTGCATATGCTTATTCTGTATTCAAGAATCAAGATCCAAATTTGAAAGTTGACCCTCATATTGAAAATATTTACCTCATCTACAGCCAAAGTGCCATACTATTCTTGCTTGGTATGTTTTAGGCAAGCTACATCAAGTATTTTGAGGCAAAAGTTGCTCAATGGTGATTTCACTCACAAAAAACTGGAATTGCATCTCATTGCAGCATGTTGCTGATCAATATGATATGAAACTTTCTATGGCTTTCATTAACAGAATACACAGATTCCTTCTCTCTTTTTTCCTTTCACCCACAACCACACTTTCACTCAACACATTACTCACCCTCAATTTTCTCCTACCTCTCAAAACACCAACATTCTCCTATTTTTTCAATTTTTACTGCAACAATCACATGCACCTCACATGTTACTTTTCTTTACTTTATCACAAATCAAAACCCAGATAACACAAGCACCTTCAGCATTATTTCTTGCATTCAACACTAGCAGACCTCGCATCAAGCACACAAATAGTCAGAGATATTAACAAGAAATCATTTATAATTTAAAAGTATAATCTTGTAAAAAGTGTTTTTCCACTCCCTAATACTTTAGTACTTGAGCTGACCATATCCATGTCAGTTAAATCCATCAAATTCATTTGAGAAAAGGTTAATCTAACATACTCCATATTATCAGTGAAGAAATTGAAAAATAAAGAACATAACTTGTACCGTCTACTGCATAAGAAAGAAAAAGAGCCTTCAAAAGCTTCAACAAAAGAATAGTTTTTTACTTTTGCATCACTCCTAGGAACCTGAAATTTTTTTATTCATTTAGCTTTATAATGAATACTGAATTTTAGTATGAAGAAATATGAACAAACACACACATATAATTTGTTTGGTAGAAAGCAAATAAAGAAAACGAGAGAAAAGAATGTGAATTGTTTGAAAGGATAAAGAGATATGTAAAAAACTCTTTTTAACTCACATTTGTACAGAAAGTATTGTTGTTACGTGACTGATAAAAAGCTGACAAAAAATACTGATAAATTGTTTTTGCCAGATAACACATATTTGCATAGAAACTATTATTCTCTTCATTGATTATCAAAACAAACAAAATTGATTAGACAATTTTTGTTTTTTAATGTATTTATTAAATTCTTCACGCGTATTAACCACTTTTCCCTTTCCTCTCGTATTAATTTATTTATGACAATAATAATAATAATAATAATAATAAAATAATAATAATAATACCAGTAAATATTATAATTATAATTAATAGAAAATCGTATTAATAAGGGACAAAATAATACATTAATAATAAAATAAAAATATTAGTTAAAAATAATATCAATACTAAACCAATATATAATTTTTTCATCTCATTAAACACTACAAGAAAATGATGGAATATAAATCAATTTTAGAGACAAAAAATAATTATATGTTATAGTGACTAAATTAAAGATTAAAATAATTTTTGGTTTCTAAATTAGTTTTTACTATTGTTAAACAGTTTCTAAATTGGTATCTAATTAGCTATTAAGATTTTAACTACCAATTATTTAGATTCTAAAATTGGTAGCAAAAATATTGGTAGCTAATTAGATACTAATTTAGAAACTATTTAACAATAATATAAACTAATTTAGGAACTAATTTTTTTTTCTTTAAAATTAGTTTATATTTAATGATTTTCTTGTAGTGTAAATTAAATTTATTATTTTTAATTGAAAATTAGCTTTTAGTTGTGTATTTATTATGTTTTTCAATAATACAAGCAAGTTTAATTGAAAATTTCGATTCCACTATTTTATCAAATCTACTTAAAATATCAAGGCTTAAAATTTTTTTAAATGTATGATTTTCAACTACTTTTTTAAAAATGTTTGAAATTTAAATAATACTTTAATATTATATTTTTAAAAAATCATTTTAAAATATCGTATATATATACATTCTTATAAAAAATAAGTGTTATATGTATATATATATACGATTTATTAAATGTAATAACTACCTTATCAAAAATATGTAATAAATATCGATAAATTATATTTATTTATTTATTAATTAATTACTCAAAAATATATTTTATGAAAAATAATAATTGTGAAGAGGTTCAAGCGCCCCCAAAGCGATCGCAAGATTCGCTAGGTTAGGGTTTGACCGGTTTCTCCACCGTCGCAACCGCCCTCCCTCACAGCATCGCTAGGGTTTTTGTTTCTATCTCTCTGCGAAGCCTGGTTCCTCCAACGCCAAGCCAGCAGTCGCCGCCGCGGTGCAGCAGCAGTCGCAGGTAAAGGCGACAACGAAGCAAGTACTGTGAGAAAGACGACGACGAACCCCAATAGCAGCAGGTCCAGGTTACGTAAATTAACGAAACCGAAACCCTATTGAAGATTTGGGGGTTTTAGGGTTTCCTACTAAAGGTTTTAAAATGGCGGAGGGCTCTGCGGGTTTCCTCATTCCATGGACTTGTTTGATGGATCGAAAAGTTTGTCCTGATAATAAAGTATATTCTATGACCGGTCAAAGGAAGACTTTTGCTCAGGCTTTGGGAAATACATGTGACATTCCTTTGTCCCAACTACCTACCCCTTGTATTAAGGGTGACATGATTGCTGTCCAAATTGATGAGGCAGATTACTTGGCTGGTCTTGAGGATTGCAAAACCCATCTCCATGGTCGGGTTATTCTATCTAAGGGGGATAAACCTCTCACACACCTGGATTTAACTAAAAAGTTGCAGCCGGTGTGGAAAGCTCTTGGACCATGGAAAGCAATTCCTCTTGGAAAGGGTTTCTATGAGTTTGAGTTCGCTTCTATAGAAGACATGCGATGGGCCCTCGGGATGGGTTCCCTGAAGTTATCTCCTGGTTTATTGAGACTGTTTGCCTGGACAAAAGACTTTGTCCCATCTACCATGAGGAGTACCAAAGCTCAGACCTGGGTTAGAATTTACCATTTGCCTTTGGAGTATTGGAAACCAAGGACAATATTTTCCATCGTCAGAGGCCTTGGTACTCCTTTGTCTTTGGATGAGCATACTATGAGAAAGAATAGGGCTATGTTTGCTAGAGTGCTGGTGGATATTGATCTGTTGTCCCCCCTTCCTGATCAGCTCTTGGTTGAACGTCCAGACTTTGCTTTTGTAGCTGGTGTGGAATATGAATGGCTCCCTCCATTTTGCTCTCATTGTAAGATGATTGGGCACGAGCTTGCTCAGTGCCGAGTGATCCATGACCAGGGTCGTGTTCCTGGGCCTCTACATAAACCTTCTCAGAAGACACCTTCTGATGAACAGGAACAAGGGAGGACCACGATTCCAACCCAACGTAAAGAATATCGGAAAAAAAATCTGCAGACGAAGCTCTTAGAAGGTCCCATGGATAATTTGAGAGTTGATGCTACTAGTGGGGTTAATGTAGGGTCACCCCTGGGGCACCTTGCTGATAAAACAGATGGAGGAGAGGATGATTTTGCAGATATGCCTCCTCTTGAGGATGCTTCAGATCATGATAGGTCCTCACCCAAGCAGGGGTTGTCCTCTCCCACTTTGGATTCACTTGTTGTTATTCAAGCTAAGGACTCAGAGTCACACTCAACGATTCTTATTGATGATCATCATGTGGAGGCCTCTGCTCCTGTGATTGTACCATCTCCATTGCGTACTACCTCTCCTCGGAGGGCTAAATCACATGCAGATACTAATCCTAATGTGGAGGTCTCTGCTATTGTGACTGTACCATCTCAGTCGCCTCATACCTCCCCTCGGAAGGCTAAATATATTGGGGATGTTAAAGCAATATCGTTGGTCCTTCAAAATCACTTTTCCTCTCTTGATGGTTTGGAAACTACAGATGTGGGAGGTAATTCTCATATTGGAGCATCAACTATTCCGCCTACCATTGTTGGAATTAATTCTGATCATATTGAAAATCAGGTTGTTTCAAAATTTTGGGTTGACTCTACTGAGATGGAGGAGGATGATAGTGATAATGGGGAAGAAACAGTTCGCACTAAAAGAAAACCAGGGAGACCACCTAAGGGGACTGGTAAATCCAGGAAAATTGCTAAGGCAGTTCTCTCTACAACGTCGCAATGAAGGTCTCTTCTTTTTTTTTGGAATGTCAGAGGATTGGGAAACCACAAAACTGTGGAGATGTTGCTTAGTTTACTTAACCTACATAAACCTCTCCTGGTTTTTCTTGCTGAACCCATGATGCCGTACACTACTGCTTTTGACGTCCTTTTCAAATTTGTCAATATGCATTTGGTGGCTACGTCTCCTATTGTTAATAAAGTTGCTAAGCTTTGGTGTTTGTCGGTTCCTAATCTTGTCCAAAATTTCTTGGTTAATGATCAATTTATCTCTGTAACTTGTCTTTGGCAGGATAAAAGTTTTAGCTTTGCAGGTGTTTATGGTGCTAACACATACTTGTCTAGACGATTTTTGTGGAGGGATCTTAGTTTCTTCACAGGGCCTTGGTGTATTCTGGGAGATTTTAATGTTGTGCTCTCGGCGGATGACTTGTATGCCTTTTACTAGATCTTGTTATACTTGGTGTAACGGAAGGAGAGGGTTGCATAGAATTCACAGAAGACTGGATAGGGCTTTATGTAATGGAGTGTGTCTGGATGAATGGGATTCTTGTACTTATCAAGTTCTTGTTAAAAATTGTTCTGATCATTCCCCTATTCTTGCTAGTCTTGCTAGTAATTCTTTGCGGAAGGTTAGCAATTTTCGTTTCTTTTCTATGTGGCTTCAGGACACTTCGTGTATGAAGCTTATTCATGATTCTTGGGCTAATAAGGTTGTTGGTTGTCCTATGTTTATCTTGCAACATAAGTTAAAAAGGTTGAAACTTGAGCTCCGGGACTGGAATAAAAATTCTTTTGGTAATGTTCACAATGCAGTTCTTCTTAAGCAGGGTATCCTCCTTGGTATTCAAAAAAACTTAGAGACTGCTAGTTTGTCTGATAGTGATGGGCTTCTTTGTCAAGAAAAGATTGCTAAGGAGGAGTTTGATCATGCTCTTCACTGTCAATATTTGTTTTGGAAAGAAAGGGCTAAGATGTTATGGTTCAAGGATGGAGATCGAAATACAGCTTTTTTCCATGCTGTGGTCAAAAGGAGAAATAATTCTAGTGGGATTCATCGTCTACGGATTGATAATGAGGTTACGGAGGATTCTAAAATCATTGAGGATCATATTTTGGACTTTTATAAAAATCTTTATGCTGAGTCTATTTCTAATGTTCTGAATGCTGATAATATGGAAGATTTTATTGGTACTTATATTCCTCCGATGGTTTCCTCTGAGGAAAATATGATGTTGATTAAATGTCCTGATTTTTCTGAAATCAAGAATGCGGTTTTTCATCTTAACGGTAATAGTGCTCCTGGTCCTGATGGTTTTGGTGGTGTTTTCTATCATTCTTGCTGGGAAATTATTGGGACAGATGTTTGTAATGCTGTTCAACAAATTTTTAAACAAAATTGGGTTCTCCCTGGAATGAACAGTAATGTGGTATCTCTTATTCCTAAGATTCAGGGTGTTGATTCCATTAAAGATTACAGGCCAATTGCTGTTGCTAATTTCAAATTTAAAATTATTTCCAAGATACTGGCGGATAGGCTTGCTCTTGTGGCTGCTAGAATCATTTCTCCTAATCAATATGGGTTTGTGCAGGGTAGACAGATTCAGGATTGCATTGGTATTGCTTCTGAGGCTATTAATATGCTTTCTAAAAAGGTTAGAGGAGGTAATGTGGCTTACAAAGTTGATATTCATAAAGCTTTTGACACTCTGAGTTGGAAGTTCTTATTATTAGTTTTGAAACGCTTTGGTTTTCACCCCTCGTTTGTCAGTTGGATTAGTACAATTCTCCGTTCAGCTATGCTTTCTATCAGAATAAGTGGTAGTTTGGTGGGTTTTTTTCCCTGCAGTCGAGGTGTAAGACAAGGTGATCCATTGTCTCCTTTACTTTTTTGTCTTGCAGAGGAAGTTCTTAGTAGAGGTATTTCTAAACTTGTGAATGATAAGAAGATTTTAAATATGGCTAGTCCGAAAGGTTATCTCACTCCCTCTCATATTTTGTATGCTAATGACATTTTTATTTTCTGTAGGGGGGATATTAAGTCTCTTCGAAATTTGAGTACTTTTCTTAAAACATATGGTGATTTTTCTGGTCAATATATTAATAACTCTAAAAGTAGTTTCTTCACCATGGATAATTCTCCAAGATTTGTCACCAAAATTCAAAATATTCTTTCTTGTAGTCATGGTTGTTTGCCTTTCAATTATTTAGGAGTGCATATCTTTGTTGGTGCTCCAAAGTGTCGATTTCTTCAACCTTTGGCTGATAAAGTCAAATTGAAGCTAGCATCTTGGAAAGGTAAATCTCTTAGCATGATGGGTCGGATCCAGCTGGTCAATACAGTGATTACTGGATTTCTAGCTTATAGTTTTAATATGTATAAATGGCCAGTTTCTCTTATTAAGCAAGTTGAGCAGTGGTGCCGGAATTTTATTTGGACTGGTGATATTATGAAAAAAGGTATCGCTACTGTTAATTGGGCGAAAATTTGTTCACCTCTTGAGGATGGAGGCTTGAATATTATTAATCTTCATCATGAAAATAATTCATATCTTCTTAAGCTTGCTTGGAACTTCGCTTATAGCAACAAACCTTGGTCTTTACTCTTGAAAGCCAGAGTTCTTAAATCAAAATACGAGTTTAGAATGGTTTATAGATCCTCCTCTCTTTGGCTTGGAATTAAACAATTTTATTCTATCATACTTGATTATACTTCTTGGACTGTTGGTACATGTTCTTTTATTAATTTCTGGAATGATAAATGGTGTTCTACTACTTCTTTAGCAAATATTGCAGGGTTATCTGATGGGGCTAACATTCCGGATACAGTCTCTCAATTTTGGTCAGGTTATGATTGGAATATTCCTTTATCTTTACAGCAGATGCCGCATTTTTTTAATCATATCATGGTTAGAGAGGAACAAGATATTCCTAATTGGATTCTAGATGAGTCTGGTCGTTTCACTCTTAAATCGGCTAGGACTTTTTTCTTGGAACCAGGAGTTCCAGGTGGTTGGGGTAAGTTCATTTGGTCTTCATCTATTCCACCTTCCAAAACTTTAGTACTCTGGAAAATTTTTCATGGAAGACTTCCTACAGATCTGCATATTCAGAATAAGGGTTTGCATATATGTTCTATGTGTACGCTTTGTGAAAAGCATGAAGAATCTATTCAACATCTATTTTTTGAATGTTCTAATGCATTACATATTTGGAGTTGGGTTCGACAAATTTTTCTTACTTCTCATTTCTCTAATAAGGATGATCTTCTTTCTTTTATTAAGAGTGATGGTAGTCCTTTGGTTAAATTGATTAAACTTGCTGTGACAACCTTTTCTATATGGATGATATGGCGTATGAGGAATTATGCTAGATTTCAGGATAAGATTGAGGTTTCTAAGGCTATTTCGGTAATTAAAGATTTAACTCGTCTAGTGGGAAATTCGTCTAAAGCTTCAATGAAGAATGATATGTTGGATTTCAACGTGATTAAGTTTTTTGGTATTAAGACTCGTAGTGGGAAAGTTCTTCATCCTCTTCCAGTTAGATGGGAATTTCCTTCACCAGGCTGGGTTAAAATTAACACTGATGGGGCTGCTAGGGGGTATCCTGGTCTTGCTACTTGTGGAGGTATTTTTCGTGGGAGTATGGGAGAATTTATTGGTGCTTTTTCAGGGTTTCTTGAAGTTCAAACTGCTTTGGTTGCTGAGTTTTATGGAGTTATACATGCTATGGAGGAAGCTCAAAAGATGGGACTTACTAATGTTTGGCTTGAATGTGATTCTGTCTTGGTTTGTGCTGCGTTTACTGCTAGGACTACTGTTCCGTGGATGCTTCGTAATCGATGGAATACTTGTCTTAATTTCTGTAGGACAATCAGGTTTAGGGTTACTCATATTTTTCGTGAGGGAAATGCATGTGCTGATAAGTTGGCTAATTTAGGGTTCATTCATAGACAATCATTTCATTGGTATAATAGACTTCCATCTAGTATGTTCTTAGAATTCTTTATGAATAGGTATAGTCTACTTATGTATCGTTTTTGTTAACATGTGGGTTTTGGTCTAGTCCCCCCATATTTTTGTATTTTCTTTCTTTTT
The DNA here is from genome assembly GCF_000499845.2 of Phaseolus vulgaris. Lineage (NCBI taxonomy): Eukaryota > Viridiplantae > Streptophyta > Magnoliopsida > Fabales > Fabaceae > Phaseolus > Phaseolus vulgaris. Next base: position 47,684,432 of record NC_023758.2, on the reverse strand, counting down.
CCTTTTTTTAATAATACTTTTTCATGTGATGACAGATGATTGTTGTTACTTGAGATGTCAGCCTAGCTGAGATGTCAAGTTGCATAGTGATGCCTAACATGAAAATTTTCATTAAAAAAATTAAGAATTTTGTTAAATATTTAGTTGAATTTAGAAAAATATATATATATATATATATATATATATATATATATATAAATGCCATATTTGCCCCAAAAAATATTAATGACACATTAAATTATCATTTATTGCATTTCTTTATTTTAATATATATTATAATTAGTAACTATAACATTTAATGATACCATTACATATAATTAATATTTTATTTAATACTTGTGTCATTGACTTCATCTGATTAATATCACTCTTAAATTCAAAGGTACCTCTTACTTACTAAATGTGTTACCTTTTACAAAATGAAAGACAATACACAATAGATATATATTTTAGCAACCTTCTTCTTTTCATCTCATATTTTTGTAATTATATTATTGGTCCGAAATATATATCTAATAATTTTCGTAAGAATGTATATATACGATATTTTTTCATCTACACCGTCTTTGTAACAACTCAAATAAATATTTGAGAAAACAACGTTAATAAATAAAAGAATTATTGGTATTTCCTGCAATAATATATATCTAACGAATATAGAAGTTGTATTTTTGTTTTAAAAAAATTGAAAGATGGCTACATATTTAAAATTAAATTAAAAAATGTGAAGAGATGAAGCCAAAACTATTGATAGCACCAATTTAATAAATTAAAACATTTCCAATACGCGTACAAAAAAAAAGTTAGGAACTGTAATTTCAATATTAGAAAGATGTGTAACATTTTGAGGGAGTATATAAAGAAAGAAGTGTGGGGAAATGAATCATCACAGAAACCCTTCTCTTTCAGCGATCTTGTTCTGGAATCATGGGTCGTCGTAGGATTGAAATTGCAGAGGTGAAGAATCCCAACACCAAGCTAGTAACGTTTTCCAAGCGCCGCACAGGTTTGTTCAAAAAAGCAAACGAATTGTCTGTTTTGTGCGGTGCAGAAGTTGCTATTGTTATGTTCTCTCCTGGGCAAAAGCCTTACTCTTATGCGCATCCAAGTGTTGACGTTGTTGCAGACAAATATCTTCGGAGGAAGCGCAGGTCAAATGTTGTCGGAGCAAATGTACGAGAAAATAACGCATCGAATGAAGTTGGTGAGAGGCTATGTCAGGAGTTATCTGCTGTTGAAGTTCTTACAGAGGAGGAACACAAGAAGGCTACGGAACTTGAAATGCGAGAGAAAGAACAAGAAGCTTCACAATTCTCCCAAAACAAAGAATTGTTGCAGAGTTCACCAGCCCTTCAGCGTATGGTGAAAGATTATGTGGATGCCATGGAGGTCTCAGAGTGTATGTTGCTTCTCGCAAAAGAAGCTGTAATTGGAGTACCAAATCGACCAATTACCAAAAGGAGAAGAAGGAATTGATACTCAATACCATCCAAATTATCTTGCATCTAGGTTTGGTTAATCGTTGTTTTTCCCAATTCTCTTATGAAAGAGTGTTTGTTGAGAAAATAATTTTTCTTGTATATCAAAAATTAACAAATAAACTCTCTTTAATTATTGTGTTAGTGTTAAGGATCAATTAGTTTTAATTAAGTTTATGGATTGCAATCCTTTTAACACTACAAGAAAATTACTAAATAAAAACTAATTTTAGAGATAAAAAATAATTAGTTGTTATATTGACTAAATTAGATACTATTTTAAAGATTTGGTTTTGGATTTACGCAAAGTCTAGTTGTGATCCCTTTCTTTCCTCAAATTAGATTCTGAATCCTTTGGACAGTATGAAAATGATCCGTTAATATTTTTTTTTGCATTCTGGTAGGCGGTTCTAGCTAGGAGAATGGTAATGTTATTTATATATAAGGGTTAAGTGGTTCCCATTTATTGATTTTTTATTGCTGATAAAAAAAATACTATTTTAGAGATTAAAAAAATTATTAATTTTTAAATTAGTTTATATTATTGATAAAAAGTTTTTAAATTGGTATTTAATTAGCTATCAAAGTTTTTACTACCAAATTTAGAATCTAAATAATTAGTAGTTAAAATCTTGTTAACTAATTAGATACTTATCAATAATATAAACTAATCTAGAAATCAATAATTCTTTTAATCTCTAAAATAATATTTAATTTAGTCAATATAACAATTAATTAATTTTATTTTTAAAATTGTTTCTATTTAAAGTATTGAAAGTATCGAAGAATTTGATCCTTTTCCATAAATTCACTTGGTTTAGATTTGTTGAGATCGATTAATGTTTTATTTTTTAAGATCTTGTTATGAATTGATAACTCGCATTGAATTAGTAATGAAAGAATACAGTGTTAATTTTGATGCAGAGAATATAATCAAAATTTTATAGAAAATATCAATTGTTAAAAACCAGTGGAACAACCAAATGTCAAATTTTGATGTGACTTTTTTTCTTTCTTCAAGTAATGAAAAAAAAAAGAAACTCTCGCAAATTCTGAGATAAGTAAGTTTTTCTTACTGTGTTATTGCTATCTTTGAACATTGTTTTGGTAGAGATAAATGTCTAAATTGAATAATCTTACTAACGCCAGCTCATTTATTACATTTAAGATATTTTAAATTAAACATTATAAAAGTAGAAGTTAATTAATAAAATATTAAATAATATAACTTTTTAATTAGAATATGCTATTATTGATTCAAAATATAGGGCTGGTAAAGATTGGTATGATTGACAAGTAATCATGTTTATTAATAGGTTCTGATGTCTTCTAAAATTATAATTGTCATGATTACAAATGTTATTGCTAATATGAAATTTGTTAATATATTTATAATGAAACATAAATAAATTATATAAGTGAATTTAAAATTATACTTAATTAACTCAAAATCATTAAACATTAAATTTAAAGTTTTTTTTATGTTGTTTATTTTTATCTAATGTGAAACTCATGTTTACACTTACATTTCAATAAATATTATCATGAGATTTTTCTTAACTTGTAATAAAAAGTTGATGATACTATGTTCTAAAAGTGTATCAATTTTAAATTATAGGAGAGAATAAATTTATTTTGTTTCATATAACTTACTTATTATACTATCAATTAAAGGCCTGGAAGCATATTGTTAATGTCCAATTATAGTTTAATTACTATTAATTCAGAAAAACCTTTTTATAATTTTTTTAAAATAAAAAAAATAATGAAATTATTTTTTGAAGATAAAATTAACTTATATCGATGTTTGAGATAAGAATTGAGAGAAATTATATAAACGTTTTTATAAAATAGTGTATAAGTTAATTCAGATCTAACTAGTTTATAGGTTAATTTAGATCTAATATCCATATGTATAGATGATGCTGGTGAAATGGTGTTATAAGTGTTTTTCACGCCAAATTATACTCTCTTTTTTTCAGGACACACAAGATACCTCCGATCCAAATATAGTTGAATAGATACTTTAAAGATAATTTATCACGATGAGATCACAAACTAAGAAAAATTAAGATTGGATGATAAAAGGTTCATAAGGTGATAAAAGGTTCATAAGCTTCTTAAAAATGGTAAGAAAGCAAAACAAACTTAACAAAAGGGTAATAGACCCCACCTTGGTTGACATTCTACATGATTTCATAAATAAGATGATTACACTCATAAACTAGCTTAACCATCTTGGTAGTTAAGTTAGTGCATACATTTTTTCATCTCCTTCTATAATATTCAGATGTTTAATATATTTTGAAAAACAAATCACAACATGTTTACAAACAAAGAATTTTTAATTTTTACAAAAATAATATTTCATTTTTTTTCTTAATCTCACTCTTTGTAAGACTCTTTGAGGTTTCTAACTCTCGTAATCTTCTTGGATTGCTTCTCTACATTCATGATCACATGGGTTGGGACACTCCTAAAGTGTTCCATTTTATTTTATTAATTCATTGCTAAGGGTGGCAAAGTGGGGCAGGCCGTACGGGCCGGCCCACAACCCGCTGAAAAAAACGCGGGGCGGGTTGCTAATAAAAAAAAACATTCATGATCACATCACCATCTAGAGAGTAGAAACCACGGTAGCCAGTTTTGTTTGCAGTAGAGACAACTTGTATTTACAACTTTGTTTAACTTTGCATAACCATGTGTAATCTTTTTTGCCGGGTAGGGTGGATGTATCTAGGGGAATGGGTAGTAGTTCCATTTGGATGGATGTAGTTTTTTTTTTAGATTATGGCGAAATTGTCCCTAAAATGCTCTATTTTTTATTTATTTATTCTTTTTGCTAATAAAAAAAATGATAACTAGCTTGAAGTTAAGAGCACAAAAATTTATTCCTAACATTGTATTTAGTGTGAGCTACATATCTAAATGTGTCTTTAGATGCTAAATCAATATTTTTCATAGCAATCCAATCAATCTCTCTGTCTATTAGAGTTGACATATGTGAATAGATCAATGTTGATCTTTTAAAGCTTCATACGTCCAATAAAATTGTGTTGTAAGCAAAGTTTAGGTAGTATACCAAGAAGAGGTATTCAATCGAGTTATATCAAATACTAAAAGGAACAAATCTTCTTGGGTTGAAGATTTGACGCCATGATTTCATTATTGGAGAAAAATGTTCTTTTTGAAAAAATAGATAAAAACTTCATTACTCATAGGATTCATATCATAACTCAAAGGATTAGGAAAAATCCTTTTAATCTCAAAAACACATTCTCCATTTGAAGAGCTATGATATCAAATTGTTAGATTAAAAAAGTACTCAAGAAATTTGACTTGTGTTTTCTAAAACTATTTCATCTCAATAACTTTTTCTTCTTTCATAAAGATCCTTTCTACTGGTGATAAAATATATATTATAAAAAAAAATTCACACTCAAAACATTTTATATTGATCCATGTTAACCACTAAGACTACTTGCAGTTCTTGAAAAGAAGTTTTGCTAAAATACAAACTTACAAAAAAAAACGCATGTTAAAAACTGAATAAGACATTTTTAACAAGACCATATGTTTTAAAAGAACTTATGAATTGTTGTTTTTGTCTTCTTTTTTGTAAATGCTTGTATACGAAACTTTCGTGATTGCTAAGAACTTGAAGGTATCATCTAAGATTTAAAAGGACATAGAAGGCATTAAATGATATTTAATATCTTTCACCAACTACTATTTTTTTTTATATGCTTATCTTATTGTAGCTTATATGCTATCACTAACTTTGTATAACATATTTATGATTATCAAAAGACGATTTATTTTTCTTTATGATAAGTTTGTTCGCATAACATTTTAAGATAGTTCTCAATCTAATATCATATCTTAACTTTTGCAAACATACTCTTCTTTCATAAATGCTGAGAAGACAACATAAAATACTACAATAAAAAATAATAAACACGTAAATTTAGTTATATTGTGTTATATCTAAATAAATAGATATTTTACCTATTGTAAAGTCAAACAATAGATTAAAACATGTTTATTTATATTATTGTTCTTGTTATTAAAGATTTTTATCTAACACCCTCATTTCTATTTTTATTTTATTTTAACGTTTAAAGCGGTTTTTTTTTTTATCAGCAATAAAAAATAAATAAATGGGAACCACTTCAGGGGTGGTCCAACTCTTATACATAAATAGCTATCGTCTTACCAACCTCCAACTAAAGAACACCTTCCAACTAAATAAGGAACAACCAAAGCAACTCAAGAAAGCATTAAACAACCAGCCTCATACAATCCACTGGGTTCAAAATCCAGTTGGGATACGTAAAGGAATTACAACATGACTTTGCAAAAATCCAAAACCAAACATTTACCTGAACTAGTGCAAATACTATTACAGTAAATGAAGATGAATATTCCTTGTCTGATGTGATGCTTTAATGTAGCGTACATAATCGCACGTAATCGTAATGAAGAAAGAGAGATTTTGATGAACCCTACTTGTAGAGAAAAATACATATAAAAGAAACTTTTATTCACTTGTATATTAGAGAGTAAAATACATGGTGTATATATAAGAAAAAGATTAAGACCTAGCTGAAACAGAAAAGGAAAGTTGGGTCAAACAAACAAAGCCCAATAATTTAAAATAGAAAATTAAATATATTAACAAATACCTCAAGCGCATCTACCACGCCCCTGTCGAAGGTCACCGAGTTCCTATGTCTCCAAATTCCACTCACAACACCAACCCAAATCGCCTCCCAAACAATAGATTAAAACGTTTAAAGCGGTTAAAAGATATTATATAGAGATCTATGATTATAAAATAGCCGTCAATACATGATACACATGCATCAAGTTTTAAAATAAGCAGTGATATTCAAAAGTATACACAAAATTGATAAGACATGTTTTGATAAACAAATAAGAGAAAACACAACATATATTATTATCAATAAAGTAAAAGAAAAAAAAACGATGAGAACATAAAATAGAAATTTTAGATAATGTAACATATACTCGATTTCTCCTAAATAATTTGAAGCTAATAGTGTTGTGTTTGTCACCACTAAAATGGTTATATGTTATCTTTTTTAAACATTTATATGCGGTGATGGTGGCCTTATAAAACATCCTGAATGTTCATTACTGTTAAGAGATGCTTTTAGGATATTTCAACATAATGGAATATCTCACTTATGGTCTTTAACTCCTTTATAAGATGTTATTGTTTAAGGTAAGATATTATATATGTGTTAATTTAGATTTCTTTTATCGACAAAGAATGATAATATTAAAATAGAGCATTTAAGTGATGTTCTAATCCTTGCATAAAATAAGTCCTTTTAATTTCCTGCATTAGTTCCACAAAGTTACAACACAATTTTGATCAATCAAAGGTCTCAAATTACAAAGATAAGATAATAGTCAAAACCCCTTTCTTCAATTTTATGGAGTTTCTCTCCCTCAATTTAAACTCTTATGCACATAGTAGTTTTACAAAGATAAACCATCAGACACGGTCAAAATATCTCCCATCTAATTTACAAGTTTCTCCCCCACCAACATAAGTCTTTGTTACACGCGGTGATGGTGACTTTACAATAAAAATTAAAAAAAACTGACAAAGTAGCATAAATATCAGTCATCTAATGTGTATTGAAGCCTCTGTCTTATATATTTCACCTGCAATAATAAACACATCTAACATGAATATACCATGACACCTACATACCCCAATACATTAATGACATTGTATAATCACATAGATTTTAAGCAAACCTTTGGACAATGTATCCAATTCAAGTAAGGTAATGTAGTCATAGGAATTTTATGGGTCATCCATACTCAGACATAGAGTTGTGCCAATACATAATAATTCTTCAACATCAACCTTAATGTTCTTAAATATAAAATTATTCTTATGCTTCCAAGTCATCCATACTATAACTGCCCACATCCCTTTCCATATTTTATTTTGTTTTGCATTTGATTCAAATAAATGGAATTGTTGAAAAATGTTGCATTAAATTCATGTGGTGTAATGATTGAATTCCAACACATCTATCACAGATTTGCGAGACATAATTTGATTTCTTACATCCTACACAATGAGATATATTACAATTTAATCTTCACATTGACAAAATACAAACAAATTATTCAACTAATGTTACTGATTCTACATTCAGAAGGAATTGAATTAATATAAAATTTTGTGAGTATTTATATTTCATCTTTCTCTCATTATCTTGAATTCTTTATCATTCTTAGTATTCATGACTACTACATATAATTTTCCCTAAAAAAATTAAAAACTTTTTTTAAATCAATTCACTTTTTCTTGATTGTATTTTTAGTTGTTCATTACTTTAGCGTATATACCATCATAATTGATATGCCATAAGTTAACTATTATATAAAGTAAACAAACTTATCATACACCACCGTTATTTATAATTGGATCATAATCTAAAATTATCTTACACTATTATTATATAACTTGTTTTCTCTTCTTTTTTAAAAAGTACTTAATAAAATGATTTTGCTCCACAAAAATTTAAAAAATTAATTTAATTTTAAATAAAAATTTTCATGTTAGACATCACTATACAACTTGACATCTCATGCTGACACCTCAAATAACAACAATCATTTATCATCGCATGAAAAAAGTATTATTAAAAAATAAATAAATAAAGAAAATACTAAAATATGGAGGGACTAGACCAAAACCCATATATTAACAAAAATGATACATAGGTAGACTATACCTATTCATAAAGAATTCTAAGAACAGACTAGATGGTAGCCTATTATACCAATGAAAAAATTCTCTATGAATAAATCTTAAATTAGCCAACTTATCAGCACACATTTTCTTCACGAATTAAAGATGAAGTGGTTAATCATATTGACTGGTTGTCTAGAACCCTTGGTATATGTATGTACTCAATTTAATGTCTATTTAAGAGTTGATTCTTGATCTTTTGTTATATAAGAAAAAATATTATATGTTCTTTTGTATAAGGGTTGGATCATCCCTTAAGTCATCGATTTAATTTAGTTACTTAAGTCATCGATTTAATTTAGTTACTTCTTGTTTGATAAAAAAAAAATTATATAATATCAATCATCCTTACTATAGGTCCTATTTTCACAAAATAAATGAAACACAGATGTTATCCATAAAATACATATCACAGCTCACTATTTGAGAGGATATTAGCAAATAAAAGAGTAGTTGCCAACTATGACAAAACAATAAAATATTCTTTTAAAACTTACACTAATATCTAGCAAATATAGAAATTATATTTATTTTTTTCAACATACCTATTTAATACCTGTAGGATTTAATAAGGAAGTTCAAAGCCAAAATTGTTGATAGCATCAAATTTATAAAATTAGAAATTATAAACATATCAAAACACTTTCCTTATGCTCCATAAAAAAAATAAAAAAACGTAAAAAAAATAATATTAAAAATATTGATAATTTTCAGAAAATGTGTATAAATAAAGAAGTGTGGGAGTCATATCATATACCTAAACCTTTCTAATAACCTCTCTTTTGAACCCTCTTGTTCTTCTTATGCCTCTCCAATAACTTTTCTTTCTTTTTTTAAAGCTTTTGTTCTTGAGCCATGGGTCGTCGTAAGATTGAGATTACGGAAGTGAAGGACCCCAACACCAAGCAAGTTACATTTTCCAAGCGTCGAACAGGTTTGTTCAAAAAAGCAAACGAATTATCAATTTTGTGTGGTGCTGAAGTTGCTATTGTTGTGTTTTCACCTGGGAACAAGCCTTACTCTTTTGGGCACCCAAGTGTTGATGTTGTTGCAGACAAGTTTCTGCAACAAGAAAGTGCGTCAAATGTTGTCGTGACACCAAATGTTGACGAAGGAAGCAGTTCTTCCAATGCTGACAACATAGATGCACTGAATCAACAACTGTGTGGTGTTCAGACTCAAATAAATGATGAACATAAGAAGGCTAGTGAACTTGACAGGAGAAAGAAGCAACAAGACGTGACTAAACTTACCCACAACAAACAATTGCAACGTTCATACATAAGGGTTCAGCGTAAGGTGGAGGATTATCTTGATGCCATTGAAGTGTCAGAGTATATGTTGCTCCTTGCAAAAGAACCTGTAATTGGAGTAACAAAACAAGTAACTATCAAAAGAAGAAGGAATTGATGCGTCGTAGCATGAAAATTAAGTTCACATTTGAGTTTCCTTAACCCTAAATCTTGTTGTCCCCAGTGTGTTGGTTAAAAAAAATAAATAGTTTGTGTGTGAAATGGTTGTTATTATATTTGCAGAATCTATATTAAGATTGAGTATTTCAATAATCTTATGTTTTTATGATTACTAAATTTTACCTTGTTGCAATCTAAATGGTTTTGATTTCAGTATGGTAGATCGAACATTTGTATCAAACATTTATTTAGATATGGTGGTATTTGTTGTAGAATTCTTACAGTTGTTTGATATTTTTTTTAAAAAGATTGAAATACTTTCTGTATTTCTTTTTTATTTAGTTTATTAATAATCGATAAAAAAAAAATAGTAATGATTTTGATGTTGAGAATATCATGAAAATCAGCCAGATATAATTCATTTTTTATCAAAGCATTATTCATCATCTAAGGGGGTGATTTATTTTTGTTTCTTTAGATAAGAATAAAAAGGTGTTGACAAATCCTGAGATAGCTAAACAATAATAAGATATCAAGATGAATGTCTATATTGGAAAGGTATATATCAAGTAACATTACATTATATCTAAGATTATTGTTAATTCAAAATTTTAGAAAATAATAGCAAATTAATAAAAACTTTTTAAATAGAGTTACGTATGTGATTCTTAATTTAAAAGTTTTTTTACTAATTAGTTTATCAAATTATTCATGACATGTTCTTATCACAATTTTTGTCTGTCTTCTCATCAAATCCTTAAAATTTGTCTTCTTTGTTTACCTTTTTTGAATGCTTATTTGTCCCAAATAACATTTATCTCAATTTTTTATATATATATAGCATTTCTCTGCTATTTATTTTATCTTTTGTATATCAATTTAAAAATTCTTGCACAACCAGATATAATTTTTTTATATATAATTTCCCTATATGAATATACATTATCATAATTTCTCTAAATTCTTAACATGTAACCAGGTGGTGGCATTATTTTAAGTGATAGGAGATATAATATGCCCTGTGTGAATATAACTGGTTCAAAAATTTCAATCCTTATGTATATTTGCGTTTTATTTTTATATGTTATGTTAATTTTCACCTGCTACAAATCAATTAAAACCTTTTATGCAATTTGCATGAGATAAATAAAATAGACTAGTAAATCAACAAGGACTTTGGAAAAAATAAATAAGCTATAATTTTAAATAAATATTAAAGTTTCAAGTAGAAAAGAAAATGTATTATAATGATTCTACTAGTAATTCAAATAATGAAAATCTTCCTCTAATCCTACTGCCCATGTTAAAAGAAGTTAAATCTAAGCGTTCAAAACAATTTGAAACTTTAAGGAAACAATGAGCAAAATTTAGGACTAATTCATTACAAAAATAAGAGTAATTAATGAATTTATTAAGTAATAGTGTTGATACATTTCTGCATTGAATACAATAAATATATTGTTGAATTTAACTATTGCATTTAATATATTCTTGAATTTATTAAATAATACTATGTCATGAATTCAATAATAAATTAAATGTAATAATTAAATGATACATATATTTAATATATTTGATGTAGAAATGTATTAATAATACATCTTGTAATAAATTAATTAATTAGAACTACTTAATTATAATTATTATAAAACAATAATTAAAACCATAAATGTCCAGTTTGTTATATTATCTTTGTAAATTTAATAAATACATTATATTTCATAAAAAAATATTAAATTAAATTGTATATTAAATTTAAAAAATACAATGACTGCAGTTAATTCTATTTTTTAATTTAATAAATATGTTATATCTCTTAAAAATATTAACAGCATATTATTAAATAAATTTAATATTATATTAAATTTAATAATTAATATTGTATTATACATTAAATGCACTCGTGTGTTTTTAATAAAATTCATTATTTACTATTATTCAATAATAGTTTTAAGTAAAATCATAATTAATAAAAAAAAAATTCAATACAATGTATTTGTTAAATTTAATAAATATAATATATTTTATAACATTATTTCAGATAATTATATATCATACTGAATAATTAAGAGCATATGAAGACATTTTTTTAATTTTATTAATTATTTGTGGTGACAAAGTTTAAAGTATTATACTATAGAGATGCTAAATTAATTTAAAAAGCACTATATATATATATATATATAATTAAAGTCCTTTTATTTTAACTAATAAGAAAATGGGTTTTACACTAACCATATACACCAGTTTTACAATATCAATTCATCATTGAATGAAATAGTATATATAATAACTTGTTGACTTTTATACTAATTACTTTAAAAATTACTTAAAAAAAATCATCAAATAAAAATTAATTATACAGAAAAACAATAATTAGTTGTTTATTTATTAAATTAAAGACTATTTTTTAAAAAAAAATTGATAGCTAATTAGATACTAATTTAAAAACTATTTAATAATAATAGAAACTAATTTAGAAATTAAAAAAAAATTAGTCTTTAAAATGGTATATAATTTAGTCACTATAACCACTAATTGTTTTTGTCTCTAAAATTGATTTTTATTTGATATTTTTTTTTAGTGAATTATTTTAATAAATTTTATCATTTGTCAAAAGCGAAAAAAAAAACATACTAATGTGTAGTCAATAAAGTCTTGATTAATCTTGTTTATTTTAAATATATGCTGTATGAATAATACTAGTAAGAAAAATAATTTTTTTTAAATATATAGTTAAATTCAACATAATAATTATATATGTATGTATGCTTTGTAGTTGAATTTTAACTATTTGAATTTGTTAATATTATTATTATTGATATTTTTTATTAATATTATTATTATTATTAATATTACCTACATATATATCTGTAGTAAATTTATCTATGAATAGATATTCTTAGTTAATTTACCTATAGATTTTTGGTGAGTTACTATAGAACGACTACATCTTAATATTTGGGTGCCAAATTACATCATTGCTGTAGTTTTTTTCCAGTGTTTTTCGTTTAATAAACTGTGCGTCCACGTGTCTTCCTGTTCTGATTTTCTATTTCTGTGGGCCCCCACCTTTTTATTCTAGGCAATTTCTCCCTCCACCATATCAATTTCAACATGCACCCAATCCGCTCTAGAAAATGACAAAAATACCCCTCTTAAATGACTTAAATAATCTTACACAAAAATGGAAAAATTATTTTTGAAACTTTTATCTGAAATATTTTGGATTTCAATTTTCGGAAATTTTTTATCCAAAATGTATTTTTAGTTTTGTGATCAGATTTTTTTTTTCAGCATGTATTTTTTTATTTCTCAATTATAATTATTATTTTGGATTTTTTAATTTGAAATAAGGGTAGTTTTGGAAATTTAAAAAATTGATATGGTGCAGGAGGGTAGTTTTGAAAATTTAAAAAATTGATATGTTGGAGGTTAAAATTGATATGGTGCAGGAGGGTAGTTTTGGAAATTTAAAAAATTGATATGGTGGAGGTTAAAATTGATATGGTGCAGGAGGGTAGTTTTGGAAATTTAAAAAGTTGATATGGTGGAGGTTAAAATTGATATGGTGCAGGAAGAATTTGCCTTTATTCTATTGCCTCTTTTAGTATTATATTGCGGGCCCTATCTGTTTTATCGTGTTTATTTTTATTTTTGTAAAACCTATTGGGCTGGGCCCAAAATATTTTTTGTTATCCTCTTCTTCTTTTAAAAAAACGAAAATTAAAGATAAAAAAATTAAACATTGGTTATTATTGTTTTTTTTAATTTTTAATTTTTTTAATTAATAATTTTTTTATTTCCTCTTCATTTTCATTAATTGAGAAAAAAATTGTTTTATTTTTTTATTTTCTAAATTTTATTTGTATTCAAAAATTAATTTTTTCAAACTAATTGAACATGTATTTTTAATTTTTTTTATTAGAAATAAATTTTTTATAATATATAATATATCAATTAATGAATATATTCAACTTACAATTTTCATGGAATACTATGCTATTATTTTGATTCATTTGTTCTGATTTATTTTTTATCTTTCTATTAGACATTCAAATATTAGTACGTTAGTCATACTTGAATCCACAAAATGCGAGAGTATGTGTTGTTTATTTTTTGTTGTTATTTTATGAAAGACACTTATTCTACATTAATCATTGTGTACTTATGAACAAACATTATTGAAATAATGTGAATGGTGTATATTACAAAGTCAACAACTCTTTCTTGAATTTTAATAGATTAGTTTTATTCAAAGTCAATATTCATTAATATAATTTTGTATTTTTTTAATAATAATATTTTTTTTTCATGTATATTAAGTTACATAATAATATATGATATAAAAGTTTTTATAAAAAAAAGTCAATATACATTAATATACCTATATTTATTTGTACAATTTACTCCAAATTTTAAACATCATATCAAATTATTTTACATGTAATTCGGATTAAAGATGTTATTATTATTATTCTAATTCAAATAAGTTATATAAATTAGTTTTTTTGCTATATGCTATAAAAAAAATTGTTAAGAAATATTAAAGTTGATGTAAAAAATAGCGTAAGTCGAACGGCTTCAAAAATAGTGTATAAACAATGTAGACGACATTCAATAAACATCAATTTCAATTTGTATTTGAATGTTCAAACTAATCCAAATTGTGAAGCAGTAAGATCGAGAATATATTATTTAATTATTACATTATATCTGAAGAAAAAGGTTAAATAAAAAATAGGAAAAAGAAAAGAAAAATTGGACTTAGAATGAGATATGGCGGCGGCAAAGGGGGCAAGAGCTGCAGTGCTCCAACCACAGGGTGATGCAGTTGGAGTGGTACACGTGGCCGCACGGTACTCGCTTGTTTTCCCCATCCCTGTTGTGGCGGGTGAACCCCTCCATGCAAACGGAGCAAACCTCATCCCTCCTCACGTCGTTAACTGTGGGCAACTTGGAGACGTAGCTCTTGCACGCTGCGACTACACGCCGTGATTCTCCCTCCACCACCGCAAGAGCCTCGTCCAGATCAAAACCACCCAAATCTATGAAATTGTTCAGTATTGACACCGCAATATCATCGCTGTTCTCTGAATTCCTATGGTTAGCGTTGTTGTTATCCATTGCACAAACATAATAACAATAATATACACTCAATCACCTATATATATACCATTACTTTTCTTATCTCATATCTATGGCTGTTTGTTGACTAATGGGGGCTTTGAACATCTCATTATCACTCGTTTATTCCAACTTCTTTATAATATTCTATCCTTTCTTTATACTTTTTTTTTTTTTACTGAATTTTTTCCCATTTTGGATAAGATATTATCCATTTTACGTTTTCCTCTTTCTTCATAACTATCGATCGAAAACATGTATTAATATAATACACCATTATAAATACGTGGAAGGGATAAATTATAATTGGCGTTGAATGGGTCAAATATACACTTCGAATACATTTCCGTGATATTAGGAAACCACCACGCTCCGAGAATCACTACACACATCTTGGTGAATTGGTTATCTGACCCACACTAATGGAGTCCTGAGTAAACTTATAAATAAGACTTATGAAGGAAGAAAATGTACGTTTTTCATATCCTAAGATAAAAGACTAATCGCTAGCATTGACTTGAGCGTTAGACTGTAATCACAGATACCTCATCGACCGGCGAGCACGCGCGTAGGAGAGAAAGAACTTTGAAGAATTCAGAGACTACCAGCACGACAACAAATTGTGGATCAACATTACTCAGCCTAACATCCACGAAGGTACAATAATAAATATATTTTTTAAGTCATTCATATTTTATGCTTACATAAATAAATAATATAAGATTTGATAATTTGTCTAATTTACTTTGTTAATCCCTTTGTGTAATCCATCTTCATATGATAATTTAAAATAATAATAAGACTCAAGACGTAATGCCAATGGCATAATTCAGAGAATTTAGAACTGTGAATGAAATAGCAAGAATCTTGCTGCACTGTTAGGTCCTACGATTAGACAGTTTGGCGTACTTCTATTTTTTGCTTAACTTAATTGGTTAGCTCTTATAACTTTATTAAAGAAACTAATCAATTTCTTATCATTTAATTTTTCTTGCCAGATATTTTCTGAGAATTTTTATATTAAATCATCAAATATTAATGGTTTATAGAATGAATATGGATGTAGATTCAATCCCTAGTGATTCAACCATCAATAGGTACTTGGTGATCAACATTGACCTAATTAATGTTGTGGTTTTTTTTACTAGTAATGGTAGTGTATTGAGTGTGAACGCCATTTTTTTTATTACTAATTTATACTATAATATGAATAATTTAAATTAATATTATTTAAATATTTTCTTTTTTATATTGATATTAACTTGAAATAGTACTTTTAATTTATTCAAATATATGTTTTTCTTTATATTAAGACTATTTCTTAATTTAAATTAAAATATTTTCAATTTATTTAAAAATCAAAATTTATATAAAAAGAAGTCGAAATGTTTCTTTTACTAGTCCGCCTATTGGATCAATATTACTCCAAGATTTTTTTTGTTAGCTTGTATTAAGTCTTTTGAGCCCTTTAGCCAAAAAAGGTATGATGCTGTATAACCCCCCCTCTTTTTATTATTACACCCCTTTTTAATTGTTTAGTTCTTTGTTTTATTTTTTTCTCTCCCACACGTATTTGTATGAATAAGTTGTAGATAAGTATGAATAATGTCATTGCTATCATATTAACACTTAATTAAGAATTAATTTGGTATTTAATTATGTGATTAATGTTTCTGATAATTTTTAAGGTTTTGGATTTAGAATTTAAATTATTTCGTTTATATAACGTGAGATGATTTCAACCATATACAATATATTATTTTTTAAAATTCACATCCAATGCAAAAAAAAATAAAAATTCTTACAAGAATTAAAAAAAAGTTATTTCCAGTCGATCATATTTTTCTAAATGCAGTCCACGAAAACACATACTCAATAATACTATTGCTATTTTTTTTCTCATTTCACTCTGCATAGAGCAACAAGGTTATATGATAAAGGGAACTTAAAATTTAATTACAAATTACGCGCTGCACAACATCAATTCTTTCTTCTTTTCTTCACCTGTTTTGTTGTTTGGACTACGGGTTCTTGTGCAAGTAGAATCAAACATTCTGATACCTCAATCGCATCAATATAATCTTTCACCCTAATTTGCAATTCTGAATATGCATCTTGTAATTGTTTAAATGAGTGTTGTTTTAGTATCTGATCATGCTCTAAGCCCTTCTTTTCCTCCACAAGTAGTTGGCTTTGAATCTCTAGCAATTGTTGATTCAACCTATCCATGTCCCCAACTTCAACACTGTTTTGTTTGACATCATTTGATTTGATTTCTTGTTCAAGAAATTTGGCTGCAACAAGATCAACAGCAGGGTGCCCAAAAGAGTAAGGTCTGTTTCCAATTGAGAACACAACAATGGCAATTTCTGCCCCACACAGTATAGATAATTCATTCGCCTTTTTGAATAAACCTGCTCGACGCTTAGAAAACGTCACTTGCCTCGTATTAGGATCCTTCACTGCAGTCATTTCAATTTTGCGACGACCCATTCTTCACACAGAGAGGTGTTCAGATAAGTGTTCAATGATCGACCTCTTTAACCACACAAATATCAACGATTCGTTATCACATCAACATAAATAATTGAACATTGAATCGAGTAAAAAAAAAACATCCTTGTAACCTTATTTTTTAACCGAACTCACGAATCCACTTAACCAGTCAAAAAAATTCTCTTGAATCTACTTTTGAACACTATCTCATTCCTTCACACTAATAATTACTAAAAACAACACAACAATACAAGAGACTAGAAAGAGAGAGAGGTTTTGATTAAGATGAAGATGCTATGATATTCCCACAACTCTTTATTTATAAAACTTTATTTGAAACTCTTCAACGTTTCTAATATTGAATTCGCAATTCCCAATTATTCTCACACCTGTACGCAAGTATTTTAATATCTTCCCTGATTTTGCTTCGAATAAATACCTATTTTACTCTATTTTTTTTAAGAAATAACCTATTTAGTTTTCTAAAACTACAAACATTAGTCCTTTTTTACACATAATTAATGAGTATTAATTGTCATTTAAGGTAAAATTTATCATTGTCTATATATAATATAATTTATTTAAATACATTTATAGCATAAAATAATATGTTGTTTTAGATATTTGCGCGTTAAATAGCAACTAAATTTAAAGATAAAAAATAATTAGTTATTATTAAATAAATTAGATATTAATTTAGAGACTAAAATATTATTGGTATCCAAAGTGGTTTCTAATATTAACAAAATTTTATAAAATAGTTTCTAAATTAGTATCTAAATTAGCTACCTAAATTTTAGTTATTAATATTTTAATTTTAAATTAATTTTTAAAAAATTAATAAAGACTAATTTAGAATATAAAATAGTGAAAAGTTAAAACCTTCGTAACTAAGTAACTAAGAATACATACTAATTTAAAAATTATTTTATAAATTTTTATTAATAATAAAAATTACTTTAAACACCAATAATTGTTTTATTTATAAAATAACCTTTAATTTAATTAAATAATAACTAATTATTTTAATCTTTAAAATTAATTTTTATTTAAAAATTTTCTTATAATAACTTGATTAGAGATTAAGTTTAAACATCGACTCTAATCCAAACATAAGAATTCAAAACGATCTTAAAATTACTACCATGTATTTTTAAACACGTGGTCATGATTAGATTAACCCCCTTTAAGGAAAATTAATTATTTAAATTATTCGTTGGTACCTCTATTAAGGAAGGAGAAAAAAAATGAATTATTCATTTGATACTAAGCTAACAAAATAGGAGGAGATATTATTAATGATAGTAAATAAAGTCTTTTATAGATTAATTATTGATACAGAGGAAAAAATTGGTTGATTTTTTTAGCAAGTGTTGATTTTTTTAGCAAGTGATGATTTTTTTTAATTGGATATCTGATGACACAAATTATTTTTAATTAAATCTCTGTTGGTCGTTGTTGGTGGCAGATTTTTTGTAATTGCATTTTTGTTGTTAGTTATTGGCAGCATTTTGCTGAAATTGAGCTCCCAGAACCTAATTAAAAAAGTGAAAATATTTCATTACTCATTACTGACTTGTTCCTAAACTATTTATAATTTTTTAGGTTGGTCCCTAAACGGAAAAGATTTTGATTGGGTTCTTTATAGAACTTAGAGAAAAGATGGAAAGTGTGTGTCGTGCCATGATTTGATGATGCAGCATTATAATTTGAAAAAGAGAATGATAACAAGTGAGGGGTATAGCGGTAATTGGAGTGGAAAGCACCAATGTTTAATCCTTCAAAGCGTATAAGAAGTACTCGTATGGACTGAACGACGAATAGTAAATAATTACCGCATAATAAGATAAGTTTATTAAAATAATATAAATACTGCATATTTCAATAAGAAAGGTACGTCATTATTACTGTATACATCCGAGTGTTGAATACCTTTTTTACTGATTTGAGCGTCGGGTGCTTTCTGCAGTATCTCTCCCATTTGGCATTCACCCGAGACTGAGAACCGAAAAAGTAACACAAAGACCAAAAATATCGTAGTAAAGCTTTAGCAACATACATGAAGGAAGGAAGAAGATGAAACCTTCAATAGTTCTCTAAGTCCTATCTCTTTAATAAAAACAATTAACGACTATAGTGAAAAACTATTCTACGATTAATATAGTTTCACAAAAGTAAAAAATAAAGATAATATATATATTTTTTTTTCAATATCAATTCATCATAAAATTATGATAAAGTTAAAAACTTCAAAACAAATAATACCCAAAAAAAATTAATATAATCTCAAATAAATTTATATACAATTTTTTTTCTTAATCCAAATAGAAACTCCAAAAACATGCTGCCTTCAAATTCCACACACACCCTCCTCTTTCACACGTACCTCTTTCAACTTTCTACACTCGACTACACAATTTTAAAGGTCTTTCATGACTCAGACTTTATTCTTTCTTTTTTTTTTTGCATTTTTAAATTTATATTTCTTTTTGTACGGACTGTTACCATCCTATAATTGAATTTCAAGCACTCACTGATTCATGATCACTTCTGTCCTTCTGCGCAGTCTGCATTGCTTCTCACGCAATGTCACTTAGGAATGTTACAAACTCGGTGGATCAAGATATTTAACTCATTCATCCATGCTGTATTTCGTAGGAATTAAATAACAAAATAATGCTCAAAATATATTATTATACTTTATACAAGAGAAGTTGGTGAGAACAAAAACTATCAATACTCTTATTTTTATTATATTTATCACTTATTTCTATTTTTTATTGCTTTGTTTCCTTTTTCTTTTTCTCAACTGCACACACATGGATGTGCGAGTTGTCATTCCACCTTTTAATCCATTCAACAAATTAAAAAAATAGTTTGTTGCTGATTTATTAGATGTCTTGACGAATTAGTTACTTAAATATTATTTTCTTAATATAATATTATGCAGAGGATTGTAGTTATACTATTATATTGTTTTATTTAAAATGATAATTTATGAATAAAAAGAGTTACCTAGATGAATGATTCTTGAATTTGGCATTTGTCTAATCTCTTTGTACCTTGTTGAAGGAATTAGAAATGAGGACGTTGTTGGGGTTTGGTTGAAGTCCACAGCAGGATGGGTTAAATTTCAGAGGAGTGAACACCTGGAAGTATAGTAATAGAGTTGTAGCTTAGAAACGACCAATTCCTCCATCGCAGTCAAATCATATAAAAATTACTCTTCCAGACTTTATTGTACTTCTTTTGAAAAGATACTCATTCATTAATGAAGAAAAGGAGAATTGAAAAAAAGAAAAAAGAAATAATTATTTAGTCATTCAAGTTCAATTAACTCACACGTCAAATTCTACCAAACGAGTAGGTCCCTAAAGTAATCTTGGTGCCACCTGGCGTTACTCTAATCAAAGACAGAGTACCGTTGCTTACGTACATAGGTTCCTCACACGTCACACACACAAGGCTGCAATCCAGTGCGGGGAAATCCACGAGAAGGGAGCAGAGAGAATAGGGTGAAAGCGGGTGCAGGGTGGTGTGAAGCAGGGGATTAGAAAGAGACGTGAAAAGGAAAAGAAACGTGTGGAAGGAAGATGAATGGAGGGACAGGTGGAGACACAGCATAAGGCAGGTGAGTACGACTACAACAGATTACAAACAGTTGGTGTCTCTCTTCCTTTTCCTTTCTTTCCCCACTCACTCACAATTCACAATTCACAATAGATGCGTGTGCCATCAACAAAACTTACATTTTCTTCACACGTGTCGCTTTCTCAATTCTCCTTTCACCTCCTTTTATCGCCTCCTCGCTTCCTTTTCTTCCCGTTCCCTCTCTAAACTACGACACCGTTTAGCTATGGAGGATGATGACCTACTCCAACGATTCCACTCGGAGTTCGCGTCCACCATATCCGGCTCCGTCATTTCCTCCACACTCAGCATCGAAGATTTCCGGAACCTCAACAGCTCCGCCGACATTTCCTCCATCAGCAGCGGCCCCGGTGAGATTCCTCCGGTCGCAATCACCGAGACGGTACTCTCGCCGCCGCCGCCGCTGCACCGCGCAGGGCTTAATGACTGCGAGACGCCGGCGGTGAGGGAGAAGTGCATCGGAAGGAGTACCAAGGGAGTGAGTTGGGGACGCACTTCGGTGATTGGGAGGAGGAAAGAGATGGAGGACGCCGTGGCAGTTATTCCGGGATTCATGTCTTGCACGTGCGATCACGTCGGCGGCTGTACCGCTCCCGGCTCCAGATCCTCCGGCGAGATCGCTCCCGTTCATTTCTTCGGCGTTTACGACGGCCATGGTGGCTCACAGGTTCTTTACACCTCCTTTTACTTCGCCTTCGTCCATTTTCTAATAATTATTTAATTTTCGCAAAAAATATGTTTTCATTTTTATATATATTGAAGTTTGAAAGAGGTGTTGGTGTTTATGGTGATTGCGTAGGGAGGGAGTGTGGCGTTCTGACTAATATTTACTTATTCACTTTTTAATTGTTATTTATCTGGTCGATTAGTATCGATGTTTATTCTACCACTAATTATTTCCTCTGTAAATGAATAAAAAATGATATGGGAATTATTGTGCTCGCTAAGTTTAAACTGGGAATGTGGTTGGTGGGTGTGTTGCTCAGAGAGGCCACGTGTTGTGGGTTCATAGGCAGAGTTGTCCTTACAGAGAGAGATCAATTCACGGTGCTTTTCATTTTGCTGTGACACGTGTAAATGCGATCGTGCATGATAGGGGCGTGGGCCTTTTCTTTTCTTTTCTAGGATGGATACTTGTACTAATTAGGAATGGGGATTGATTAGCGTGATTCTGACGTGGTTTCTATCAGAGACAAATCATCAGGTTGTGGCATGCCAAAAGGTTTCACAGACGAGTCTAGCTTGAAGAAAAATAGCCGATTTTGAAATAAATCAGAAAGTATTTCTGCACAAACCTGATTTTTATGTGTTTACAAGACTTTTTCAAAAATTAAATTGATTTCTAAAAGATTTTATATTATTTTAGTTTATGAGTTTATGAGTTTTCCATTTTTTATTATCTTTATAAATACTTTTGGAGAAGTTTATTTATATAGATTCAATTTTGCGAACTAATAAGGAATTATTTTTTACATAATTCTTAAGATGATTATTATAAAAATCACAATTTAAAATTAGGTTATGACATTATTTGTTTGTGTTGTTTTTTAATTTAACAGGTATATGTTTACAATACTTAATTATGGTTGTTGGGTACCTTTATTTCAAAGGTTGCATTTAAAAACTCTGGCATACGATTATATGTTTATTATTTATTTCCTGGGAAAAGAAAGAAATATAATGATTAGGAAGTGTTACTGTTGGGTGGCCACGTGGATGAAAGATACTTTTGGCATGTTATATTGTGGGGCTGACTGATGATCGTCGTGGTTAGTCTGCTTCATTCTGGAAAAGTTCTCGTATGTACTTTTGAATACCAATTTCCAATAAATTATAATAAATTGAATAACATAGTTGCTTATGTCTATGCCACTGGATTAAATCTCAACTGTTACAAACATTATTCTATATATAAAACGATTATCCCTGTATTGGGTTCCGAAACAACACCTAAAGTTTATGTGGAACTTTCTCTTCTCTTCGTAGGAATATTATGCTCTTCACACTTCACAACAGATATGATTCATGCCTTGTTTAACAATTTTGCGTTTAAAATTTTAGGGATTCTTTTTCAGTAGAATATTGTTATTTCAGAATTACTTTTGAATAAGCAAGTGGAGTGAAAATTTGCGTAAACAAAAGGTATGAAAAAGTATCATCCTTCTAGATAAACCTCAGAAGTTTGGTTTCCATTAGAATATCAATCTATTTCACCCATCGGACGAAAACAAATTTGTATATACAATTCAGACGTCGAAAATGTTTGGGTCCGAAACTTTTAGTAAGGATACCTGATAAATTTCCACAATTTCATTAGAACTTTAAGTAAACATCAACTATGGAACTGTCAACAAATGGTTATTTAACGGTACCAATTTTTATGTCTTTCCAACTGAGTCACGGAAAGCGTTTCCGAGTGTCATTCTATGTTATTATGCGCGATAGCTATATCGTTGATTTGCATTTGAAGTGTATGTGCAACAGAATTTCAAGGTGAGTTGTGTGGAAAAAAAATGTGGAGCGCAAACCGTTGGTGCAAGAGTTTAATTCACCAGAAAATGAGAAAAACTTTTAGTGGTAAGTCGTGTCGTTCTCGTTCTCTTACATTTAAGCAAAAATAGGTCTATGGGTGAATGAAGATCTCATATGAAGATGCTTGATTAGACTCAGTATTTGTTCAGATGCTTAAATGAGAGTTTTTTTAATTTTACTTTTTTTGTATCAGCAAAAAAACGAGGCTATTTTAATTTTCTATTGGCAGCGTACCATGTAGATTGGATGATTATTTTGCATTGTATAAAATTCATTGTAGATATTAATTATGACATTAACACTTATTATTTTGCGTATTAAAGTGAGTATATTTCTTTGACTACAACTATCTATTTCAGAATTATGATATTAAAGATGGACTAAGAAGGGCAAATGAACTCTGAACGTCATTCTCCTTGTACAAGGGAGGAATAATACCTGTCCAAAAATGCGAAGCATGGAGCTCATTATAGATGGATAATATTTTGGTGTTAAAACTCGTCGAAAATTTCCCCTTGATGGCCATTGTTTCTATATTTTTTTACCTAAACTGTACTAATCTTTGATGCTAGTCAAATGCATTCATCCAACTTGGTCTTCGCAACACAAAGAGCTACCTAGAATGTATCTGGCCGTCCTGATGAAGTTAATGCTATAAGATCCGTTCAAGAAAATATTTGATAGTCCTTAATACAAGACTCCTCACAAATTGTTGAATTCGTCACCTTTTTTTCCCTTCGTGACTTTAATTTACTAATTTCTCTACAATTAACGGTAAATTCTGATATTTTAAATAAAGATAAACTTTGAATGTTGTCATAAATTTTTCAAAAAACGGTACTTTATCTAATTTTACCTTTCTTGATTCGTATTTGGTTAAATAAACACCGTATAAACAGGATGGGAGTACATCATGAAAAGTTTACCATTCTCCTAACTGTTGTGGTAATTTAATAATCCTAGGTGGCTAAGTTCTGTGCTAAGCGGATGCACGATGTTATAGCAGAGGAGTGGAACCGAGAAATGGCAGATGGAGCTGAGTGGCAGAGAAGATGGGAAACCGTATTTGCTAACAGTTTTGAGAGGACTGACAATGAAATCCTATCAGACGCAGTTGCACCTGAAATGGTAGGATCTACTGCCTCTGTGGTTGTTCTATCTGGTTGCCAAATTATTGCATCCAACTGCGGCGACTCAAGGGTAGTTCTCTGCCGCAGGACACAAACTATCCCCTTGTCAGTGGATCAAAAGGTCAGTTCTAGTCATAACCCACTTATCTTGATGATATATCTCCAATCGTGTGATCATGCGTTCCGTTTTAGGTTTCTTGAATGGAAAACTACATGTACTGCCAGTTTATTAAAGTAGGCCGGATATTTTCTCAGTCGTTCTTTAGTTTCCATGTGTATGTAAAGACCAGAAATTTATCGTCAACAATTACAATAATAAAAAAGATAAAATCACTGTGCTTTTGAAATTTTTAAATAATTTTAACTCGTGGGAAGGGATTACTAAATATCAAAACGAGAAAACTCGCCCATGCAGCCATGTACTCAAAACGTAATCAGGGTTGGATGTAAGGAGGGTTACTCTCTAAAAGAAACTTCAAAAGTTATATACTTTAATTTTATTTATATAACTATATAATATTTTAATTCATTGATTTAATTATGTTAGTAAAGGTATTTTTTTCTCCCCTATGCTTATGTCATTGACGGAATTGAGATACCATTGTCCTTGTTTGTACAGCCGGATAGACAAGATGAATTCTTGAGAATTGAAGGAGAAGGAGGAAAAGTCATAAACTGGAATGGAGCTAGGGTGTTTGGTGTTCTTGCCATGTCCAGGGCCATAGGTACCTTGATTTATTTTCATACTTTTTCAACTATTAATAAAGGCAGAGTTACTTTCAACATTAATATGGCCAATTATGTCTCTGCTATGAGAAAATAAAGGATGCAAACGGCTATAGTTGTCTAGTATTTTGATTTTAATCGTCTAGTAATTAGGGATTATGATAATTATCTATACTCCTACAATGGTCATTTTCTTGCTGGTGTCACCATAAATAAGCTACTAAAAGAAACAAAACAAAAGATAGAGGAGAAAATAGATGTAAAGAGTTTGCCAAATAATGGAGATGAGATGCAAGTATTTAAAGAAGGAACTTGATAGGTTGATTACACCCACTTTATAACTAACAATATTATAATTTTAATATTTTTTATATTATTTAATTATAAATTTATTTTTTATTATATATATTTTTTTCTAAAACCATCACATTAAGAATTGTATAGAAATCTTGGAGTTCTCAAAGCATAATAAAGTTTTTTTCCTTTAATCTGTAAATTCAAGAAAAGTCTTCAACAATAACAACTAAACATAGTTTTTATGCCTGATTGTCTATATACATCTCTGTTTTATTATAGCTCTGTTTCGTATTATCTTAATTATAAATTACAAATATTCCACCAATCACATCTGCATTTACTTTGAAAACTTGGTAGTACATACTAAGATTCAGATTATCTGCAAGAAAGGTATTTTGGTATGTATAGCACTGGATTTTCAAGGCTACATGTGTTTAGCAGAGTTTGCGTTTATTCTTTTCTTTTGGGGCTATTCAGTTACAGAAACTATATGGACAGTCTTCCAAATTGAGCTAGCATATGGACATCCCGAAAGCAAGTCTATGACTAGTCCTGTATTGACCTGCTTAACGATGATGTTTCAGGTGATCGGTACTTGAGACCATGGATTATTCCGGTGCCCGAGATAACTTTCACAGCAAGAACAGACGAGGATGAGTGCTTAGTTTTGGCAAGTGATGGACTCTGGGATGTAATGAGCAATGAAGAGGTTGGAGAAGTGGCACGCCACATTCTTAGAAGACGCCGCAGATCCTTGTCAGGGGAGGAAACATCTCCTGCACAAGTTGTTGCCGACAGCCTGACTGAAATTGCATATGGTAGAAATAGTAAAGATAACATTTCAATCATAGTTGTTGATCTGAAATCCAAGAGAAAACGTCAGCAAAGGCCTCCTTTAATTTCCTAAGAATCTAATTCTCTTTAATCTTTTTCAATCTTGAATTGAAAAGGAGAAAGAGACGGTAATGAAGTTGTAGAGTTGCTCTATAAACAAACCTTTTTTTTTCTATTTTTCATACGACCCCATTGGTACTTGGTATCACTTCACCTTGTATCTCCTAACCTTCTGTACAGAGTTGATTGGGAAAAAAGAAACTGCTTCGTGACGAGAGACAACTACCTAGGGCTGGCTTGTTGTAATGAAGTATATCGTTCAGTAAGTACTACTTTTTCTTCTCCATTTGGTCTTCATTCCTGAACGGTTATGTTGATAACACAATCAAATGCCATCAATTGTATTGTTTGAATTTCTTTTATTGGAAGGAATGGAATAAAGATGATGAACTTTATTCCATTTCATTGCATTCAATATTTGAAAATATTTCCTTTATTTTATTTGAAAATATAGGATGAAATTAGACCTACGAAGTAATAACTCTTGCTACCATGTCTAATCTTCAATCAGTGAAACAAAAATTACTATAATAATAAGAGATCATAATTTAATTTTAGTCTATGTTCTACTTTTTTTGTTCACATGTCATTAAATATTAAAATGTAGTTGAAGGAAAGCTTGTAGTAAGAAAAATGTCTATTTAGCTTGTGTTTATGCTCCTATTGAAACTTATACACAGACTTTGAAATCTTTAATAATAATATAAATGATACGCATGCCTTATATATCCAATGCAATAAAGTTTCATATCAAATCATTTATTTAATGTTTGTTAAGAAAAAGAGCATAAATTTGACAAGATTTATCATACTCAAATTTTACAAGAGATTTCTTGATACGATTTTTATGGTTTGTAGTAGGATGGAAGAATGTCTCATTTTAATTACATAATTATTGTTTAAACGTCGAAAATGACATGTTAGCATGCGTGGCCCAAAAGAAAACATCATTCCCCGAGGACTTGATTTGACGCCACTTCATCGTGATCATACGCAGAGGTTTGTGGTTCGAATAATAATAAGGCCTTCTCCAATATTATCGTTTTTAAATGTCATTAAATTCAGACGTTATGTTGCTCATTCTATCAATATTTTCACAATATTTATGTATACCGTCTACATACAATTTCAAACTGAAGAGATTAAATTTTGCATAAACTATATTCATATTTATGTCTGGAATGCAAATTTCATAAGCAAATATTGAATTGATTGATATAAATCTGTTAACAATTAAGCTGATTTTAATTTTAAAATATTTCAATTGTGGTATGTGTTGAATAACAATTAAGCTTAATTATAAGTTTATAGTGTAAAATTGAATGTCTAGCCCATGTCTTCAGGGTCTATCACCCAATCAGTCATCTCAGAATTTGTGAATTCAGATCAGAGCCTGAAACTAAAGAAATTAAGATAGTCAGATATCAAATTTCGTATAAACTTAGGCATACAACAATTCTCTGCGAACTGGTAATCAAAGGTATTATTTAAAAAGTTAAAGGAATGACCAAAGCCTAATCATTCACGTGCCCATGCAATTCCAATTCCAATTACTCATCTCTTCCCGAGTCCAAATCATGAACGCATTTTCCACCAATCAGAAAGTTGAAAACTTGTCTCAAATTTCCTCTGGATGGTCGAGCATCTGTTGCAAACTTGCATAAATATACAAGCCGTCGCCTCATATCCCATTTGGTGACTTGAGCAGCATCGAAGGATTTCCCATCATCAAACGTACCTTAAAAAAAGAAATGTAAACACAGGGACGAATGATTAATAGTGATACATTCATTATAAATCATCAAAATTCATATTAAACCCAGAAAACTTATTTTGAGCTATTAACTAGACCTGGATTTGCAAACATAGATCTAACTCATATTAAATCTACTCTCTTATCATCCATTGCTTAGACCTTCATGCCAACTTACTCATCCTACAACCAATTTAAGTGATTCACACACAGTGATATGGGCATGCAATAGCAGCACAGACAAGTAAAGATGTGTTATATGCGTTCAAAGTTAGAAGCCTATTGCGTTTCTAACTACATGAATACTTTTATCTTGAGATAAATGTCAAAAAAATGGAAAGGCTATTGTAGGTGTACAATTATGGTGAGATCACTGACTTTGATTTTAACTCTCTCTCTCTCTCTCTCTCTAGTCTTTAGAAACATAAATTTTACATGAAGTATAACAAGTATCCTTGAAAAAGGATATGATGAATATGCAACAACAATGTTGATGCGTTGATTCTATAGTAAGTGACATATGTGTTTAGGGTTTAAGGTTTATTCTAACAATGTGAAAGATATATAGATACGTACCTTTTTCATCAAATAATGACATTAAGATTGCTAAGCAAACACATACACTGATATCTTCCCCTGAAAAGCAAAGAAATTTGATATATTATTTGTTTGGTACAGCACTTCATATTTTGCTTTTCCACAGGTCTACCAGGATGATTTAGAAGGATTAAGGAAAGGCACCTTAGAGATTCAAAATGATAGAAGTTATACAGAAAAAAAATGGATACAGTAATACAAGTTCAAAGGGCTGTGAATGTAACTCTGAACATACACCAAATACTTGACAAGTACATATGAAGGAACTTGGTTCACAGGAAAATAACTTAGATACACAAGTATAAAGGTACACGGGTGTTCAAGATTTGTATGTTTGGTAATAGGTATAAAATTGAAAGATATAAAGGATACACGTGGTAATTTATGAAAGTTTGTAAAAGCATGAATTCAGATTCCCACATTTTCTTAAGTATGAGATACTATGAGTGTTGTAATGATAGGCCTTAAAGGAATTTTGAATAATGAAGATTCAAGATACCAAGAATCCTAGATGAAGATGTGACAATGGTAAAACTTGTTTTTTCTAACGAGAGTTGGTAATATTTAGGAGTGAAAGGGGTGAGGCTTGACTACAAGGATACAGAATTGAGGGTGATCAGTAAGCAAAACAAATCAGTGGAAGAGTGAAATGGGAGTGCAGGTATTCATTTATCTAGTAGTACTGCAAAAAGAAACAAAAATCAACTTGAGACAATGCTATATCAATGACAATTGAACTGTTTTAAAAATCATAGAAACCAAACAAGAAATGAATACATGTCATTTGGTTTCAAACAAATCTTAGTCTAATTAATAAAATACATAAAGTAGACAGAGGGTACTTCAGAGCCATTACCATTATTACAACAAACTAGAAGTCTTTTTCCCTGGCTGAGATTGAACTTTGCAAAGCTCACCGCTTTAGGAAGATTGGTCAATAAAGAAAATCGATCAAACTTTGAAGTCTGACCATAAAAGATCAAAATAAGTAGGGTTCCACAAAAATAAAAACAAAGAAAAAAAATTCCTTCAACTACGTACTAACCATTATTGGAAGATGCATATATGATTCAGCACTGGGAAGACAGACAGAGATGGACTCCTGATCACAATTCAGTATGCAATCATCTACATTGGCAGCGTCTGCAGCTGCACCATACATGGACACTGAACATTCAGCCATATAAACATTTTACAGACCTTTGCTTTTAAAAATTGTGATCATAAACTCAACAGGACCGGTCATCATCAAAAGAAATGCACCAGAGGATTAAAAGTGGACCTTAATTAATTAACTAAAGCATACCAATTCGAGATGTGCCAACTGCCAAATTAGTTGATCCCAACAAAGATAATCCAGGATCTTCGGAAGACTCGGTATCAGTTTTAACAATTGAAGCATCATAAGTCACAAATGGTTCTTCCTGTGCAGGAGAGTCTGACTTAAGGGGTTTAACTGTAATCTGTGGTGCACTTTCTCCTCTATAAGCACGGTTTACTCGGCTCTTTTCAACCATATCTGCAACCTTCTGGTTACACACATCAGGACCTGAGTTTATAAGATCATAAACGTGTTTCCAGAAAAGGCCAGGCGATAAACCCCTGGCCCAGCTTTCTTCATCATCTCCAGCACCGGGTATGTAATTCCAGCTGAACTCGGAGGTAGTACCATGCTGGCTCATACCAACTGATGAAGATGCCGACACAAGAATGATGGGTGTGAAATCCCAAGATTCATGGTGAGGCACTTCATTTAACCAGATGACAGTTTTCTGCGAAATCCAGAGAGGGCGCAAGGGTTTCTTCAAGCAGGCAGCAAGGGAAGCAATATCAGCCCCACTTGCTTTCAGTAACAGAGTCCATTCCTCTAACCGCTTCTCAATGGAAGCTCTTTCTGTTTGGGAAACCCACAGGGGAAGGTGCAAGGAGCAATCCCATTGATGAACACTTTCATGACAACCATTAGAGTCCTATTTTATGAAGACAACGCAATCAATCACATAACTGGAACATTATCATAAGCAATAATATTCGCTAAAGTACTCTACAGTCCCTCGTCCCTTGGTTTCAGTTTGATCCCTTGAATTCAATTGTTTTTGTTGGAATATAATAGATTGGTTCTTCAGTCAGTTTACCACATTAACGTGATCAACTTGGTGATACATGACAAACAACATGTGAACATTTACCACATCAATCAAAACACAGAACTGTTAAAGCAAAAGATTGACGGAGGAAATGATAGGTCCAATAAACACATAGAGGACCGTTTGGTCTATCACACACTCTAAGGCCAAAGGTGAAACATTTTTAACATAAGGACCAAACTGAAACAACCAAAGTGTAATTTTACCAATAATATCTCAGCAATGAATGAAAAGGCAGGCAGAAGATCAAGTTAGTTCCTTTGTCAGTTTACTAAACTAACTAGGTCAGCTTGAATGGACATTTTGCAAAGACAGCCATAAATTTAACACCATTAACTGACGTAAGAACCAATTTAGTCTATCAGAAATACTCAAAGCGAATCGTATTAAACCAAGAACCAAAGTGCAACCCAAAAACAAGATGAATAACCAAAAATGTATTTGAGTGATGAAATGAAAAAATTCTCACACGAAAGTCCCTGATGGCCCGATTGAAAACGCAGGTCCAAATGGGTATAGTTTTGGACATGCTATCAGGGAAGCGCTTTCCTCTTCGAGTGGAATCAACGATAATGCAGCCTCCCTTCTGTCCTACCTACCCAGATGAAAAATGATGAGAATTAAGGCAGAAAGGTTACGTCTTTGACAATTGCGAATGATAAAAAAGAGTACCGGCGAGTTGGGCGACGTGAAGGTTGAGGCGAGCGGTGCTGAAGGAGCAGTTGTTGGTGTGGCCGTCGGTGGATTTGAAATAACAGGTGGAGTGGAAGGCGCGAGAATACCAGAGGCCGCAGCGGAGGTTGGCGAGGAGAGGGAGCTGAGGCCATAGCAGAGAGATTTCAGAGACAAAAATGGAGTCTTGGTAGATGGATCTCAGAGCGTTGTATAAACTGTTGTCTCTTCTCTTGATTCTTCTCGCCGCCTTGTAAATGCTAAGCTTTGCACCTTCTTCTTCTGCTTCCATACCTCTCTTTTTCTTTCTCTTTCTCTTTCTTCTGTTCAAATAAAACAAAAACGTGTTCTTTAATTTCTTAGATGGTAAATGGGCACTTACTTTTGGGATCCCACAAATTTCTTCTCCTCCTATTTGTTTTCGCATCAATCCAAATATATAGAAAGGGTTAACACCATAAATACTAACAAACATATATTTTACAAACTAATAAAATAATTTGCAACAAACATATATTTATAAACCAGCAAAATAATATTTTAATTATTTCAATTTAAAATATTATTATAATATGTTATCAAATATATGTTTTCACTTTATATGGTATCAAATAAATCTTTTTCACAATGGGAAGGAGTAAAGTGTGGTTCAGTTCCGGTTTTTTCTTTTCCATCCAAAAAAATGGTTGCTTCTAGATCCAAAATTAACTTCTTGATTATGTAATCTGGAAGTCTTTTGTGATTAGCTTCTGGATTATGTAATCCAGAAGTCTTTTCTATACATAAAATTAATTTCTGAATTATGTAATCTGAAAGCTTTTATGATTAGCTTTCGGATTATATAATCCGAAAGTCTTTTCTATACATATGATTAACTTTTGAATTATGTAATTTGTAAGCCTTTTTTTAGACGTGTGATTACCTTCCGGATTATATAATTCGGAAGTCTTTTCTAAATGAGATTGACTTCCGGATTACATAATTCATAGGCTTATTTCAAGTATGAGGGAGTGGACAAAAAAAGAGGATAAAACGGTATTTTCACATTTAGTATGAGGTGACACAAGAAGGTATAGAGGTGTAGGAAGAAAGAGTCCCCAAAAATTGTTTATTTCAAAATGTGAAAAGCCCAATAATTTCCAGAGATCCAGAAAGAAATACAACTTAACCAATAACTTAATTTATTAAGTGAGCTAGTTATTAAATCTCATATTTATGGCAAAAGTTATTTATAAACTTTAAGTTGTTTTATTTATTTTTATTATAATATAAAATTTAAGACCACAGTATAAACGTACATTAATATATATATATATATTCATTAACTAAAATACTAATCAAAAGGTTGATTTTATAATACTCTTTTGTTGAAGTAAAAGTTAAAAGAAAAATCATATAATAACTTTGGTAAAAGAAAATGTTTTTAGATAGAAAATTATTTTTTTATATTATTACGATGAAGAACTCTATTTAAGATATTGTGTCTTCAATTTTATATCTAGCTACTATGGACCAATATTTCTTTTTTTATAAAATTCAAGTATTAAATTTATGATCATGAATATAATTTTTGCAACAGATGTCCTACAATGAAAATATTTTGAAAGATTGAAAATTTAAATTTATAATTTTAAGATCTGTTTGTCAACAACTTAAAGAGAGGGGAAGAGGATGAAAGAAAGTAAATGAAGCTAAATTAGAGAGGATAGAAATCAGAAAAACAAATTTGTAACCTAGGTCAGTCCATATCATTTCTTTTCCTATGCAAAATATCAAAGAATGTAAGAAAGAACTCACATCATAATCATAATCATAAATTAATCACTGTAAAAAGTTAAACTTTTTTAGAAACAGATAATACTGCTATCTACAGTAATTATAACATTTTTTATTTGACTTCTTCTGTTTAGTGGTACTCCTTTTTTGGTGAAATCTTGATACTCCTTCTAAAAGGGGTTACCAATTAAAATGTGAAAACTTGAAGTGATTAAAATAGGTACTAATTGTTCCACCACATGGTGTGTATCCTCATCACACCTTTGAGAAGCAAGAAGAAAGCAACTTAATTCGATTTTTTATTTGAAAGTTGGAATCTTGGCAGCATTTTTTAGTACTCCATTGGTTGCTGAAGAAGCTGGAGTAAAAGCTTTTCGTATCTTAAAGACATTCCAAGCAGTGTTGGCAGCATGTCCAGCAGTTGCAAATACATGTTCTGTAGCCTCCCCTGCACTTTCCCCAAACCTGTTGCCCAAATCCCATCTATCAAATTC
The DNA here is from genome assembly GCF_000499845.2 of Phaseolus vulgaris. Classification (NCBI taxonomy): domain Eukaryota; kingdom Viridiplantae; phylum Streptophyta; class Magnoliopsida; order Fabales; family Fabaceae; genus Phaseolus; species Phaseolus vulgaris. The sequence continues at coordinate 47,650,448 of NC_023758.2, read as the reverse complement.
AACTTCAAACAAAAAGCATATGCATATTACTTACACATCAATAAGTTTTTATTTAAAAAAAGACTAAAATATCAGTAGTTTTATAAATTGAAGGGAGTAATACACAGTGCAAATTAGTAATTAACAACTAAGAATTCCATTGAAAAAAAATATTCTTCTTGACCCTTGTTTTGGCTACATGGGAATGAGATTCAACTATAAATATCTGCTAAACTGTTCACTGTTCTGTGCAATGTCCTTTACCTGTTAGAAACCGCTCTGGATGCAGCTTTGGAAGTGGCAGAAAGAGTTTGTTTTTCAGCAGCTTCAGCTGCATCTAGAACCTTGTCTGCAGCATTAGGAGTGTCATAAATTAAAGAAGTCATGTTGGTGGTGCTTATTTGAAAGAAAAGTAGTGTTATGAAGTGTTTCACATGGTTTTACTCACTCACTGCATCAAGGGAAGCCAACAGAACCTCCCCAGGAAGCATCTTTAGGAATGCCTTTCCTGGTTGGGATTTAAGAACAGGAGCCATCACGGATCCACTGACTATACCAACACCATTAAGCAGAGATTTGCTTAACTTTTCTGTCATCTTGGACAGCTTTCTCACACTATAATTCAAATACAAAAGACAATTAATGTAACTCATTCACATGTGCACTAAACATAGAGATTTGTGTCCAATGTCATTCCCTGCATACCGTTTGAGGTTTTTATTAATCTTGTTCTTCTTTGAGGCACTGATAGTCTTGTTGTTCATGCTTTCCCTGACCACAACACCATTTTTCTCATCTGCAGAACTATTTAGGATCGTCTCTCCTCCTTTCTGGACCTGGTGATTTTCCACCCGGCAAGTTATAGATATTTAGTGGTACAAATAGCATTTTGATAGTCTTTCCTTTTTTTTTTCTTTAGACAAACCATTCACCTGATGTTTATAATTAATTTCAGTTCCTATAAGAGAAAATTATAAGTTTTAGTCTCAAAAATCACACCTAAATGGTACTTTTTATTCTTTCTGTTCTCAACACTCTTTAATGGTGTTACTGATAAAAACATTCTGATAATATATAACTGCTACAAAAATTTATAACAAGAGGTGTAAAACTTCCAAAGAATGTGTAACATGGAAAACTTTCTGCAGTGGCTTTACACCACCAGGAATTTTTGTAACAATTTAACCTTTCACTGCATTTACAGGGAAAGTTCAAAACTTGATTTTCTGGGCTTAAAACTTACAATGAAGACAAAGTATATGAATAAAGAGAATAGTTTAACATTTTATTCTGTTCAACATTATCAGTGTTTCAGTCACAGTCACACAATTTTCTAGCCTCAAGAAATTACAAGGGTCAAGCATCATAAAATAAAAAGTTAAAAGCAAAGGGAAAGCATCGAATAACACTCTAGTAAGTCAACAAGAGAACAGAACCTTATTGGTGTAAGCATTGCTACAGATGAAGATTCCCTTCACAATCTGACCAGTCCCTCCTGCAATTACCTTGGCCAGAAAATGATTGTAATTATCAACCTTTGGAGCAAACTCCCTCCAATCTAGATTGTTCTTATTGTTCAAATTCAAGCCAGAAAAGCAAGAGTGGTCCTTCAGAAACGAGTCCAGCAAACTCAAACTTCCCAAAGTAGTTTCTGAAAAGGTCACACCATAGCTAAGAGGCTCACCATCTTTCACCACCAAGGAAAACAAGTAATGGAGAGCATCCAGCTTAACTACTGGCTCATCTTTTGTCAAAGGCCACTGAAGATCATGTCCCACTTTTATGACTGTAGCCAGAGACACATTCTCTTCGAAGTTTTTGACGATCATGAAGTGCCCTTGAGCCAGTTCAAGAGCTTCTCCTTCATCCATCAGATGAACTTTACACGCTGGTACTTGTATGAGAACTTCTTGTTTGAGTCCTGAGTATTCTCCAACACTTGCAGTTGCAGGTATGGAGGTTTCCATGGGTGGTGGTATAGCCATGGAGCCACGGAAGCAACACCCCATCACTGCTTTCTCTCTCTTGGAAGCCATGTTAATGGAGAAAAAGGCAATGGGGAAACTCTTTGTTGCGGTGGATTCCTTTTCTCCTTGCTTTATTCTGTTCTTGATGACTTTTTCAGCAATTCCCTCAATCATCAAATTAACTCAGTTTTATCAATTGATAATGTCTTTATTTTAGACAAATATTTGTGACAGTTTATAATCATTAAACTAGTTTAGATATTGACAAGATTTACACAGTTGCTTATGTTGTATTTTAATTATTGTCTTACTTCGATGAGACCTTATTATGTATATTATTGAAATTGAAATAAACATTCAATTTTAACTGAAGTGCAACACAATCACACTCCCCCAAAATTGTATGTAAATTTTGAAATTTTGAAAAGTGGCATCATGTATTGGCCAAAAAGTCCTAATCCCTGGTGTTAAGGTGAAATGACTTTCGGTGGAATATATTCTATAAAAAGAACTAGTAAGTATTTTATAAAAGATTGAGGAGCACTGATATATCGCTAATTTTTTTTTTCTTTCTATGTATCTAACTTTCTTTGTCAGTGAAACTTTTAATATAAATCAACATAAGTAGTAAAATTAAATGCACTTAAATAGTTTTTTTTGAATATTCATCCTTTTTTTTATTTAAGTCTTTATTGGGTAAAAAAATATTACTTCTTAGTGAAATTAGGATATAATAAATGAATCATAAATAAAACATAAAATCATACAAATTCTCATTTCCTTAACTTGCTAATTATCAATCTGATATAGAAACAAAACATTAGACTCCAATATACAAGGCTAAAATCATGTGGACTCTCAGATCACTCCAAGTCTTTTAACCCTTAACTCTCCAGTGTTGTCATCCATCACACCATATTCTTCAGCTTTTAGCTGTAAAAGAACATGCTCATTTATTGTGGGTGTTTGAAAGAACGTCCAATACACCTACATGTATGAGAACAAAATCACGTCAAATTCAAAATGATTGCACAGAATCTATCACTACAACTTAACAGAGACACACATCAAATTAGTTTGTAAAGATATACACGTCGATGGACACAAATAACTGTTGTTTTTATAAGAACCACTTGTTAATAATCACTTTTTGAAAGCACTTTATTTTTAAGCTTAAAACAAATTCAACTAATATTACACATAACAGGAAAAAAAAAACAGAGCGACATCATTAATCATCACTTGTAGTTATTATTAACAATATTGAGAAGAATTATGTACATTCCTAGTACAGCCACAACCATGCTAAATAAAATTAATACGACGAGTGACAATTTTCAATTCCTTTGGCAGATATTTCGGCGAAGTCACTACTCTGTAATTTTCTATGCATCATAATATACTCCTACAATATTACAAAGGATGAATACCAAAATATTCCCGAAAGCCTTCATTTTGCAACCATAGCAATCCTGACTTTTCAGTAAAAAAATAAATAAATTGGTTGAAGTACAGAGATCATACGAGTTCGAGTTAACAGTCTGACCAGGAAAGCTCCTCAAACTTTCGCCAAACCACGACCATTAATGTTGTATCATCTTTTTTTATTCACCTGAATCACTATTCATGTTAATGTCTTCAGCTTCCATTGCATCCTCTTTCTCTGTTTCATCAAGTGCTTCAGGAAAATCTCTATCTTCTATCATATATGGCTCAACCAATTTCCAGAACCAAGTTGAATTGCTTCCTAAAATACCAATCCAAAATACCCTTCCTTTCCTCTTGACTTTACAATCCATGGACATGGCTTTAAACTTTTTGACAATGTTCTCTACACCTTCCCGGCTTCCCTTTATTTTCAGCAAAATATCCCCTGATGAATTTCGATGACCACCAAACATATACCAGTATGCAAGAACACATGGTGACAACCACCTATGGACTAGTTTTGGAATCGTAGGTTCACCTTTTGCCCAAAACTGATCTGCATAAAAGCCAAAATGAGAGCTTGCAATGGTACAAAACTTATCTGGTGCATTCTCACTGTCATCACTTGACTTACAAGTAGGATGCAGCCACTCATAAAACTGACGATATATATGACTCTTGAGGGCATAATGACTGTTTGAATTGCCATCAAAATCAAAGCGAATAATGTGATTCCTCCTTTGATCATCAGAATCAATCTGCAAACCACCTAAAAGCAACCCAATCAAGATTTCTCTCTGCTCTTTGCTCAACTTCAGGTTTATTGGTCTTTTAACAACTTTCCTTTTCAAGCTAAGAATATAATCAAGCTTTTCCATTAATGGGGATTCAATTTCATACTTTTTTAGACACATAAAGTCGTAGATCTTCTCAGCCTTTAAGTGATTTCCTGATGACAGGTATCCACTTAGGATGGTGTTACATGAACGGGCATTAACACCAATAATCGTATCACTGTTCATTCGGTTAAATATATCCTCAGCCTTGTCAATATTACCTGTTTTCACCAAATAATCCAGATATATACTGTATATAGTACAATTAGAACGACATTTCTCCAGACACTGGGAGAATGCCTCTTCTAATTTATCATATAACTCCAAATTGTAGTACATGTTTAGTAAATACACGTATGATGCTGTAAGGGGCTTCAGACCACCCTTGACAAAATCTGCCATTATTGATTCTGCCAATTCTGATTCTTGTGCTTTGCATAATATCTCCATTATTTTATTATATGCTGCAACATCTGCTTTACCCAGTTTTGACTGCATTTCCCTAAATATTTCCAATGACTTCATAGGCATGCCAACCTTTGAGTATACTTCCATTTTATACACAAAAGCCAAAGCTGGGGGATCACTTTCAAACATGAGAAGTTTGACCCAAGTTTTCTCTGCTTCCTCCACCTCCCCTTCCCTTGCACAGATCCTCAAGATTGATAGTAGCACCTCTCTATCCTCCTCATATCCAGCACATAGCATTGCTTCCGTCAATTCTGCTATCCTTTCTTTATCTATGGAATCCTGATAGCTATGCAGCCAAATTAGGCCCGCGTAAATATCTTTCTGCACATCAAGTCTAGTTGTAACCAAATGATGATATATATACTCAGCTTGCTTAAGGTAATGCTTGGACAAGTTCCCTTGATTGCTTACGAGAGCTTTGAAGAGGGAATTATGTAAGCTAAGACGGGGTTGGTAACCACCCAACTGAATCATACGATTATAAATGCCACATGCTTCATCTAAACAGCCTTGAACAGGAGCACTGAGATATGCAACGACCAATATATGGAATGTTGACTCACTAGGAACACGGCCTTGATTGATAATATCATCAAATACTTCACGACACTTTGAAAACTTCCGCTCTTTACCCATATAATCTGCTAGCTTGGTAGCAAGAGCAAAATCAAATCGATACCAATTTCGTTGCATCATCCACTTGTATACCTTTATGAGGGAAAGAAAGTAATCAAACTTGTGAACAAACATAACAGCTTATGATGAGAATTTGTAAATTGTTCTGGGCAAGTAATAAAGCAAATAATATTTATAGCCAAATACCAATTCCAAGAAGTAAAAGAAACAAAGAATAAACAACCAATTCACATGAAGGAAAGACAGATTTAATTTGATAAAACAATATTCCAAGGTTCAAATTTGCAAAGTCAACTCGAACACAATGGCTTCTCATGCTTATGCCTCTGCGAATCAAGCATCAGAAATCTAGGCACACCACCATCTACTGATAATCAACCAATATCCACAAAAGCATTCTCCAAGTATATGATAAATTATGGCCAACACCCAGTTCAAAGCACTTAATGGAATTACATCTAGGCGTCAATTTCATAAATTGCTAAAACAACATTTTCAACACCGAATAATTTACCCTATTCTCTCAATACTGCCTTCCCTTTCTCCATCCTCACTAAAACCATTTGATGCAAACGTAAAATAGCAAATCGGTATTTATATGCTCATTGATATAATATAACAACAACGTGAACTCCTATTGGATGTCAATGTACAAATGTTTCACACTCACAGTACATATAAATTACACTCACCCTTAAGTATCATCTTGTTTAAAGTCTATGGTTATCATCAATCCCTACAACTTAATTTACAATTCCATCTCAAAACCGACCACTAATACTACCTTAAAATTCTCACAGGTGAAGCGACATTAGTTTGTACACAAAAACTTTCAGAAACCTGAGTAATAACACAAGTTATTTATTTATATTTTGAACCCGAAGTATCTCCTGTCAGAAGCCAACGACTAATTCCTCTCTAAATACTGGAATTCATTCATTTAGGCGCTTTACCAAGAGTGGAGAAAAACAGGTCAGATGGAAAAAAGTTGCTAGAGTGGAAATAGATAAGAGAAATAAATGAAAATAAAAGGTGATTAGTTGAAGACAGATATTTTTCCAAACATCCATGGTCATGAGATTACAAATCAACTCAGAAGTCATGGTCATGAGAGAAGAAGAAGAAGAAGAAGAAGAAGACTTACCTTGAAGGCGGTTTCGTTCTCGCGAATGCGCAAGCAGTGGACGATGAGGTAGGTGGCGTCTTCCTGCGTCATCCACTTCTTCTGAGCGTTTAGTATTTTCACCAGCATCCCCGCCTTGTGCGCGGGCAGCTCCTTGCACAGCCACGCCACTCTCGCCCTGCGCCACTCCTCCGGCATGGCGCTCAGCTCCCCCACCTCCACCTCCGGGCCCCGCAGCCGCCTCGACTCCGACTCCGCCGACCGCAGAGCTTCTTGCTCCGGCGCCGTCACGGCGAGTCGCCGGAACTGACGCGGCCGTGGTGAGAATAGGAAGGGGCGGGGCAGGTGATGCGAAAGAAAGAGCGTGAGAGAGCGGAAGGAAGAGCGCATGGAGGAAGTTGAGGAGTGAAGGATAGGATTAGGAGTGGAAAAGATGGGTAGAGTTAGGGTTTGAGTGAAGGCCATGTTTGGTTACACTGCTTTGTTGCTACAATCTGCCTCACCTTCTTCATCATGTAGTTCATGCTTTTTTCTCTTCACAAAATATCACTTTTCTTATTCTATCTTTCAAATATTAAAAACTAATAAAATTTTATCTAACTATATGTTTAGGAAAATTTAATGGTACCTCTCATGTTTACCTTATTGAAAAAATGTGCAATAACATTACAGATTACTCCCAGTGTTGAATCCAAAACTTTTTTCGTAGCATGTTCATTCTCTGTCTCACAAGAATAAAGAGTTTAATTTCAAATTGGATGAAATCTCTGAAGGAGTGTAATATATATAAAAAAAATTGATCTCATTTTCTCTAAAACCTAATTATATCTATTCAATTAATTAATTATATCATATAATAATTAGTATATAATTTTATTAATAATTTTAAGTCACATATATTATATCCTATAATAATTTATATATAATTTTTTTAATACTGTCTCTTAAGAATTTTTCTAAAAATTTCACCCCTGCAATTTTTTTCTTTCTTCTTTTCTTTTGCATGTTACTGATTCAAAAAAAAAAATCTTGTTTCCATATCAGTGGAGTAAAATACAACAAATTGAAGTTAGAAGATTCAAATTACAAAATCATATAATTAAATATAATATTTTACTAGTAATTTTCTGTACAGATAATTACTATTGATTTTTTTAAAATTGAAGAGATGCATTGTCTGTTTTTTAGGAAAATTAGACAGTTTCTAGCTTCTTCTTTTTCTTACATTTCAACTTTGCAAAATGTTTTTGATATTCTTTTAATTCAGTTTATTTTTTATTCTTTCAAATTTAAAAAAAATACTTTTTTTAGTTTTAAATATTAGAAAATATTATTGTTAGGCGTTACAATCATTACTAGATAATAATGTATGCAGTAATGACATAGAATTAAAATAATAATATGAAGAATTACTTTTTAAATTTTGTAACTACTTCATCTGTTTAGTAGTCTCTTAAGTTTTAGTCCAATTCATTTAAAAGTTATTTCATAGTTTTAAAATTTTAATCGTATGATTTGAAACTAATTGTTTTTTGTTTTCAAAGTTGGCATGAAAGATTTGTTGACATAAATAGTGCTGTGTTTAGTTTTAAAATATAATTTATAATTAATTGTTGATATTTTTTTTTTTACTATTTTGGAGGTTTAAAATTATAAATCTTATCTTAAAATATTATTCAATAATTTAAGTTTTGAAATATTTCTAAAATTGTCCAAAAATATATTATTAGTCACCTTATAAACTTTTAACAATGGGATCTCAATGAACTAAATTAAATTATTTATATATTAGAAGACTAAAAAATCATGTTAAAAATGTATTTATTTAAAGACTAAATTCAAATTTATATATGTAAAAAGAGATTTAAATCTTTTAATTTAATTTTCTCCTACTCTTGTCTTGTTGAGTTATTTACTAATTTTGAAACACTTCATGTGATCATTCCACAGTAAAAATAATATTTAAATTAATGAATCAATAAAAAGAATTACACACTTACATAGGAATTAAAAGTAAGCTGTTTTTCTCATCCATTGTCTGGATGTGGATGTGAATACCTATATAAATTGGGCAATTCTTGATCACTGTATTACATAAATCAATCACTGAACAGTTACAATTACAAAATCAACCCTAAGGGGAAAGGCCTGGGCTATAAAAAAATCATATGGATTGAATGGGCAATGAAAAAATGGAACTGGAATTCCTACCATACTAAAACAATCAATCATGAATGCACCAAACAATAATTAAGACCAATGTGATCTACCAACACCTATGCTTCCCGAGTGAGGCAAGGAGAGAGAGAAGAGAAGCTTGTTCCTAGTTATCAAATTTCTTGGGTTGATGCCATTGTGCCAAACTTCTCGACAATGAACTGAGGAATGATCCTCTAGTAGGCATCCCTTTCTTTCCGTATAAATGTTTTCCTCCCAAATCTGTAAATACTGGACCCATATCCTTGCTTCTTTGAGTTCTTTCAATCTGCAGAACATACCAAAAAGATAATATATTCTGATTAAGAAAACAGTGTCATCTTGTCTTACATGTAAAATCAAGAGACCCCTGCACCTAGTCTTAAAAGGAAATCAGAGATCACATAAAACATCAACCAACTTACCTTGCTAATTTTCCCATCTTTCAAATAGTACCGAATACCAGACCAATTGATAGATTGAGAAAGATGAGAGCGGAAGGCAGATACGGGATATAGAAAGTTATCCACCAGCATTGCGATGAACACCTGTTCAAAAGAAGTTACTTTCTAGCTTTACCAGATCGTAGCAGGCTTGTTTGATATTTCACACCCTTTGTGTATCATAATACTACATTCATAATCATCCCCAAATATAAATTTTTTCAATATATACTCACGAGTCAATGCATTACTTCCTCTATTTTATACTATAGTTCAACGTGTTTATGCCAGTGGCTGACCCACTTCAATTCTTTGTGCTTGCAGTATTTGATTCGACTCAAAATTATGTTTGTTGTTCTATCAAATTTTAGAATATGAGGAGTCATAAAATACTACATTGTTCTCCTCCCCTTGAATTATCATCATTAACTATAAAAGTGGAATACAAGGCTTATAGACAAAGATTTACACAGAAAAACTCAACTTTACAGCAAAAATGTACAAGACATCTATGATAAACAATACCTGTCAAATCTGTCCACATAAAAAACAGGCAAAACGAAAAATACTTACAAGACACCAATTATAGGATGCGAGGGAGAGTTGTGGTGCCTCTGGGGACAACATGTTGCACAGCTGGACTTCTATCCGTGTCAAGTTCCACATTGAAAGAAGTTCAACAAGAGTGCATATGGCTAAGATGGTCACCAATAACAAACCTGGGAAGAAGGTACTTATAAAAATGCAAGAACTGAAAATGTAAAGTTTCATGGGAAAGTTCATCTCACAATAATGCAGTGCACCCATTTTTGTTTTCCTATAAACTTAATCTATTCATGGCAAATACAGAAATGTCACCAGTGGAAATGCAACATATAACAATGGGTATAGAATGTTATGGCTGGATTGAATTTCATATGTCATTCTGTTGCGTTATTAAAAAAGATAATCCAAACCATATTTAACAGTTTATATAATATACCACAGAAGGTAATGACCCATAACATAAATAAAAGTCCAATAACGTTCTTATATAATAACAAGTATTTACAAAGTCCATATAACACAGAAAAATCCCACACAAATGGTCATGAATAGAGTTTCAAAAACTGCAGATAAGTTGAACAATAATCCTGATTCAGCATCAGAATTCTGCCAATTTTTATCCATGAATCCACACACTAACAACATACCTAGAAAGGAAAAGTAGTGTGCTCACCACCAGAATTGTAGGTAATTTCTTCAGGAAAGAACTCTTTATTGTAAAATCTTAAGGCTGCGGCAACATGAATCATCGCCATAACATATGGTGCTACAAATCCCCATGATAAATAACAGTGAGTAGTAAACAATGCACGATTCATTATCCAGTTAACATTTGTTGTATAGGACTCCAAAACGAATGTTTGCTTCCTCAAGTAATTCCAATATCTACACACGTTAAAAAGAAAGTAAATCATCAAAATATGCAAAGAAACTTTATTTAAGATGAGAAATAATCACAAACCTTCCAAAATTAAGATCACTTGCTAGGGGATGAGGAAAGACGGCAACAGGAGGAGAAGTAATGAGCCTTTTGTGAGCACCTGTACGATACATTGTAATAATGGTTAGAATATTAAGATTCTTCTTCTTTTAGAAGACTCCTTGTTCAGTAGACTTATTATGTAGGGTAGCAACAAAATTCACAAAGGTACTATTTTGGCCTATATTATTAGTATAAATATGAGTATTAGTGGTTAGAAACATTAACACCTATAAATGAAATACACACAAACATGTTCTCTTTTCTCATTATTTTCCAACTTACCTATATAAATTCAATAACAATGAACTAACTCAATAAATAGGAATGAAATGATAGGGAAAAAACATTAAGTGTATACTAAAAAAGCTCATCAGTCTATCCTAATTGAATGAGTAGGAGCCTATTGCATTGCCTGAAAAAATGATGTCATATATGTATGTGTGTGGAGCAGTCTCTAGCACAATAATGAGTTTAATGAAAAGAACATTACCCAAAAGAAAACTACTATCACTCAATCTCATTTTTCTGCAAGTTGTGCATAAACAAGTACAAGAAAATGCTCAAAGGATTGTCAAATCTCACTACAAGGAATTAGCTTCTTCATGGATCAATCTTCAAGTAATCATTATTTTCAATGACTGATACAGAAAAAGTAGATGTATACAATCACAAAGTGTACATAAACAAAAAGATAAGAGAACCAAAGATTAACCGGATATGGCTGCAAGAGTCATATCATCAGAATATCCACCATCTTTAAGTCCTGAGACTACACCATAGCGATCTTGCCTAAAGTCATCAGCATGCATCTGGAAAAAAAAACTAAATAATACATACGTTTCTTCAAAGCATGAACTGAGTAAAAAAAGAATGGTAAAAGCTACTTGCCATCATGCACCCTCCCCACAAAAAGAATGTTTTCCCACCAGTGGCAAAGCCCATTGAACAAGGCTGTGAAATAAAATAAAAGAACATTAGGAGCAAAAGAGTGGAATTATTATAACTAAATCTTGTCAAATATTAGGATTTATGAAAAATCCAAATTAAAAGTTATCAAATAAATCCTGAAACTTGAGTAAAATTCAATCCGCTAAGTTTCATCTGTAGGTCTTGTGCATTTTATAACAAATGGAAAATAACAGAAAACACAATCTTATACACCACGGACACGTGCTGCAGAGATTGGAGATATAAATCCAGAGGAAGTTGTGTACCATATGGTATTCATAGATGCAGTAACTCCCCAGGCTTCCAGATGGCAGATCAAGAGGGTATCCCGTTTGAATAAATATCTGCAAAGCATCAAAGCAGTTAAGATCATAATAAATTAATTCAGGGAAGTGAAAACATAATAATTATAATTAATCCCTTAGAAAATAACAACAATATACAAATTTAAGTAAGACCTCAGGGTTCTTCTCCATCTCACGAGTAAGTGCTCCAATTGATCCAGGATGTAATCTAACATCATCATCCAAAAACAATACATACTTGCTATCTTTATGCATTGTCTCCACGCCAACCTGCCCAGGTGTTAATACCACACAATACTTGTGTAATTGGTAAAATACATCTAGCAAGGACAATCTAGAAAGTCAACAAGGATGCAAATGAACCAAATTTCAATGTGGGATCTCTATAAGTTAACACGGGTCTTTCACATATGTATTTGCCTAGTTAGTGTTATATACAGATAAAATGCTTTCTAACATCTAAGCTCATCATTTTCAACATAGATTTAGATTGACTTCCAAAAAATACAAGGAATATAAGATTAAGTTCTGAATATAGCATGGCCCCAAGGCAACACTTTGTATTTGAAAAAACTATCAAAATATATGTCAACAAAACTCCTTACCAATTGATTGTGAATTTTTTGACTACAAGTTGTTGACAAACCAGCTACAACAACCTTAGCTTCAACATGATCCTGCATACATCAAATAGGCATCAAATTTAGCGTTAATGAGACACAGACTACAGTTACGGATACAGCCCAAAACAGAAAACAACTAGCTCCAACAGGGCAAAGAAACTAATTGCAAGGACTAAGGAGTGTACGAACACAAAATTCAAACACAAATAATGACAGACATGAAAGTGGAAATGAAAAGAAAAACATGAGAGAGAAAAACTTGTGAGCTTATTTATACCTCAAATTCTGCTATTAGTCGTGATACAGCATGGTAAGCAGGATCCTCTGTACTTTCTACCACAAAAAGAAATTCTATAGGGCCACCATAAAGACATGTTATCTGTGTTTAAAAAGAACAGAATCATATATTAAAAAGAAGTGGACAACAGTTGTTCACAAACAAACTTCAAGCATTACTGAAAAGATATTCAAAATTACAACCAATTATTATATACTATGCAACAAAAATGAATAAGTAATAGTATGCCGACAATGACAATAGACCATACCATTTAAATTACAAATTTAGGAAAATGCAAGAGAAAGTGTGTGAAATACATAAATCATACAAGATCGAATTATATTTCAACTTTCCTAGTTATAGGGTATTAATTACTATTACTTGTGAAAGAACCAAAAAGGCACTGCACAGAAACCAAAAACTAGGAAACCTCAAATAAATTATAGGGGCATGTGTCATGTAAGTTATCACCTGACTCCTCCAGTTATGGAGATTATGTTCTCCAAACCCTTTTAGCGGCATAATCACGGTTACTCTTGGAAGATTGAGCTGATAGGAGTGCTCAAGTTCGTTAATGTCATGAGAAAGGAAAGCAAAGCTATTGCCATTCTTCATACAATCCTTCATTTGTTTGATCTCTCTGTTCCTGTGAAGGGGGGAAAGCTGTAAATTTCTCATTGAAATGCCAGTAAAGTGTTTCCTACTTGCTTTATATCAATGACTACCTCACATAAGCAGCACAGGCCCACCCAAGAGCAAGTGTTAAGCAAATTAGACACCCCTGCAAGCAAACATAAAATTAAAAAGGAGGAGAAAACAAAGTGACTTTTCTTTTTAAGGAAACATAAAATAATTATCATGCAATATTGAAATGCAAGAGTTATATTGCCATACTTAAGACTGTCACAAATACACATAGCCCGTATTCCGACACTTAAGGTTCCACTACCTCCTTTATTATTTCCATTTCATTCAACAAACATGCAATTTCACAACCTGAGCTTGAAATGCAGTTCAAGGGAAAATCCCATTCAACAATGTATAACTTTCTATCTCAATTCTCTATAATCTTTCTTCTGTTTCTAAATGTTAATTTAAAGTCTATACTAGAGATCCCAACTAAAGGGATTCTGGATGTTAAATCTATAAAAATGACACAAGTTGATACCTCAACTGTCAAAATTTCGGGGCGAGAATAAAATCTGTGAAAAAGATTCCACGGATAAAATACAAATACCGGAAGTATAGCTGAATTCCATCTAAATCCTACCAGGCTAAACTAGGTTACTTTCTCAAGCCAAAACCAAATCTTCAATCTTCTTCCTGAGGCGGCAATTGGTTTCAACAACAATCCAGAGCAGAAAGAAACTTCAATTTAATTCAAGAACTAGCCAATTCCCCCAATTCGTTAAATCAAAAGCATCATTACCCGCACAAGAGCTTTATCTCAAGTTTCGCCAACTACCATTGGGAAGCACATCATCCAGACATACCCACTTTCCCCTCCCCAAATTGTAACCACAAACAGATAAAACATAAAAAAAGTATAATTCTCTCCTGTAGCCAAAAACAATCATAACCAAGCTGAAAAACCCTGGCATAGAGATACTGAATAAAGAGCAACAAGTTCATATTGGTGCCACACAAAAACCTGCAAGCCAAGAAATGCTAGGAAGAAACAATATCTAACCAAAAACAAGAGACTAATGCTGAATTAGTTGAACAATAATTGGGACGAAATTGGTTACCCCCAAAATCAAGAGTTTTAGACAGAGATGGATCAAAAAGTAAAAGAAGTGAAAAAAACCTGGATCTGAAAGAAAACTGCGATGGGACTACAAAAGACCCTACTCAGAGAAAACAGTAACAAATCCAAGGAAGACATTGTTGCGCTCTCTTCTCTTTCTCTCTCTCTGAACACTTTTTGTTCTGTCTGTGTCTGAACGGAAACGTTCACAGTGTCTGTCTCTACCTCAAACGGACATGAACGCACAGAGAAACAGAAGCTGAGAACAGAGTTATGGTAACTCTCTCATAGAAAGCTCCAATTCAATTTAAACACTTATTGCGTAATTAAGGATTTTTTAAATTCAAAATTTCATCATCATCTTTATTCAATACAACCTGGTATTTTTAGCACCATTGTTGCTATATTTTCTTCTTTATCTTTTGTTGGAATATATTTAATATCTTATAAATATCACATTTATTGATTTAATCATTATTTATAAAAGAAACAAGAAAAAAATTATATATGTATAAAAATATATTTTTTTAGGATTTAATAAGGAATGGTAGAATGTATAATTAAAAAAAAAACATTACAATTTAATTTAGTTTAAAAAATCGTATTCTACTTTTCTTAAAAATATTCCCTTTTCATCTAATTATGTTGCTTTGTATACCGCTTTTCAACCTTTTTTCAATTCTTTGAATATTTTCGCTTTCTCGATTTCACCCTAAAAAACAAAACTTTTAAATAGGAAGGATTGAATTTTAAAAAAAATGCACTATGTTTTTAGAAATAGAAAAATGATATCTAACTAGTAATTTTTTTAAATAAAAAGTGTTAAATTATAAAAATAAATAACTTTTTAAAACAAAATACCAAATAGAAAACTTGAAATGCTACGGGTCAGTTCAATTTGAGTTTGGATTTGAAAAAAAAAAAACACCAATTGAAATTAGTTTGTGTTTATTTGATTTTGATTTTTAAAAGAAACCACAAACTCTAAATTAAAAACAAGTAAATTAGGTCCAACCTTCAAGTTGGAAATCTATATATACTTTTAAAATTTTAATTTAAAGTCATGTTTTTTTCAGAAAAAAAAAATGATATAATTTTACCATGAAAACACTATGTTAATTTAAGGTATTATCACAATGTATTTTGAGGAGAAAAAACCTCACATCCTAAAAATATATAAGCATCAAATGAAGTTTTTAGAATGAATCCAAGTAGTAAATAGCATAAAAATAAATTTAAATTTAAACTCATAGTTATCTCCACCAAACCCATCTGACAGAGCATTTAATAAGAATATTCTTTGATTAAAAAAACACTACTTTGTTTTATATATGTTTGTGCTGATCTGTATAAAGAAAATGATTTTTTTTTTAATTTGAATTTTTGTTGCTTTGGAGTGTTAAACTGTGAGGGGAAAGAGGAACACACCGTTGGATTGGTGGTTACTGAAAGGTTCAGAGAAGAATGGCAGCTTGCAAAGATTGATGTGCTTTCATTTATAAGCCAAAAAAGAAAGAGAGAATGAAGGAAGGTGCCTTTCTTAGGATCCGAATCTTTTTTCATCTGTCGCTTTTAGTACACACAACACAACCTTTTTTTTCTTTGTCACTTAATCACTTCACAGTACATGCCTTCTCCTATCACTTTTTGGTCATTATTACACTTACATGAAAAGATCAATATTTTATAAGGTATATTTCTGGTAAGCATTAACATGTACTGTGTTCAGATGTTGATGTTCCTCAAGTTTTAAAAAATGGTAGCAGTTTCCTCTTGGTTCCTTCAATAAGACAATTTGATAATGTGGTGAATGAAGTTTAATATCAAATAGAGAAGTAAACAATAGTGTCCCATGTGAGAAATCCGTGAAACATGCATGCTCTTCTATTCAAGATTGAACAGAGAAGCAAGTAGAAGGTTGCAGGGTAATAATTAAAAGAAAACAACATTGAATGGAATTGTGACTTGTGTATATAATGTTATATGTAAGAATTTTGTAAAAAAGTGAAGTAAGAAGTGAAGAAGAATAATGAAGAAGAAAGAGATGGGATTTGGTATGCATGTGTAAGTGTCCCCACCTTATTCACATGGCATTGCCAGCTATTGCTTTCGATGTTCTGATGGAATCCCACTCATCAACTGGCCCATTGCAATTTTGTTCACAACATTATCTATGGTATGATTTGCAAAGCACAATTACTTCTTTGCTATCCTTAATTATTTATATTCAGAAAATAAACATTAATCTCTTCAAGTGATCTATTTGAAGAACTACTTCCAATGAAAAATTAGCAAATAGTGAAACAGGATTAATCTTATCCGAAAATAGTGATTGGAATGTGAAAAAGAAAAGAGAAAAATGAGTATTTGATAATTTATCATTATGTTCATTTGTGGTTCAGTCCTTCAAAAGAAGATGAGTAAAGCAAACTTTGAATTCTAATGGATGAAGGGAGTTCACATTAAATATACAAGTTGGAAAAATAATTGGCCGTACAACGAGTTTGGGCTAACTCAAAAATCATGTGACCTCCATGTATTTAGAAGAAATGATGTCTCTTTGCTACTTTCTGTTGGGATTGTGACAAGTTAAGAGCACATTCACTTCAACTTCCAAAAATAATATGTATCAAGGAACAAACTGATATTCATTGAACTCTTAAAATTGCAATGCTGATGTACGATAATAAAAACTATGAAAACATAAGGACCAAATGAATTCTAAGGAAAGAAACAAAAACATCTCCTTATCTTAAGGGTCATCTAGGAGAGTGATTTTTCACTGTGTTGTTGCTGTGTCCATATATTTTTGAATGATGAGGCTCTTGCACAGGGAGCTCTGTTCTCTTGTCCCTACTCTATCCTCTTATCCCCATAGTTTTTTGTGGGCCTGCATATATACCAGGAAGAGAGAGAGACAGAAAGATAAAATTTCCTTATGGTTTTGATCAACTCTGATCCTATCTGAACAATATGTTTTTCCTCAATTGAAGTTAACAATTGTTTATTGTGCGGTGATCTATAATTAGATGACAGTACTCTATGGTTGTTGAATTCTTGCTAGTTGCTATTAATTGAGATGTACCACAATGTGTTGATGTATTCATAAAACATGTAATCCTTGTTAATATCAAACTTAATCTGAGCTAATCATAGGAACAGATCATGATAAGATGAAGTGGTATGTAATGAGTTATTGTATATAAAGAAAGAAAAAAATCCTGGAGGATCATCTGTCTAAAGACATTTTCAAGCTCATTATAAAAATTCTCCTCTTTTAATGGAAAACAAACAAGTCCTAAACATAAAAATGTCAGGGAAAGAACAACCTAAACAAAAATTCTGAACAACCACCTAACAACTAGAGGGACACAACAAACTAAACATGTGTGTCAAACAATAAGAGGGATGAGGTGAATTAAGTGTGCAGCAGCAGGCAAACAAGTACAGGGTCATAGCAAACCAAGTGCAACCTCCAAATAACAAGGGTGTGTGAAGACAAGTGCAGCTACCAAACAATCAAACGAGGACATAGCAATCACAAATTAAGGACAGCCACTTCCTCATGCACCCAATAGAAGCTCAAGCAACACTCCCCTTTCAAACATCTATTTTGGAAAGATCATTTGAAATGTAGTTCTACTTTCCAGATTACCCTTTCTGTAATGAAAGGATGCTGACTAAGCCAGCAAACAAACAACACAAAGCATTCAAAAGAGAGATCCAAATACTAAATAAGATATAAAATATTGGAAGACAAACAAAGTCAGTAAAAAACTAGGGTCAGCCGAAGAAGTAAAGAGTAGGGACACTGACAAAACTCCATGGGACATAGTTAGGGTAAAAATAAAGACAAAAAAAAAACATATTATTGAAGGAGACACACTCAAGTCAACATGAGGTCCAAAGCTAGCACATATTTGAACAAAGGCAAGGGAGTACAACAATGGAGACAAAAAAGGAGATCTGAACTTTCAGAAATCAAGGTACATAACAATTGAGCAAAAAGTCAGAAAGTAAAATATTTTCAGGATAAAGTTGTAGAAAACAAATTAATTTCATTTTTTTTAAAAAGAATGAAATTGTAAACAGTTGGACAAAGAGGATGACACTGCAGACTGCTCCACATATGTGGAGGAAAGAAAAGACATGAAAGAAAATACTCACTGAATTAATATTCCTAGAAATATATCATAATGTCTGAATACTTTTTATATATTCATAAAATTGAGGAATAGAGAAATTAAACCAAAAAGATAATTTAAAATGTGATAGAATATGATAAGACACTTTTGTATATTCTAACATTTATTAGTGTAAACTAAGGCATGTCTTGTCCTGCTCAAGACATGCAGAAGATGTTTGCATGATAAGGGTCAGGAATGAAAATTGGTAATGCTCCAGTTATATTCTGATATTAGTCCTATATGTTATATAATGTCTTTCCATAGTGTTTCTGGTAATACAAACCTTGCAAGTGAGTGAAGTATGAAATGAATAAATTAATTATTGGTTGCCAAAATACAAATATCTAAAATGAAGCTAAGTTCCATCTTCAGATTATACTTAATATTAAGAATCGGTGATTAATTTATCAAATTTAATAACAAAGAAAATGTTTCCAATCATACAAGGGAAGATTAAAATACACTGTGTATAAATACAAAAAAAAAAGTATTTTCTTTAGAGAATTCAGGATAAACCATCACGTGCAGAACCTTATAATGCAAGGCCTAGTGTATATCATAAAGCTCGATCTGCTGGAACTGCAACTGCATGGCAACAGTTATCAATCACCATATTCAGAACCTAGTTCATCAATGAGACTGTTCACAACCTGGAACTGTAAAAATAGAGAAAAGAAAAGATAGATTGATTTCAACAGAACAGAACACAGGAGAGAGAACACTCTTTCAAAGGTTTCCACTTCACAACTATTACTCTCCTTTTCCAAAGGGGTAGTACTCAATTTACAAATGATAACAAATATGAATCAATTCCTTTCCCTCCAATCTTCCTATTTATTTATATCACTAACTCCCTTTACCTAACAATATTCTAACTATGCAAAATTAACTACCCCTTTCCCACAGTCCTAAAATATGCCAAAAAAAGATCTTGATGCCACATGGATGTCATGCTGGATGGATTGAGCTCAGAAACCACTAGAAGCAGTGAAGAATTAAAGGTGGGTGTTAGGGCCCAGTCTGTAACTAAAGCCCAAGGGTCTATTCAAGACAAAGAGCTGCAATAGAAGTTAGTCAGACATCTGTTGAGTTGAACCTTGAGAAGTGGTGTTTGGTGCAGAAGGGGATTGCTCTTGAGGACAGTCCTCTACTGATTTTATCACAGAAAAACTATATCTTTCCTACTCTCTATATTTGTTCTTGATAATTTCAGTTTGAAAAGATCTCAGGAGCCTAACAGTGGGTGTTGTTGAGCCTGAAACTTTACTCTGTAAGAATGGGTAAGATACATTTTGCAAACAATATGACAATAACATCGAATGCAGAAAGTAATAACATGTATAAACCAAAAGTCATTCAGATCTTCAACTAGAACCCGAAAGAAAACTGAACAGGTAAAAATAATTAGCACCCGTTAGATGTTGTCGCCTGTCGTGGAGTCATAGAGATTCAGCTAAAGTAAAGACAATAAGCAGGCCACCGACTTCATGTTATATGGAGGCAATGAGCAAAATACAGGAAAAGAAACAGCCTATTTGAGTTATAATGAAAAATCACATCTGAAACTTAAAACAACACAATTCAAGTTAAAAATAACACAACTATAAACTAATACAAGTTCAATGTGGTAAGCAAAAAGAAGCCTCAACTTTTAATTTAATTGATCAATTCTCTTTCATTTGAATAATGATGTAAAATATATTTAGCCTTAAAGTTATATTGTAGTCAAAATTGTGGACCGACTCCACGGCCGGACAGACCAACTTTCTTAGATGATTGTAATATGAATACATAATCAAATTATGAAGAAGGAGAAACTACAATGTATTCAAAGAAATAAAAGCTGTGCTCCATGGGGAAACACTAGGTGAGATAGAACTAAATAAATTGAGGCAATGCAGTCTCACTCAGACACATCAATCTGTTTATTGTCCTCTGGCAATGAATCCACTAAATTTTTCCCAATTAAGTGGTGAACAAGAACACCTGCTGCAACACTAACATTTAAGCTTTCCACGGCCAAAAATGATAGAAACTCTTTACCAGAGCTCTGAGCATTCAAACCATTACTTTCACCATCCAATTCACTAGTATTTGGGTCATGAGGAATGTTCCCAGGAATCCTAACTAAATGAGTGCATGATCTCTCCACCAGTGGTCTCAAACCAGTGCCCTCGCTGCCCAAAACAAGAATAGTTGGCGGACCAGGCACAACCTCATCCAGAGAAATAGCTTTGGAGGACACAGAGCCCCCAAGAACTCGCCAACCATTTTCAGCTGAAGATACCAAGAATTGCATCATATTCTTGCAATATCTAAGTTCCATTAACTCAAGAGAGCCTGCGCTTGCTTTGCTCACAACACCACTCAATGGGGCTGAATTCTTGGCACATAATACTATCCCAGAAGCTCCAAAAAAGTATGAAGACCTAATTATTGCCCCTAAATTCTGTGGATCAGTTACCTCATCCAAGGCTATCCAAAGGGAACCCTTCCCTTCATCTACAGAAACAGGGTCCAATTCCTTTATTTTCACCATCTCTAGTGGTGAAGCATCTAAAACCAAACCCTGATGAGGACGGTTATCAACCACCATATTCAGATCATGTTTTGATGCTTCTTTTACACTCAAATCAAGCTTCTCAGCAATCTTTAGAACTCTCTCAAACCCTTTCTTGTCCTTCTTCTTCCTATTATTGCTACTCAAATCCAATCCTTCTTGAACATATAATGCATAGAATTCCCTTCGATCAGCTGACAATGCAGCCAAAACTGGACCAACCCCATAGATCCCTTCACCAACAATCTTAGGAACAGTGGATTCAGTGGCCTCTTTCCATGTCTTTCTACCCCAGTCCTCCTGCTTATTCCATCTTCGAAACTCGGGTCTCTCCATTCCAACTTTAGCCCCCACCGTCCCTTTGAACCTATTCTTTATGTTATCCCACCTTGGATCATCAATCTCCTCCCCCATTTCATCATCAACTTCTTCCTCGTCATTATCATCATACTTCACATACCTCTTACCATAATCACTCCTGTGCTCTCCAGCCTTCTCAACCAATCCCCTCTTCATTTCCTTACTAGCAGCAGCTGATGCACCACCCTTCCTGGAAAATGTTGCAGCTGCTGCTGATCTCGGCTTAATTTCGGGAACTGTTGTTTTATGACTTTTATCCAACCTTTCAATGGATTGTTCCCAAGAGGACTTACTACTCATCTTCTTTGCTGAACCCTCCTGAATAGAGCCTCTAATCCTAGTCATCTTTGCTTTCTCCACCACCTTACCTTCTCCCTGAACCTCATTAGCCACTTCTAACCAAGGAAGTTGTTTTTCGCCACTTCTTGCCCTATAATATCTTCTAGCAATTTGAAGCATCAACCCATATGGATTTGCTAACTTCCCCATTTCCGAGGTTCCAAAGTTATGTGAAGTCGGGATCTTTAAGATGGGGTTTTGATGATAAGCAAGCGGTAAAGATAGGGACATTAAAGCGTGGGGTGAAGTGAAGCATTTGGGTTGCGAAGAGAATTTAGCGGCGAAAGGAAATGCCTGGGCTTTGGAGATGCTAGTGTACATTGAGGTAGCACTAGAATAACTATGAAGTCTTCAAAGTGAAAACCCAGAGAAGAATCTCAAGTGTTGATAGAATGGATTGAGGAAGGAACAACCATGTGAATTAAAGAAAAATTTCAGTGAAGTTTTCAAAATGAAAATGCCTTATCTTTGTTTCCTTTACATTGACGTGCATTAGGAAATTAGGGCAGACAGAGACTACATACAAGCGCCGATTTCTGATGGACAGTTAAACGACATCGTTTTATTCTCTGCTATACGAATTATTTTAGTACCTGATGCATGCAATGGTGTATTCTAATAGTTGGAGGTTGGATTTTTTAATAATATATATATTGTTGTATATTTTTTAATGATTCTTCAAAAATAAAATAGTGATTACAGAACAACTGATAAATAACTTATGGTATCTTATGTTATTAAAATATATGAGTGATTTACAAGATACAAATAATAAGTTTATAAAAAAAATAGCAGTAATGATTATAAAAATAAATAAGACATAGATATATGCACTAAGATAATATGTCCTCTTTATATATTTATAAACAAATGTTTGAATTTAAAGTTAATTATGGAAGTTTTATACATGATGGTAGGTAAAAAAAAAAAGTTTTTTAATCATAATAACGTGTTATTTAGTATTATTTTTTATTCGTGTGTAAATTATGATCAGTTTAAAATTCTTATTGCTATATAACTAGTAATATATGTTACAATAACATCGAATTATTCTCATAATTGATAAAATTATTTCTTTTAATAATTTATTGTGTATGAACAGAAAATTAACAAAACTTGTTGTATAACTATTGTAATAAAAAAATCGAGTTAAATTTTACATAAATTATTTTTATATTTACATTTTATTTTTTTTAAACATCATAGAATTAATATTTATTTATATTTTTAAAATTATATCATATGTTAAATTGAGATTATTTATATTGTGTTGTTTTTAGGTATGTACAATAAGGAGATAAGAGAATCCAACTATTTCTTGTGTTTATTTCAGAAGTTATTTTGATGTTGTGTTTGGATTGAAAAGGGAGTAGAGAAGTGAATTTGTAAAAACTAAAAAGGATATGGAAAGTTATTTAAATTGAGAGATTATATAATAGATTTGTGATAATGATTTATTGAAATTTGGGAGCGAAGTGATAGTTATAAGAAAATTTAGAAATTATTTAAATATGTAAAATATAAGTTTACAAATTTATTTTTGTTATTAAAAAATATTTAAATATTATGATTTTTTTTTTGAGTTAATTTAATTTTTCTAATATATAATATCCATAATTATTGATATTTTTTAATAAAAAAAATTGTGTTAAATTGCAATAAATGTATTACAATTTATTAAAAATAATGAAAATAATATTTATTATTTTCTATATTTTTTAATTTTATATAATTATATATTTTTTATTGTTATAATTTTATTTTATTATTTATAATTATATGTTGTTATTAATGGTATAATTAAATATTTTTAAAATTGTTAAATAAATTTATGTAATATTTAATTTTGTATATTATAATAACATATACACAAAGGTATTTGATAAAAACAATAATTTTACATACAATTAACACAAATCTCTTTATTTAAGTGAATAATTAAAAAATACTTCCATTTTCACTCCATCCACTCTCATACTCGGTTTGTTTTTAGGCAAGGAGGGAAGACGAGGAAATAAGTATTTTTTTTATGTTTTGTATTAATTTATCAACTAATATTATCATCATATTTAAATTTTTAACTTTAAAAAAAAAAATCTGAAACAAGCGTTTTTATCATATGTTTTGCCAATTAATTGTTATGAGGTAGAAGGAAAATAATCCTAATTTAATATTGTTGTGGCAATAAATAGAGAAAATGATACACGTCTCTTTTTTATCTTAATGTATGGATTGAAATTTCATTATAATGTTCTTCCATTATAATGTTCTTCCATTGAAAAAGAAAATGTGCACAAATAAAGAGAAGACTGTCACAACAAAATTTAAACTTTTACTTTATGTTTAACGTTTTATCTACTTTAATGATTTATTATAATTTTATTATTTGTCACGTCTTATTCTAAATAAATAAAATATTAAACACTAATGAAATAACACAAAGTATATATGAAAAGAGGAGGTAGGTGTTTTATAATTCACCATCTCCATCACACAAAAGAATTGAACTTATTAACAATAAACTTCAAAGCAAGTAGTGAAGTCAATGATAAAGATAGCCAATGAATAATAATATCATCATTAATAAAAACTATAGCAATTAATTTTAACTCATTGTACTTTTACATATAATCACATTTCTAAAGTTATCCACGAACTAACATTTTTTTGTTTTTTCTCTTAGAAGTGAATAATAAATTCAAAGTTAAGGAATTTGTTAAATTATAATTTTAAATATAAATTTATCTATTTGGTTCGATAAAGAAATATAATAAAATAAAATTTCCCTTATTAAACAATCACATCTATATCGATTACATATATAAAGCGAAGAAGTTCTATAATCTAATCTGAAATCAAATTTCCATATATCTATAATTCAATTAAAAAATTTAATATTAGTTTATTTCACATTACATCCATAACAATAAAACTATTAACATATATTAAAAACATTGCGTTTCCAAATGGGATTAAACTAACATAATGATTCTAACACTCTGCATCTTACTCATTCTTTTCAGTTAGACTTATACGTTTTTATTTTTTCACTCTTTCTTTTAGTTAATTTTGATCTCGAATGATATCGATAAAAGACACTTTGACATTCAAGTTCACTTTGACACTTGGTATTCAGTATTTAGTATTAGATAATTACATGCTTGATTTTTTTAGATTCGTAGTATTTATTGATATAATCATTGTGAATTTATTGTTGCTAATGAACCTAATAAAAGTAGATTAATAAACGTTCGATTATTAACCAACTTCATTGTTAGTTATGTCGATCAATTTAGATCGAAATCGGATCAAGTAACAAGTCAGAGTATCGATTATACGAACTTACCAATACACATTGAAAATAAAAAATAAAACAAGAATATTCGACTTTAATTACAAATAATACTTCACGTGATGAGTCAAACTCAAACTAAAGCCAAGTTCTCCTTTAATTGAAAAAAGAAATAAAAATAAAAAAAATTCCTAAGGTTAACAACACAAGTTACTCAACAGGATAATCGGACCCGAAAATATTACCGATATATATGTGGCAAGCAAAACAAAAGACATGCCACTCCCCTCTCTGCAGCTAAATCTCCGCTTCCTCCACCATCGTATCCACCACCACCACTCTTTCACCGTCCGACACTTCATGGCCGCCGCGCCCGTAAGCCCATCGAACACGCGTGTGGGCTGGATCGGCACGGGCGTCATGGGCCACTCCATGTGCGCCCACCTCATCCGGGCCGGCTACACCCTCACCGTCTTCAACCGCACTGCTTCCAAGGCCCAACCTCTCGTCGACCTCGGGGCCCACTTCGCTTCTTCCCCCCACGCCGTCGCCGCCCGCTCCGACGTCGTATTCTCCATCGTCGGCTACCCCTCCGACGTCCGCTCCGTCCTCCTCCACCCAACCTCCGGCGCGCTCGCCGCCCTCCGCCCAGGCGGTGTCCTCGTTGACATGACCACCTCGGAGCCCTCCCTCGCCGCCGAAATCGCGGCGGCAGCCGCGGCTAAAGGCTGCCACTCCGTGGACGCCCCTGTGTCCGGCGGCGACCGCGGCGCGAAGAACGGAACCCTAGCGATCTTCGCTGGCGGGGAGGAATCAACGGTGAAGAATCTGGAACCCTTGTTTTCAGTGCTGGGGAAAGTGAACTACATGGGGGGGAGTGGGAAGGGGCAATTCGCGAAATTGGCGAATCAGGTGACGATAGCGTCGACGATGGTAGGGCTGGTGGAGGGCATGGTGTACGCGCACAAGGCGGGGTTGGATGTGGGGTTGTACCTGGAGGCGATTTCCAGCGGCGCCGCCGGTTCGAAGTCGCTGGAATTGTACGGAAAGAGGATCTTGAAGAGGGATTTTGAAGCGGGGTTTTTCGTGAACCACTTTGTTAAAGATTTGGGGATTTGTCTGAAGGAGTGTGAGAATATGGGCATTGCTTTGCCTGGTTTGGCTCTGGCTCAACAGCTTTATTTGTCGCTTAAGGCTCATGGTGAAGGTCTTTTGGGTACTCAGGCTCTTATTTTGGTCCTCGAGCGACTCAACAACGCTTCTCTTCCTCCCTCCAATGCCTGAAATCTCAGAACACAACTCTATGGCATAATAAAGTTTGGTGTGAACAATGTTGGGGTTTATGTCTTGAGCTAATGAAAATGTTTCCTACCTGCTGTATCAGTTACTTATGAACAACTTATTCTATTTTCCATTAATGTTTCACATCATGGAAGTGTAAATTGCAGAATGCATAGAAGGAGGCTGATACCAAATTGGGGTGCCAGCAATGGCATTTCGCTTTATTCGAGTTTTCCAAGTGGATGGCATAGAAAAACAATGGCTATGAAGAAAATGAGGTTGATGTTAGGTTTTTGCTTTTGCTTTTCCTTATTCCACATTCGTATGCACTCTTCCTGTGGTTCTCATTTTTCTTCTATTTTGATTGTGTTTTCTAAATCCACTGTCTTTGGTTGTGAAATGAGATTCGACAGGAATGATTTTTTAACTTGAGAATTTGTTATTGGGATTTAGTATTTGTCTTTGATTTCACAATAAGGTGGTACAGTTACCGATATGAAACTAATGTGTTTTGGCGAGTCATATTTCTTCAAGAAAGAGTTTTTGGTTTGAATGAGTTGAAACACTTATACTCACTTCACTTGTCCGCAAAATGTGTTACATGAGGCGGATTTAAAACTGTAGTAGTTGTATCTATTTCTGTAAAAAATGAAATAATAATGGGGGTGCTTACTTATTTCCTGTCAATAAAGCATTTAAGAAACAATTTTCACCAGCCCTGTGTCAATTCATTAGTTAAAAAAATAATCACACACCCTTCCAAAATTGAAATTATTCTGCCTACATGTTCTTCTCTCACCTCCTCCATAAATTTTCATATTTCTAAAATTGTCATTTTCTAATATTCTATAATTTAGAAGTATTTTTTCAAATTTATAATTAACTTCGGAATTACATGATTCCAAAGTTTTTTTTAATTTTTATATGTTTTTTTTCAAATTTATAATTAACTTTGAGATTACATTACATGATTCAAAAGTTTTTTTTAGTTTTTAGATTATATAATCAAAAGTATTTTTTCTTTAAATATGTATCTAGATGGGGTGGCAAGAAAAAGGATAAAAAAATATTTTTACTCCCTATTGGACCTAATACCATTTACAAAAGTGTAAAAGGTACTCTATGGAACAAAACCTAGACTGCATTGCAATTAATCAATGACATTTCAAGCGGAGCGTTTATATTAAACGTGCACATGTTGTATGGGACAGGCAATACCAGCATAGTTTTTATATAGTTTTCTTGTGTATTTAGGTTTTACATTTTAAAATTGAAAAATATATCCTACAACAAATTCTAATAATCAATACATGATATTCTCACTTTTTTTTTATTTATGTGAATATTGTTACTTTTAATGTTTTTGTGTTAAAAGAAATTATATTTGTCTAAAAAATATATTTTTTATTAAGTAACTTACAAAGAATAAAAAAGATTAAAAAATCATAAATGATATATTCCAAATTGTAAAAATCCAAAATATAATCTTCAAAAGGTAAAATTAGAATTTCAATACATATGTGTTGCAGCTTCAAATTACAAGGGTGCAAAACAATTTCCTAAAAATTGATCTAATTTCAGAGACACCAGGAAAATTAATTTATAGATATGATAGACAACCAGCCAGTGTCGTGTCAACCATTGTATATACTAAATTGATATACTTAGCATACTTTGTATAATTTTTCAAAACTAAGTTTGAAGTCTGATATTTATGTATTTTCATAAATGGCCTGATAGAAACATGTTTACTTTTCTCATGAACAAGAAAAAGAGAAAAACAAATCCAAGGAAGGTAAATCACTGATAATAAAATTGTAATACCTCGCGTGTTTCATACAAGATGATGATAAAATAGTATAACAATAGTAACAGCAACAGCAACAACTCCTGAGTCTTCACTGATAACTCAGAATGCTTTGAATAAAAAAGCATTTAGGCTTGTGAATGCATGAAGTCCTGATTTATTCTCGTTGGCTACATTCCGCAAAAGGTGAGACTAGTCACTCAAGATTAAGTTTATATCTTTGATATTATTCCTTAACGAAGGAGAAACAAACCCGGAACCAAAATAATGAATGCCCCAGTAAGAAGAGAAAGCCCTCCTATGGATATGATCTCCAAGGCATCATTTCTTCAATGTGTTGATCTATTTTACCTAAGCAAAAAATGAAACTAGTATTACATTCCCTTGGCAATAATTTAAGACTCCTCCACTCCCAAATACTGGGAGTGAGAAGCTGCCAGAAGGGCTGCACCAATGCCTGAGCCATCATTAGCATGCTCAATGACAATGGTCTCAGCAGCCTCCTCTCCCAGCAATTCCTTCAGTGTACTCTCCAGGCATTCTCTGAATTTAGCATAGTGTTCAAACAATCCTCCATCCAATGCAATCACCGACTTTTGCTTCTCCCCAACCTTAACTGTGTCTCTTCCTAGTTTCTTGAGGATGCCCAAAATACCAGCGGCAGCAAGGCGGGCCCCGCGAGTAGCAACAATGTCACATAGTGCCACAACAATCTTCCTCATTTTTAGAGATGTGTTCGAGATCTGACAAAATGAGGGGTATTAGAAGCACCAACTTTTATAGCCCTTAAACATATTCAGAATGCTTTTTATTTTGAAAGACAGGTCACAACGAATAGGTAGTTTAGTTTATCTTATCATCATTCTAAGTTCTGGCCCCTCACATCCAAGAAAAACAATTTATAGAATGATGTGAGACATATAGCAGTATTTCAACGTGAGCAGAAGAGCTTGCATACCTCTAATATATCCTTTAATTTGTTTCCAACCACTTTCAGATCAGAAGTTGTGTCGTGGTGCATGGCTGACATGTCAGGTGTCCTGATTAAAATGATGTCAAAACTCCAAAAGTGAATATATGTTGCAATTCAACAAGGGGAAACAGGTAGTCTAAGCAGTGTACTCAAGGGAATGAAAGCGAATATGAGAAGTGAATACAGTTTATGAAGATTGATTGGTATGAGCACACAGAGAAACAGTTGAAAATGAACAGACTATCATTTCCACTCCACTCAGCAAAATCTTTCGTCACACTTTTGGATGAAAAGGGTAATGCCAATAATGCCACAAAAAAATTCTTACTGGTTCTTCTATCTTAAGCTTATACATAGTGAACAATATTATCATTTATCAGTAAAAGATATTTTCATCTACATCCACGCTTTTAACAGAATAAATGAAAGTGTTTTAATATTCTCTTATCCCCATTTACACGGCATAAAGAAACAGTACTAAATCTTTCCCCACCACTTTCACCTTTTCTCTTATCCCCATATCTCCTACCAACTACCAAGCAAACCCCAAAAGAGGCAATGACAACGCAATCTTGTATGGCAGCATTCTTGACTTCATTTACAAGTTCCAAAAAGAATTGATGCACAGGTTAGTTAATGGAGTGACCTTGGCCATAGATTAACAACAGAACAACTATAAAGCAATCTTGAGAAATGAGGTTTAAGTAGAAAAGTGGGGGAACAACACTTTATCAAAAGTGGTCCACACAAAAAGTCTAAACAGAGCATGCATCTTAATTTGCTCAGGTTTCTGTGTAATTCATGCAATTAAACAACTAGGCTAAGCATCAGAATCATTATTGGCATGTAGATATGCAGTAAAAAAAATACTCCAAATAAACATGGACCAATATTGACAGGTATCATCCAAGACAAAAAAAAAAGTGACTGCTTGGTGGCAGTAATCCATTCCAGATAGTGGGGCGAAGCAGCCAGCCAGACCCTATAACCGAAATGGCTGGATAGCACATAATGGAATGACCACAATTTTGAAGGTTATAAATATAAGTTATATAATTTATACTAGTCATATACTTGAACATTAAAAAATATATACCAATAATTAAGTTGTAAAAAATTGTAGTTTTAAGCTAAGCACACAAGTCAAAGAACAAAAAAAAAGAGACAGAACAGTGATGGAGACGAAACTAATTAACAGTAAGGGATAGGTGGTGACCATGGTAAGGAAGATATGATAAAATAAGCAAAGTACATCCTATCTTAATCCATTGTTTTGTGAGACACTTAGATATGATAAGACAACCTTATCACCTTATCCTATCCCATTTTTTTCAACAGTTGAAGTTTATCTTGTGATGAATGCTATGTTGGAAGCTAACAGGATAAGATTAAAATATTTTCCACTTAAGTTCGCTCCGCACACTTGTCCCCTTACTGTGTTTTCTTTGCACTCTCTCACTGCATCACTTGTGCTCCTTTAATCAGTGGCAGTTCACGAATCAAGTTATCATCACATCCATATTCCCCTTGTCATTTTAAAATGGGAATGAAATTTCCAAGGGTATAAAATATTTACATTACGTGTTATACTCTTTTAGTTAAAATTATTTTGCTACTTTACATAATTTATTTATAACTTCAAATTCAATACATGATTTAAAAATAATAGTTTTACAATTCAATGCCTCCTTATTAAAACTATATATGTATAGAGAGAAATAACTTAATTAAAAGTATGTAATTTTTTTGTTGCTCGTATGTTTTTTATAATTTAAATATTACATAAAACTATCAAAGTTAACTTCTAAAAAATGATATGCAATTGTATCACAAGGGTAATTTTGTCATTTATTATGACTTCTATCACATGCCACTATTTGGTGCTAATACTATTTAATTGTTATTCTGTGTCTACCAAAGAGATGATAATACTGTTTAATTGTTATTTTGTGTTACCAAAGAGATGATAATACTATTTAATTGTTATTCTGTGTCTACCAAAGACAGGATAGGACAAGAGCTTATTGGATTCAGATCATGGTGTTTTTGAAAAAGCTTATTTACAACTTCTTTCTATTTGTCTTATGACATAAGCACTTATGTAAGTGTTTGGAAGAGCAGATGAAAATGGTTTATGGTCTGTCCATAAGCTATTTTTGGTTTATTTCAATAAGCTCTTCAAAATAACTTACTAATATGAAAACAATTTAACCTTATTTTTTTCCCTTTGGTTATCAAAATAACTTAGACATAAGCAAATCATTCAGTAAGTGCTTAATAAGTAATTCACACACTCTTATCCTATCATTCCATATCCTATCATGTTACACAAACAGCACTAAGAAGACCAGAGGAAAGAAGGGACAGAGAAGTGAAATGAAGGACCTATGTTGGTCTGTTAGACAGAACACAGGGAGCTCCATAGGAGAGTACAGAGCAGAAGGAAAGAACAAGATAAGGGTTCACTGGAAAGTTGGAAACAACACCAGAACTGACTAGTATGGTTGATTTGACAGAAACAAAGGTGCACTTTGCTAGCATTGCTGATTGATCTCATTCTGAACTTCTCGTGACAGCAACATAGTGGGTCTCTCTCTATCTCTCGAAATAAGACTGAAATACACACACACAGACCCAAAAATAGAACCAGTGACCCAAAAATAGAGAGAGACCGCAATCCATATTCACAGCCATGACTCCCACAACACAAAAATGCTTGAGTCTAAAATAGCAGCCTGTGGCCACTGCTACACCAGTGCACTATTAACAACTACGATTGCTGGTATAAATTATCATACCTAAGTATGAAAGGAACTTTCAATTTGGGTGGAACAGTATCTCCAAAAAAGTCAGCTTCTTCGGCCATCTTCAGCAAAGCTCTCCTAACAATCTCCCCCAAATACATGCCCGAAATCAATTTCTCAAAAATCTGTGAATAATAGTGGAATAATGTTAGAGATGCACTAGTTAATTATAAAAATGGACACTGTAGAAGATTGTTACCTGTTCTCCAGGGTTTAAACTCTCAGCATCAAGAGCTAGATCATATTCTGTAAGGGAAAGATATGATGATCGGAAATTGCCCCACTCCATGTTTATAACCTATAACATTTAGAAATAATCAGAGCATGCTTTGGCACCAGATAGTAAACAGGTAAAGACAACTCTTTCACAAGAAATTAAATCTCACACATTCATAACCTACTTACCATATCTCCTGATTTTGGTATAAGGCCGTGCCATTTTGGAATAGCATGTGCACGTTCTACATATGCTGCATTTGTCCCAGTACCAAGAATCACAGCAGCAATTACATCCTGATTGTAGAATCTGCCTCCAGCTAATGTTCCAATGGTATCATTAACCTAGATCAAATCAGCAAGTTAAGTTTCATTTCCAGTTTAATATATCAAACCACCAAGAATGACTTGAAATAAATAAAAACTGACATAATAAAATTTTATAACTCAAAAACTCCATCAGACACAAACTGGAAATCGTCATGCTCAAATCCTAGCCATAAAAATAATACTAAAGAGAGAAGAGTGAGACTGACTAGAGCAGCAATTCGCATATCCAGCCCAATTTTTTCCATGGACTTGGTTAGTTCTCCTACCACATCTTCACCAACCTACAAACAAACCATGAAGGAGAGACTGTCAGATTACCATGCTCAGTCAGAGAATATCAGAGAAACAACAAGAAATCTATTAAAAGAGTTCACTCTCTAAAACTGAAAGTTCCTCTGGCTAAGACGCAGTTTTGAACTATCATGAGGTAAATATTGTACTACTTGAATACAATGAAGGCAACAAGAATTACCGTATCTTCAATATTAAAACCTTTAGTCCACTTAATTAGAGTCCCAGATGAAATTGATGTTTGCCTCACTGGGAATGAGAATGTAAAACCCAGTTCTCTTTGTCTGCCAGGGGGAGGATGAAAACCTTCTGGTTCTGCAGCAACAAACTTGGCAAGAGCTGATGCTATAAAATCAAATAATGCCTGTAACAACATAATGAGCATGTATCAAAGTGTAGCAAGGCTTAATACTCTAATAGATTTTCCCATAACACACTTACCTCTGAAGTACCAGTCATCAATTGTGGAGGAATTGAAACTTCTGCAAACTCCTGGCCAATAACACCTTTGTCTTTCCCACCCAGATGTACACGAAGGACGCGGAAGTTTGTGCCACCAAGGTCCAGTGCATAATAGAGTCCTTCCTCATCCCTGTAAATAATGGATATAGTGGACAATGAATCAACTCAGAAGAAATCTTTAAGAATAACTGGTTCATATTTCTCTCTCAGCATCATGAATGCAGATTCTTCAAACCGGAATATAAACAATCAAATGGTTTAGTAATAAACCATTAACAATTGGATAGTACTTAGTAAGTGCTATCCAATTGTTAATGGTTTATCTTACTACCATGAATGATATCTTGGTAAGCTCCTCCAATTTAATCGCGTAAATTCTGAACTGCTAAAAAGCAGTATCATTCTGAACCATTATGACAAATCACGTTCGAGTTTCAAAACCCCGGATTTACAATAAACAAAAAAGCTCTAATATTTTCTCTTAACATTCCAATAATACCAAAATACGATCATAACGGAGATAATGCATATAACACCTACTGAATTACATAAAAAAAAAGGTTAAAAAAGGGGCAAAAAGGTATATAATGAATGAACTAATACACCACTGATCCAAATTTGCCAGTTCACCATATCAGAATTCAGAACGTAAAATAAACAACAAGCAGATAAAAAAAACATAAAAAAAAGGGAAAAGGAAATAGATTGATTAACCAAAAATCCATTTAAAAAGTCAAATAAAACAACAAGATCAATGTTCCAGAGAGCAAGACAAATAGACAGTCAACAAATCCGGGACATCCTGATCCTCAAGTGCCTCAAACTCTTTCTATTAAAAACTTTATTTTGAAAAAAAAAAATTAGAGAAAGAGACAAAAATACATATTTTATTAATATCAGTATCAAAGTGCTAACAGATGGGAAAAAGGAAAAGAGAAAGGATAAATCTACGAACCCAGTAGGGAGATTATCGACGAAACTGATCAACATGTTAAGCTTGCTACCACCTTCAGATGCGAGACCTGCGTGCATCTCGACATCCATGGCATCAGCCACTTGTCTAAGCTTTGCAAGTGGGGTCCCACTCTTTTCCTCGAACTCCTTCAATATCGCTATGGCGCGACTCCACTTGCGGGAACTAATCATGCGGTGGCGCACCACCAGCGCCGCCGCGGCGCAAACGGCGGCGGCGCAGACAACTGCAGCTCCCACCGCGACCTTGCCCATGACAGCAGTGGAACAAGCCGAATCCCGCAAAGTCGGAAACTTTGTCCTCTGAAGAATGAAACCCAGATTAGATTTTAGTGGGGAAGTGAGAGATTGTTGTTATTGGTGCACATTGTGGGAAAGTGACACTAGCGTGGCCTTGGGGGGTTAGGAAAGAGAGGTGAAATGAAATCAGACAGACACACACAACAGCTACACATACATATACATCAAATACTATTAAACACAGTAAAAAATAAAAAACAACACAAAAATTATACTAGATCTGTCTCTCAGCTTCAAATACAAGATTAGATTAGATAATATAATGGTTAAATAAACCAACAAATAAATTAATTTCATTAGGGTTGAGTGAAAATACCAAATTTGGCCCCAATCCTACAGATTTGGTGTAAAGCTTTACTTTTTTTATAAACAAACTTTGGAATCTAGTTCATTGATTAATAATATAAGTAGTTTTTAAAAGTTAAATTTTTATAATTTTTAAATAAGGACAAAGAGGAACAAAGAGGGACAAAATCTCCTTAGACACTGTTATTAATCCAAAGATTTTTGTTTTCACTAATTAGAAATCACCCTAAGCTTCAAAGAGTAATATAAGGGTAGGTTTATGTTTACTTTTGGTATGCTTGAAAGTATGGAAAAGGGTGGTTCCAATTTGCATAGAAAAAGGGAGATGAATGGTGGTATCAATAAGTAAATATGCCAAAGAAAGAAGGCAATGAGAGACTTTTGTCCATGTGTCCTAACAAATGTGTAAATAATGTATAATTCATTACATAGACCACACAATCCCTTATGCTGTTAAAAAACGTGTTTTTAAGTGTTTTTCTATTCGCAATTGATTATGTTTTTTTTAATGATAAATAAAAAAACAATAACAAATAAAATCATATTTATATTTATGTTTAATTAATTTTTAACTTTTAACTTTTTTTTATCTTGTTCTCTTCTTTATCCAGTTTACTGGCATTAAAATTTCAAACTATAATGCTGTTATGTGTTAATTTACATTCATCATTTCTAAATTTTCAATTAAAAATTATCTCATTCAATATATATTTGTTATTTTTTACTTTCTCCTAATGTCCACTTTGCATGTGAATGTGAACATCATTATTGTGACTTACATTCATATAGCGAACCTTACATGGACAGAAGGAAAGTTGTGTCTCCCAAATTTTTCTTATAGAGATTGACCCTCCAAATATTTTTAATGATTAATTAAAATAATAACAGTCAATTAAGAAAAAAAATACAAGATAAATGAAAATATTAGAATATGAGATAAATTAGGTGGGAAAAAGTTAAAGATGTTAGAATATATAAGATACATATTTTAAGGACTAGTTCTAAAAGATAGAGATCAAAATATAAAATAAATAAAATCCCAATGGATAAAGAGATTTGAATATGAGATATATTAGGTCCACAAGATAAATGTATCAGAATAAACATGTGAGAGAGCATTGAAGGTGTGTTTCTTTTAAGCATCATTTTTCTTTCTTTACATGTGTATATTTAAAGGTTTATTGTTGGTTCTTAAATTTTTTTAACTCGAGCATATGATGCATTTCAATGGAAATGTTATGTAATATTGTAACAACTTATTAATTTTGATTCATCGTTTGCTTTTTAATAATACTAAGGTTGAAGCAATAGTTGATTATGTTACCTAAATAGTTTTGCAATATTTGTAGCTTGATAGTTTCATAAATAAGGGACACGTGTATTGGTCTCATCCCTCATGTACTATTATAATTGATTAATTTTAGTAAATTCACAAAAGACAAGTAAGATACAATAATTACCTTTGATAGAGGGGATGTTCATATTTTATGATTGTGGTATTGTTTGTACATACATTTCAAATAACAAAAAATTTAATGCAATGTGCACATAAATTATGTAAAAGTAAATTTATATATGATAAATTTATAAATCTCATATAAAATTATAATATATATTTAAAGTAATAGATTTTTAGACACTAAATAAAATCGATATCTGTGATGTGTTTATTTTTTCTATTATTCAAATAAAAGTAAAGTTTTATTAATAAATATATTTATTATTAAATTATAACAATAATTCATGTAAGTTTTTTATAAAAATTATAACAATAATTAATTAAGTAAATGTATAGGATACTTTATTCATCAATTTACAAACAATAAACTTAAATTAAAGAATGTAATTTATATAAATAAAAATATTATTATTATCATCATTATACTATAAAGTGAATTAATTTAACCAATAAACATTCGAATAATTCAGGCATTTCATTCTTATTATGTTATTATTAGTGAAAACACATATGTGACAGTTTATCTATATTTTCCTCTTTTACTCAATCTTTAGGATGATAGAAATGTAATATACAAACATACATATAAAATTTTGAAATTTAAAAGAGAAAAAATGGAGTGCAAAGAGTGATTGAAAGTTGATGTTATTTTATTTTATACGTAAAATTTGGTATAAAAATGTTTGAGGCTATGTTATCTTTGTTTTCTTAAAATAAGAAACTAAAAAAAAAATTAAAAAGTTATATAATATTACTTAAATCTTCACAAAAGTCACCCCTATTGCTTATGTGTCACCCCTCCTTGTCATGTCACCATACATGTTATCCCCTTAACCATCCAAACAGCACACCTCACTAATTCCTAAATGGCACGTGTTACCACATTTTCCTCCAATCACAATAATTCAGCCTCATTCCTTTTGAGGTGTGGCTAAGACTCTCATCCACATTAATGTAGCATTTCACATTAGAGTTATGGACTTTCTTGGTTCCGAAAGAAGTTTATTTGATTGATTCTAAGTTCTGTTTATAGGGAAATGTTATATTGTTATATTAATATAAATAATATTAATTCTTTTTAAAATACCATAAATAATAATAATAATTATTATTATTATTTATTATTGATGAAACGTGGAGACAAGAGAGGAAAAAATGAATAGTAATTGAAAAGATTGGTGTTGTTTAGTAGTTATCTATGGTTAGGCTTTATTGTAGGCATGTTGGGTGCGATCAGGTTTTGATTGGAAGTGTAACCAAATCATTTGAGTCCACCATGCCAAACCAAATATTCTATCTCTTTCATTCTTTTTTTCTAAATTCAAACATATATTCTTTTAGCATTTATGTCTATTATTCATGGATTTATCACAACTTATGAACACTAATAATAATTTATTATCAAAATTTATTTAAAGAGATATATAATTTTTGTACTTTTTCTTTTAAGTGAAGATATGAATTTATTGTTATTATTTTGATGGCATAACAATGAGACAGGGACGTAGGTGGCAGTTTGGTGGTACGAAAAAGCTAAAATACCTTATATTCTATTCCCATCAGTATTAGTGCTTACTTTCCATCTGTTATAAAATTTATTTTAAATTAAAATACTTTGTCCTGTTTTAATGTGATTCACGTCATGTCAATAAAAAATATTAATATAAATTAAGAAAATTCTATTATAAATATTTAATAACAACAAAAAATTAATTAAAATTTACTTATATTTTAGATTATAATATCTATTTGTTTACTTAAGTTAAAAAAGAAATATTATGATTAAATTTGAATTAATTCTTATAAATGATAACGACTCGTAACCTATGTAACTCAAAATTTAAATTGTGTTGATAAAGAAATATTCATTCATTTACAGGTTAAAATTAATTTATATAGAAACTAATTGGATAAAATATTTTATTTTTCGAAGTAGTTTGTCCACAGCCTATCATCTCTAAATGCAAAAATTACAAATATTAGCATTAAATAAATATATGCGTATTTTTCTATTTTGGAAAAATTAATAAAACCAATCCGTGAAAGAAAATATAAAGCAAAAGAAATATTGTGTTTAAACAAGAAAAGAACAATAAAAAAAAGTAACAGAATAATACCACCAATTTTGTGCCGAAAGTGGAGAGACAAGGCAACACGTTCGTTTGATCTAACTATGTCTGATGATGTTCTATGATAAAATTATTTGTTGTAATAATTTCCTTTAATATTTTATTATATGTGTATTGGAAGACAAATTATAATTATGCTTTTTTTATATTAATAGTTTTCATTTTTATTTGTTAAATTTTGGAAATTTTGTTTGGTTTTTATTTGTTTCAATTTTAAAACTCTCTTACGTTCTCCATCACCAGTGTTTCATATCTATGTCTACAATTATTTAACTTTATTTAGGATGAGTCTTGTTGTCATATTCCTGTGCAATGTGAAAAAAAAAAACTTTAAAATTAGAAATAAATTATTTTATAGTATTCAACCAAACGCCTTTTCAATTTTATTTTATTTTTCTTTGAAATGAAAACAAAAGATCTCAAAATAAATGCCCATGGAATCTCTTTTAACAATGGCTAAAAAATTTCTTCAAGGTCTAAGGTACATATCTAAAGCTTTTGGAATTAATACCAGGTGCATCATAAATCACCTTTTAAGAATTTATATAAATTAGTTTGTGTGCAAATAAATTTTAGCTTTAATATTATTTATCTCTTTTAGAAATCTTTTGGTAGAAGTTGGGTTTAAACGTATAGCAATTATGGTTTTTATTTCACGAAAATATTAAAACATGTTGGAGGCTAATTATTGGTGAGTTGGGCTAAGGGGAATATTTTGTTGTGAATTGGAGTATGCTTCTTCCTACACTTCCAGTTTTTCTTCATTTGCACCTCCAGTTTTTTGTCATTTCCATAAATTTTTGTATTTTAAAGACGTTCTTTTGTAAAAGAAAATAATTAAAGTGTAGTTTATATTTCAGAATTCATGTAATATTAAAGTTTTTTTTTTATATTCATAATCAGCTTATGAATTATATAATTCAAAAGTTTTTTTTAAAAAATTTATATTTAATTTCTGAATTACATAATCTGAAAATATTTTTTAATATAAGATTAATTTCTAATAATCCATAATATATTCGGATTACATAATTACTCTCAAATCCAAAATATTTTTTTTATATTATGTAATCCAGAAAACCATTTTTAAAAAAAACTATTTTCAAATTTAAAATTAATTTTTGAATTATGTAATTAAAAAAAATAAAATTCTGGATTCTATAAATTCAGCGGACAGTTTTGTCAGAAGAATCTTTTGCATTATGAAATCCAAAATATAAAGAACTTGAGATTTTAAAGGTTAATATATTTTTTAGAGAAGAATAAAAAAATATTTTAGTATTTAGTATGGAGGTGGCTAAAGAGACTCTTTCTTCCTACACCTCCATACCTTCTTGTGCCACCCCATACTAAATATGAAAATACCATTTTATCCTTTTTTTTTCACCCCCTTGGATTTGAAATAATAAGCCTATGGATTATGTAATCCGGATAAATTCCAGATTACATAATTCGGAAGTCAATTTCATATTTAGAAAAGACTTCCAGATTATGTAATCCGAAAGCTAATAACACATCGAAAAAAAAGACTTCCGGATTACATAATCCGGAAGCTAATCTTATGTATAGAAAAGACTTCTGGATTATGTAATCCGGAAGCTAATCACAAAAGACTTCCAGATTACATAATCCGGAAGCTAATTTTGAATCTAAAAAATGACTTCCAGATTATATAATCCGAAATATTGAAAAGGGTATTTTTGGAATAAGAAAAATTTATGGGGGTGGTACAAGAAGGTATGGAGGTGCAGGAAGAAGCAGCCGGCTAAAGAATGTATAAAGGTGTAGGAAGAAGCAGTCTGAATTGGATCCTCATTTTTTAGTACAGTACTGGGCTGGTGGATTGGATTTGGGCCATTTGGCAATGTGTTCAAATTTCATATATTTTTCTTTATTTCAAAGGTGATTTGATCTTGAATGAGGGAGAGATACAAAAATCATTACAAATTTAAGTGTGTTTATTTAAGATTTTAACAGTTAATTTATTTCAAATTTGGCATGTTCCCTATCCCTGACGTCATCGATATATGTTTAGCGATTATATCTCTGCCTACAATAATAACAAAATAATAAATTTTTTTTTTTAAAATTAATAAATATATTCTGTATTATGTATTCTAGAATATTTTTTCTGAATTTAGACACATTCTAAAATCACAATCTAGAATATACACACATATATATATATATATATATTTATTTATTTGAATTTCCTAAATATAAAAAATAGAGGTTTAAAAAATAAACATGCTAATAAATAAGCTAGAGTTATTAACGTTGGAAATACAAAGCGGGTGAAATACTGAATGATTTGTACTAATGAGTTTTGAATAAATTACACAGATGAATTTAATATTACACTAGACTAACAAAATCTAAAGTACTAAATTTGTAATTTTTTAATTTATACACTGTCCAATTTGTCAAATCTAATAAATATAAACTTCAAATTCACACTTGCTCTTCAACAAGAATCTTGCTAAAAAACGAGATCTGAACAACAGAGCGATCTGTGGCAGATTTCAGGGTTTCGGGCTTCTAGCAAATTTAACAGCATTGATGGTTCGAAAAGTTGTTCTATAATAAAAAAATGGTTCAAGTTTAAAGATAGATACAGTTGTATATTATTATATCTTTTGAATATTTATAACAGCAGTTTAATGAGTAAATTAGAAAGAAGAAAATGAAGCACCCAGCTTGAGCATTGTAGACATTTCATGAGTGGAGGTTACATATGAAAGAAAAGTGAGCTTCATGTATTATTATACCATGTATTGTGAATATGTGATACTTGATATTATATATTGCACCATTGGTTTAGCTTGTGTTAAGTGCTAATTTGATTTTCAAATTGAAGTGGATCACGTTATACAATTGTTGATTTCAGGGCATGTTGGCCATACTTGTAGTTAATGCAAGTGGGGACTGCAGATAAACAACTTGGTGAGAGCATCATGCCACCACAATATTACTTTGCAATTCACAACTCTTTTTCAAGCTATAGTCTCAACACTAATTATTAATCATTATGTAGTTTTCATCAATAGAAATATAGAATTCTGCAGCCATCCAAATTTTAATATGTAACATAAATATTGATACGGGAACTGATACGTGATTTACGAGTGTTTTATAAATATGGTGTTCCAGTACATGTGTCTAATACAGACAAATTATTTAAGAGGGATGTCTGAATCTCGTAATAACTCAATCTGATATAGCAGATTGATGAATCTGTGTAATTGTGTCACGGTTTAAAACATTTAGATAGCTTTTCTAACCTTATCAGGTATTACTTTGTGAAATGAAAATGGACGTGAAAATGGACAATATATATTCAGTTCCGGCATTAATGGGATTCTGCAGGAACATGTCAGAGCTTTTAAATGACAAGCAAGAATCACTAACGAAAGTGATTAATTTGTGCATTGGAAGCTGATTTTTGGTCTGTGTCTTTATTTTGGTGGAGGAAGTGATTATGAGTTTTTTATGGTCTCATGGTATTCAGCAATAATGATTTTTTAATGACTCTTACGATTGATTTCCATATTCAAACATGCAATCCATATCAGCTAATGTGTCTAGCACAGAACAATGCAAAAAAAATTAACCCCCAAGAATCCAACCATATCTAGCTATAATCATTTCCCATATTGTATTGCGGTTGAATTTCTATACACCCCTTGTGAAAATGCTCCCTAGTTCCTGCATTAATATATCTAGTTTGACAACACTAAAGGACAACATTAGAGATAATGTTTGCAATGCTCCATTGTTGTAATGGATGCTGATTGCTTCACTCTTTCTATCATTTGACGCCACCACCACTATAAATATTAATTTAAAAGGACCTGCTCAGCTTTGAACAACTATAAACTTTACTGCATATTTCTACATCATGGATAATTTGGTCCCAGAAAAACATTGATTTGCAAGTTGCAAGACCACCAGTTAGTTTGTAGGGTGGGGATCAAATTCTCTTAACCACAAAACTTAATTAAGAGATAATTATCTAATAAAGTTTATGGAATATATGCTTAACCCTGTAGCATTGGATTTTGTACAACACCTAAATCTCTTTTAAGCAAAAACCACCATACATTGCTACATGGAATCCACGGTTTTGTTTGCTTCTGACTTTTTCTCCGGGGCAAGGTATAAATCAATCACTAATTAACACCTCTAACTAATCAGGTCACAGTCAAAATTATCAAAATCAGTGATCAAGCTGGGAAATGCTGATAGGATGAAATGGAAAAGGGCACTCACATTAATATACAGTTGGTTTGATCATAAATGGTACTGTATATGAAAAGTACTCTACACTATACATACACAGTAGGGGGTCAATTATTAGAAGCCAAAAACATGAAATATAAGGTAAAATCTAAGGTTTTCATGGACAAATTAAACGTATAAGTAAGAAATATTGTCTATTCTATTCATTGATTCCATAGAATTGAAGTCAGATCTAAACATGACCAATATATTATAATTTAATCATATTTTTTTCGTTTGTGTTTGAGATTTCGATCATGAAACGAGCAAAGAACTTAGTGAGGAAAGAACTTATTGATTTGGGTAGTCTAGAAAGTTGAGA
Source organism: Phaseolus vulgaris (assembly GCF_000499845.2). Lineage (NCBI taxonomy): Eukaryota > Viridiplantae > Streptophyta > Magnoliopsida > Fabales > Fabaceae > Phaseolus > Phaseolus vulgaris. The sequence goes on along the minus strand of NC_023758.2, from coordinate 47,607,270 downwards.
AAAATGATGAATCTTGTGAGTGATGCAAACAATGTCTAATGAGCATGTGCAGCAAAGCGCCCCCACGTGGGTTATGACAAGCGTGTGGGTCTCTAATTCCAAGTGCTACTCTTTTGTTTCATAGTTTTGGCAAGATGCAATCTTCTTGGATAGCAAAACTTCCAAAGTGAGGAATGAAAATCAGCCTTATTCAGAGAGAAAAGATGATGCAAGTAATGTTGAATGAAAAAGTACATAGATCTTATATTAGTTAATTGCAAGGTTTGGTGATGAAGCAGTAATTAAGGAAGGTTTATTTCAGGCATAGATTTCCCATGTTGATGAGAATTATGAGATATTCCTTTTCCTGAATCCCAAGATGAGCTGTGAGTATGTAGCAAGCAGCTGGCTCTATAAACCCTGCTGCTTAGACAATTTCTCTAGATCTCCACCCTTCTTTTCATATTTTTTTTTTAATGTAAAGAGGAAGATGAATACCTATAATATAAAAAGATGTAAGATACATTTTGATCAGTTTTACAATATACACTCTTTAACATTAACAGAGTATTTACTTCAACGTTAAAGATCTATTTAAATCGAACACCAAAAAAAAAATATTTGAAGAAAAGAATAAAACTATTAGAACCAGATTTAGTAACTATTAAAACCACTGTTTATCCATATAGATAACTAAAATTTGTTGGATACAAATAAAATTAAAAAAAAAATTGATTTTTTTTCAAATATATAATAACTGGGAGAAATCAAGCTACGATTGTATATGTAGTCTTTGTTGTGTTGAATTCATATAATGTTTACCTTTTTGGCTAAAGTTTAAACTTTGTGATGGGAGGAAAAAGGGGAATCTGGTGAGCAAAGCTTCTGTTTTTTGCTATTTACTATTTATGGGGGTGGTGCCAAGTGTACTAGAAATAGATATTTAATTCTGTTTTGTTTCGATATATGAAATATAAAAATTGCATTCCACATGCCCCCAACCCCCAAGAAATCGAAGTTGAGAAATTAAAGTTTCAAAACAGATCAAATTTATAGACTCTTTCTTAACAAAAAAAGAAGTTAAAATTCAAAGGTGTATGTAAGGAATTAGTAAAGTTTCCAGCGTGGAAATAATGCGTTGAAAGCGCGTTAAGCTCATATTCAAATTTGTGCTGAAGTATAATCTGAGTTGTGTGTGGCCTTCTTTAGGCAGAGAACATATTTGTTTTATTTAACCAAAAACTTCATTATCGTTAGATATTTGATTTTGTCTTAACTTTTTTTGTTTTGTTCATTGGACCAAAAATCGTAGTGATTTTCATATACTCTTTGAATTTTTGCAAAATGCAATAGTGATGAAAAAGTTTACTAAAAAAGAATCCTAAGTTCAAGTTTGAATTTAGACTAGATGACTGGCTAATCTTGAATTTGGTAAAATTTTAAATTAGTGCTTTATTTTAGCATAATGTCACACGAATTCAACATTCATACTTCTGTAACCTTAAAAATTGTAAAGTTCAACGAAAAAGGAATATGAGATTTTTTTTGAAAGAGAATGGAATTTGAGATTTTCTATTCTCTAAGAAACATAAACACAATAACCACCCGATTATTTTTTACATTAGAAATGTTCCTTTGCATGAAAGTTAAGTCTATAAATGATAATAAAAAAAATTATTTTTATAATCATTTTATAACACTAAATTTTATTTTAGGTAACATACAAAATGATAATTTTTTTTATGTTGATTCCAAAACCAATATAAAAATCTATAATAAACATTAAAAAAAAGTTTATAGACGACAATTTATTATATAAAAAAATATTATTTATGTCCAATTGTGATGCTATTTTCATAAAATTAAATATGATCTAAGAGTGATTTACAAATGCTATAAATATAGTCTATCGTGAACAACTATCCTCCAATTCTAAGCATTTTTTGGTGTAAAATGATAAATATAAAAACATTTATAAAAATAGAGGTATACTAAATTCATCATAAAAAAACTTATATAGAATATGCTATCATAATTATAAAACTGAAGCTGCCACACAATGTACTCTAGAAAATTGGATGTAATATATATGTTGTAAAATTATATTTTCACACTAGCAATGAAAAAAATAATTAAATTGCTACTAATGAATTTTTAATTATATTATAATTAATCAAAATAAATATATAGATGATCTTTACTAAGATAATTTATATGTTGTAGAAATATATTTGATTATTTCCTTCCATAGAATAAATTAAAGGCATTCATAGAAGGTGAGATGTTTTAGAATTGATCATGTGATGTGGTTGATCCATGTCAATTTGGTGGTGCCCCAAGAAAGATGCTGAATTGAGAAGCAAGGTCCCACCCCAATCAACCACCATGTTCCCTTTAAACCAACCATCAAAACTCACTTCCCACCTGATGCAAACCTACACCACTGTCACATCAATATAATTCACACTAACAATTTCTTTTTTTTTTAACCATTCCATTAAATTATATTTGTTTTACACAACTTAATTTTTTGGATGTGAAAAAATTACGAATTGAAGTAATTTTTTAAATAATATTCTATATTTCTAATTTTCAAACAATTTAATAACTTTAAAATAATTTAAGAGGAATATATTGTTGCATGAATTAAATTGTCAGCATGCACTTCATACCAAAATTACATATTTTATTTATGCAAAAATGTCTATGAAATTATTTATTTGAATAAACCACTATATATTTCTTTATTTTTTAGAGAACATAAAAAAAAAAAACATGTCTACTTCTAAAATTACTCTTAATATAGTCACTAGTATATTTGTCTCTTATATAACTCTATTAACTAATACGTACCTTTTGTCTTTTCATTGCTTTTACCCTATTAAATAAAAAAAGAGATTTTTTATTTTATTTTTCTTTCTTACATCTTTATAACTTTTCTTCTCTCGAACACTAAAGTGAGTGATTAAAATGAATTTACATTTTAACTATTCACCATTTAATATTTTTAAAAATCAGTGTTTCAAACATCAGTAGTACAGTAATGTGTCAAACAAAGTGCAGTGGAAAAATCAATAAAGAAAATCCCATTTTCAATACAATATAAAAGATTTCAATGTAACAGTAATTAGTAAAAGATTTCCTTTGTCTGTGTGTATATATAACACATGAAATTGGATAAAACTTATATAAAGTAAAGGGAGGTGAGTGAATATATATATATGTAAGTATAGGTTTGTAGAATTACTGTTATGAGGTATATGTAGATTTGCAGATGAAAGTGGTGGGAATTGCAGATAACATATGTAGGCATTGTGGGAAAGTTGTGGGAATGTGAAAGCAAAGGTGGGTTGACATCATGTCATGCAAAAGAAAGAAAGAAAGAAAGAAAGAAAGAAGGAGAAGAGAGACATGCAAGAATGTTTGAATTGAAGATGTTGAATATTTTACGTGGCATTATATGGTCTAAAGGGATTTTGGGGCAGTGAGAGAAGAAAGTAATGAAGCAGAACACAACAACACTGCATTATGAAGGCTGCTACCCCCAATCACAGAAAACAAAAAGAAGAAGTGGTGCCACTGCCTCCCAAATGTGAGACTCTCAGAGCTGTCAGATGGGGACTGCATATTCTCATCTCTTGGACATTTAACACACTTTTTTACCACCACACTCTCATCTCTTCTCCTCTATATATTTTCACACACACACAATACAACACAACACAACACTCACAAGGGACAGAGGCAAAACATGCACATTTGGATGGGACAACAACACTTAATACCAACAACTCAACAAGACAGAGATAGATAGAAAGAGAATGCTGCAAAGTAGAAAGTAGTAAATGCTAAATAGTACTGTATGGCCTATTGTTATGAGGGATGTTTCCCTCCAACCATCTGTTTGTGAAAATGGGAGCTGAGTGCTGTGCAGCCTCCGGCAATTTCGCACGCACCCATGTGATCCATTATGTCCAATCCACCACATACTCATATCATTTCCCTTCTGCTTCTTTCTTCTTTCATCTACCTTTCTTTTATACTCCTCTTTCCCTATACTATATCCATCCATCACCCAAAATTACATAATTAACTAACTCCACCATGTCAAAATCATTTTCAAATCAAAAACCACTCTTTGCAAATATGATTTGTATTTTGAGTTCATATATAACAACAACTTCTATGGTCATCCATAAAAGAATTCTGTATACATAATTAGTGTAAAATTTCCTGTGATTGCTAGAACATTACACTAAACTTCTCTCAGCTAAACCTTTTTCTAATTGTTTCCACTTTAAAACCCTTTTGCTACCTCCATTGAAAGCCCATTTGAACTGCTTCACGTTCAGGACCCAACAAGTACTTGAGTTGCAGATGCCATGAAAATTAAAGTCTTTGGTCTGAAACTCCACGTGTGGCCCTTTCCTTTATCAAATGAAACAAATACAATTTCTGAAGCAGTCAACCAATATCTTATTACCGACTAAACTTCTAACTTTTAGTGCCTCCTCGAATCAACTTTTGACCTCAAAATCAAATTTAACATCATCATTAAACAAAGAACCACGCTTTATCATAATTAATTTTAAACAAATATATATTAAATAAACCATACGTCTAATTAAGAGTGGACTAATTGCGAGGGAGGGAGATAGATAGTTTATTTAATTACCACTGCCAGTTTTTAAAAAGAAATAAGTAAATATTATACGCCTTATTATAAACATAAAAACATTGAATAAAATCTTGAAACAGCTGAGATATAATTTAATATGAACACATTAACAGTAGAGAGCATAATAAGGCTGACTACTTTTGTGGTAAGTTTGTCTCAGTAGAGAATGTTCTTACTGGTCAAACACTAATCAATGTTTGGTCATATGCTTTTTACTCTTTATAAACATGAATTTTTTACTCTCTAAATTACAATTAAAAAAACTGTTAATCAATAAGAAGTAAAATAATTACAATTTGTTTGTATTTAAGTTTTATTCTTTTTCTTATAATGGAGTTTGGAGAAAATAGTTTCTTTACTTTAGTATAATAGTATATTGCAGGAAAGCAGAGTTTGTGAATTAATTATATTTATTGTTAGCAATTGAAATTATTAATGAAAGTCAATAACATTCTTAGGTGCGATGGATACATTAAGAATATAATTAGTGGAGCAAAGTCAAATGGTTTTGGTAGAGCAATATATAAGCCGTACATGCATTATGCTTTAATGATGCATGACACCTTTGTCAGTAATGCAGTGCTTTAATGCTTTTTGAAGAATTCTTGGATTAATTGAAGTAATTGCATTGCAGCAGAAGCTAGAAGTAATGAATTATAGAAGTTTTTGTAATTTGAGATCGCAGTTACCTAAGAAGGCCAAGAAAGTAGCATAATCACAATATCACAAAAGCAAATAGGTATTCCGTTATTGGAAATTGTTCCCCTCAGAATACACTGACATTCCCACGTATTTGAGTAATTTTCATCTCCACAATTCTTATATGGCATCAAACCTGAGTACACGTAATATAAATATACATTTTTTACCAAAGAGATTGAAAAATTGTAAGATTTTAGGTTATAAGGAGAAAGAAGAGAGGTGCGTCATGAATGACTGTTGCAGAAGCATAAGCATGTATGTTGACATCAACCCTCGTCTTATTATTATTATTAATTATAAGAAAAGAAAGAGATGTAAAAATTTTGGGAGGAGGTAAAACACTTGAAATGTCTATTTATACAAGACTCACCTTCCTGGGCTTCTCATTCAAACGGGGTAATTATTGGTTTGGTGCATCTATCAATCTATGTATCTGCTCACACACTCTCATTCACAGTAACTCTGTGGGAGTGAAATCCCAGATAGGAGATAGCAGAGAGTAGCAGAGAGTGAGGAACTGTGAAGTGCAAGTTAGTATGGGATCAAAAGCAGAGGGAGGAGATTACACGATGATGGAGGGAGGAGCAGCAGCGGAAAAAGAAAAGCAGTGTTGGAGCATAAGGAGAGAAGTGAAAGCGCTGATGGAACTAGCGTTTCCCATAGCGATGACGGGACTCATATTCTACGCGCGTTCGATGATATCGATGTTGTTCCTGGGACACCTAGGAGAAATGGAACTGGCGGCGGGGTCCTTAGGAATGGCCTTTGCGAACATCACAGGTTATTCGGTGCTGTCGGGTCTAGCACTTGGGATGGAACCGCTATGCTCCCAAGCCTTCGGGGCAAAACGCATGAACGTGCTGTCGTTGACCCTCCACCGCTGCGTAATGTTTCTGCTACTCTGCTCCATCCCAATATCGCTACTCTGGCTCAACATGTCAAACATCCTTCTACCCTTGCACCAGGACCCTAACATCACCCGCATGGCACACACCTACCTCATCTTTTCCCTCCCCGACCTCCTCACCCACTCCTTCCTCCACCCAATCCGCATTTACCTTCGAGCGCAGGGCGTCACCCACCCGGTCACGTTAGCGTCCCTCGCCGGAACCCTCCTCCACATCCCCTTCAACTACCTTCTCGTCACGCGGCTCCGCCTCGGCCTCGCCGGCGTCGCGGCAGCTTCCGCTGCCTCCAGCCTCTTCATCCTCCTCTTCCTCGCCGCGCACGTGTGCCTCACCGGCCTCCAATGCGCCGCGCCGAGCCGGGACTGTCTCGCCGGGTGGAAGCCGCTGCTCCGGCTGGCCGCGCCGAGCTGCGTCTCCGTTTGCCTGGAGTGGTGGTGGTACGAGATCATGATAGTTTTGTGTGGGCTTTTGGTTAACCCCACTTCAACCGTTGCTTCCATGGGTATACTCATTCAAACTACTTCCCTTATTTACGTTTTTCCCTCTTCGTTGAGCTTTGCGGTTTCCACTCGCATTGGAAACGAACTGGGCGCAAATCAGCCTTATCGGGCGAAGGTGTCGACCGTGGTATCTGTTTTTCTGGCCGTGATTATAGGTTTCTCGGCAATGCTTTTTGCCATTGGAATGAGAGAGTCATGGGGAAGAATGTTCACCAATGACGAAAATATTATAAGGATCACATCCCTGGCACTTCCCATCCTTGGAATTTGTGAACTCGGCAACTGTCCGCAAACGGTGGGTTGTGGCGTGGTGAGAGGGACGGCGCGACCGAACACCGCGGCAAATATCAACCTCAGCGCATTCTATTTGGTCGGAATGCCTGTGGCGGTTGGGCTTGGGTTCTGGTTAGACGTTGGGTTCTGTGGGCTCTGGCTGGGCCTATTATCGGCCCAGGTGTGTTGCGCGGGACTTATGTTGTACGTGATCGGGACCACAGATTGGGATGTGGAAGCCCATCGGGCCCAGTTGCTGATGTGGCACGATGATGGAACGATGGATGAGCAGAAGCAAACGTTGACGAGCGTTGTTACTGTGACGCCCTAGGCTTGATTGTTCGATGAAAAGCAACACCCCGTGGTGATGGTGGGGTTTATTTTGTAATTTCACCAAGATCAAACAAAGTTTATTATAACCGCATTTTCTTTTGGCCTCTTTTTTCCCACCCATATGGGAACTGGATACATACACAGAGGATAGGAAATTATTGTCTTTTTTCCACATTCTATTTTATTCTAGCAACAAAATTTCTCATTTCTTTTCTTATTATTTTACTAACAGCAACGCCACATAAAATGGTCTATGAATAATATAAAACAAGAAAATGTTAGAAATCTTGTTGCTTAATGGATGGGAGCATAACATGAATTTGTTTGTGTGTGTATTGAAGTTTTGTTGATGTAAAAATGAAAATGTGAAAAGCATTAAAAGAGTGTGTGGTATCCGTGGTCCTTGGTGCATTTGAGGAAAAGAGTGAATGGAAGAGAAAGGCATGTTTGCATGGTACTGTACTGTACTGTGTGAGGAGCTGCCTTCTGTTAACTTTCGCCTTTATCTCTCTTACCTCCTTCACTCATCATCTACTCCTTCTCCCATTCACATTATTTATTTTATATATCTTATTTATAAAAATAAACAATAAATATGACAAAATATTTTAAAAATACACCAACAGATGGAATTACAACTTATAGTGTTGGAGATCCCACATCCACTATAAATTAAGAGTTAGTGCAAATCTCAACCATAAACCGTTTTTATGGGATTGAGTTAGACTTAAAGTTCACTTTATAATATATAAAAATATATATATACAACTCATAAATCAAACATAGAAGTCGATTGTGTCATATATTGTTTATATAAATGAAGTGTGTACTAAGCTACATATATTACTTTCATGTTATTTTATTAAAATAATACATACTATTCATAACTTATCACAGGATCTCAAATTCAAACTTTATGTAATTTTTTTCTTACTTAAGTTTTATTTAGATTTTTTAATAAAAATATTTATAATAGAAAACATAAAAAGATTAAACAAAATATTTTTTTTTTTTATAAACTAAAATCAGGTTATGCTCTTTAACTTTAAAAGATATGTGAACTTTTGAGGTTGATATGATAATACATCATTTACTCTATCGAATTTTAGTCAGGTTCCATATAGTATTTATAATAAATTAGTAATTCAAAAAAAAAATTGAAAAAAAATGTTATCAAAGTATAGTATTGTGTAGTGAAAGGCTCCGTTTTCTTGGTACAGGCGTAAATATTCTCAATTTAATGTAAGTTTGATGTGAAAAAATAATTTATTCATGAACTCTTTTAGACTGAAAAATTATTAAATATTTGATTGAATTAATTAAAATAAGCACACCCTTTAAATAAAATCTAAATCTTAAATAAGTTATAGGATTGTGTTTGACTTTATTGTAAAGTCGTATAATTGTTTAGTCAATAGACATTTATTTCTTATGCATGTAAGCAACTAAGAAGTTATATCTATTTGACTTGACTTAATTGATTGTTTTTTTAATTTAATCGAAGGTGGACAATACATGTTAAAAAATTAAGATAACATATTAATTTTGAGCACAATATTTTATAATAAAAAACTATATTAGTATGCATATTGCAAATTTTCTAAATAAAAAATCTTTATTGAAGAAATTTATTGTAAGTAAAATATTTCTTTGTGTATTAAAAATTAAAAATTTAAAAATTATTATGATTTTATTTTAAGATTTATTAATTTAAATTACATATATGTGGTTATCCACTTTAATACTATTGGTAAACTTTAAAATTTATTATTTTAAAACATTGTATAATTTACTTAATCTCTCTCTATATATTTATATATATTATAGCAAATGTCTTGTGTGTGATTTTTTTACATCACATGTTACATCACTCATTTTCAAAATAGTTAAGACTTTTAATACCTGTATAAAAATTGTGAATTTTATCGATAGATGTTAAATTATATTTTATATTTAATTACTTGCCTTAAATTTATCAAAATCGAAATTTAATAATAATCGAATAATTCACATTTAACGTACTTTGAAAATTATATAATATGATCAAATAGTTTTGGATCGATATAAATGGTATACAAACAAAATTTTGGTCTTTCTATTTAGTTAGATTTCAGGTTCAGATCTCAATTTTGTAGATGGTTTCACAAAGGTTCCTAAATTTCTAAAATAAAGATAAGTTGAAATATTATATAATTTCATTTCGGTGTTGTATATAAATGATGAGTTGAAGAAGAAGTAAGAACCAACCAACCCATCATAATGACCATGCATGGGGACCCTCACATCATAATAACTGTCTCTACTATAAAACAAACCCTACATATAGACACACACAGTCACAAAGCCACAGTCATGAAATATTCTTTTCTTTTCTTCCACCAATCTTCTATATATTTTCATTCTAGCTCACTAGAGAAATATAAGATATCATAGTAATATAAAGGGTTTCTTTTATATTCTAAAATGAAGTTGGAAAATTAAGCATGTAACTGTGCTTATTATTGAGAGAATAAAAAAAATTCACATTTATAATGATCCCACAGGAATAAATATATTTTCTAAGGTGAAGTGATTGACATTTCGGAAGTATTCACTTTAGAAAAATTAAGGGCGTGATCTTGGATAACTTCAAAATCTGTTTCTGCTAGTTTTTTTTACTCTGAATGGTGCATAGATACTCTGGCTTGTATGTTTTTAATTAAGTGAACTTTTGTAAGGTTTGCTCGTAATTCTAAGTTTGTGAGAATTAGGTTGTTCGGAAGGAGTGTGGGAATTTATTGTGTTATGACCACGCTTAGAATGATTCATATTTATTTTTATTTTTTTTCTAAAAAAAATATATTCCACCTTTAAATAAAACTAGTTGGTATAAATAACATAATATATATATATAAAAAAAGAGCAGTTCCCATAATTTGCTAAAGCAAATGTTGGGTTTTATTTCTGAAGTTGGTTTGACATGTTCCCCTAACCTCTCACAAGTGACAAGGGTTACCCTTGTGCTCCACAAATGGGCTTCAAGTCCTAATGTGTGCCAATAATGTTTTCATACATGGCTATAACATGATAGGGTTTTCTTCCCCACCCATCATTCTCTTCCACCTTTAAGCTCTACACTTCCTGGGGCCACACTTTTTTTCAACACTCATGCATGTAACTTTCATTAATCAATACATATATATTAATAAAATCTTATCTTTTGTCAATATATAATTATTGTACATAACAAAAAATATATATTTAGGACCATAAGGAAGTCTTCACTTGGGTCACACCCTCCTTCATAGTGTGAGTTCAAAATTTATGCTATGTTGAATAGAAATAAATAAACTGAGTAACATTATAGTAAGAAAGACCATAAACATATTTATAATTCAAATATCATAGTATTAAGTGAAAATATTGTCTTGGTATGAATTGATTAAAGTCAATCAAAACCAATTAAATCAAATCTACTGATTTCACATTTGTACTTACAAATCTAATAAATTCAAAATTAAATCAACCACTTACTTTTTCATTAATGATTATATATACGTATATAATGTGTTTTATAATATAATTATATTTTTTTATAACTTTTATTATTATTATTATTTAATTTATATAATTAATTATAAAGTTTTATTTACCTCTTTTACTAATACAACTATGTGCAAATTTTTAAATAAAATTATGTGTTTTCCTTTTTAAATAAAGTTTTCTATTTATATACAATTAAATCTAAATCTGTTTCAATTTATCCATAAACATTTCTAATATTTTAGTAATGAAGCTCTTTAACTTCGCATCTTTAATCTTTTGGTTTTTTTTCTCAGTTACATGAATATATTTTTTTTTTATGAATATTTGATAAGTTAAATTTGCTTATTTTCTTTTCTTCCTTGTAGGTAATGCATGTCGTTTGTAGAGGACCGGATCAAAGGGTTGGGCTTCCCCAAAATCACTCTAGGCAAAGAAAGAGGCCGCATTTCTGCTTAGCAAAGCCCAATATTAACAGTATTATTATTATTTTATTTGTTTATTATAATAAAAATATAAATCTAAAATCAATAATAATAATCAATTATACAAATGTTGATTTTGTTTATTTGAAGTAATATATATAATTGATTGTATTTGTATGACATAGTTAACTAGGTTGTAATTCTGAAATGTTTTTTCACATGTTGTTTTCCACTAATGTTGCCTATCATCATTTTCACTTTCCTTCTACTTGAGTCTTATAAATAAGTTATTCAATGAAAGTCGTGTATTAACATATATAAGCCCGAAGAGCCCTTACATTACATGCAATGAAGATGTCACCAACAAAGCCTACTTTATTAGTGTTTAAACTTTTAATTTTGTTTACTACTAATGAAAATTAAATTCTAAAATAAATTTAAAAGACATTCATAAATTCTCTTAAATTATTTCATTGAAACCTTAATCATTAATCACCAACTTAACTTGAAATCTTTATTTTATAAGTCTTGAATTAGGTTAAAGTGATATTACATAGGATAAAACAATGTATTATAAAAATTGTTGTGAAAGATGAGATGTATTAAATGATGAGATGACATTAATGATGCATGTCCAATCATGCAGTGGTGAGAGTGTAAGTAAGAAGGAATGAAATTTGAGATATTGAGTTAGAGGTGACATAATGGTAGGTGTAGTAGGTAGGAAAAAAGTGATTTGATGGAATAATGTTAGGTTATTTCTAAACAAAGAAAATATGGAAATAGAGAATGTCATCAATCTCATATATAGGATGAGTATTGTGGTGTGATGGGCATGTAATGTATGTAACCATACCAACTTTATCTAAATTGGGAAGGTGCTATGCTATCATCAACTTCAACCACTTTCTCACAAATATCTCCTTCAAAATATTCTCTCATTCTTTCAATGAATTTATAACTATATAAGGTTTCTCTTTGCTTCATCTATCACAACACAATCCTATTCATTATGGGAACATATCTAAAGTTTTAATATATCACTCTCTATGTTCAAGTGGCATTCATAGTATAGTATATAAAATATATTGCATTACATTAAAACATATATTATCTTTTAAAATATTTATGAACATAACAAAACATCTACACATCTTGCATATTATCATAACTTATAACTAATATTTGCAAACAAACTTTCATAGCACATACACACATACTATCAATAATAAAAAGAAAAAGTGAAACTTATCTCCTTATTATACTCAATCCATTTCTATTATAAAACTAAATTACTTAATTTATCAGAATTAAAAAATATTAATTTATATAACAATGATAAATCTATAAAAGAAATTATGTTTTCCCAAAATTATTATTATCATTAATATTTATATTTTTTCTAAATGCTTTTTACTATAACTTCTCATCTATTTTGATTAGTGATATTTTAGTTTAAAAATAATTAAAAAATTATGCATTTAATTTTATAAAAAAGAACAAAAAAATATTTTTAATTATATATAATGTACTAAATGAGAAAAAATGACACATTTTAATTTATACCCACAACAACTTTTAAATTATGAAAAATAAAATGATAAATTTCAGCTAAAAATATGTATGAATAATAGTACCGTGACATAACAAGATTCGTAATTGAATTCAAAATGGTATAGTCAAAGGTGCATGTGAGTAAAATTTCCGTAAACGTTCCAATTTCTGAAAATTTCATGACCACACAATGATCCTCTCTTTGAACGGTGTGGATTCTCCCCTGCTTCATCTAACTCAGATTTCAGAACTCTGTATAAAACTGAATGAAAACTTACAAAATATTTTATTAAAAAAAATGATCAATATTAAAGTTTAGGTGCATGTGGCTTTGATGTAAATTTTTGACAGTCTTAATTAACTTGAACCCACCTTTGGTATTTTAAAAGATGTATACATGTATTATTGATACAGAGAAGTAATTATTAGTCATAAAATTTTACCAAACATTGGCTTTATCCCTGAATTACTGGAGTGAAGTTTTATATGGTCACTACATTACAAAATGGCGCAATAATCATAAACAGCGACGTGTTCAGCGAAATTTTGTTTTCATCTGGATCGTTACAGTCAGCAAAGTACTGAAAGCCTAGTACAGCTAAGTTTGTCTTTGAAGTTTTGAATGCACAAAAGGTTTCTATAATGACTCAAGTTTTTCACCATTAATCATACTTGATTCTGGATCATCCCAGTTACTTAGTAACAAATCAAATGTGCATGTAGAGAGAGGAACCTGTGATTTATAAGTTGCAAAAAAGAAGACAGTAAAAAGAAAGGGGAGTTCCAGTTAGTACACAAAATAATTGAGAGAAAAGTAAATGAAAACAATGAAAGAGATAAAAAAAAAGGAAGGGTTGCAGAGAACAGCATAGGTAGCTGTAGGGAGAGGAAAAGAACAACATTAATTGAACTAAGAGCTATGTTTTTATTGGCTCAGCTTCAACAGGTCTACATGCAGAGCAGAAAAGGAACATGCATTGTTTCTTTTTTACCAGGGAAGAATATGTTGATTCACAGCTAGTTGGGTTTGGGAGCTGAAAGGTGAAGAGAGCTGAGAAAATAGAATGAATGAGAGTGGTTCATTGATTAGCTAGGAGTTAAACTAAGGAGAATAGGAGGGTAAAACAGTTACAGAGTGCAGAGGGAGTTGATCTGTGGTACAGTTTAGGGAATGCCTTCACGAGACACGAGTGTGTCAGATGTTTTGGGACACTGAGGTATCTTTCTTTTTGAGGATACGTCGCTCCACAAGGTAGCAGGAACAGATGAAGATAGAGATTTTACTATGGGGCTGTTCTCTTCTTTGAACCTTTTCCATCTTTTTCCTCTTATTGGATCACTGCACAGTTTTTCCCTTCCCTCCACTTTTCCTTTTCCCACCTCTGAACTGCTTTTGCCTTTCCAGAATTTTATTATCCCAAGATGGTTACCTCACTCCTAATTTCACCATGCACTCCTTTTGTTTAATACTACCAACATGGTGTTTTTGTTTACTATGTTATAGTTTCCACTTTGAATGTAATGTGAACCCCAACACCTCAATTTAACTTCTTTTTAATTTTATATTCCAGTATTTTAATCTTTTTGGTTTTGCTCACCATGCCTCTGCATGTTTCAGAGACAAGTTTTTGTCATGTAATGCAGATTTTTTATTAAGCATTTTCTTGTATCTTGAAAAACTATGTCTATGACGGGTTCTCTTCCTTTGTAGGCTTTGTTCATTCTTTACCGATCCCACTAGCACTATTTAAAGACCCCCAGTAGCATTTCCCTCAGGCACCACCCAATGGGGAGGGCCATTAGGTGGTTGAAGGGGTTGTTTGGGGTAAAGATAGATAGAGAGCGCAAAGAAAATTCAAATCATGGCACCAAATGGTGTCACTCAGACAGAGATTCAAGAGGTTTATGTCACAATCCTACCACCATTCCTCCCAATATTTCACCTGCTGAGGCTGCTTGGCTACAGTCATTTTACTCCGAAACTGAGAAGGAGCAGAACAAGCATGCCATTGCAGTTGCAGCCGCCACTGCAGCAGCTGCTGATGCGGCAGTGGCTGCGGCTCAGGCTGCCGTAGCAGTGGTTAGATTAACCAGCCATGGCAATGGTAGAGACACCATGTTTGGTGGTGGACGAGAAAGGTTGGCTGTTGTCAAGATTCAAACCGTGTTTAGAGGATACTTGGTAAGTTTGCAGCATGACAAGTTTTGACTGAAATTGAACTAGTTTGGGCAGAAATTGAACAATTCAAATGCAAATTCTACAGCCTTCATATAGCTTTCAGTAAGATTATATGCAATTTCATGTTCAGATCAGTGATACTTTGATGAAAATGCTTGAAACACTAGTTACTGAAAAAACACTAGTTAGATTATGACATGATCATTCTTTAGTTAAAACATCTTCTTGAATTAATATCAGTTTATCAGTTGCTTACAAAATTTCAATGGTGTGCAATACAGTGCTTGAGAGAATCTCAGCATATAAATAGATTCTCTTAACTAATTAATAAGAGAAATATTTTGATCTTGCATTTCTTTGATTTTTCTACCCAGGCAAGGAAGGCATTGAGAGCCTTAAAAGGATTGGTGAAGTTACAAGCACTAGTGAGAGGGTACTTGGTGCGGAAGCAAGCAGCAGCAACCCTGCACAGCATGCAGGCTCTAATTAGAGCTCAGGCCACAGTAAGATCTAAGAAATCTCGCGGAATCATGAGCACAAAGAATGAAACACACAGGTTTCAAACACAAGCACGAAGATCCATGGTATTACTATATGAAATAGATCTTAGTCATGAAGTTGCATTGTCATAGACTTATAGTGACTTTTGCCACAATGTTTTTGCAGGAGAGATTTGATGACATAAAGAGTGAGTACATAGCTCCCATCCACAGCAGAAGGCTATCATCTTCCTTTGATGCCACAATGAATAATGCAAACAACAGTATTGATGGGAGCCCCAAAATAGTAGAAGTTGACACTGGCAGACCAAAGTCAAGGTCTCGCAGGAGCAACACATCAATGTCAGATTTTGGCGATGATCCATCATTTCAGACACTTCCTTCTCCTCTTCCATTCACTCATTTATCCATACCAAATCACAGGACTTTCCATGACTCAGAGTGGGGTTTGACAGGAGAAGAGTGCAGATTTTCTACAGCACAAAGCACTCCACGCTTCACCAACTCTTGTAGTTGTGGTTCTCTTGTTGTTGCACCTATGACACCTAGAAGTGTTTGCACAGAAAACTTCTTCTATGGACAGTACCACAATTTTCCAAACTACATGGCCAACACTCAGTCTTTCAAGGCCAAATTGAGGTCTCATAGTGCTCCAAAGCAGCGTCCAGATCCTGGTTCAAAGAAGAAGCTTACCCTCAATGAGATGATGGAGTCCAGGAGTAGTTTAAGTGGGGCTAGAATGCAAAGATCATGTTCACAGATTCAGGAAGCAATTAATTTTAAGAATGCTGTGATGAGTAAGCTTCAGAAATCTACAGAATTTGGTAGGGAGACAACACCAAGTTTTCCAACCAGACGAAGTGGTGATTGGTGAACCTTATGGAAGTCAACTTTCTTTTTCCTTTTCACATTGTTAGTAATAGTTATGTGGTTCTGCACCCCATGATTGACAATTTGAGAACATACAGTGGGTAGGAAACAGGTGAGTCTAAGACAAAACAGAAGGAGAACAAATAGAAGGTCCCCTTGTAATGTGTCATGAAATTATCTTCATATATTGTGATCATAATCAAGTGCTACATTAATTAGTTTTCTTCTTCACAGTTTAGTTTTCTTACAGATACTATGCTTTTGTGCTTATTTTTGTGCAGTTTGTTAGCATTTATGCAGAATATACTATGCATTTGTGCTTATTTCTGTGCAGTTTGTTAACATTTATGCAGAATAAAGCCTCGATTTAAAGGGTCTGAAAAGAAATAATGGTGTTTGAACAACATGACTTCAAGATCCATTCTAAAATTTGAAAACAGAACATTCAACTTATTTGATTCGAAAATGTTTTATTAAAAGTGTCTTACATACTTATAAAATCAGGTCAGATCAACTCAGATTTGAAAATCTGATCTGTGTATTTTTTTTTTGTCACACTCCAATTCAGCTAGCACTCTGAATTCCTGGTCTACGATGTAGATATTTTACATATTCAGAAATTATATATGCAGTGAAAAATTTGTTGTAACTTGTAAGATTAGCAAAACTCACAATATTAGTATTACTATTAACATCTAACACACTGATAGAATGAATGAATCTGATGAATTTTATTTTAAATTATAATAAATTGAACAATAAAAATAAATTAATCTATTTTAATTCATTAAAAATGTAATTACATTCAATAAGAATTCAATCTAATTTATCCATTAATAAGTTTTCATAGTGAAGATATAATCATATAATTCATTTAAAAAAATAATAAACAAAACTTTAAAGTTATATTTTTTTAAAAGTTTTCAAATTCTAATCATACAAAAGACAAAGTTCACATGTTTACAATTGAATTCGGATCCGGACAACAACATATACTGCAAAAGGTTTCAAGATATATTATAAAAAAGATTTTGTTGGCATATAAAGCACCAAGACATTGATTTTTTAAAACAATTTATTATTTCAAAATTGCATGGTTGTAAAGTTTTTATGAAAAAAAAAATTATTTCACCAAAAAGCAAAAACTTTATACATACCCAGAAGAAGTAATCACCTGTGAAATTTAGACTGCAGAATATGTGCAGTTATTTAATGAGTGCAGAGAATCCTTTTCGTGAGTTCAAACTATTCAATTATTCAAATAATAACTCTAATTAAAAATATAATAACTCTTTTAATTAAAAATTAATGATTGAAGAATGCATTTAGTTTATGGAGTGTGAAAGAATCTTGAATGTCAGGGAATGCAGGTTTGGGGTTATCTCTTCTCTCTGAATTCTGATTCATCACATTCAAACGTACTATACTTGGATTTTTGCTGTTATATGTCGTTTCTTCAAATCTTTTTGTAATTATTTTGAATTTTTGAACTGTAGGGCAAGCTGTGTTTTTTTTTTATTCATTGCTTCTTATGTTGCTTAGATGATCCCAAAAATTTCACTGTTTTTAACTAACATTCTTCATTAATGACCTTATAAATATTTATTATAAATAATGTTATTTTCTAAACATTAAAAAAATGGTTTTGAAGTAATAACATTGAATTGTTTAAAATTTAACTATGTTTAAACTCATTAAAAAGACTATTTATTTTTACTGTGGAGTCCAGATAAGTTATTTATTTTCTAACTACACTTGTTAAATGAAGTATTTAAGTACATGTTTATAATTATATGCACATGGTGCCCTGTGGGGTTTAGTTAAAAAAATGTCTAAAAGACAAAAGAAAGTACTTTTGTCTATTTTTACCTCCAAACAGGAAATATTCCTTTGACAATTTATTGTTTGGGACAATAATAATAGGTGGGAAATCAAAGTTTACCGTTACTTCAAAATTTATCTCTTTAAAATGCAAAATTATTTTGAAAAATAATATTTTTATATTCATTTACAAGAGACACGGGTTATATTTATAAAAAGAAAAAAATTAAGAATAATTAAAGCTAAGTAGCCATAAGAAGGAAAAAGAAGATACAACCTAACTTAATAAAAGAAAATATCAAATAAGGGATTAAATCAAACTGGATAATGTAAAAAAAAATTAAGGTTGGTAGCTAAGATTTCAAAGTTACAGTACACCTCACCCATTAAATTGTATGTAGTATAATTGTAAATAAATGATATTAAATTTGAGAATTAAATTTGTAAAGTGTTTTCTATCCAATTAATTATAGAATTATTTTGATGAGTACTTTTAATGTTAAAATATGGATATATAAAAAAAATGTAAGTGAAAATATATATTACATATAAGGCTAATTCTCCTTACACATTCTCCTTGCACAAGATAAATGGGCTATATCACATTTGAGCCCATATTAGTAGAACTTGCTCTCTCATTACAAAGGATTTAAATATCGCATTTTATGGTGCTTACAAATATTAATTTCTCTTATTAGATTATTTATTTTTTAAAGTGAAAATATTATAAGGACAAAAATATTTAAATATTTAGAAAATTACTAATCCTAATAGTTTTGTGAATATGCAACTTTTATTTCTACCAAAACTAGTTACATATTTAATCATTTAATTTTCCAAAATTAATTTTGGTCTTTCTCTAATATATTATCTAATTACAAATTGATTTAAAGAATTTGTAAACACAACTAGTAGTTGTGATTCTAAGTGAAGGAGCAAAAAATGGGAAATTGGAAATGTGAAAGGCACTATGAAAGTGTAATAATTTATATATTTATACATAAGAATTTGTAATGAGATAAATATAATTGAATCAAAAAGAAAGATTGATCCATTCAGAGCCATCAATGTAGCTAAGGGAAATAAATGGCTTAGCTTCTTCATCAGTGAGCTCCCTTGACCATGATACTCTCCCTGCGTAGCTCGCTCCTGCTCCTGTGCATTTGTACTGTCCATAGAATACAGTCCTAGTGGATCCAAACCAAACCAAACCAACCATAAAAAAAAAACATAAAATCAAATTAAAACCACACTCACATGTGCATTCCAATAGGTAGGAAAATTTGAACTAATTCTCCCTCTTTGGTGTAATACAAAAAGAGTACTTGTGGAAGCAATGAGTAGATAAAAGAAGAATAGAGCAAAATAGAATAATGACATCGATAATGAAAATTTTTTATGTGAAAAAACCTTCTCAACTTGAAAAATAAAAAAACTCACAGGACCTAGTTCAGAAAATGTCTTCACTATGTTACAATAATTGTTTCTCTAACTGTGTGAGGATAACACTCAATCTCACTTAACAAGGATGAAATACAATCTCTCTCTAATCTCTCACTATGGTGGATATCTATTTTCTCATTTACTCTGTAAGTTGCTCTTCTCACTTGTTTGTTTTTCTCTTCCTCACAAGTTCTCTTTATATAAAGAATGAGATTAAAACTTTTTCATAAAGAGATAGTGGATAATCAATACTTATCACATTTTCAAGATAGAGTTATAATTTCAAGATTTTTAGAATATCACTGGATCAATTACCAATATTTATCGGTCATAGTCTCCTAAATTAAGAAGGATTCCCAATATATACGTAGAAAATAACAAAACAACCCAACATAGAAGAAGCTGTGCGATTATACAAAGATTTAAGATTGAATCAACTGCTGTGTGGCTTATCTATGTAAGCAAATATAGTTGCGTAGTATGTGGTTTGGGGGTAGGACTCTACCTATATTTTACCTACCCTTTTTCTCATAAAAAGTGCTACTAATTTCTAGCATTTTGTGTATTGGAAGGTGCATGAGCCAACACGTAGACTTCCACCACAAACGTTAGGCCACTCCTCTTCCTGGTGGCACAATACTCTAACTAGGTATATACCCAATAACCCTCTTATTCTGTCATGAGAGAATGGACTTCTGTTATGTTACCATGGATGGAGGCTTACTTAGTGCGTTTGTTTGTGACTCAGCATAAAAGCATTGAGAATTGCTGGGGCTATTTGTGACTTTCTCAAGTGCCAACTTCTCAGCATAAAGGGAAAAACGACAAACACTCTCTGGCCCTACTATTGCAAAAGCTATTCAGAACAGAACAACAAAACATAATATTTGTAGACAACACACTGCACTTTCGTTACTGAGAGAGCTAACTTTGGTGAAATACTCTTAGCCCATGTTCGTAAATTGTAATCTAATCAACTGAACCTACACACCCATTGAAAAAAACACTTTATTTTTACTCTCTTTAGGTAATGTGCATGTTTTTATAAAGCATTAAAAAAAGTGAGTTGAAGCAAAGGATTGTACTAATTAAGTTATGCATTGAGATTTCACTGATTTACAGCATATACAACAGAAAAAGTTGAGTAGTATGTGAAATGTTAGTCTGATGAAGGTTTAAGTAATTTGGAGGAAATGTTAAAGTACTTACATTTCACGGTTAGGGTCACCCCAGTTATACCATCCTTTGGGAATGATGATGTTGTCCATGTAAGTGTAAGCAAAGACAACGCGAGAAAAGGGCCCCCAAGCCCTTCCAAGGTAAAGTGCTCCTGAGCCCGTGACCTTACAGTGAACAAACGAGAATCCCGTGTCTTGTAATAAGCTGCTCCTTCCTTGGGCTGTTAGGGCCCCTGTAACTTGTGCTATGGCATGCACGTGACATCCCTAGTAAGTGTTTCCAATGCAGTAATGTAATCTAATCAGAACACACCTTCAATATCTTACCAAACCAAACCATGCTTCTCAGGAGAATTCAGTAAGTCAATGCTGAGGGTCCCTTGTCTATCCTTTTTAATAAAAACCTTATTTTAATCTTCTTTTCATTTGAAAATAACATAAATGGAATGTATAAGACAGAGTGAGCAACAACTTAGATTCCATTTCTGGTTAATTTATTGAACAATATCATACAAAATTGTTATGTTATACTGATGCTGCTTAAATTAAATTCATATTAAGACTAGTACAAATCATAGGGTTGTTTAACAGCACAAATTCAAGATCACAGCTGTAGAATTTTGGAGAGAAAATCTAACCTCAAAAAGAGAGAGTGCGTTTCCAAAGATGAAATCAACAGAGCCTTCGATATAACAATCCTTATAGTAATGCCTACCCAGTTGATCATAGAGTGTGTCCTGTGCTCCCAAGAATTTGCAGCCTAGGAATATTGCATTGTCTGCTGAAATTCTCAATGCCACTGCTTGCTTTCCTACTGCTCCTGGTGCTGGAATTGGAGCAGTGTTCTGAAAGCCCATTCAACAACATTTTGTTCTAGAAACACAGATAGAGCAAGATTTATATTCAAGCAGAGGAATGGAGCTTGTTACTTACTTTGAATGTGATATTCTTGGCTATGAAAAAAGGTGAATTCACTGCAAAAGTTGCAGAACCATAGGTTCCTAATGGCTGGCTCTGAGCAGTGTCACCCCATTGAACAATGGTGTTATCCGCTCCAGCTCCTTGTATTGTTATGAAGGATTTCAAAGGAGGAATGTTAACTTTCTCCCTGTATAATTACAAAATTTAACGAAAAAAAGAAAGTGGCAAAGAGGGGATTTTCAGTTAAATGGGAATCAAATTTTTTTAAGCAATGAACACAGAAGAAAACTTGCAATTTGTGAAACAAAGAATAAAATAAAAAGAGGACAAGTCTGAAAGAAAGGACAGTTCATTAGGTGAAATGTCTCCTGCAGTCAAAGACCAATCCTCAGGGCATTTGATTCAAAAGGAAAAAGACACCCAAGTTACTATCACTTCCCTATGTACCAAATCACTCAAAAACAAAAACAACATATAATAATAATAATAGTAGTAATAATATTAATAACAATAATAATAATATTAAACGTGTACAGGACAAACACCAAACCCCATATCTCACATGAACAAAGACTAGAAAGAAAGAGCACATGGCAAAAAGACTTGAATGTGGTGGAATTGAATTGGAGTGAGTAGAAACATAATACAAGTACTTACGTATAAACCCCTGCATGGACCTTAATTACCACTCTCACTACATTGATGAATGGAAGGGAATCAATGGCTGCTTGAATTGAAGAAAAACCTCCTTTGCTTGGCTTCTTAGAAACGTGCAAAGTGTGAGAAGGAAAAAGCTTATTCTTGGCTGTCTTAAAGACAGAATGTTTGAGGCCGCCAACAAATCTCACCCATTTCATGAACTGTTCTTCTGAAAATTGGACTGTGGTCATATTGGTAGATAAACCATTCCCAGGCCTGGGTCTAATTCCCTTGGTATGGCACTGTGTTGCACTGGGATTGTGTAGAAGAATAATAACTACTACAAAACCATAGAAAACGGAATGAAAATTTGACATTCTGAGAGAGAATGTGAGGAAAAGAATAGTAAGGAGGGGAATGTGGTTTGGAAGTAGAAGTGCCGTGTGAATTGGCTTGTTTCACGGTTTATATACAAGTTAACAGTACTTGTTTATAGGTGGCACTGGAAAGTGAAGGTGAATCAGAGAATCAATGACAGAGAGATAGGTCACGGGTGCTTCTACTGACATCTAAAGAGAGAGAGAGAGAGAGGGTGAGATGGGCAATCCAAACCACAACACTTTTTGCCTATAAAAATGTTGTTTGATTTTTTTTAATGTTTGGCCACTTTCACTTTGTTGTAATTGTTGTTGTTTGTTTGGTGCTGCCCGTGAGCCCTTCTCTTTCTGTTTGTGTCTGATGGTGAAATTATTCTTGTTGAGATGACGGGTCCTTTCAGATTGTGATCCATATATTTTACTCTGCTAACTGTGGTGGAGCTGCATGCTTATACTACCTACCTATCCTCCTATATATAATTAAGTGCTTGTTCTTTAGTTCAAATTTTTTATTTCAATGGCTGAGGTTGGTTCCAATTCCAAACACCAAGTAGTTGGTGAATCAGAGAAGCACCATGGGAATAAATGGTAAAAAATAAAGTCACAAAGCAATGCTGTGGCCTTAAGTTATAACTTGAATGAGGTGAAAGAACTCACTATAGGCCATAAATAGCCACTGCTTGTTTGTGCTTTGGAGGACTATCAAATTTTGTTGTAAAGAAGTGCTAGTTTTCTTTTTGGAAGATTCTCAGTTTACAGTTATTTTTATAATCCCACTGTCACCAGTGGCTTTTATATTTGCTTCTTTAATGTGAAAAAGTTAAGCATATAACAACTTATATAAGTTTCTCGGACACGCATCTAAAATATATTGTTCATGTCGGACACATGTATCCGACACAGAAATTTGTACAACATTTGTAGAACACATATGGATGAAGTGTCTAATTTAAAAACAAATTGTTGAATTTCTAACAATTTTAACATCATTCTAATACAATTTGAAAAATGAAAAATATATTAGTTTTCTAAAAACTTAAATTTATTGTATAAAATTTTATTATGATATAAAAATAAAAATAAATATTTTAAATTAGTCATAAGAAAAATCTTTCTACTACTACTAAAAAAAATTAAAATTGAAATATCTTTTGCACATAAATTTTTATTGTTAATTTATATAATTTATAATTATATAATACATGATGTTAGAATATTTTAAAAATTATAGGTATTTTTATGTTGGTATTATATCATATCAATGTTTGTAATACATAGATAGATAGATGAATTGATCCAACTTTTTACATGGGAAAAGTGATGAAAGGGTTAATTGTGGATTGAAGGCCCCACTAAGTAGTAAGAGACAACTAATGTGATGCATGAGTTGAATAATGGTGAATTACTCTTTATCTGTAGCAGTAGCAGACTCTCAAACATCATTTTGTCTTCTCTACAAATCCTTTTCACACTCACAACTGGGTTTTCACTTCTAAAATCCGGATCAAACTAGAACAACCATACAAATTTCATACTAAAATTTAACTACTTGGCCTGTTTGGGAATCCTTATCTTCTGTAAAATTTCTTTTCACGTAATGTGTCAAAAAAAATCCATTATGAAATGTTGAAAATATATTTGTACAAAAGTAACTACTTTGACTAGTATAAAAACTTGTTCTTCATATATATAGAACAATTTTAAGAGAAGGTGCAACGTTAGTGGACATAAAAATTAAGTAATTTCTAAATCGGTTATGATTATAACTAATATAAAAATGTGTATTTTAAAATTATACTAAAATAAATAACATTTGCATTGAATATGATGTAATTTTGTATTTATATTATATATATTTTTTATTATAATTTTAGATAAGTCGAGCCTAATTGTATTTTAAAATAAAAATAAAAGTCGTGTTTTTAAAAATATTACTATTATTTTTTATTTTTTATTTTTTATTTAGAGAAATTGAATGTTATATCATACTTAAAAAAATTAAAAAATATGAGTCATGAGAGACACATTTCAAAATAAGAAGTTGTGCTTTCAAAATATTTTATAATTTTTTAGATTTAAGAAAATAAAAAAGAGATGTCGTACATTAAAAATATGACTATTTAAAAATAAAATAAAATAAACAAAATTTGTGTATATAGCATATGACCGCTTAAAAAAAAAGTCATGTTTTTAGAACAAAAGAAATCCATCAATTTTTTTATTTTGAAGTTATATTTTCCTAACACGATTTTTCTATCTACTAGTTAGATAAAATTTTAAGAATATGTCCATTTCAATAAATTCAGAAGAAGAAAAAAACTTCATTGTAGTGTTAAAACCTATCTGATAACAAAGCAATCCACTCGTAATAAACAATTAATATCAAGTTCACATGTAGAAATAGAATGTAACAGCTATAATTTGATGAAATCAAAACTAAGAAAAAACTTTTTCACAACCGTTGGAGATCCCACGTTAACTAGAAATTAGAGTCTTTCATTGTATATAAGTGAGTGCAAATCTCAATCTCATGAACTGGTTTTATAGAGTTGAGTTAGGCTTAAAATCCACTTTATAACAACAACCTAAGTAAGCAGAACCAATGCAATGTTACAAACATGAACACACAGATATTAGAAGTTGAAGCTACATGGTACAAATTTAGCACAATGCCAAGTTTTTGTTCCAAACCCCAACGACCACAATCTCCATAATCACAAATTGTAGCAGAAGACGCAGAAATAATAGAATGATGATGGCAACGGACAGAAAGAGTGGCATGAGCCACGAGAGATGCATTTGTGTCTGCTTATTGCAAGATAAGTAACATGGCCTATAGTTTAGTTTCATGTGTTACAATATTACAAAGTTACCATTTACTATTACATTTGTTGATAAAAAAAACTACTACATTGATTGTAAACACATTAGTTGGACACTTATGAAGAGAAGATAAACAAAGTTTAGAAGGCAACATTAATTGAATTCGAGGATAACAGCAGAAACTCATTTATCCACAATTCAATCCAAATAAATCAAAAATCTGATTAGTCTCAATATCAATGACACTCTATAATTCATAATTATATTCAAAATCATTTCTCTTATGTGTCTCAATTAAAAAATAGTTAAAACTTCTAGAAACTTAATAAAACATCATCAAAACAATAAAAACACAAATCAAAATATAAACTAATCGAGAGGAATATCATTTCTAAACTAAAAAAATCAATAAACTTCGTGAGTAAAAGAAATAAAAATAAAAATATTTTAGAACAAAAAAGAATTTATTTCAAAAGAATTTCTATCAATTAGAGATATTCCATACCTTATCTTATAGCTGGTAGGATTTATTCGTAAAAAATATTAAAAAACGAATAGAAAGAGAAGGTAAAGAAGCAAGCCAGAGAAAAAAAGAAATGTATTATAAATTATTTATATTAAATTATCTTCTGAACACTTAAATAATGAGTTAAATATTTTTGTTCTTTTAAATGAAATTGATTTTTGTTTTCAGTAAATATTTTAGATCTTCTAATATTTGTAATAAATAAATTATTTAAATAAATTCTTGTTAGTTATTTTACATCACATACAAATTTTTAAGGTGAACTACACATTAAAATATTTCATATTAATTCATTCATAAATATTATAATATAATTTACGTTAACCGATAATGATTAATTATAAAAATTTATATATATAAATAAAAGTTTAAAATTTGAATTAGGAAAAAAATCAATTTCATATTATAAAAACATATTTAATCACCCTTTAAATAATATCTAGATTTTTTTTAAGAAATGTTTTCACACTATCCATTTGTGTGTGAAATGTGATTGTTTTATAAGATGATATGTGTGGGAGAAAACAAACACTACATTAAGGGCCTTGCTAAGATAGGATTGGTAAAATAGTTAGAAATATTATTTTTTTTGTATAAAAGTTATATTAGAGCATATTAAAAAAAAAGCCCATAATTACGCATTACAACAAAAAAAAATCTCTTTTTATTCTATAACAAGTAACTTAAGGGAGTTGTTAGGTTTTGCCACTAATTGAAGTTTACTCAAATGTGTTGGTATTAAAAAAAAATTGAATGTGGGTTATTCTAAATTGTGGTGACACCTGTGAAGTTGTGTGGTTATTTGTGTGTGTTTGTTTCCTCCTTCCATTTATTCTTTTAGGTTATCCTTTTGTCTCTAACTCCAATATCTTTTAGACGTGAAGCAACCTTGCGATTGGATTGGCAAATGAATATGATGGAAGAAAAAACAAGTTTGGTTTTTCTAAGTGGAATTCAGACCCACTACTCCAATATAATCTCAAAAAAAAAAAAATGTCCACACGTTCATTTGGATAATTGAAGGCAACACATAAGCATAGATGTTTGACTACAATCAAACACGAATATATGAATATGAGATTATAAAAAGCAATCTCACTTTATTAATACGTACCTTAGACGCTGGGTTCTAAGATTAATGGACGGTTCTATTTATACCATTTTTTCAATTAAAACTATATGTATGTTTATCCCATTGTATGATTGAATTTAAACTATATTTTTACTACAATTATCTCTTAGGTTTATCAGACGTGGTGTTTTATTCACTTTTATGAATGGAGTATAACAAAGAAAGTTTACAATTTTTTATTAAATATAATAATTAGTTTCACATTATATAAAAAAAAATATATTGAATAATATATAATTGTTAAGACTGGTGTTCAAAACAATTAAATTTTTTTTCTCTTCTTGATCGGTCTCTTCGTGGTTATATGAGTTTTCGATTATTGGATCAACTGACTATGATTATTTGTTATGTGGGTTTGAGTTTGTTATCAGCTACTGGATTTGGGTTATTATTCGACTGTTGAATCTTGGTCAATTCTCTTCAGGCTCACTCTTGGTTGGGTGTGTGTACCTGTAAAATGTTTTGATGATAAAGTCAGAATCAGTTTGCTTAATTATCAGATAAAAAAATACTTTGTTCACCACATATCACCTATATATAGTGTTTGTTATTGGATTTTAACTTGTTTGGGCTTTTACTTTTCACATCTTACAATTACTAAATATATTTTTAATATTTTAAATCTATTTATTAGGTTTTGATGATATCATCTTATTTTATTATTTATTTATATTATTTTAATTTTACTTGTCTTTTATTATGCTCTAGCACCTTTCGGTCTGTCAGTATAAGGCTCATACTTGATGTTTAATTTTCACTAACACCATTTGAATTTTTTTTAGTTGATATTAGTTATTACTCCCTATTTATTGATTATATAACATACATTTTACGTCATATTTTTACTCAAAATGTTTAGACGCATCGGAAGTCATTATTAAGTAATTATATGTATTAATTTTCTTAAAATTATGGTAACTAAAAATTAACATTTTAAAGGAAAAAATATGTTTTTATAAAGACTAAATATATTTAAATTTGGGTGTGTGTATATACATATATATATAATTTTTATTTAAATTTATATATAGAGCTTAAAAATTAAATATATTAAATTAATTTATTATTTCATAAAAAGTGACTAAAATATATAACTATATTTTTAATATAATCAAACTATAAATTTTTATTCAAAATATGAATACTAATTAATCAAGAAATACAAAAAAAATGTCTTTTTAAAAATTAATTAAGAACAAAATGAAATTTTGGTTTTGTTTTTAAGGATATGTACAGGTTTAAATAATCCATAAATTGAATCAATTTACATTAGATTTTTTTGAGTGATTGAATCAAATTAAACCTAACTATATTCGATGTTTTAATTTTTTAATCAACTTAGCAGATTAATTCGTAGATGTAACATTCACTTTTATTAAAATAATTGTTATTTATGTTGTGTATTTAAATAATAAATATCCGTGCTAAAAGTGCTATGTTATTTTCCTATTGCACTTATAAATTCATCTTTATCACCATCAATATCCTTACCAACACCATTATTACAACTCTCTAGCCCTTAATCGTAGCCTTTAACTAGGTGAAGATGATGAAGTGACCATACTGTGCATAATATCTCTCACAACCACAAGTTCAGTTTTGTACTCAATTTTAGTTGTGAGCCACCTAACCAACTAACAACTTAAACATGGTACAATACTTATTTTGGCTTCACTTACAAGTTCAGGTGGCTAACTCAATTCCACACAATACCTATTAATTTTTTTCTCTCTTTCTTTTCATTTTGTTAGTATAAATTAATATGATGCTTTTTATTTTTTATATTAATTGAGTTAATTCATAAGTTAGTTCATTTAACCATTTTTTTATGGTTTAATTAAGTTTCAAGTTCTTTATAAGTTTGGTATCCTCAATTTAGTACTTATTAAATTTGGTTGGTTTATTGATACTAAAAGTTCTATATTTTTCAATTGAGTTACATTCGTCTAATTTTTCTATTAAGTAAAGGAAAACAAAATGAAAACCTAAATACGGTGTTGCAAGACTACAGAACTCTAATTTCACATTTGTTTCGTAGTTTTTCAATATCGTATTTTTCTTTTCCTTTTTTGTTTTCATGTACCTTCATCATCATGTTTTCGTTTTCACTTGCTTTTTAATTTTATTCAGAAAAGTTATTCATTGTCATTTTGAACCAAAACAATGGTAGTCATTTGGTAATGGATGTCCTACAAATATACCTCGTTGTTTGATCTCTTTCACTACCTTCATGCCCAACTACAACTTCAAGTTTGTTTTGCACTCTTCCAACACCATATTTAGGTTTTCATTTTGATTTCATTTATCTTAATCCATTAATAAAAGTCACATCTTATATTAATCACACAATTATCATTTAATATTAATACAAAATTAGATCCAAAAATAACTAAACAAGGTGGTGAAAAAAACATAACAATCATAATTAACATGGAATTAAACAACTAGAACTCAATTGAAAAATTCTATTTAGTACTTTCTAAATTGATAAAACTTAATAAGAATTCAAATAAAAATACATAAATTTATTAGAAACTTAAAACTTAATTAAGTTTATTTATTTATCATAAGAGTAAGTTGAATTACACACTAATTCACTTTTTTTTAACAACCCATAACATGAAAAGATTCTTCCACTATGTCTCAAAACCATCTTCATCTATGGGAAGATACACTCTTTTGACAAAGAAAATAAACAAAGAAAGAGAGAAATCCACTGATTAGGTAATGTGATAGAAAAAGGTTGAGAGAAAAAAAAAAGTGAAAATGGGATGAAGTGAAAGTGAATATACAATTATAATTCCCGTTATTTTTTTTATCGGTAAAGAATAAATAAAATAAAATGAGACATTTTAGGGATGTCGTAAGTATCTAAACCCTTATACAGAAATGGTCATGGTCAACATGCTCAACACCTAACCTATATACAATTTTCAGGTTCGACAAACCACCCAACCAATCCTCAAAATGAAAAGAAATGGTAGGCCACATCAAAAGAAAACATCAACTACCCTATAAGGGTCCTTATAACTAATCTTTAAACAAAAGAGGATAAAACACAATACAACCAAAACATCCCTTAATACCACCAAAAGCTCACAAACACATACAAATCAAAAACCCTCACCCAGAAACAAGTTCCACAAAAACCCACTCACACTTGAATCCGTTTTCTTCTAAGTCTAAAAAATCTTACCTTCTTGCTTCAAACCTTAGCAGTTATCTACCACGAGAACCTGAAAAAAAACCAACTTGGACATATAAAAATTAAACATTCTGTACAACATCATTTTTTCAAATACTTCATACAACACATGGATCCAACCACCAATCTGGCAAGACCAAGATTTTCTTTGAGCCAAAAGTGAAGACCTTCAAACTATGGCGGACAAAACCTGTCATGATTACCACCTTCAATTGATCTATCGTCCATGACCATAAACTATGGCTACACAAAGCTGTAAGGTAAAACCTGTGAACAACCACAAATTGAATTGTCTCTTTCCTATGTTTGTAACCATGATCGACCTATATGTGATTGCAGAAGATTAATAGAGACATGAAAGTGGTAGATTTTGTGAGTTATTAAGGAGGATAACAAGGATTTTGAGTATATGTTGAGCTGCAGGTTATTTAGCTTGGCTGGTATAGTAAGTTCCCGTACTAATGTTACGTTCTTGCTTCAGTTTTACAATGATATATATTTGAAAGTGATAAGTACAGACAACTCATAACAAACCTAGTTATTATGTGTAAACTCAAATCCTCTTTTTATATCATGAACTGATTTTATCCTGGTCTCAGTCTAATAATTTCCACATGCTTCATGTATATTCCACAGCCTGTCTCTCACCAACAACGATTACCTAAAAGTTCTTGCATACATGTGCTAATTGGTAATCATGTAATGAAACTATGATAGTAATAATTTCAAACAAAGTATCACTAATGATACTAATGAATCATATGTATATTAATGAATTAACAATATCATGTCAAAAAAGAAGCTGAAGGTGAGGGCTACAAAATTTTCCCCATTTTTTGTGCATGAAATAATAACCAAGGTTGGATTTCAAAAGTTCTTCTGTACAGCAAAGGAATTTCTGGACCCTCCAAGGAAACTCCGTCTCTTAGTTAGCACAGATACAAGAGTTCCTCCTCTTGAAGCTTTCTTTGAAATTGTAGCCTTTGGAGTGAAGGATATTCTGGGGGTATCCAAGCCTCCCCCGAAGCTGTTGCATGATTTCATTTTCTTCCTGTAAGGTCTCTCTTTCTTCACAAGATCTTCTAAGCTCTCCACGCTAGCTAGAGAACTGAAAGACTGGGCCTTCCCTTCATAGAACATAGACAAGCCTCTCCTGCACATTTCATACATAATAAACTATTAACTCACCTACTTACACCAATTCATGGGTGTTTGCTGGTTTGTTCGGTTTGGTGTTTGTGTGTGTTGTTTGGTTCAGAAGAGACCGAAAGGTATAGTGTTGCATAAAAGTTGAAAAAGAAAGAGGCATGCATCACGCAGGAAATGAATTTCTTACTTTAAGGGAAGTTGGTTCATTAGCTCTGATAGCTCAAACAAAGGGCCGTTTGAATGAGATGATGAAGATGAGGTTGACAAATAAGATGTTGAAGAGGATGATGCATCTTCAGCCAATTCTGATGATGAAAATGAACACACAGAGTTCACTGAATCTCCTGAGATTGATCCAATGGAGATTGAATCGCTCATATCATCATTGAGATCTTCCTTGACAACCCAATTGTTATTTGCAGCGCCAAGCTTATTACCATCCATGATTCCCTTGACGTTCATTTCTCCAAAAGATTTGGTATGTGGTTGAAGAAGAGATGAAGAAAAGCAGAAGAAATTAAGATGAAGATGTGTTGTGTTTGTGCTTTATGAAGTGGAATAGGCCTTCATTATCTGTACATAATGAGACAGATTTGATAGCATATAATATAATCCGATTGAGGTAGTTGAATTTAACAGATAAAATATATGTATATTTGGGTAATGGGTGGTGTTATTTATAGGATTGGCAATGAAGAAATGGATATAGCATTATTGTTGTTTATTTTTGATGGGTTATAATGGGTTATAACACTTTATCCTAAATTTTGTCATTGTCAAATCACGTTATATCGTGCAAACTTAATACCCTTTAGTTTGTTTCTTCTTCTTCTTCTTCTTCTCTTACTTGTAGAGGATAAGGATTAAAATTGAAGACATCCATATCCTGAGTTGAGTCACCCATTGTTTAGTTTTTGGCATGTGAAACTGTGGTCCCTCATCTCTCCAACTTTGCTTCTTAAAGCCATGACAGATGGGTATATTCCCACCTTTTAATGCATCGTTTATCACACCATATATATCAAATTTAATTTTGTGACATTTTTAGTAAATGCTAGTGCTATGGCCATGGGGAGAGAGAAAGAAAAGGATGACCAAGTTAAGGTCAAGTGTGGCTGTAATGCTCACTTACCCCTTTTCCTCATTTTGCTTCCAAATTGTGGTTAGGAATAGGAACAACTCATGGGCACCCCAATTCCAATATATTCTCCTCTTTTATTATCAAAACATAAACATTTTTTTTTCATTTTCACCCATTTTTAAAAATTCATATCTTTACTTAATTCTTTATTAAGTTATCTTCTCACAAATTTAGTCAGTATGTTTACAACATTAATTAATGAACTAATGATATAGTAATAAGTAAACTTTAAAACTTAACTCAATTTCATTAATTCGGATTTTCAACACTGATACTCATGCATTGAAGCGTAATAGGTGGTTTGATAACGATCTCATAGCGGATGGCTTGATAAATCCAACAAACTCTCGTTAGGATAAACTCTAAAATAACTAAGATATCATGTTAAAAAACAGACTTTAAGTTTAACTCAATCTCGTCAAATCAGGCTTATAAGGTGAAGCTTACACTCACTTATATATTATGAAATGTTCTAACCTTTAATCAATGTGAAGTATGTTCTAATTTATAGTCATATGCAATAAAATAGACAATTTTGTATGATTTTCTAAAGTGACATGATGTACTCATCAGTTTCTAGATAGAAAAATTCATAATTATTTTTTAAAATGAATTTATTATATATTTTTTTATCTTTGATGAAATATTATGAAAAAAGAACGATGAGGTGGAATAAGAAAATATATAGAGGTAAGATATAGAAATAAAAATAAATAAAAATTTGTGAAAGACGATAAACACAAAGAGTTGATATTAATTGGTCATGCACTCACCTAACATTTGATCTGGCTTAACCTTCCTCTCCATTTCTACATGATCAAAAGCATACACATTCCTTTTCATTTTTAGTCTCAAACAACACTCATTTGAATTGAGGAATTCTTTGGTTTATTTTATTTGTGTATATATTTTTGGTAGCTAAGTCACATGGTGCTACTTACTTCACCTCCAAATTTAATTTTACTCCATCTTCTTAACCAACCAAAGTATTGAATCCCCACGTGTGGCTTGGACTATAGTGCCACGTTGCAATTGGTTCAACGTTGTATTCTTTTTATGTTATCTTTTGTTATTAATATTATATTATATTATAGAAACAAGTGAATGTATTTTTTTGTGGGTTTTTCTTAAAAATTGTGATTTAAAGAGAATATGATTAAAAGTAGGATGAGGTGGAATAGTTATAGTAGGTGAGAGAGTATAATAAGAAAGGATAAGAAGGTTGAGTTGTGAAGAATGGGAATGAAATGAGCACCACATGATTTTATTGTAATGTATTGACGGTGACAAGGGCAGGTAGGGCTCACCATATCTTGTTTATTTAGGGAGAAAATAATATGATGTTTCTTCACAATCTTATCTGTGCCCACCACTCATTCATTACATTATCACCATTTTAATCCACTGCTTTCATCTCCATCTAACCAATCATCAACCTTCATTATTCTTCCTTCATCACCCCTCTCACACATTAACATTCGCCTCATGGATTCTTATTCCACTGATCGCAAAAGAAAAATAAACCATGTAACTTGATTAACGGTCAAATTTGACCCACTTACATCTATTGGGTCCGACCCATTAGATCGTCAAACCCGATCCACACGATCGGGTTCCGACCCGATTGTGATCAAACGGTACAATACTACTAATAAACATAAAAAAATAATTTTTTTTATTTCATTTATTGTTTCTAAAAATGTTATAGCTGTCTTGTTTTTGTAGGCAGAAATATATTTAGTTTCCAAGATGTGATGCACGACTCTTCCAAGGCAAGAAAAACATGATTTTTACATTTTTTTTTGTTCAAATAAGTTTCTCGTGCTCTATGTGATATTCTTTTGACTAATTTAAATCAAATTTATTAAGGTATGGCTCCACAAATTTTTGTCTAAAAATTGTATAGAAAATTTGGTTGAAACAACATGTGTTTGGTGAGTTCTTTCAATTGTGAAATTTTGTTATTATATTTGTTTAATATAAGAATGTTAAAATTTCATTACAAGAAAATTAAATAAAAATTAATTTTAAATATTAAAATAATTAGTTATTATTGATGTGTAAAATAGTTTTAATTATTAATAAAAATTTATAAAATAGTTTCTAAATTAATATCTAACCATTAGTTACCACGTTTTTAACTACTTACTACCTTACATTTTAAATTAGTCTTTATTATCATTCAAAAATTAATTTAGAATATAAAACATTAGTATCTAATACCTTAATGACTAATTTAGATATCAATTTAAAAATTATTTTATAATTTTTTATTAATAATATAAATCACATAAATGTTATATGAAAGGTACAAATCGATCAGTTTATTTTTTTTTCATGTTATTTATGTTTCAGTTTTATAATAACGTAATATTTCCAGGAGAAAGTATATCAATTAAATTCTAAAAAAATATTTACAATGAGTACAAGAATTGTATTCTTAAGTCAACTTCGTAAAATCAATTTATAAAATAAGATTTACACACACTTATATATTACGAAATGTTTTAATTTTTAGTCGATGTTGATTTCCAACCAACCTCTTCACGTCGAGATTGTAACCTAATAGTTGGTGTTCTGATAAGTATAACAAACTCTCGCTAAAATATAGTTTGATGAATGGTTTTGATACCATATAAGATTATACTTTAAGTCTACCTCAACTTCATCAAATCAATTTATAAGATTAGATTTTCATTTATTTATATATTATAAAATTTCTTAATTTATATGGATTAAGAATGAACGTGCAAGATGAATAACAAAAGAGGAAGAGGAAGGAAGTAATGGTGCTGCCCTAGCAATCTCATTGATCAACGTTAACGTCTCGTTGGAGCAACAAGTCAACCACGTCGGTGGAAACCTTGCCGGCAACAATTGCAGCGCCCTTTTGTATTTTTTCAACTTTGTTACTTTTTTTATTAATGCGCTTAATGAAGAACTACAAATAATTTATTTTTTTAAAAAAATCATTTTAATTTGTTGTCTTATTTATTTATTTAGAAATTGGATAAATTTGTCTAAATCTTATTTAATATGATGAAAAAAAATTACATTATATTTATCTGATGTCCTTGTAATTGGACAGGATTTTTTGTATGATAAAAATTGAACAGGAATTTGTAGTACATGTATTATGCTTATAATGTGCGGGTAGAATATGCTTAACAGTTACATAAAAAACGCTTTATGCAAGTTTTCTCTATCTCTTATCTTGTAGCTGTAGTGCCGAAACGCACGACATGAAAAGTGAGGAACGAAAAGAACAAAAATGATGAAAATAGGTCAAATTCTAGATGTAGGGCATGGTCCATAAATAAATACGACTTTTGTCCTTTGTTTGAAAAAGGGTATGACATAATTGAGTTTTTTTCACAGTGATGAACATCATCTACCAAAGTAAATAATGCCAAATCAACTATTCCGAATACACCATTATTCTTTTTCCACCAACATAAACATCGACAAAGAAAATAAAAACCACAATAAATTTTTATTAATAAGAAACTATTTTAAATAATAAATATTTTTTTAATCTTTATAATATATCTAATTTAATTAATATAATAAATTATTATTATTTATATTTAATTTTAATTGTTATTTAATGAATTTTTTGTGGTGTGTGGACACCACAACATATATATTAGAAAATTGTAGCTTTAAAATTGATTAATGGATAATAGAGTTATGCTTAGTCTAACAACAGTGGCATGGGATAGGAGAATGATTTTGATTTTTGACTGATCCGTCTCTAATCATTGCTTAAAATTGTAATTAATGACCACATCATCCTATTAGACTCTATGCCATGGTTATTAAAATCTCTAATCATTGTAAAACACTGGACAAAGTTTCTGCACAACTACTTCCACGGGATAAAATACATCTTTTTGTATTGAAATGAAGAAAATAATTAATTTAAAAAGTAAAAAAAAAAAATCAACGATTCATTGAAAAGGGATAATTCTAGTGAATTTAAAATATTTTTGAAAATTTAAAACTATAGTTACTATTGGAAAAAAGAGAGAGTAATATTATAATGTTATGAGCTTATGATAACTATTATCACCGGTCTTTTTATTATAAAGACTGATAACTGAAAATAAAAACAAAAATTATGCTTAAATACTTTTTAAAAAAATTCTTAAATATATTTTAACTATGTAAAATTAGTGAAATTGTATTTTCATTCTTTCAAAAAAAAAAAATCCATTATTTTATAAAATTTGGAATTACTAATTTTAGTTCGTGAATTTTGATTTTGATTTTCATGAGATATTTTTCCTTAATTTCCATTCATCTAAAATTTCAGATAACTATTTTCAGTTTTTAACATTAATTTTTAATATAAATAAATAATATTTATTTTATGAGCTTCATAGTTGTTTGTGTTGAAAAATTTAAGATTATAATTCATTTTCAAAGATCATTTAAAATATTTCATGATAAAATATGTTGTTTGAGTAAGAATTTACAAAAAGAGTTTAAATTCTAAAATAATTTTATTACTTTTAAATTTTATTTAAAAAATCGCAGATGATTGTTGTTATTTGAAGTGTCAGGCTAACTGAGATGTCAAGTTGGATAGTGATATCTAACATGAAAACTTTTATATAAAAAAAAATTACTTTTAAGAAATCAGAATTTAAAATTATTTGTTCTTTGTCTTCGACTCGATTTTTTTATATACTGTTATTAAAGACATATTGTTACTAAAGATAAACTAACACTTAAAATACTAACAATTAACTTATACAAACAATAAATACATTTATTTATTTTTTTCTCATAAAAATGGCCACCTTGAGGCAAACAGGGCATAAGCAGAAATTTGATTATTTGGTGATTAAAATTGACTTATGAAAACTATTTAATTGATTGGAGAAAAGAAGGAAAAAACATGCGAAATAGCGGAACAGAGAAGGATATATAAACTGAATTGAATAATAAAACTGAGGAACGCTGCTTTTTCTCTGACACCTTTGTATTGGGTTTTTGATATGTTGCAGTCACACAATAAATTCCCTGTCACTTCAAAATTAAATTCAACACATTACTTATTTTTTTAAGAATACTTCTGCATTCTAAATTATTTTTATTCATTTATTATTTCAAATAATGTTTAACAAATGCTCACTACTTTCTATTTTTTTTACTATACTACATTTCCAATAATTATGATTAAATAAAGCAAGATAGCAATTTCCATATATTTTATATTCCAATATCATTTTATGAATACAACATAATATGACAAATTTAAATTCATTTAATTCAAAAACCTACAGCAATCAAAAGTAAACCAAAACATTTAATTTGAATTTTAGAACCACCAAATTATTTATTTAAGATTTTATAAATATTGTATCGTATCAATTTTATAATTTTTTATCACATCAATTTTATTAAGATTTTAAAAAATAAGTAATTTA
Source organism: Phaseolus vulgaris (assembly GCF_000499845.2). Taxonomy (NCBI): domain Eukaryota; kingdom Viridiplantae; phylum Streptophyta; class Magnoliopsida; order Fabales; family Fabaceae; genus Phaseolus; species Phaseolus vulgaris. The sequence goes on along the minus strand of NC_023758.2, from coordinate 47,569,057 downwards.
ATAGTATCATACTTTGAAATTTAATGTATAAAGTAATTGAAAAAGGTTAACACAACAACTTTTATTTGTTTTCTTCATTAAATTAATCACTCTCGCGCACACACAATCACTTTATATATATAAATATTTTCAACGCTCTCTACCGAAATTTTTAATGTACTTTAATATTTAAATTTGTATTAATTCATCTTTATATTAAAATTCAAAATAATATTATGTTTTACATTAAAATTACATTACAGTTTATAATTAAGTGAGTGGAGAAAAGTAAAATGTAATATACATATAAACTATTATACTATAATAATCGTCTAAGCACAAGTGTTTTAATCTTTTTACACTAGTTATAAAAGGGTAATAAATAGAAGAAGAAACACAATAATTTTGAGTTGTTATCAATGGAGAAATGTTGGAAATATTTAATATTAATGAAACATGAGAAAACTTATGATTAGTAATCTTTTTTGTTTTTTGAGAGAACAGTGTTCTTTGCTGGAAACAACACATCACCACTGTTCTAAAAACATTATTTTCTGTGTGCATTTTTATTTTTTAGGATTTATTTAAAAAAAAATGCATTAGTAGACAAAAGATGATGTCCTCTTCGGCACTCTCGAGCTCCAATCTCCAGACAGACACAGAGAAACAGAGAAAGAGAGACAATAGCCGTTACTTTCTCAGCATTGGAACGTTAGGTAACAAAACCACTTTCCCAACATTCACTTCACTCTTCACTCTTCACAACACAATAACCTCAAACAACATCAACACCTTCTTCTTCCACTTCACTCTCTCTGTTCCTCACACCAATGGCCACTCGCTTCACCCTCATCTTTGCGGCTTCGCTTTTCCTCTTGCTTCTCGGTTCGTATCTTCCTTCTCTTCGTCCTTTCCTTTTCCTACTTTGCTTCTAACAATGTCGGTGTTTCTGTTTTTTCTTTCCTTTTTTACACGTGAATAAATAAGTAAATAAATAATTAATGACTCACTCTATGATTCCCTGTCTGAAACTTGAACGGATGGTGCTAATAGAAACTAGATTTATGCACCAGTTAGCTCTTTATAAACCATTGTACTGAGGAGGGGTTTTGGGGGATGAAAAAATGCTTGTAATTAAAGAGATGTGTTCTTATTTAGCTCTTCCTAGCCCTACCCTTTCAAGTGGGTATGTGGTTCTTCTCAATTTGTGTTACACCTCATGTTTTGGAGACCATTTGTTACATCATACTTTTGTTTGTGTGACACCTTACCATAGTTAGAGCTGGTAAATTTGGGTTTTCTTAGCCTCATCCAGTTATGGTTTTATATTTGATTGGTTTAACCTTTGAAAGCCCAGCTAAAAATCTTGCTTTTATTAGGCTCATGCTTACTTTGGAGGCTCAAATTGAACCCAAATATTTTGGCCAAGATGGCATGTTTTGCCATATTAACCTTACTGCATTTTGCATTGTGTCTGTGGGATGAAAGAACTTAACATTGAATGTTTAGACTTGCAGGTACAGCTAGCAGAGCTAGCATTTTTCACTCTCAATGAACAAGTCATGTCATCTTTGTACTGCATAATTTTATTTACTTTAATGTTATGAAATGTTCTGTGTCAGATTGTTGCTCTGGGAGTTTTATTGGAGTCTGCTATGGAAGAAGCGCTGATGACCTTCCTACACCTGATAAGGTGGCACAGTTGGTTCAACTTCATAAAATCAAATATGTGAGGATTTATGATTCTAATATACAGGTTCTGAAAGCCTTTGCAAACACTGGGGTTGAGCTTATGATCGGGGTTCCGAATTCAGATTTGTTGTCTTTGTCTCAGTTCCAGTCTAATACAGACAGATGGCTGAAAAACAGTGTCCTTCCTTACTATCCTGCCACTAAGATCACGTACATAACTGTTGGTGCCGAAGTCACTGAGAGTCCTGATAATACCTCTTCATTAGTTGTGCCTGCCATGACCAATGTGCTTACAGCACTCAAGAAACTTGGGCTGCACAAAAAGATAAAAGTTTCCAGCACCCATTCCCTTGGGGTTTTGTCCCGATCTTTCCCACCTTCTGCAGGGGCTTTCAATAGCAGTCATGCACATTTCCTAAAGCCAATGCTAGAATTTCTCGCTGAGAATCAGTCACCTTTTATGATTGATATATATCCTTATTATGCTTACCGTGATTCCCGGAATAAAGTGCCTTTAGACTATGCCCTTTTTGATGCATCCTCTGAGGTGATTGATCCAAACACTGGGTTGTTGTATACAAACATGTTTGATGCCCAGATTGATGCTATTTACTTTGCACTGATGGCCTTAAACTTCAGAACGATTAAGGTCATGGTCACTGAGACAGGTTGGCCTTCCAAAGGCTCACCTAAGGAGACAGCTGCAACTCCTGATAATGCGCAAACCTACAATACTAATCTGATAAGGCATGTTATCAACAACACTGGTACTCCTGCAAAGCCTGGAGAGGAGCTAGATGTTTATGTTTTCTCATTGTTCAATGAAAATAGGAAGCCTGGTTTAGAATCTGAGAGGAACTGGGGATTGTTTTATCCCGACCAGACAAGTGTGTATAGCCTAGATTTCACCGGACGGGGTGCGGTGGATATGACCACCCAGGCAAATATAACCAAGTCCAATGGAACCACATGGTGCATTGCTTCAACTAAGGCCTCACAAATTGACTTGCAGAATGCAATAGATTGGGCATGTGGTCCTGGCAACGTGGATTGTACAGCAATACAACCTAGCCAGCCTTGTTTTGAGCCAGATAACCTAGCTTCACATGCATCTTTTGCGTTTAATAGCTATTATCAGCAAAACGGAGCTTCTGATGTTGCATGCAGTTTTGGAGGCACAGGTGTAAAAGTTGACAAGGATCCAAGTACGTTCATTACAACCTGCTTCTGATACTGCACTTATCTTTAGTTTTTGTCAGGTGCTGTTTTTCCCATAAACTACTGCTTACATATGCTACATATGATTTGGAGAAAGCTAGTAAAAATGCAATCCCACTTTAGCGGAAGAAAGTATTAATCTGTGGAGGGACATCTGTTCTATATCATGTGGAAGTTGTTTGATATCTGTTAAACTGGCTGCCCTCATAGTTATTATGAATGTTTCCTAAAGTTGGTTTTACTAAATTGTTTGTTTCATACCAAAGTGTTATGGTAGATTGTTTTCTGTCACTGATTAGCTAATGTCAATTCTGCAGGCTATGACAACTGCATCTACATGAGAGCTGGGTAAGTTCAATATAGGACATGATATTTGGTTATTCCTTTAATTTTGACCTTAAATTATACAAATTCAATTTAGGATCATATGACATTTGGGTTTTTCTTCCATTGTGCTTTTGCAGAAGTAATAAAACTGTGACAAGTAATACAACAGCGATGTCTTCTTCCACTTCATCCTCTTCACAGAACGCAAATTTGACATCATCAGTTTTTGCTATTCTTCTTGTGACTTGTCTCTCCGCCCTGATGCATATTCAACGGTACTGACAAGCTTGATTGTTGAAAGTGCAGCACGATTTTGCTTTGTTTTAGATGTATGCTGCATTAGACATGCATGGGGAAGTAATAGTAGTGGAAAGCGTTCGTACGCTTTGTAATGATATGCATCAGAAAAAGTGTAAACTCCGTTGTTGTTATATAAGAATTGTTTTTTCTTCACTGCATTAGAGCAGTGATAGGCCAAAGCCAAAAGTCTTTGGTACCAGTTTTGTGTGACAACAAGTGATAAAAAAACAGCTTGGAAAGATTATATCGAGTCATATTGTAAGTTTCCAAGGCTATAACTTAATTGTTCTTAAGATTATGCAGAGTCTTGGGGATAATATATGGTAGTTCTTAAGATTATGCAGAGTCTTGGGGATAATATATGGTAGTTCTTATATGAGTGATACTAAAGCCACCAAGCGGGTAAATCAGAACAAGGAAGTTTAAGCTTCCAGAGGAATACTGTTTTACTGTTTTTAATGATCTTATTTGCTTTCACTTCAAATAGATCAAATACAAAATGATGAGGATATTGATGATGCAACACAAATATCATCATTTGTTAAAATTTAAGATTTTACTTAATTTTTGTAAGTTTATTCTAGTTCATGACTAGATGTTTATTATATAACATTATATACATAATTGTTATTGGTTCAACTTAGGTTGAGCCAACTAAACATACTTAACACCTAATGCAAATTTGAGGTGAGATATCTACAAAACATGATTGTTTTTCATGTTGGCACAGAAAAACATACACTAAGTTGCATTGCAGTAAACCGACCAATAATAAAAGTTATATAAATACTTTTTTTGTGCCTAAATCAAGGGCATAGTCCACTTCCCTGCATTCTCAATCACTCACCCTACATCTAAAACTGAGTCATCACATGGCACAATCGTTGAAGTCAAAATAACAAATCATGGTTTCACCTTTATCTGGTGAAAACCCATTTAACAGAACTGCCTATTTCATAAAAACTTGCTTGGAACACCCAGCAAGTCATCCTCCTTCCATTTTCTTTTTTGGATGAGCAACCAGTATCACTTCACTTTGACATCCCACATCTACTAATCATAATATATATATAATTAGGTGAAAACAAATTAAGGTATGAATATCTGGGGATAATTGCTTCTTTTTCAAATCCGTAAGAGTGATGAGTTTATTACAATAATGTATATCATCACCGTAAGGATCTTAAAAACTATGATTTTCACATTTCATACATTCATTATAATAGAGATAGACATTTATCTTAATCTATGAAAATCCTATGTGAGCAGTTTTTTTAAATTTTTTTTTTCAATCTGTCTCTTAACAATTTTGTTCTTGTCACATCTTTTATTGATGAACAACAGTAAAACAACCTCATTTGTAGAGATAAAATCCTATTTTTATTATTTTTCAATCTCCATCAAATTATATTTTTATTAGGTAATATAATATATATATATATATATTTCTCACATTAATTAATGAACTTTTTATTTTATTACATCATATTTAAGTTCTATTTTGTATGAATCACGTTATAAAATTGCTAATCCACCGTCGTCAGATCTTAGTAGAATAGAATAAGTAGATTGTTGATGACCAATTTATTGTTATTATTTTCATGCGATGATCCCCTTTTTTGGTCCAACCTGTTACAGAAGCAAATTCAAATTATGTGCAGACTAGGCTAAGGAAATTAACAAGTGTGTTTGGTTATGCTTTTACACGCACATTCATTGTTAAAATCATGTCAAAGATTAAAGAAAACGCAGAAGCTATCTCATGGAGCATCACAAGGGCACGTATGGACTAATTTGATTTGTTGTATTAGATTACTAAATTCCAATAATGAAATTGAAAATAATTTTAAATTCAAAATCTATTTCCTGCTCAAGTTGTTACCAAATTACTTATTCCATTGTTTTGAAGTTTTGGTGTGTTGTTTTGTACCTTGGCAGAAGGAGGTAAGTTAATGGAAGGATGTGAGAAAGGTGAAAGATGCAATGAATGGTCTCAACTAAGGATTATATATACTTCATTCTGTTAACCAACCAAAACCTGGTTTTCTTTACGTTTCCTTCATTTCTCTAATTAATTTCTAGTATTCACCCAGTTGAAGCAGTTGCAGGTGACGGATGACCAAGTTTCAATTTACCAAGTAAAAAAAAGAAATAGTATATATATATTGAAATATATTTATTTAATTTCAAAATTAAGAAAAAGCTATAAATTTAATTTTTCTTTTTAAAAACACCTTTTACTTTTAACGACAGTCTCTTACATTGTCATCGTCACCACGTTTATTACCATCATCACCGTGCTATTATTTGCCTCTACCACTATGATTGTCATCAACACCACAGTACAATATAACTTTAATGTGATAAAAAAATAGTTTAATCCGAAACTAAAGACTAAAATTAGTTGTGATTTTTAAAAAGAGAAAAATATGTTTTGTGATATATATATATATATATATATATATGCTTTTTTTTATCAGTTTCTTACCTTCCTATATTTTCAAACTGATAAATTAATTCTCAAATTTTAAAAAAATATATAAATTTGACCTTTTTCAATTTTGTGATGATAAATATTAATTTTAAATATAAAAAGATTCAATTTATATTTATAAAAGTTTAGAAACTAATTCATCAAATTTGAAAACATAGAAACCAAAATAAAATTTAACAAAAACTGGCGGTACCATAAACACAATTTTCTATGTTAAAAATTTTGATCCATAAAACTCAAACTCGTCCTAAACGGGATTTTATATGACTAAAAAAATATTTACGATCAAAATAAATAAAGGGAGCTAGGAGTACGAAGGTGGTATAAATGTGAAGGAAGAATATCTGCCAGATAGATAGAATCTGCCAACTTCTGATAAATGTGAGAACCATTATACCATAACAATAAAATTTAAAACCAGTGTAATGTATATAGGTACCCCACTAAAAAGGTACAACGATACAGAATAATAGACATCATTTCTTAAGCACCAAAACACTTTTTCTTCTCAACACGCACATGCCCTGACTTTTGATACCCAACAATATTATTACACTGCAATCAAAGCATTCCAGTAGAGGTCGAAGCAAAAACTTGTACAGAAGCCAATGAAATATGCACTATGACAAGTCATTAAGAGGGGATTAGAGACCCTGTTCAATGAGATAATCACCAAGCCTTTCAACTATCATGTTGCATTGACCTGGAGTCATGGGTTCATCATAAATGCCTATGACCAAGGCCAGATTCGTCTTCTTGACAGTAGCACCACCAGGACCCTGGGGTAATGGGGATAGATAATTAAACTCTCATATTACAACTATATCTGCACTAACATGTGCAACAAATACAACTTATGTATGTTCATTAAATTAAAGGCAACGATTACATCAGACAATACTGGTACAAAGTATTTACTTGTTCAGAGGATGCAAACAGTAACCACGCTGCTTAAAGGTGTCTATGAACATATGCATTTGCTTGTAAATTATAACTTGATTGATAAGCAATTCACAAACACATGGATGGATTGCAAAAATGTGAAACGCTTTAGAAAAGATATTCGATATTGTGCTTATAAAATCAGATATTACATATTGTGCTTATAGAATCAAATATTAGAAATGTGGATATAAAATCAGATGCACGATCCAGTTGCATAACGAAATTACCCCAGTACACCATATGCAAGCTCAACTTATGCTCGTGTTACCCTCAACACCAACCCAAATAAAAGACTGTAAAATTTTAACTAGATCATAATTTTGACAATAATATGATTGGAATTCACTCCACAATCTATATTGCTTGATTCAAACTCTAACAATCTACACAGTAAAAACATACGAAAATGAATACCTTCACAGAAACTGCATCATTGCCATCACATAACCCAGATCATCATCACACTGGATATGAACCTATGCAATCAAAATGAAGCAAAGATCATAAAGAGTGGCTTACCTTCTTGCCTCGAATGACAGCGCCGGGTTCACCTTGGATGACCATATATTTAGTGCCACCAATATACAATCCAGTAGGAGCGAGTGTTCCAGGCTCATTAAAGTCATTCATGATCCCAGTTATTTCCTCAGCTTTGAACTAAAAGAACAAAAATCCACATGTTACTAAATCACAAATAACAACAGATCAACAAAAACAAAAGCAGATCCGTTAACACTAAAGTTCATAAGAGCATCAGACACATACTCAAATAATCAATCAATCAAGCAAGCACGCATCAAATTGACAACATCAGATTAAAGCATAGTTTAACAGTTCAACACTACAAAGGTGCAGTCCAAATCAATTCGGATTGGTTTCCTTTGCGGACCAGGTTTAGCAAATTGACAAACATGCCCCAAAATCTGAACTGTATAGCAAGACGATCCTTCTGGAATCTTGGGTTGATTTATGCAGTGAGTAGAGATCGGAGAATCTAGAGAGTTGAGTAAAGAATCAAGAATTGAATTGGGAAAAGAGTAACTGAAAATGGAAACAAAAACCTGAGGGAATTGGGAGCTCTGAGCCCAAACGCTGCCGTCGTGGCCGATGATAGCGGCGTGAGTGAGGTGGTTACCTTCAATTTCGCAGAGAAGGTGGTCGTCGACGTAAGTTTGCCACGACATGGTTCAGATTTTTTGGGAAATTTTGAAGTACCTCTCTTTCTCTTTCTCTCTCGATTACCCTTTCTCAGCTGCTGCGTTGATATCACGGAACTATCAATCTATGCCTTTAAATATCACCATGAAGTTACGCTTACGCCCTTTTCATTACCCTATTTTCACTCTCAGGCCTTCCAGAAAATATAGGAACAGTAAACTTTGTTATTCTGCACAAAAAAAACATCTTTTGATTTATTATGTCACCGTGTCCGTAACCTTTATTGAATACTATGGTATGTCTTTCAGATATAAATGGATATGAATATTTATATGATATTTGTAGAATAAATATCAGTAAAATATTAAGTAAAATGTCGAATTATTTAGTAGATTTTTAAAATTTTTAATACGATTGTAATATAATTTTTAAAAAAAATATATTAATTTTCTAAAAATTTAAATTTATTAAATAAATTTTTATTATAATTATAAAAATAAATAACAAATTTTGTTGAACCTATCATGATATTTGTGTTTCTACTATAATTATGAATGTCAGTGTCTGTATTACATAGATATTATTTATTTTATGTGTATAATATTATAAAAATTATTTCATATGACAACAAGAAGGTTTTAACTATTCTCCCACAAATTGAAAACTATGAAGTTCTGACAATTTCCTATATGTTTACCAGGTAAAACTAACAAAACTGTTAATCAAGAGCATCTCAACTATAAATAACAATATCAAAGTCTTGATGTTTGACTTTTTGCATCCATATTTATACCAATCTTCACAAAGATGATATGTTTAATTCATGCACGTCAAATATATAAAAGAGTTTACTATTATGTTATACTTATAAGACCTGGATATAACGAAGACTCTAGTATAAATAATATTTTTATTTTGCAAGCGTATCAAAATTTTATTATAATATTTAAAAATATTAAGTGAACATATCACATTCACATAAAATTATTAGGCCCAAGTTAACAAAAATTATGTAAAGGGAAGATAACAAGTGTGCTTATATTCAACATGTTTTGTTAAAAATATGAAGTGTGATAATTGTAATAAATGGGGTCATATTACTAAGTTTTGTTGGAAACCAAATACTAAAAGAAATGAAGTCTACGTGAATAATAATTTAGAATAGGTATTGTTAATAACGATCACTACTTAAGTAGAAGGCCTTTGAAGAAAGTCATAAGTGTCTAATTTTAGTAATATTTCATATTAAAATATAGGCATTTATGAGGATTTATTGCTAATTTACATATAAAATAATCCCTAATTTATGAATTTATACCTTTTTACATTTTTTATGATCTTTATTTGAATAAGAGTATTTTATTCCCAAATTTGGTGTTAATTGCAGATTTCTGAGGAAGATTGGAGATTTGGATTAAAGATGAGTGATTTGAGCCAAAAAGATAAAGATAGAAGGTCCCAGAATGAAAGAAAAAAAGAAAGAAAGAAAGATTGGGCCTTTTTATGTTTTATCATTTAGCCCATTAGCGCGACACAATAAACAACCTAACCCTAGAAAACTAGGATAAATAGAGGGCTAGAGGCTCAACCTTAGTGTGCCAGATTGAGAGGAAAACACCATAGAGTGAGTTGTAACCCAATTGGGAGAATGGAAGGTGATAGAAGTATGCGTGGCTAATTCTACCCTTTGGGATTGGGAGTAATCTGCTCAAACTCTTATGTATTGAGGTGATATTTTATATATTAATATTCAGTTCTTGATTGATTATTGGTATTGTTGTTTTACTTTTAATTTTCCGTGACAAATTGAGAATCTTAAATCTGACCGGGAGGTATTTTTAGGGTTTGGACCTAAACAACAATACTTAACATATTTGAGTGCTAAGAATAGACTTGAAATGTTAATTGCTATTAAACGTCTGAGCTTCGTTCTAAGTTGTTCTTATAAGCGAGGAATCGATATAAATGATTTTTATACGGGCATCAATTTCAATGAGAGAGATGAAACTTAATTCCAATATATAATTCAGAAGATGTTTTTGGATCTAGAAGTGTTATTTGGATTTATGAAATCCAAAAGTCTTTTTTAAATTTGAAATAAACTTATGAATTATGTAATCCGAAAACTGCATTTAAAAAATATACTTTTATCAGATTACATAATTCGAAATTTATTCCCAATCAAAAAAGACTTTCGAATTATATAATCCAAAAGCTAATCAAACATAATCCGGAAGCTAATCTCATCTATAGAAAAACTTTTGAATTATGTAATCCGGAAACTAATAATAAAAGACTTGTAAATTACGTAATAAAGAATATAAAAGATTTTTTGATTAGATAATTCAAAATATTAAATAATGATATTTTTGAAATACATGGGGATGAGAAAGTATAGAGGTGCAAGATGCAGTCCTTCACAAGTATTGATAAATTAAATAAGAGGAAGGTGAAGTTTAAGTTTAGCCCTTTACCTAATGAACTCATCTATCAAACAGGACCACGACGGACAATGAAAAATCTTAAAAATCAGAGTCGCCTACCTTAACTAAAAAATCAGAAGAAGAAAAACGTCTCTTGAAACCAGATTTGGATAGGGAATGTTAGCACTTTACGACTGGTTTATAATTCATGCCAATTAAGCTACCACATTTAATACAATAAATAAAAATAATGTAACATTTATATACTCAAAACTATTAACTTTATTATATTTTACTCTATAATTTTATTTTTATTTTTAGGTAACCAAATACAAGATATAAGATGAGGCGGTTATACAAATATCTAAATTTTTATTTTTATTTCATTATATATATATATATATATATATATATATTTAAAAACTTAATTTCAAGTCAAAGATATCATTTTCTTATATATTTTCATTTCATTCTCTCTCTCTCTCTCTCTCTCTCTATTTATATATTATCTTGAATTAATTAATTAAAAAAATCTTTTAGCATTTTTTATCTTTTGGACGAAATTTAGTCGCAAATTTGAAAGATGTCTCAAAACAAAAATGAGTTAACCGAAGAAAATAATTTGGAGGGAAAGGAGTAGGGAAGTATAAATACTAAAGGGTTTGAGCGAGATAGAGAAGAATCTGGAAAGTTTTGTTAAATATGCCAACCATTATACCATAGCATTAAAAATTTAAAACACTGTAATGTATACAGGTACCCCACTAAAAAGTACAAGCATAGGACATTATAGTCATCATTTCTCAAGCATCAAAACACTTTCTTCACTACACGCAGATCCCCTGACTTTTGACACCCACAAGATTATTAAACTGCAATCAAAGCATTCCAGTCGAGGTCGATGCAAAAAACTTGTACAGAAGCCAATGAAATATGCACTATAACCAATCATAACAAGGGCATTAGAGACCCTGTTCAATGAGATAATCACCAAGCCTTTCAACTATCATGTTGCATTGACCTGGAGTCATGGGTTCATCATAAATGCCTATCACCAAGGCCAGATTCGTCTTCTTCACAGTAACACCACCAGGACCCTGGGTAATCGGGATACATAATTAAACTCTCATATTACAACTATATCTGCACTAACCTGTGCAACAAATACAACTTATGTATGTTCATTACCCTTAAATTAAAGGCAACGATTACATCAGACAATACTGCTACACAGTATTTACTTGTTCAGAGGATGCAAACAATAACCACGCTGCTTAAAGGTTTGTGTATATGAACATATGCATTTGCTTGTAAATTATAACTTGATTGATAAGCAACTCACAAACACATGGATGGCTTGCAAAAATGTGAAACGCTTTAGAAAAGAGATATTGCATATTGTGCTTATAAAATCAGATACTAGATATTGTGCGTGCGTATAAAATCAGACTAAATTACTGCAGTACACCATACGCAACTCACATCACACCAACCCAAATAAAAGACTGCAAATTTTTAACTAGATCATAGTTTTGACAATAATATGATTGGAATTCACTCCACAGTCTATATTGCTTGATTCTAACTCTAACAATCTACACAGTAAAAACATACAATTTGCATATCTTCACTGCATCATTGTCATCCTCATCACATTAACCGGATCATCATCACAATATATATGAACCTATGCACAATCAAAATGAAGCAAAGATCCTAAAGAGTGGTTACCTTCTTGCCTCGAATGACAGAGCCGGGTTCACCTTGGATGACCATATATTTAGTGCCACCAATGTACAATCCAGTAGGAGCAAGTGTTCCAGGCTCATTAAAATCATTCATGATCCCAGTTATTTCTTCCGGTTTGAACTAAATGAACAAACATCCATACATCATCATTATTATAATATCACAAACAAAAACAGATCAACTAAAACAGAAACAGATCTCCAGCAATTATATTCAACCATCCGATTTGTCTAATGAATAGCAAATCACTCACATCAAATCCAAAAATAAAATTATTTCAGAATTAAGGTATAATTGTAGCTGAAAAGTACATAATCAGAATTAACAAGCAAATAATCGGTTAACTTCCAATAATCGGAGAACATGCAGCGAAGTGAAGTGAACTCTTTTGTATGTCGATCCTCATTCCAATTGAATGAAGAGTGAAGATAGATCCGCGAATCTAGGAGGCTCCTTGAAAAAATTAAGGATAAATCGCGGAAGGAAACGATTGAATTGATGAAAAAAGTGAACAAAAATGGAAAGAAACAAAACCTGAGGGAAGCTGGCGCTCTTAGCCCAAACGCTGCCGTCTTGGCCGAGGATGGCGGCGTGAGTGAGGTGGTTACCTTCGATCTCACAGAGAAGGTGGTCGTCGACGTACGTTTGCCACGACATGCTTCTGATTTTCTCACCAAACTCACAGTGCTTTGCTTCTCTCTGAAAATGGGTTGAGATTTTCTTTTCTTGGCTGCGTTGATTCCACGGAGCTATGTGCCTATATAAATGGCCGCAACCACCTTGAAATTACGCAAATGCCCTTTTCATTACCCTATTTTCGCTGTTTCGGGCTGGCAGATAAGAAAAAGGAAGCAAAAAAAAAAGATCTGATTTTATTATTGGATTTGGGTCGTCTAAAAGAGGGATGCACCACTTTATTTTAAAATTATAATTATTGAATAAAACATTAATGATTAAAAATTATGGTTATAGTAAAATTAAAATTAAAATTAATAATAGGGTACTAGAAAAGACCTTCTAATTACTTTAGAGCAGGTAAATCTTTTATTATTAATTGAGTTTAACAAAAGTGTAAAAGCTCTTAAAGGAATTAATATTTTTTTAGAAAATAGGAAATTCATTACAAACACTGGTTTCTGATTTTTTTTATTTTTTTATATATTGTTGTGAGAATACAGTCTATTTTTAATAATTTTTTTTTCAATTAATAAATATGAGGTTGGACATTCAAAAAAGGAAAAAGAAAAAGTTAGAATTGAGAGTTCAGCAACACTTCTAGCTTTTTTTCTTTTTAAGTCACCTTTCTTTTTCAAGTTGCGACGTTCTAATTATTATAATATTTCTATAATTTATCACCAGTGTTTGTGGCTAAGTGCAGATATAATTTATCACCATAAAAATGCATCCATATGTTAAGATTTTGATTTTTATGAGTTGAAGATTAAATCTACGATACAAATATAAACTCATTATATTAATTTATGTACAATCATTGTTGTAATTAATTTGTTCTATTAATTAATAATTAATTCTTTTTAATTTTTATTGAAACAATAAAAACGGTTTGTTTTTATTAATGGAATGAAAGAATGTGTGTTCATTCTTAATTGTCTCTATTTTTATCCTTACTACAAAATTACATAATTAAGGAGATAGAGAAATTGAATTCACAAACTTTAATTTCATCTTTCGTATGAGAAAATTCTTTTCAGTCTAAAATACTGTTATGTTTTTGAAAATTTAAAAATTATTATGTTTTTCCTATTTGTATAGGATTTTATTTTATTACTTTTTAATATTTATTTTTATTCTCCCTTTTTTAAAATGAATGTGATGGTTTGTGAAATAATTTAGTCACGCTAACAATATATTAAATAAAACAATTATTTAAATAATGATTGATATTTAAATTGAAAATTTTTGCGATAAAGATATTATATATGTTCATTTCTATGTAATATATACTTTTAATTAGAAAATTATTACATGAAAAATAGAGAAGGTGATAGTGTTATTATGAGTAAAAATTTCTTCTATTGTAATAAGTTGAAAATATAATTAAATGAACTAAATTAAAGTGCTCAAAGTTGTTTGAATTATTACCAATAAATATTCTATTTCTAAGTATATTTTCCAATTTCATAAATTAGGGTTCAAACATTCCTATATATAAGCAAGTTTTTAAAAACTAAACTAACATTGTGGTTTTTTTTGAACAATTCAATTTAACTTAAAACAATGTCAATTTTGTTTAGTTGAAATATTTTTTAACAGTTCAACATGTAAGGAATTGTTTTACAAGTGAAAGAAAATTTAAATTAAATGAAGAATGAATATATGTTTAAGTTATGTAAAATAAAATCATTTTTCATTTATTTTAAATGTTTTTATCTCTCACTAAAATCTATAAAACATATAACTCTTCATAGATATATTAGTATATTTTCTTTACTTTCTTTTATCAACATTTTACCTACAACACAAAAATAATTTAGGATGAAAGAAACACAAAAATAATTTAGGATGAAATAATCAAATTTTGATTTTGAGTAAGCTTTTATTTTTCCTCATGTGTCATTGTTGTTGGTTTTTTTTTTTTTTTTTTTATGTAGAGGTTTAGTAACTGCATATGTGATCTGAGTTGAAAAGATGATTTTTAGCTAATTTATGTTCATAGTTATATGTTTAGTTATTTTATTTTTTAAAATTTTATTCAATTCTTAATTTTTTTTCACAAACTTTTATTTTGTTTATTTTAAAACAATTGAATCTACACTATGTATTAATCGAATATAACATAAAACATTATTTAAGTAATTAATTTTTTTCTCATTTTTTATATTGATTATATTTTCTTTTTTCCTATGTTATTTCATTTTCTTACCTACGATAAATAAAAGTACTATCATAAATTAAAAATGCTCGTAGAAAATTAAATTTTTAGATCTAACACGAATTATTGATAGCAGAAGAAGACAAAAAAAGTTGCTCCCTATTTTTTTTTTCATTCCAATGAAAATAATGGAATAACGATTTTTGCCAAGTCCCCTTAGTCTTGCTCAAACTCGCATATTGACACTGTTTAACGTTCACATGTCACATTATATTTCGTAAATTTTATATTCAATTATAGTAATTTTTATCTTATGTTTTTCACATGTTTATTTAAGGTAATGATATATTAAAAATCTATATTTTTTATACAACCATACTACAATTCTTAATACTATTATTTTAATATATTTTTACGTTATTTAATTACAAATCTACTATTTACTATATATATTTATATTTATATTTAAATTCATCACATCCCATAAAAAATTTACACGGTTTTCATCATGATTGTGAAAACATCATTTTCTTAATACTTATGTCACCTGTTATTAATGCAATTTTAAATATATGAAAAAAAAAGTTGTAATTTATTTTTGATATGGTGAGAAGAAAAGAAAAGAAAAAGTAAAATGAGAAGTTAGAATAGACATGAGAGAAGAGGAATCTTAAAAATTCAAAGAAGAAACAATTGTTGAATGCTCATATGGTTATTATCGGCAACAACTCCCGATTTAGGGTTGATATGTAGTAGATACAAGTCAAAAATAAGAAAATAATAAAGTATAGAATCCAAGAAATAAAAATGTTCCAACACATGATGTATATCTAGAGACCTTGATCAATGAGATAATCTCCCAGCCTCTCAACAACCATGTTGCATTGTCCTGGAGTCACTGGTTCCTCATAAGTACCAAAAACTAAAGCTTGACCAGTTTTCTTTATGGTGATGCCTCCAGATCCCTACCAAACACAAACCAAACATGTTACTTAGTTCCCTTCAACTTTAAAAATAACTAAAACTAAAGCATAAAACTTAATTGCCTCATATTTTGAAGGAAGGCACGATGTTTTTTTATCAACAAGCAAAAAATAATAATTATGAATCACGATTCAATTCTTATACAAGACATAATTCACCGAACATCTTTCAGTTTATCAAAATCCTACTATACTAGGAAGAAACAAACAACCCAACCAAAAAAGAAACCTTACAAAAATAATTAAACACCCCAAATCCTTCCTACAAGAAGGAGAGGTCAAGAGAATCTAGGTCACTTAATCGAAAACATACATTTGTGAAAGAGGAAGTAATTACATTTGTGAAATAGAGATGATTTTGCATCATAAAAAATGCACATTATTTACTTTTCTCAGTACATAAAACTATTATCAGACTATTAAGAATTCATGTAAAAGTAAAAGAAAAATATTAAATTTAATGCATATGAAATAATACCTTCTTCCCACGAATGACAGCTCCTGACTCTCCTTGAATTACCATGTATTTGACTCCCGCAAGGTGCAAACCTGTGGGAGCAAGATGACCTGGTTCGTCAAAATCTTTCATGATATCAGACACCTCTTGAGATTTAATCTGCAAAGGAAGTACAAATTAGAGGGTTTCTCATAAAACAATTAAAAATTGTGTCAATTTGTAAGTATAAGTAAATTTTAACTAACTATAAAAAGTGTGATCACAAGTATAAGTTAAAACACCTATATCCATTAGCTAAATATGCAATGATGATAGAACTAATAACTTCTAGTGTGTTTGGTTTAATCTAGTTTAACATTTCAAATAAGTGTTTTTACATTTTAACGTGATTATTAAAAACTAATATTGTGAGTTCGCACATCCCAAATGTGATTCTTATAATCTAAACGAGTTTTTTAAATGCGAGTGAGACATAAAACTTATGCTAATGTGTCTTGAAAGTTGTGTGGATGTCTAAATGATAATTATACTTGTATAGCCAAAGATAGTCTATATAATATCTGAAATTACTCATACAATTATTAATGTGTGAACGATTTTAGGTCATACTCGACTAAGTACCAGCATTTGAAGAAAGATAACTGAAAGAAGGAATCAAATGATCGTTAACACATTTTAAAAATTGTACGATCAGTCTCAAGTACTATTTATAACTCGGTTAATAGAATTAGCAAATAAATTAGAATGGAAGATTGATTACCTGGGGAAAAGAAGTGCTTTGAGCCCAAACAGAGCCATCGTGACCGATGATGGCCGCTGCGGTGAGATGGTGGCCTGTGCCATCAATATCACACATCAAATGGTCATCGACGTAAGTCTGCCAAGACATTTTGTTGTTTGTGTTTTGTTGTGGTGCTTGTAATATGTTGTAATGTGATTGTGTTTGTGTTTGTCAACTTCAAATTTAGTTTTAAATAAGGGTTGGATCATCGATTCATGGATGAAAGGTGATGCTCCTTCTACCATCTCTTTGTCTCCATCCAATTCTTGCCACGACTTCACTTTCTCCTTCATTCTTGGATCCAACCTCTCTCTTTTCCTATTCTTATTCTCATTCTTTTTTGTCCACAGATATATTAGAGATACCTAATTCGTCAATGGGTTCACCTATCATCATGATAATTATTATTGCTATTATTATTATTATTAATTTGTTAATCAATAATTAAAGAATAAAATGCTACCAAGTTTATGATCTGTCATAGTAAAGAAACATAGAGTTTGAACGTGAGTTTTGACATTTACTTTCAGAGATAAAGTTTTTCTTCTTTGATTGTTTAATTATCTGTAATTTTATTACAGATATTATTATTATTGTTATTTATATTAATAAAATTAGTAGAAGTTCAACGCGTGTTTATCATTTTCCTGTATATATTATGGAGAGTGCGTATGAGATAGTAAACATGTTAATTAGTCCAATAGTTAAACTACTACACTATTATTGATTACTACAACTAAAAATAAATAAACTTATAAGACCCACCATCAAAACTACCATTTGCTATTTTACACAAATAAAAAAGAAAAAAAGAATTTGTCTTTCTTCTTTTCCTCTTTGCTATTTTTAGTCTGTTAATTTCATTTTTATTTTTTCAAGGGAAGAACATTCTGTTTATACACACTTTTTATTTTGTTTTATTATTTTTTAGTTTTTCATATGAAAAAAGAAGCAAGCTTAAAACATATAAAATGCAACGTTCATACACTTAACTTTCTTATTAGGTTGTCTTATTGTTAACAACTATTATTATGCTATATAAATTGAAATTTTCTTTTGTAAATTTTTTTTATTCTTTTTTATTATCCTTTATTTTTTCATAACTTAAACATTTAATATAATCATATAATTAAATATTTTTTAATCTTAATTCCTAGGATCTTAAATAACATTCCGACATTAAATTTAAGATATTTAATATGCCACAGTTGCATATTTTAATGTAGTTTCTTTCAAAGACCTGGATTTTTAATTTAAAACTGAAGCTAAGACTCTTTTTATTAGAGATGTTCTTCAATGAATATAATTTTATTTTAAAAAAATAAAGAAATACAAGCAAATGAAATATAGACAGTATGAATAGATATATAGATTTTCATTGGTAGGAAGATGAGAATGAAGATGGCAAGATTCACTATTTTAAGGTGCTCTTTTGATAATATACCACACAGTGTGCTTTTATATTTACGTTTTCGTGATATGATTTTACACAATGACTTCATCAAGTTGAGACTTGTAAATACATTATTAATTAGTTATATCTAATGCATGAAGGTAAAATGACAGTGTTATTATTAGTTGAAACTGATTTTACTTATATAATTAAAAATAAATATTATAATTTATTATTAAAAAAGTATATTTATAAAGAAAAATAAAAGTCCGTGAGTTAGTCCATTTGATCAGCAATCCCTTGAAAAATACGTTTAAGTTATAAAAAAGTACCAAGAGTTAGTTAAGTTGGGCCAGTCTGTATCAATCTCAACCTAGGGTTGGCACCTTAGAGCCTCACCGAAAACATTCATGATTCGAGAGTAATCCATAGTCACTGAATGAAAAACAAATATCCGAAGCCAACTTTAACCTGACAAAATTCGGCTCAAGCAAAAACTTTTTTAAATAAAAAAAACATGAAAATTCTATCAAATTTAAACAAATGCAAAGGGCAAGTAAGAGAGAATGTGGTATGGATTGGAGGTGAAGATTACGGGACTAACCTTCATACTGATTACAAAAGTGTACATAACTTGTGAGGACAAAGTAAAGAATTCAGGATGAAAATTCAATGATTAATTCATAAACCTTCACTAAATATTTCTTACAAGGAAAAGCTCCGTCGAGAGTACTTTGAAAATTATGAGGATGCCTCAAAAGAAAGTTTGTTTTTCAACGAACTGTCAAGGTTCACACACTGCTCCCCCATTAACTCATGTTTAGCTCCATTTGTCAGTGGTGTCAATAAGCAATAAGAGAAGATGAAACAACTGATAACGCAAACTCACTCTATTGCATCTATCTATCCACCAAGACGATAGGATCTTCCCCTGAAAACAACTCCGGAGCCACTCTCTTGCTGAGGGTTATTAGCAGGCTGCGCACGGTTAATTGGTTGCATTCCAATTCTCCACCTTCCAACCAATTTACGTCTGAAAAATTACAGTTAAGAACACAACAGAGCTAGCCCCAATTATGAGGAGTTAGAGGTCATTGACTAAAGAATAAGAACATGGCTGTAGGTCCTGCCCCTACAATGCTGCAAAAACAATATGAAGAACAACTATAGATGTGTTTTGAAGGAAGAGCTTAGAAAGGAAAGGTAGTTTTTAAAGGTGAGGGGGAGGATGTGCTTCTTATGTTGGGTTCAGGTTCAAAAAACAATGAATAAAGCTTCAAGACACTACAAAATAAAATAAAATAAACTTAAAAATGACAACAGCATATGCATAATAACACCTTAAGCAACAGCTAACTAGAAGGATACACCCACATTGGAGTCTTCAAAATGTTCTTTCCACCTGCTAGAGGATGCAAAACTGTCAAAAAGTAGTACAGATGTCCTGCGATGATACCTAAGAGGTCAGGTATAAGAGGCGAGCCAAAAATAACATCCAAAGCAAGCATTGCCCATGGAAGATAGAAGGCCTGGAAAAACAAGAGATATGGATCCTATCAGACAATTAAAAGATGTACTTCGTAGAGCTTATTTCAGCAGAGGCATAAAAACAAGGCTAACTTACAGAAGATTGAAACATACCTTAAGAGCAACAAGCCCATATATGTTGATTTGAGCATTTGGAAATTCTCTACTCCAAATATAGAGGAGCATAAAAACCAGTGGTACTGCCAAAAATGGGGACCACAGAAAAGGGATAGCAGATAAAACCTATAATTGAGGAAATAAAATTTCAAAGAAAGAAACTGATGTTAGGACTTAGAACACCAAGTTAAAAATGAAACTACAAAGAAAGCAACTAGAAGTGGGGAAATGGAGTTGGTGCAATTTCAACAACAATCAAACATGTGATCCTTCAATCAGAATTTTGTATCTCCAAAATTATCTTCTCAAATACTTTCTGAAATTCCTTCTCCACTGAACCAAGTTGTTCTGCACACAACATTCAAGCCTTCATTGACACTTCCTATCCTACCTAACCGGAATTTGTATTCCTCAGTCTCCTACAGATTCTCTCCAACCATAAGTAACCTCTTACGACAACTAATCTTCACTTACCATTGACCATTTCTGACAATCAATCACAGTCATCACTCATTTGTTAAATTAACTACTGATCTGAATTTTTATCCATCTAACTTTGCATAAATCACTCGCTAAAAATAAAACAAACATAATTTTATTACCAAATGTTTTGAGATGTGACATATGCTAATACAAAAATTCTTAAAGACTAATGGAGCATAACTTTCACTGGCGCAATGCCAAATAGAACACAGATAAACAAATTAAATTAGATTGATCAATTTTCCATCATTGTTGTCCAAAAAAAAATTATTTGTTATCTTCTTGTCCAGTTCATAAGCCAGAATCACCAGAATAGATTCTACAAAGATATATCTTCCAGCATTTTGAAGGATAAATGTCACATTAACAACCACAAGATGAAAAGATATGTGGAGGATCACACATACTAATAGTGCAAACGAACCAAATATCATCATCCACAAGAAATCAGCAGTCCTTCTTTCAAATGGTCCCTTCTCAAGTTGGACACCGTACCTTACTCTGTACATTATAAGAATAAGAATTAATTCAGATGAAGTAAATTATACCTCATAGTCATAACTTCATATAAACTGCTTTTTCAATATACAGGCACGTAGAAATTGTTGTAACAAATTATTCTCCAATTACTTACATCATTAAGAGGCGGATCCCAAAATTGATAGAAAATGGTCCAAGGAAAAATAAGTTTGTGAACAACCTCCAGACCTACAGATGATGCGAAGTACAAATGACTTATTAAATGGTTCAACTGGAAAAGAACAAACTAAGATTATTACAAAGAGTTGTCAACAGCAAGTTAAGCTAAAGGGAAATCACAAACTTCATCAGTAAAAAACTCTAATTGACTGCTTAATAGTAAAAAAGTCTCCTAAACAAACGGAGACCTGTCAGTCGCCAAGAGATTAAACCATTGTACTTAATGAAACAGTGTAATGTGGTGCCCAGTGTCCACAGTGCCTCATCTCTTTATCCACAAGTATCAGAAAATGTAGCCAAAAGGAATTGCGGGATGCTATAGATTACATAGAAATTTTCTACAGCAGTCTACAAGGAAGTGGAGCAATCTATAGAGCCCAAACAATCATTCGATACACATGGGACAATTAAAATAACAATAAAGGGAATGTTGACCTCAAAAACAAGTATATGCAGCATATGATATGATATACAAACAATGACGAAAATATAGAATAATCTAGTTGCCAATTGGAGGGGGTGTTTGGTTGCAAATCATGTTATGTAACAAAAGTTAGGAGTAAAACCAAGTATGCCTCCATGATATTTCTTTTAGTTTGGCTACAGAAAAGAAAAAGGATACCCAATAAAAAAATTCTTCGCACCAAAGACACAGAATGGGATATCGAAAGGGAAGCTTTATAGAATGAGTGCAACACTTGGCAAAAACATTAACAGCACATTCCTCTTTCTCTGATACTGATACCTATGATATTATGGAATTCTCACCTGAAAACCGTAGAACACTCGTTCGTACAATAGTGCAATATGAATTGGATGATATAATCCAAGATGGTAAGTGGCAGTGGCTAACAAGCAAACAGTGCCATATGCCTTGGTTATTGGCGGGAGAGAGTGATAAAACCTGAAAACATGAAACTTTTGAAGTATTAAACAAAGTCATTGAAGCAATTATAAAAATCACCAAGAAAAATTTTACACCTAAACCACGAATATCAATGAAAGCAAAACTTGTAATAACACGCTTAATTGATTATTTCTGATACTAATGAAGCTGGAAAACGCTCAAACTAGGTTTAGCGAAAGAGAAAACATAACCAAAAACCTCTTCATCGACTTAAAATAACGAAATGGATTAAAATTGGTTATAATTCGACAGGAAAAGCTCGATAGGTCAAATTACAAAAAAAAATTAAAAAGATTCATCAACATTATCTTTATTTGGAGAATGATAAAATAAGAACGAAGGATGAAGAGAATTACTCAGCGGGAGAAGACATTGCTTACTGAGGAAGATGATGAGAACAGAACTCTGACTCGAGTTTGGAATTCAGATTTACAGATCTTCCTTGTGATACCGTTTCCGTCGGACCCAGAAGCTTCCGTGCACCCTCTTCGCACGTGACCGTCGAAGCCCGAAATGGCCCAATTTTTTATGGGCTATTTTATTTTAAGGCTTCCTCTTTCAAGGCCTTTCCTTTCTGGACTGGAAAATTGCTTTGCGCACCCACAATTGCTTCTTGTACCTCCCAAATTTTAACACAGCTACTGGTGGTGAGATTATGTTCTCTCGTATGAAAACACTCATAGAGAAATTCAACCTTGGAAGAACACTTGACTTGTAAAATAATTTACAATTTTAATTTATTTAAGAATTTTAATTTATAAATTTTTAACACTTCTTTCATAAATTAGTAATTTATGAAAATAAACTAGCTTAGTAGTTCGTATTTTTTATCCTCACTTATTCATTTGAAATTATTATTTTTTAAATTAATAAATATGTTTTTATGTCGTTTTATTTTTACCAAATATTTTATTAATTTTACTTCAAATATTTTTTAAGTCAATAACACAACTAATATAATTTTTAGTTTTTCATCTCTTGTTATAAGTGATTAGTAAGACTTTTTAGTAGCTTATAAGTTATTTTGAGAAACTTATAAACTAATTGCAAAAAAAAAAACTTGACTCGAATACAAGCCTTTTTTTTTAATAATGCAGAAGTTATTTAAGTAGTTTAAAAGAATAAGCTAACTTATAAATTAATTTTTATTAATTTATTTACATCCATTATAGTCTTTTAAATTTGAAAATCTTTTTTGTTTACTTTATCCTTCATGCAAGCACATTAATATCTACACATAGACCGAGGTTGAAATATTAGGCTCTAATACCATAAACCTCACTTCATTGAGCCAGTTTTATAAAGTTAATTTAAGCTTAAAGTCCACTTCTTAACATGGTATCAAAGTCATTTTGAGTCTATCATAGCGAGTGTTTGTTGGGTTTATCAAGTTACCCGCTATCGGACCACTTATAACATATATCTCCATGCACGAGTTGGTAACCTCGGCGTGAGGGGTGTGTTGGAGATCTCAGATCGACTAGAGATTAGAACCTTTCATAGTATATAAGTTAGTGCAAACCTCAACCCTATAAGTCGGTTTTATGTGATTGAGTTAAGCTTAAAACTCACTTCTTAATATAATAAGTATTGTTATTTTAAACATAAAAGTTAAATGCAACAATTTTTTTTTTTTAAAAAAAACTCATTAAAATTAGTTGATTTTTCTGTATAATTATGTAATTAAAATTAATCAAATAAAAGTGAGTTTTGATTGGAACTTATAAAATAAGGTTTATAAGATAAAATTTGAACTCATATATATATTATAATTTAGTTATATTTATAGTTGACGTAAAACTTATCCTACATCTTATATTGGTTTCTAAGATATATTTTAAATCTTGCTAAAATTTCACACATTAGTAAAATTGATTAGACAGATTATTTTAATTTGTATAGTATGCAATATTTTAGCATTAAAGTAGAGTCCAAGTAAATAAAAATTGAAAAAGTACCTCATTCCATTTGAGTCTTAGTTTGGGTCTTTGTATTACTTAACAAAAAAAAACTAACGTGATAATTATATCATACACTCATTCTCCCCTACCATAAAGCAACAAAGTAGTAACTGTCTTATGCACAATGATATTCTATATAATATATACCAATAGTATATGGTTGGTGTTTGTCCATGCACTGGATATTTAGTGCTTGATTGAAACAATTAACTAATAGCATGCTAAGAACTAAAAACTGTAAAATCATGGTGGGTCTACAAAGGAGTTGTGATCATCATTTCTTCTTCCTTGGGCCATGACAATGGTCAATAAGAATAAGAATGGTCACTTTATGCATGTTTAATTCACCTATACGAAATTTATAAATACATTTATTTTTTATGCATTAAGAATGAGTTATTTTCTCAAATAATTGTGATATTTGATTAATATTTTTAGTTTTCAACTGTGATTATCGATTTTGGTTGGAGGTGAGATATATAAAAAGACACTTTGACGTTCAAATTAAGATTCAGTGTTCGATGATTACAATATTGATTGGTATGATAAATGTATACCTTTCTCTCGTTTTTTAATATGTATTTATTGAGATATCAAATGAATTTAATATTTGATACAATTTAACAAGTTAATATTGTAATTAAAAAAAATGTTGTGTATTTTATTTAATTGATTATCTTAACACAAAATTTTGTTTGTTTGATTTTTATACAATGTGTGTGAAGGTGTCCTCCACTAGTTACATAAGAACATTAGTGAATTTGGATTGAATGAGGAATTGGTGAAGAAATTGAGTTGGGTAAGAGTGTGTTTGCATGAAGAAGAAGAAGAAGGGATCATATTTTTGGTAGCGTAGAAATACAACAAACATTAATAAAGCAGTGAGAAAAAGAAAAGAGAATAGCTCACAGCATCAACACGCTTGCCCCATGCTCCTATAATTTATTTTACTCATGCTCACTCACTCTAAGGTGGCTTCAATTGGGATCAATGAAAAAGACAAGCCCAAAAAAGTGCAAAAGTCACCCATCAAAAGAAAGGAATCAACTTCAATAACACACTCCTTATGACTGGGCCTGCCACTTATCTTCACACCATAATCATTTCAATATTAACTTGTACACTTACTATCAACAATTTTTACCTATCTTTTAATCAAAATATTATCAATAAATTTTCTTTTTGTATGTTTATTAAAAAAAAAATCTTACAAGTTAAAAATCAGTTTTTTTTTTTTGTGTTGAACAAATATTGAATTAGGCTTCTTTTAGCAGAGACAGTTTTTCTCCCTCCTTTATTACTAAAATGGGATTATTTTTTAAAATATCATGAGAGTTGAAAAATCGTGTTAATGTGAATGATTTTATTGTAGATAAATTATATTAAATGATATAATTTTATTATATCAAAATGTTTTTATCAAAAATAAGTTTATAGGATATCTCGGTGATGACTGCGTGTTTTTTGGGTAACAGGATAACAAGTTTTTAGTTGGTCTCTGATGAGAGAGAAAGTCTACCTGTAAAAGACTCTCTGATGCTTAAGTCAGTAGAAATACAAAAATGATGATAAATTTTTAACAAAAAGGCAAGAGTGTGAAAATGAAAATGTGTGTCAAGTCCATCACTTAGAGGGAATCCACTCCCCTTAGACCTTTATGGGGGACTTGTTCCAATATGTCAATATAGTCGAGAACAAAAATAGTTTATATATTCTTTCTTTCCTAAATTCTCCTAGACATCTTTTAATGATAAAATCACAACAGATCACAAATTTCTATGTGATAATTAATCATAACGATGTTATATCATGAACTTAAAATTGAAAAAAACAATAAAATAAAATCACACAATGATTACATATAAATCAGCAACAGTTAAACACTTTCAAATAAATTAATTTTTTATTTTATATTTTGTAGATGGTTAGAAATTTATCCTATGACGTAGTTTTTTTTTTTGATAAATTTAATTAAAGTACTTATCCACTGAAAAGACACGATTGATTGTTGTAATGAATGCAGAGATACATTATCGTTAACATGCGTCACTTCAAACCATGTTTAACCAATAAAAGCTAATAAAATACTAAGTTGTTTCACTTCAACAATGTCCATGTTCTTTTTTATACTTAACATGTCTCACTCCAACTTGAGGTGACTTGAGATGTACGATTACTAGGGGTTTACAATTAAATTATTTTTTTAAAATAAAATAAAAATATACATTTTTTAACCAAATTTTCCAGTTAGAATTTCAAATTACTTATTCTATTTAAATATATTGTTACATTTAGAATTAATATGTAATTAACAGACATGTCTTTTATAAGATGTTTTAAAGTTTGATCACAATATTTATATTTATAAAAATATCATAATAATTTATATTATAAAATTGTGTAATTATTTGTGAATATAAAATAAATTTGAAATTTACAAATATAATGATTATAAAAAATGACAACATATTTATTTATTTAACAAGTTTGCATTAAAAATATTTAATAATTTTTTATCAACAAAAATTGTAAAGCTCAATTTAATTTGAATTGAACCACGAAACATAAACATTGTTAATTTGATTTGGATTGGATTTTATATTAAATTAAAATCAAATCAAACTAAATTACATTTGATTTTAGTGATTGGTTTTGTTGGTTATTAATTTAGATTTTATTATTATTATTAATTCTGATTTTATTATTCTTAAACTATTTATAACATGATAAGTTTTAATATTTCTACTTTTATAGCTTTCACTAATTGTAATTTTATTATATATAAGATTGATTGAGTAAATCACAATGAATAAGATCAATTTTGTGTAATTACGTTCAATCAGTTGCTACAACCTTTTGTCTTCTCTTATTTTCTCAATTCCTACACCTACAGGCTTAAATGATTATTTTTACGATAAACACTTTTAGTGATTATATTAAAGTATGAATTTTTTTTTTATTATATTTTATAATTTTTATTATAGTTCCTTGCTTTTTGGAATACATGTTTTAAACATAAAAAAAAATAACGTTTATATATGATACAAGTTATAATATTTAATTATTTAAATCCTTGTTTGCATCATGCTTGGAAAGAGTGGTTGTCATATAATATTATCTCCTTTATAATCCACTATTTTAGAAGGCAACAAAGTTTATACCAACCTAGCTGGATGATATTGTTATTTTAGAAAACTTTTTCTCTTTTTTTCTCTCATATCTTAAATCCTCTATTTTATTTTGACTGGATAGAGGTTTTCTTAATCAAACATTTACTCGTAACATAAAAAATTATACATAATAATTAGGTTATAAACTTTTACTTAACACATTAGCAATCTAATCATGATTTAATCGTACTACTAATTTTACTAATTTTTTTGTTATAATTAAAATAATTTATACTTTTTTTTTCTCAATAATTGTAATGTCTCCATCATCGAAATCAAACATAATTTAATGTGATTTGATTTAGTCTTCATCAAGAGACAATTAATCTAACTTGTGACAATCTTCCACTTACCAATCATTCCATTGAAATAAAAAATAATTCGAATGTGACTTGACTTACTTAGTCTCTAAAAAATAATTTATATATTTGACAACCATATTCTCCTTAATAAATATCATGATAAAAATTAAACTTTTTTCATTAGCTCAAATAATTATACTATAAGATAAATGACACACCCTACAACAATATCTGATTAACCGTTGTTTCAATAAGAATAAAATATGTTTCAACAATGATTTAGTCCACCTAATTAATTGTGTAATAATTGAATTAACTTCCTTTGTTCCCAATTAAATATGAAAATCTTTATTATTATATATTTATAGTTATGTGTTTAATCTTTGAATAAGATTTTTGGAGAGCATGTTAAGACATCATAGCTTTTCTTCCTCTTTGGACTATTTTTTTTTTAAGTTAAAAGATATAAAATGAGTAAATTTATTGAGAAGTATTTTGGACATTTTTCATAGTGAGAATTTCTGCTAAGTAAACTATTGAACTCTAGGTTTAGATATTAGGATATGAATTTTTTGGGATTATTAAACTATATAATATTGTTTGTTTTGATTTAAGTTTATTTATTGATTTGAATATAGATATGTTGAATTTTGATATTGAATATTACATTTAGAGAATTTAAATTAATTGAAAAAATTAAATATATAAACTTAAAAACATTAACATCAATATTTAAAAAAAAAAGTAGAAGAGAGGATGGGATATTAACATCAATATTTTATTCACCTACATCTTTTTAAATCTCTTGAAATAAATTAACCTTTTAAAGGTAAAAAAAAGATGAGATGATGAAAAATAATGGAAAAAAAAAAGAGAAAAAGGAGTGGTGGTTTAAATTATGTTGAGTTGTATAGAGATGAGGTGAATGAAAAATAGAATTGTTTTGGATTGAAGCATGGAAAGAGCAAAGTAGGTGTTACACGAAATAGAATTAGAAGATATGATGGTGTGAATATTGGTGGATGAGTTTGGTGAGAAGAAAGTGATGAGTGTGAGATGTGAGATGTGAGAGGAGAGAGAGAGAGTAAAGAGAAGAAAGGTGGGCGTGGTGGGCTCAGAGAACAGCTTGGTTTAGGGTGTCATCCCGTTGTCATTTGCCACTCCAGCCCTGCTTCTCTGGCTGCACTTCACTTTCTCTTTCATTCACCAAAATTCCAGACACAAATCTCAGCCACAACTTTACATCTACATTCACCACTTACCTTTAGTCCATGGTTATCAACAATTCATTTTTAAATTTAATTTTATATAATTGTCTCGTAAGTTTGAGTTTCCATTCACTTATATATTATGAAATGTCTTATTTTTAATCAATATGAAATCTTTAACACATTCCTTTCATATCAAAATAGTCAATTTATATGTGAAACTATACACGACAAGAAAGTCATTAAATAGAAACTAATTTTAGATATATATATATATATATTTTATAAAAGTTTTCATGTTAGATATTATTATGTAACTTGACATCTCAGTCAAGTTCACACCTCAAGCAACAATCATTTGTCATCATATAAAAACATATAATCTTGTAAACTAAAAAATTATTGATATCTAAGATAGTTCATATTATAAATAAAAAAATATAAAATAGTTTTTAAATTAGTATCTAACTATTAGCTATCAAGGTTTAGCTACTGACTACTTATGTTCTAAATTAGTTTATATTATTATATAGACTAATTTAGAATCTAAAATATTAGTAGTTCAAACTTTGGTAGTTAATTTATATACGAATTTAAAAACTATTTTATAATAGTTTATTAATAATAGAAACCACATTAGATATCAATAATTTTTTAGTTTCTAAATTAGTATTTAATTTAGTCAATATAGTGACTAATTATTTTTTATCTCTAAATTTGATTACTGTTCAATTTCAATGATTTTCTTGTAGTGATATAAGTGGTTTGTTGTTCTAACCTAATCAACCTAAAAAAAATTCGTTAAAATAAACTTTAAATGAATTTGATACCAGATTAAATATTTTAAGTTTAATTCAACCTTATATGTATTGTTTTTGTTAGCATATGAGTTTTGGTTTAGTCCATAATATTTTTGTATTTTTTTTCTTTTTAAATAATATTTTTTATGTGATGGCAAATGATTGTTATTATTTGAGATGTCAGCCTAGCTGAGATGTCAAGTTGCATAGTGATGCCTAAGATAAAAACTTTTATAAGAAAAAAATCAATCTTATGAAATTGGATTCAACTGGACTCAAATTTACACTCATTGATATAATATGAAATGTCATTATTTCTAATTGACGTGAGATCTTCAACATTTTTAGTTTAATTTTACAAAATAAAACACATTTAAAAAAATATTTAAACCGAAACAAAGTGCGGATTGAAAAAAAAAATACAAAAGTCGTGTAAAACTTGTTGTTTATTCTAAATGTTCATCCAAGTTCAATCTATAATGAAGAATAATCACGGGGTGGACTTGACTCTGATTAATAAACAAGAAAAAGAAGCATCCTAAATGATTGATCCAGCCTGTGCTGGGTTCATCTGATCTCATATCTAGCCAGATATGAAATAAATAATGTTCTCAATTCTATAAAAAAAAAGAAGTCCTTTCGTATTGTTATTTAATATTCTCTTCGTTTACCAAAAGATGGTCAAATGATCACACAATTAAAAAAAATTAAGTGTCTCTTCGTTCTCAATATCATAATTGTACAACTCTAGTTAGTTGTAATTGTCTCGATTAAACCTCATTCAAACATTACATTTGTTTTTAGTGTCTTTTCTTTTGTCTAATTTCAATTTAATATTTAACAAAATTTGTTAATTAACTGTGACATGATAAAGTTATAACTTACGTGTTTGATACATATGCCAATATTACTTAAGCATTTTTGGTTTCTCGTGTCAGAAGGACCAAATCTATAAACCAGTCATGTCAATAAATGTGTGTATAAGCTCTCACAGTATTGTTCTGTGATAAGTCATGATGTTTGATAAATGTTTGAAAAATCGAAAAAGAAAATCAAAGTCTCACATTACTAAATATAAAAAAATAGTTAACTAATCAAAACTTAAAAAATCTGATGCATAATTCATTGTCATTTTCTTAGGAGAGGCATGAATTAAATCTTAACCGATGCAAAACATATATGTAAGGAATAGTTGTAGTGATGTAATAAATGTTTGTTTATGACTGATGCTTAAATTCAAAAAAATTGGACGGAAAGCGCACACGAGTTTACTTTAAAATAATCAATAAATGTTTTTAAAAGTAATTATATTTTTTTAATAATATTGTAGAAAAATAAATTTTAATTATTATAACAATATTTTAAATAATTTATTTATTTTCTATTCCTTATTCATTTAAACAGGTGAAGCTTTTTTTTTCATTCAATCATATATATGTTTTTTATATTCAAATATTATGATAAATTCTTCCTTTAACTTTATATATATATATATATATATATATATATATTACTGCACGTTTATATATATTTTTTAATTTTAATAATATTCTTTTAAGTATAATGGAGAATGGTGTGTTTTTTTTTTCAGCTGATCGTAGTTGTTTGTGATTAGTGATGGGTGTATTTTCTTTTAGGGTTTGTTATTTTTAAAGTTATAAAATTTAGAAAAAAAATATAAAAATAAAGTATAAAATTAAAAAAAAAAATATTTTCACATTAGAGAACATTTAATAAAAAGAATTTTCTCGTCAATTAATATTGTGGCTGTTGAAAAAAAATAAAAGTATTAAAACTAGAAAGGAGATTTGAGATGCGTGAATATAATTAATGTTATTTATTTAAAAGATAAAATTATGCTTTATTTTAAAAAGTTTGAAAATTAAAACTATTTTTTATAATTAATATAACATTAAGGTGGAGAACTTGACATTAATAGTTGTACTGCCGTAATAAATGGTTTGTCTACGACTCTGCTTAAATTCAAAATATTTGGACGGAAAGTGCTCGAGTTTACTTTAAAATAAATAATCAATAAATGCTATTAAAAGTAATGATTATTTTTGAAAATAATATAGTAAAAAGTATTTTAATCAGGATAAAAATATTTTTTTATATACAATCCTCTTTTTTTTCAACTCCTTATTCCATTCCCTTAGACACGTGAAGTTTTTTTGCAAATTATATTTTTTTTAATAAGTAGAACAATATTTTAAATTATTTATTTATTTATTTTGTATTCCTTATTCCATTCATTTAAACAAGTGAAGTTTTTTTCATTCAACCATATATATGTTTTCTCTATTCAAATATTATGAATAATTTGTTTATTCCCACATTAAAAAAAAATCCTGGATTCGTCATTGAGCGCGAGAGAAATTTTTAGGTAAACAACATGTACCTATTTTACAATTTTTTTTAATCCCCTTTATAAGAGTAAATTAAATATTTCATTAAAGTTAAGAAAATCAATTAGTATAGTCAAATAATTCATATAGAAAGTTTGAATTGAAAACTATATCAGAAATACATTGGTAATTACAGTGAAAGGCATCAATAATATTTTTTAATAAAAATATTATATTATGAATTATTTAACCGGTGCGGAATTAGCATTTTGTTTTTCTTTTAATATATTTGATTCATTTACTGGTTTAACTGCTAAAAAAAATTATTAACATTAATTTACTGGTTTAGTTTTTTTATTAGATATGCAAGTGAAATTTTTATATATGTTTCATATATATTGTAACAGGGATAAAAATAACGAAAAGAACAATTACCAATTACTTTATTATAAAAAAACATGTATTATATTTGTTAGTTTCTACATGAAAAAAAAAACCTTAGGGAAAAAACAAAAAGAATAATTCGTGAATATATGGGTTGAGAATTAGGATAGGCTCAGATAGTTTAT
This sequence comes from Phaseolus vulgaris, assembly GCF_000499845.2. Lineage (NCBI taxonomy): Eukaryota > Viridiplantae > Streptophyta > Magnoliopsida > Fabales > Fabaceae > Phaseolus > Phaseolus vulgaris. The sequence goes on along the minus strand of NC_023758.2, from coordinate 47,536,234 downwards.
TCAAACTAAGCAAATGATTATAGGTGAAGGCTATAATTTTTAATTGGGTTTTTAGTCAATATATTAACAAAGAACATTAAATACATTTTTAAATGCTCATAACTAAATAAAATAAACTTGTGTATTAATATAAAAAATATATTTATTTTCATCACCTAATTAATTCACAGAACTAAAAGACTTTTCAACAATCATGAAGTGTTGAGAATGAAAAACCACCCCGTCAGTTACTTCAGAAAACTTGTGACTACAGATCCACTTTGACTCTATATTTACCCGAGCAGTAATATTTTTATTTTATTTTCTTGAGATCTTCATTTTCACTGAAGAATTGGATTTCAGAGAAAAATAGACTAACTTAATTATTATTATAATAAATAAATAGTTTAATATTAATTTAATATTGAAATCTCTGAGTAGTGTTTATTGAATGATTATTTAAGTAAAAGAATTGACTTGTGATTTTTGTTGGTGTGCATAACGTTTAGTCCAGGGTAACAGTATCTATGTAGATTCTTATGATGGCAGGCATTAATAAATTATAGCGTATATTATTAAGGAGAATTATTATGATGACAGAACAGAAGCAAGCATGCACCAATCCTCGTATTGTGATCGAGTCGTATTCCCGCGAAAACAGCCAAAAAAGTGAGAGGAAAAAAAAAAAGAAAAAGAGAAGATCTCCAACACAGTGTTTTAAACCTCGAAGCCGACACCCATATTTGTATTCCACAAAGGTAGAGATGTTTCTGCAGTTGTGTCTCTGAAACAACCACCACAACTATTCTCTCTTACTGTCAAACTTTCTTCTTCTTCTTCAATGGATCCTTGTCCCTTCGTGCGTCTCATCGTCGAATCTCTCGCTCTCAAACTTCCCTCTCCGACCAAACCACCTCCACTCTCCGGGGTGCACCCCTCCACCACCCCATGCTTCTGCAAAATCCGCATCAACACTTTCCCCACCCACACAGCCCTCCTCCCTCTCTCCGTCTCGCCCTCCGCCCCCGACACCACCACCTCCGCCCCAGCATTCCACCTCGACCCCGCCGCCCTCCGCCGCCTCTCCGGAAAGCCCCTCAGCCTCGTCCTCTCCGTGTACAACGGCCCAATGGGCCGCTCCTGCTGGGTGCGCGGCGCCAAGCTGTTGGGCCGCGTTCATTTCACCGTTAACCTCTCCACTGCCCTCTCTCACTCCAACACCTTCCACAACGGCTGGCTCAACCTCGCCGGGCCCCACAGTAGAAACAAATCCTCGGCCCAGCTTCACCTCATCGTCCGGTCCGAACCGGACCCCCGGTTCGTCTTTCAATTCGGCGGGGAACCGGAATGCAGTCCGGTCGTTTACCAGATTCAGGGAAACATACGACAACCCGTTTTCAGTTGCAAGTTCAGCGCCGATCGCAACTACAGATCCCGGTGAGTCACTCACTCACTCACTCACTCACTCACTCACTCTCCTCTGCGCATATTTACCTTACCTTCACTCAATCTGCTAAAGTGCGCTATCTGTTAAATTTTAATGTATATTTGATTGAGTGATATTATTCAATTATGCAGATGAAATTATAGAAGTAAATTGTTGGAGTGCAATGTGTGATTTTGGGTTTAGGTAAGGTTTATTAGGCATGTGGGGTGTTTGGTTGGGCCAAGCCTTGTTCAACTGAATTCATTTTCGTGTTCCTTTCCTTGTTGGTGGATATCATTACCTACTGTTGTTTCTTTCTTTTTCGCCTGAAAAAAACGTGAAAAGTGACAGTGCTGCTGCGATGTTTTCCTTCTCATCTGTCGTTTTCCATTGGCTGGATCGTAATTCCAATTTTCCAAACGGTCTGTCATTGACGTTACAGTTTTCACGTTCAGACACTGTTTTCCTTCACAACTTTTCTAATTTCCCATTTCTCAGAAGAATTGGTTTTTAACTTTTAACCCTTTTGGTTTAATTTTCAAATTTTATGATAATTAACTTTAGGATTACGAAAAAAGACAATCTTAAGTGAGACGACTTAGTGAAGACTAACTGCCTCCCCCTCTCGAAACATTAATATCTCATGATTTTAATCAAACTCTTAGTGCCTTTTCTTTTCTCAATTACTGGTTTTCGTGCAATTCAAGAATCCATTGCTCAAATTTATTTTGCACTTTTTTTCCTTTTCGCATATACTACCACTTCAACTTTTGGTCCTCCACCTTTTTCTTTTACCCTTCAAATGAAAAGCCCACATCCTAGACTACCACAACTAAATAATTCCGTTTAAGGGCCAATAAATCAGTAAATGGGAATTCTATAGTAACTGCTACTTCATGCCCATGTTCGGTAAAGCAGAGGAGTTAACACCATCCAATCTAGTACGAAAAGTGAAAACATATTCTACCTAGGATTCCATCTCATGTGAAAGCCACTACACAGCAGTCACAGTATCTTGTTGATTACAAGCTCATTAAAAATTACCTGTCACTGTTTCTCAATTTCGTTGTGTTTGTTATCCAATAATTATACTTACCCACTCATTTTCACTTTATTCTCTTTCAATGTCTCTCTTCCTTTAAGCTTACACTGTCTTCCCTGAGTCTACATACATTTTTAATGAGAAAAAAATAATCTTTACACGACAGATATTTTCAATATATGAAAAATAATTGATGAGTAGAAATTGGTCTCTTTGAAGAGGAGCTAAAAGAAGTTGATTTTTGTTTCCCTATTTGAAAACTCAGGTCTCTTCCATCAGATTTTTCAAGCAATGGAAATGGGTGGAGAAGATCCTCCACAGGTGACAGAGAGCGCCAGGGGAAGGAGAGAAAGGGTTGGATGATAATGATTCACGATCTCTCAGGCTCACCTGTTGCTGCAGCATCAATGGTGACACCATTTGTCCCATCTCCCGGCTCAGATCGCGTGTCCCGTTCCAACCCCGGAGCCTGGCTGATCCTCCGGCCCAACGGAGCCTCAGTGAGTAGCTGGAAGCCATGGGGTCGGCTCGAGGCGTGGCGAGAAAGAGGCCCTGTGGATGGGTTGGGGTACAAGGTTGAGCTTTTCTCTGACAGTGGACCAGCCAACAGAGTACCCATCGCTGAAGGCACAGTGAGTGTGAAAAAGGGTGGCCAGTTCTGCATTGATTACAAGGTGATGAAGGATGCAGGGTTGGGTTGGAGGTTGCCAGGGGAAGAAGGGTTTGTGATGGGTTCATCTGTGGACGGTGAAGGCAAAGTTAGCAAGCCTGTTGTGCAAGTTGGTGCACAGCATATCACGTGCATGGCTGATGCTGCACTCTTCATTGCGCTCTCTGCTGCAATCGATCTCAGCATGGATGCATGCACGCTTTTCTCACATAAACTTAGAAAGGAGCTTTGCCACCACGAACAAAATTCCCTATCATAGCCTCCCCACCCCTGAAAATCAAAGACCAATCTCTCCAAATACCAAAACCCAGAATTTGGTCTTTTTAACAGATGCTGTTTTATAGATAAAGATCAAATCTTTCACCATATACTTGAAAACCAAGACATTACTTTATCTTCCAAATATAATGAGAGCATGCATTCTGTAGAAGTGGGTTATTTTGGTATGAGCAGGTATATGTAGATTGAATCCAAAATTTCACCCCTCCTCGTGATTTTGTCTCAGGGATATATACCATGAATATTCTTTTTGCCTTCATCTGGGAGTGCTTGAAGCTTTAGATGATTTGGGTGTTAATGTTCTGAGGCCTACCTCTACAATTTGTTTCGTGTTTCTATTGAGAGTGTTGGAAAAAGATATCGCAAGCAGTTGCTGTAGTACCTTGAAGTTGGGTTTTTCTTCAGCAGCTAACATTATAGGGGTGTGATTTAACAGCTGAACACATTGTCTGGTTATTGGGTGTATAGATCTCAACGAAAGATTTGAAATGTACAAAGATATTAAATGCACATGTCTATTCATAAATATTTCAATGCAAATTTCTGTTTATGATTCCATCTCTTCTCTATCTCACATATTAAATGCTTATGATATTTTATTTAGTTATTTATCTTTAACATATTAATTTATCTTCCTTATTTCCACAAAATATAGATTGTTTGAGTTAATTTCAGGAAATATTTTTTATACTTACAAAATAATATATTATTAATAATAATAAATCTATTAGTAGTGATCTTGAAAACCCATCTACATCAAGTCTTATTCCAATAAAATAGATTGAATCTAAACTTGTGATTCATTTTAATTAAATTAAATTTAAAAAAATCTAATTTATAGAAAGGTCGACGAGAAGGAATAACTTTGGTATATTTTTAAAGAGATCTTTAATTTAGATAAATCTTTCTAAGATTCTTTTGTAAGATCGATTATAACTAACATTTTCTATAATATAGAATAAACATTTATCATATTTGAATTATATCATGAAATGTTTAAGATCACATATTTTATGATGTGTTTGTTAAAGTCTAAATTGGTGAAACAAAGATAATTACATAAAATATTTTGCATGTCTTGCCCTTAGAAGAAACAAATTTATATTTTAACATTTTATTGTGAAGAAACTTATTCAAAATAATTTCGGATCTAATAAACTTTTCTCTGACACAACTCAATTAATACTCCAACTAAAAAATACAAAAATAAAATAAAATAACAATACAAAAAATAACAAATCAATACATTTCAAAAAAGATTTCTTGATATAATTTAGTTATATTTACCTATTCTAACATATATTATAACTCCAATACAAGCTATTTTTTACAATCAAAATCACAAACTTATTAACTAATCAAAATTAATATACATTAAAAAAATAATTAAATAATAATTAAATTTAGAACAAAAATAATTAGATACTATTTTAAAAACTAAAAAATTATTGATATAAAGTGATTTTTATTATTAATAAAAATTTATAAAATAATTTCTAAATTGATATTTAAACTAGTTAACAAGATTTTAACTACTAACATTTTAAATTATAAATTAACCTCTAAAAAACTAATATAAACTATTTAACTACTAACATTTTAAATTATAAATTAACCTCTAAAAAATTAATATAAACTAATATAAAATTTAAAATAATTAGTAGCTAAAATCTTGATAACTAATAATTAAATACTAATTTAGTAATTTTTTTATAATAATATTAAATCAACTATAAATATTTTACATAAAACGATAAATCCAACCAACCATTGGAATCCAAACTCACTTCAAAATTTAATTATTTATTACTGAGCATGTAATTTAATATTATTTTAAAAATAAATTCAAACAATATTAAATCTACTTTAAGTCATCCTATCTAAGAGTTATTTTCATTTCCAAGAAGAAGAAAAAAAAGTTTACCAACCAAACGGTGATAAGAGAGTAGACAATAGAAAAACATTTTCATCTTATTAAAATTCAAATTTAAGACTACTAAATACTGAATTAAAACAATTATAAATCAGTTTATTTATGTAACCAAAGGTCACATTAGAAAACAAATTCACTCAATTCGTTCAATAACTTTTTTTGTTATATATTTGTACCGGTCGGCACTGGACGACCCCAGGGTACTCATGGTAAAATCATCACAAAACCCTGCGTCTTATACGACTCTTCGTCCTTCCATGACCTCTAGCCGGACGACCGAATGGTTTATGTCGATTAAATCTAATTTAATCCAGAACGTGGTTACACGTGTAGAAAAGAGCAGTTATGACAACCATTGACGAAGTAAAAACACGTTCTCTAGACCACTCCCCTAGTTTTCAGGAAACCACCAGGCACGACCCAAAGACCACTAAGCATGTCTCTAACCATCAACTGATTGGCCCACATGGCCAAGGCCCAGGTCAACCTACTAAAGGGACTTCTTAAAAGGGGGAAAAGGTACGTTTTCCATACTATCAGAGAATTCACACTTGAGCACCATCGCTGACTTGAGCATCGGAGTGCAATCGCAGGTACCCCCGCCGGCCGATCGAAGCACGCGAAGAGAAAGAAGACTTGAAGAATAGGACAACCAAGAGTGAAGAAGACACCTTGTATCGACGTAGATCAACATTACTCAGTCCCCAATATCCATACAGGTACAATTGGCGCCCACCGTGGGGCCCGAGTAATCATTATTCCCAGACCCAAGGATCCCAACGCTTGAAGATGGACTCAACGGCAAACAACAACAATGATATCTCCGAAGAGCATAGGACCATACTCCAAACCCTCCAGATTCAGATGCAGGAGTTACTCCAAAAAGGAGTCATCGATCAACTTCGCCAGGATGAAGAAAGGAAAAGACGAGAGGAAGAGCGTCAACAACATGCAGAGGAGATAGCACAATTGAAAGAACAGAACAAGAGATTGTTGGATAGACTTGAGCAATCTGAACGCGAAGGGCATTCACGTGCACCTTCTCCATCACCGTTCCAATCAGGAACAAGAACAATAGCCCAGGCCATACCTCACACGTCACTCGTTCAACACACCCGTCAGAGTGCAAAGCCAGTAACCCCAAACGAGGTAGCAAACCCGAAAGGCCATCCGTTCACTGATGACATCATAGCCACTCCTCTCCCTGACAAGTGGAGGGGCCTAACGATAAACCTTTATGACGGTTCCACAGACCCAGACGAACATCTGAATATATTTAGAACTCAAATGACCCTTTACACAACCGACCGAACGGTATGGTGTAAAGTCTTCCCCACCTCTCTCAGGGAAGGCCCCCTTGGATGGTTTTCGGACCTTCCACCCAATTCCATTGCAAGCTTCGACGCTTTGGAATTGAAGTTCACCACGCAATACGCCACAAGTAGACCTCATCGGACATCCTCCATGTCTCTTCTAAATGTCAAACAAGAAAGGGGAGAATCATTGAGAACATTCATGAACAGATTTAGCAAAGTGTGTATGAACATTCGTAATCTTAATCCAGAAATAGCCATGCATCATTTGGTCTCGGCCATACTACCAGGAAGGTTCACTGAAAGCCTTATCAAACGACCTCCGTGCAATATGGATGAATTAAGAACAAGAGCAACAAAGTTCATGCAGATAGAAGAACATATTGACTACCATCGAAAAACTTATGCTGAGAACACGGACAATAGCAAAGGAATTCGTCCCCCCACAATACCGACCGACCGAGAACGACATCGCCCCAATAGGGGACCCCGTTTCCACAACTACACTCCCTTGATTGTACCAAGGGGTAAGGTTCTCGACGAAGCACTGCAGATTGAATTGATTCCGACATTGAGGCCATCACAAACCCCTCCCAATGCCGACACCAGTAAACGTTGCCAATACCATCGTAACTATGGCCACACGACCGAAGGATGCCAAGCACTGAAAGATAAAATTGAAGAGCTCGTCCAGGCCGGTCATCTGCGCAAGTTCGTGAAAACCACCATCACTGCACCCAGGTCACCCCAGCGTGATCATGATCCCCGCGAACGTTCGGGACGAAGAGACGACCGGACCCGTGACAACCACTATCGTTCAAGCAGAAGAAAAAGAAGCGGAAGTCCGATCAGACGAACGAGGCCTAAAAGCGAAAGCCCTGAACGTAGAAGTCGAACTAAACAAAAAGTTCGCACAGTCATCAATACAATCGCTGGACCGGTGTCGCTCGGTCAGCCCCCTCAAGAAATTAATTACATTGCAGGCGGCTTTGCGGGTGGAGGATGCTCTAATTCGGCAAGGAAAAAACATTTGAGAGCAATTCAATCCGTTCATTCGACTCCCACACAACGCCGACCGCATATACCACCAATCACTTTCACTGACGAAGACTTCACAGCAATCGATCCATCTCAAGATGACCCCATGGTAATAACTGTGGAGATAGATAAATTTGCAATTGCAAAAGTTTTGGTAGATCAGGGTAGCTCGGTCGACATCCTATATTGGGAAACGTTTAAGAAGATGAAGATTCCAGAAGCAGAGATACAACCCTACAACGAGCAGATAGTTGGTTTCTCAGGGGAAAGAGTGGATACGAAAGGATTTATCGATCTATACACCACGTTCGGGGATGATTACCTCAGCAAGACCATCAACATACAATATCTACTCGTTAATGCCAATACATCGTACAATATTTTGCTCGGTCGACCATCTATCAACAGATTGAAAGCCATTGTCTCAACTCCTCATTTAGCTATGAAGTTCCCCTCGGTCAATGGAGACATAGCAACCGTACATATAGACCAGAAGACAGCACGAGAGTGTTATGTAGCTAGCCTGAAGGTGGAGCCGACCCGAAGGCTTTATACCACGTCAGCCGAACGGACCACAGAGCGAAGAGGTCGGTCAACAGAAAGACGCTCCAGAGGAAGAGAATCTAGAAGACACTTGGTCGCTTTAGTCGATCTAGATCCTCGACTGGATGATCCCCGAATGGAAGCAGGAGAAGATCTTCAACCCATATTCCTTCGGGACAAAGACCGGAAAACATACATGGGAACATCCCTCAAACCAGACGACCGAGAGACGATCGGTAAAACATTAACAAAGAACGCTGATCTTTTCGCCTGGACGGCTGCAGACATGCCAGGGGTAAAATCAGATGTGATTACCCATCGATTGTCTGTTTATACAGAGGCCAGGCCAATCGCTCAAAAGAAAAGGAAACTAGGTGAAGAACGGCGGAAAGCCGCACGAGAAGAAACCGACAAGCTAATTCAAGCTGGTTTTATTCAAAAGGCCCACTATACGACATGGCTAGCCAATGTAGTGATGGTAAAAAAGACGAATGGAAAATGGAGAATGTGCGTAGACTACACAGACCTTAACAAAGCGTGCCCAAAGGACTCGTATCCTCTACCTACTATCGACCGGCTGGTCGACGGTGCAGCCGGTCATCAAATCCTAAGTTTCCTTGATGCTTATTCAGGTTACAATCAAATACAAATGTACCACCGTGATCGAGAAAAAACCGCGTTTAGAACAGATTCTGATAATTTCTTCTATGAAGTCATGCCGTTCGGCCTCAAGAATGCAGGAGCCACATACCAACGACTCATGGATCACGTATTCCACGACATGATCGGTCGGAATGTAGAAGTATACGTTGACGACATCGTCGTCAAATCAGACTCTTGCGAACAACATGTTTCTGACTTAAAAGAGGTTTTTCAAGCCTTGCGTCAATACCGCATGCGTTTAAACCCGGAGAAGTGCGCGTTCGGCGTAGAAGGGGGGAAGTTCTTAGGCTTCATGCTCACACATCGGGGTATAGAGGCTAATCCAGAAAAATGCAAGGCAATCACTGAAATGCGAAGTCCCAACGGACTCAAAGAGATCCAGAGACTAGTCGGCCGTCTCACTTCGTTGTCTCGATTCGTACCTAAGCTTGCCGAACGAACGAGACCCATCATAAAACTTCTGAAGAAGACAAGTAAATTTGAATGGACAGATGAATGTGAACAAAATTTCCAACAGTTAAAAGCATTTCTGGCATCTCCACCGGTCATCCAGAAACCGAACGCACGGGAACCCATTGTGGTCTACCTCGTCGTCTCCAATGAAGCGGTGAGTTCCGCTCTGGTACAAGAAATTAAAGCGGAAGAACGACCGGTATATTTTGTAAGTCGAGTCTTACATGACGCAGAAACCCGGTACCAAATGGTCGAAAAAGTTGCCTTCGCTTTGGTCATCACCGCACGACGGATGCGGATGTATTTCCAAAATCACAAGGTCATTGTTAGGACTAACTATCCCATTATGAAGATTCTCACCAAACCTGACCTCGCCGGACGAATGATAGGTTGGGCAGTCGAACTGTCAGAATTCCACATCGAATACCAACCCAGGGGAGCCATCAAGTCCCAAGCCCTCGCCGACTTCACAGCAGAACTCACTCCCTATCTGACCGAACGGACTCCCCGATGGACACTATACGTAGATGGGTCATCTAACAGTCGTTCGTCCGGAGCAGGAGTTGTACTTGAAGGACCAGGGGAGATTGTTGTCGAACAAGCCATGAAATTTGAATTTAAAACTTCCAATAATCAAGCCGAATACGAAGCTATAATCGCAGGTTTGCATCTGGCGATTGAATTGGAGGTAACAAATATAACTTGTAAAAGCGACTCCCGTCTAGTCGTCGGACAGCTTACAGGGGAGTATGAGGTAAGAGAAACATTACTCCAACAGTATTTTCATTTCGTAAAAAATCTTCTAAACAGGTTCAAAGAAATCTCCTTCCAACACGTACGGAGGGAAAATAATATTAGGGCGGACGCTCTATCGAGATTGGCTACCCTAAAAAAGAAAGGCGCCCACCGGTCGGCCATACACGTGACCCTGGCTAAACCAAGTGTTGGTACCGAAGAATGCATGGCGACTGACACCCAACCTAACTGGATGACTCCCATAAAACAATATCTTACCGATGGTGTATGCGATCCACATTTGGAGAAAACGATGAAGTTACAAGCCGCCCGATACATACTGATTGGCGAAGATCTTTACAGGAGAGGGTATTCCCGTCCCCTCCTAAAATGCCTTGGTCCAGAACAAGTCACTTATGTAATGACCGAGTTACACGAAGGGATATGCGGAACCCATTCAGGAGCGCGGACTATGTCCGCCAAAATTCTAAGAGCAGGATACTACTGGCCGACCTTACAAGGAGACTGCACTGAATACGTTCAAAAGTGCGTGAAATGTCAAGAGTTCGGCACCCTATTGCACCAAAAACCAGAGCATTTGCACTACATCCTATCCCCTTGGCCGTTCGTGAAATGGGGAATGGATATTATCGGACCTTTCACACCCGGAAAAGGGCAATGCAAGTTCCTACTGGTGGGTATAGATTACTTTACCAAATGGATTGAGGCTGAACCACTAACAGCCATCACCGCCCGGAACGTACAAAGCTTTGTGTGGAAAAACATTGTCTGCAGGTTCGGCCTACCTCAGATCATTATCACAGACAACGGTCGACAGTTCACCGACCGTGGGCTAGCTGAATTCTATGAGAAACTTCACATCAAACATATAACGAGTTCGGTCGAACACCCTCAAACCAACGGTCAGGCGGAAGCCGCCAACAAAGTTATTCTCAATGAGTTAAAGAAGAGACTTGGCCCGTCCAAGGGAAATTGGACTGAAGAATTGGTAGAGGTTCTGTGGGCTTATCGTTGTACTCCCCAGTCAACAACTCAAGAAACACCTTATAGCCTGACGTACGGCACAGAAGCCATGATTCCGGTCGAAATCGGCGAGCCTTCACTACGCCGACAGACGTTAGACCTAGACTTAAACAAGGAAAGTCTACTAGTCGGCCTCGACCTCATCAATGAATTAAGGGACAAATGCAAGATAAGGGAAGAAGCATGCAAGATACGAGCAGCACGAAGGTACAACTCCAAAGTGAAGCCACGAAGCTATCAGAAAGGAGATCTAGTTTGGCGCATGCGCAGCGACGCCCGGAAGGACGAAGGAAAGTTTTCAAGCAATTGGGAAGGTCCGTTCCGCATCTCCGACACAGCAACAGGAGGAGCTTATTACTTAGAATATTTGTCAGGAAAATCTGCACCGAGAACGTGGAATGCCACGCATCTCAAATTCTATTACAGTTGATGAATAAACTTAGTGCACTCTTTCCTCGCTCGGTAGTTTTATCCCTAAGGAGGGTTTTCTACCGAGAAGGTTTTAACGAGGCACTTTAAATCACCAATCTTGGTCAGAAATTCAGTTAATTCACCGTTCATTCGGTCGGAATACATAACGAAAGTTATCCGAATTATAACTTAAACGTTATTCACCAATCTTGGTCAGAAATTCAATTAATTCACCGTTCATTCGGTCGGAATACATAACGAAAGTTATCCGAATTATAACTCGAACGTTATTCACCAACCTTGGTCAGAAATCGAAATTATTTATGCCTCGTTCGGCATCAGAATTATTCAGAATTATTTATGCCTCGTCCGGCATCAGAATTATCTTATTACTTTAATGTAATCAGAATTATTTATGCCTCGTCCGGCATCAGAATTATCTTATTACTTTAAGGTAATCCGAATTATTTATGCCTCGTCCGGCATCAGAATTATCTTATTACTTTCAGGTAATCCGAATTATTTATGCCTCGTCCGGCTTCCGAATTATCTTATTACTTTAAGGTAATCCGAATTATTTATGCCTCGTCCGGCATCAGAATTATATCATTACAATTATTCACCAACCTTGGTCAGAAATTCAATCAATTTATTAATTAACCGTTCATTCGGTCGAGATTATATAACTACGGCTCTCCGAATCATATACTTCTTCAAACCCGGATCTATGCTCACAACAATCTCTGCAACATAAACACGAAAGTAAGAAACAGATACGCTATTAGCCGAACGACCGCAAGAAGAAGGTGCTCACCTTTTAGTTCCGCCTACTGCTTGGACGACCCATAAAGAGCTATCAGTTCCCGCGTAGGGAGCCTACACGGTAGTTGATTCACGACCATCAAAATTTCTTGGTCGATGGGAGACAAAGATTCCCAAAGCCGATGGTCAAGAGAGGTGGGATTCTCCGTCCAATAGAATGGAAATTTTGTGCTTCCAGCGGCATTATAGAATAGATTTTGTGCACCGGACGACCCCAGGGTACTCATGGTAAAATTATCACAAAAACCCCTGCGTCTCATACGACTCTTCGTCCTTCCATGACCTCGAGCCTGGGGGGCAAGTGTACCGGTCGGCACTGGACGACCCCAGGGTACTCATGGTAAAATTATCACAAAAACCCCTGCGTCTCATACGACTCTTCGTCCTTCCATGACCTCGAGCCTGGGGGGCAAGTGTACCGGTCGGCACTGGACGACCCCAGGGTACTCATGGTAAAATCATCACAAAACCCTGCGTCTTATACGACTCTTCGTCCTTCCATGACCTCTAGCCGGACGACCGAATGGTTTATGTCGATTAAATCTAATTTAATCCAGAACGTGGTTACACGTGTAGAAAAGAGCAGTTATGACAACCATTGACGAAGTAAAAACACGTTCTCTAGACCACTCCCCTAGTTTTCAGGAAACCACCAGGCACGACCCAAAGACCACTAAGCATGTCTCTAACCATCAACTGATTGGCCCACATGGCCAAGGCCCAGGTCAACCTACTAAAGGGACTTCTGAAAAGGGGGAAAAGGTACGTTTTCCATACTATCAGAGAATTCACACTTGAGCACCATCGCTGACTTGAGCATCGGAGTGCAATCGCAGGTACCCCCGCCGGCCGACCGAAGCACGCGAAGAGAAAGAAGACTTGAAGAATAGGACAACCAAGAGTGAAGAAGACACCTTGTATCGACGTAGATCAACATTACTCAGTCCCCAATATCCATACAGGTACAATATTGAAATTATTATTTAAATTCCGTAACAGTCAATCCTTCCAAACTTAAAAAAAAATCCAATTCAACTTTTATTTATTATTTTATCAACAATAAATTAATAAAATAAAAAATTAACACTTAATGGGTATCCGTATACAAATCCAATTCAGCTTGTAATAAATATTTTCATATTTCTTTAATAACCATACAATCCATGGAATGAGGGAATGTACCATTCCATTAAGTTTAATGTCAATCCTTGGTGAGAGAAGCTTTCACTTCAATGGGAAGTTCGAAAGTATAGTTTAACCTAAAACAAACACACTTAGTGTCACCACGTTCCCTACATATTTTACACACATTAGCATGTATCAAATTACAACTATTTTTTTTATTAAAATATAGATTACAAGTAAAATGAGTTTTTATAATTATAAATTAATATCGTTTATTGTTAAATTGTTAAAGTAACATTTTATTAATTTTTTTTTACAAAGCTCACTTCCAAGGTTCTTTAAACAAAATTTTAATTATCTAATAAAAAATTACTTAAACTGTTTTTTTAACTTCAAATTAATTTTACAACATTTTTCTAAAATCATAAAAAATATTATTTTAGCGTAATTTTGGTTTAGGGTTCAGGGACAAATGCACCCCTCAATTTTTTAATTATATATATATATATATATATATATAATATTGTTGTTACTATTTAAAAATTAATAATACCTATAGTTTTTAATACATATTCTTCTTAACATTTATTTTATATTATTTGAGAATAAGAGATTAATTCTTAATATTTTTCCATCGATCAAACATATACAAGAATTATATAAGATTTTGATAATTTAAATTTTGAGACATATTAATAAGTTACTTTCAATAATTATTAATTATTGTTTCTATTAGAAATATGAGACTTAGAGAACTGTTGACTGACTTCGTTTTCCTCCTTCCTGTCGGGCAATCTGCTAGAACTTTAGCTTGCTTCTTCTCGCCTTAGCGCTACTCCTTGAGGTCTCGGTCGCTCCATCTTAGGTGAATGCCGAAAGGGTACTTGCATAAGGCACTCCAATACCCAAGTCAGCAAAGGATACTCGGCGCTCGGTTGTCAGAGTATACTCAGTAATGACGTACCTTGTTCTTGGAATGCGCGTTATTTATATTATTTTAATGGACTTACCTTATTAGACCGGATTAGTGGAGTGTATCGCACTTAGGAACGTATTACCTAGTTCTTAATAGTGGTTTAACTTTACTGACCTTGATTTGAGCGTTAATGGATTAGATGTTCGCAAGGACGTGTTGAACTCGATCAGCTCGATCATGGAGACCGAGTTATGGTATTGACCTTTCAGTCCATACCAGTACAATTACTATTTTCCATTGATAATATAGCGTGTAAGATAATTTATACTTGTCTAGTTTTGAAGTATAATTAATGTAGATGTCAATTTTTATTACAAACATTTTTTTTAGTAAAGTGTGAATTAGTGATTGTTATTTATAATTAAAAATCATTAAAAGACACTTAAAACCGTATTTTCTATTTTAATTTATTTATTTATTTTCTCCCAGACGAAGGCATCTGGCTCCATCCCTAATCATTTTCTAATAAACCAAACCATTTCAGATTAAGCATTCATTTATATATTGAGATGATTATATTTATAGGTAAGGGTTATTGTTGACTTCAGATTTTTATTAATCTGGTACAATTTTATCTCAATTAATAAAATAAATTTTAAAAATATTTTATTAAAGTAAGTGTCAAGAATGAAGTACAACTTCCCTATAATAAAATTAACTAAAATTGTGTTAAGATGAAATTGCTTATCTATTTTAATAATTTTTAAAAAATTTATCCATTCAATAATTAATAGATAAAATTGTATCAGATTAAAAAATTCAGATCATTGGCATCTTTGGTGTGTTGAATGGCTGGGGCAATTGTGGTTTCCATTGTCCAGGATCCACAATTCAAAATAGTTGCAAGTTATGTCTTCATTATTAAGACAACTTATGAAGAAAATTACATATATTCTTTCCATACCAAAATGTGTTAAGATGCCTTTTATCTACTGAATTTGTTTTTCCATTTGAAATATTAAGAGCGTCAAACCTACAGTGAAACCTCTGCAACTTGTTTCTGCGACAACGATTGACTGATTGAATATGATCAATTGATCCCATAAATTTTTTTACATAATCCAGAATATGTCATATACTGGGGCAGTTTCAATTCAAGGAATTTTTTACATGAATTTTCTTTCTTTACATGATATTAGTTATTGGCCTCAAGATTTTTAGTGATAGTGTTTTGTCATGGGATCCATGATTAAGATAAAACTTAAAATTGACCAGTTACAGCTTACAAAAATGCCTAAGCTATAAGGTTATCTGAATAATAATAATAGTTAATAGCTAAAGAGAACAACAGGACCAAATGAAGTTGCATGATGATGCAGGTGACTTGTGAATCTGGTTTAAGTGTGGTGTGAAGATTCAGTAGTCAGAAAGCAAGCAATGAAACAGGAGGTTTGTGATATTTATGGGGAGAAAAAATGTAGCAGAAAACTGAATACACAATCTGAAAAAACCCGTGATGGTTGTACACATTGTGGTGGTAACCAAATCAAGGAAGCATGCCACGTGACATATAAATTATCTTGTTTGTTAACACCATCATAGAAGTTTCTCAACTCTGGTTGCCCACAAAATCAAGGCAAATCTTATCCGTGCGGGCCAAGTATAATAATAAGATACTAACACGTATACTGAAACCACCAAGAATAAGATTAGCAGGGTTTGATTATGAATTAACTTGGTAGCATTAATTAAGGTAAAAGCCTCGACCAACCTGCATCAGGGAGAAGAGGAATGTGAATTTGCGTGGTTAGACAAAGTTGCAGCCAGAGTTGCACAAACAAGAGGCTTTGGAGCAGGGATTCTAAGACAATTGAGACTGCCACCAGGGATCCCAGAACACTCTGGTTGTGGTCTTTGCATGTTCCTTCCAGGGATACAGTTATCCGAGAAATCAAACCCCACATTGAATAGCCTTGAACATTCCTGGCTCAGCCCAGAGAAGAAATTGTGAGCAACAGTTAGATTTAATAGGCTTCTCAAGGAGCACACCACATCAGATAATTCCCCTGAGAGCTTGTTATTGGCCAAATTGAGAACCTCTATATCCTGCAAGCAATTCATTGTGTCAGGCAAATGGCCCATCAGAGAGTTGAAACTCACATCCAACACTTGCATCTGTGTGAAGATCCCAACTCCTTGAGGAATGCAACCTGTTAACTGGTTGTTAAGGAAGAGAATCTCCTTTAGTCTTGAACTCATGAAGCCAAAGCTAAAAGGGATGTTTCCACTCAACTTGTTGTTGGCCAAGTTGATGACTGAGGCAGGTGAATTTCCCAGATTCTCTGGGATTTCACCTCCAAAATTGTTGTTGTTGAGGAATATTGCATCGAGTCTCTTGTTGAAGAGTTCATCAGGAAGTTGCCCTGAGAAGTTGTTGTATCTGAGGTCCAAGTAGACGAGGCTTGGCATGGAGAGAGTGGCAGTGGGAAAAGGTCCTGAGAGTTGGTTGTTGCTGAGGTCCAACTCTTGGAGGGAAGTGAGGTCTCTGAATGAGTCAGGAACTGAGCCAGAAAGCCTGTTGGTGTTGAGATGGAAAAGAGTGATATCTGATAGCAAAGAGAGCTCTTTGACAAGAGTCCCTTTGAGATTTGCATGGTTGAGATCTATTCCAGCAACAACAGAAGACTCGGTTGATGCTGTTGTGGCAATTCCATTGTCGTCCTGAGAATTCGAGCAGAAGACACCTTTGTAGGAACACACATTGGGACCAACCCAAGTGTCCAAAATCTTCAAAGGGTCATCAGTGATAGCAGATTTCCAAGCCTGGAGGGCCGTGAAAGCATTGTTGAGGTTTGGCACTGAGGATCCAGAGGGTCCTGGGGTGCTACCACCACTTCCCCCATTGCCAATACCAATGCCAACACCTATGCCACCTCTTCCACCAACACCCACACCCACACTAATGGCCCCTTTTGCTGCATTTGAATGGAGCAGGAGGAGAAGAAGGTGGAAAGTGAGGATCCAGGTGTTCTCCATTTGGAGCTGAAGATACCAGGATAACTGTTTGATGGATGAAGGCTTTTGAGGTTGTCCAAATAAAGTTGCTACATTCAAGGGAGAAGAGAGGGTGGTACACTAATGGGGTCTTCATTCACCATTTTCTTTTGGAATGACTCATAACTCACTTAAATCCTTCAATTAAGTTATTTTTATTATTTTATCACAGTGTCTTTTTCCCACTTCTTGCTCTTCTTTCTCTATGGTGTGAAAAGTGGTGCTAAAGTTCTTGGTGATTAGATTATAAAGTTTGAGCTCAGCTTTGAATAAGCACAGAGGATGCTGACTTCTGTTGGCTTAATATCTGTGGTTACCTTTCTCCTCAAACAGCTTCCAATAAAAATAATTTAGAACACAATCACTTGGTAAAATGGTTGCAATTTTGCAATTAATTAACTAATTAAAATGGAATGTATTTATTCAAACTTAAGGCATCTGATTAAATTAGGAGAACTCATGACCAAACATAAAATATATCTATTATTTTAAGAAACAAATAGGGTGTAGTGTACATGTTAGGTTAATTACTAGCTTACAAATTTAATGAAAAGCTGGTATGTTGCGCAGACATAACCATCAATGTAATGTTACGGCTAGGCTACACTTTCCATTTAAGTTTGAGATGGAGATAGCCATAAAGATTAACACAGAGTTTAGTAGTGTCTATAACGGGATATTAATACAACAAATATAACAGCCTGTGTTTGCTTCTGCAGTGATCAATGCAGTTTTGGTTACTGTCATCAGTCATCAAAAGAGGGGCAAAATTAAAGCTGCATCACTCTAGACAGCAAAGTAAGTATAAACATTGGTCACAATATATCTCTTCCATTTTGTACCACAACTTAAGTTTTATTATTAACTACTGAGTAATTCTATATCTTAATTTTCTCACAAATTGTATCATTATATGACCTTTATTTTCTTTAATGTGTGATGTGTTCTAAACAAATGAAGAAATTAATCATTTAAGGGTAAAAAAACAAGAGGGTTACCAATAAACTAGGCAAAAAGATGTATGAAAAACAAGGGCAAATCAATATCATCATGAGTATTGATTAATCTGTTTCTTCACACTTGACTTAGTTGAGCTAGAAAAAGAGGCCAAGACCAGAGTCCTCTTTGATAACTTGCAGAACAAAACAAATGATTCTCTATGACCCTATGACATAATTAATACATCACATAGGTTTGGTTAAGTTAGTTCACATCGAGGGGTGGAGTCCTTCAGATTTGCATCATCAATTAGGAGAAAAAGCAAAGCAAAGAAACACAAAGATTTGTCCTTGTAGTTGTAGCAGCAGGTCTGGTAGAGGGAATTGAAGTTGCGATTAATGGTTGGCAGATGGTAGCTACCAGCCAACGGTCGTGAAAAGTTGTCTCTTAATTTCTAGCTCTTAACTTTCCAATCATAATGTGTTATTCTTTAAAAACATCCTCATGATGAATCAAAAACTTATAAAAGGAAAAGTCTTAAAATAATCAAAATCATTTTACACAACGCGTGCTCTGTGAAACATCCACAACCACATGCTACAATACTAATTATTGGTGTGAAAGAATTCGGGCAGGGTTGATTCAAAGTGGAGGGTATGTTTTTTGTTGAATTCTATATTGAGCTGAAATATGAACAGTTCAACAAAAGTTAGTGGGATACGCAGTTCAGTTCCCTTGCCTAAAAAATGGGAGAACAGTCCATAAATTAATGATTAGAAAAAAGTGATCTTGCATGTCATAAATTCCATATCTTATAACATTGTAGCTAATGTGATTTTTTTTTATAGAAAATTATGTTGTATTGAAAAGGGCAAGGCTCTATTTCACTCACTTTGAAAAAACTTATATACCAAATATGTTTTTATATTGGTAGGATATGCATGACTGAGTCCATGACTCGATATCCGATTCAAGCCAATCGACACAGTAACACCATTATGCATAAATAGGATTAACGAGACTAATCAGTTATCAAACAACTAGGTAATACACTCCTAAACATGATCCAACTCTCTAATTCGGCCCAATAACAAAGGGTTCATGATAAACATATAAATAGGCACAGATTTCAAAAATCAGGTACGTTGTCATACAGTATTAATAACACCAAGTGTTAAATACCGAATTCTCACTTGAGTCGGAGTGCCTTTTGCAACTTCTATTCGGATTTGGAGTTCACGGAAACCAAAGGTAAAGTAACAAAGGAGGAGTAAGGAGCTCATTTTGAGAGGAAGGGAGGAAGTGCATACCGACCAGTAGTCCGAATCGTTCTCTTGGTTTCAACCCTATTATCCTATTACTTCTAGAATGAATAATGGGAGTTGGAGTCGTTGCATACATGAATTAAGGCATGAAACACACATTATAAATATTCTTTTTCCTAAAAATTTATCAGAATCCGAACTTTGAAGCATTAAAACATAGAAGACAGCTAGTTTCCATGTGAATGATGATCCTGGTGTGAAAAGGGTGAGCACAGAAGAGCGCACACCATTTTTGAAGACTAATGGAACAGCTAGTTTCCAAGTTCTATGGTTGGGCATGGTCATGGAGTATTGTTCCACTTCAGAAAAAAGGAGAAAAAGAGAAAGATTCCTCTTCCCAATTCTCCATCCACTCGACTGCATAAAAGGAAGTTTGAGTAAGTAGTTGCGTTTTCAAAACGTAGCCACCAAGCTTATAGTAGCAGTAAATTTTATAACTATGATGCCACCTACCAAGGTAAGACTAGTGTAATGCATATGCGTGTTCTTAAGTTAGGTATTCATCCCCTTAAACCATTCTAAACCTTACTTGAAGGAATTAAACAAATGAGAAACTGATAGTGACACTACTCCAAAAATAACATTAAACTTGGCTAAAGTCTCCAGGGTTGTTTATTGCAAATAAATGACCCTAAGTAACGCAAGAATATTTGGCCTCTGTTTGTGGACTCTGCTCACTCTAGCCAAAGACAAACTTCCATATGCTGTAACATGGATGTGATTAGACAAAAAAGTTTAGTTCTTTAGTTAGATGTCGTCTTCTAATCAAAATTAACTGAAGTTTCATTTTTCCAATTTTCTCATTAAAATTTATGTTAAAGGTTAGTGTAGTGGTGTGAGTCAGATGATCTTGTAATTCTCTGTGTTCTACCGCTTAGTTTGAATACATCAAGATAAAATGGAATACACGATAAATTAGTTAATATCATTTTTATGATTACGTATATTAATTATGATTACGGTTCATCAATGATAGAGCCTATTACAATGGTATCCATAAGCATAATAAAATAAATGTAAATCATTATTACATGCATTAACAACACCCAAAATACCGAATAGTTACTTAAGAGTCAGAGAATGTGTTACAGATACACTTGTTACAGATACACTTGTCAATCAAGAAGAAGGAGATGAAGAAAAACGTAACCGAGAAAGAGGAATCAATTGTCTAAGAAAAAAAATTATGTGGTGAGGTGGACCCATCTTTAATCCTTGGAAAGGATTTGTTGGGTTAGTTGGTTTGGTTGCATAAATGTTGTTTTGCTTCCACTTTACGTTTACTCCCTCGCCTCTTTATCTGATCAGAATATTGGTTTCCAGCATTTTGTAAGATTGTAGGATTAGGACGTGCAAGGAAATGGTAGACAAATACTCCAATGTGAGAACTTTGGTTAAAACAAATAATGAATAAAAACTTGTTATTATTATAGATGTAAAAAATTAAAAAAAAAAATCATCGTTGTATTTTTTTAGTAAAAATATTTCACTTTTCATTATTTAAACTATGTGGTCACATTTTTTCTTATATAAGTTAGAATTAATTGTTAAAAAAAATATTCAGTTTTTTTAGTACTCACATTAAATTCTTTTCTTAAGTTTTACTACTGTCATGAAAAGAACAAACTGTTCCTCTTTTGTAGTTTCATTTCTCACTCTCATTCACTTGTATTACAGGGCAAGGAAGGTAAGGTGGGTGATGTTACAAGGGAAATTAATTGCTATCATTAACTCCAACTTTTTAATTTTTATTATTTAAAAAAACTACCCACGGAAATTAAAAGTAATTTTAGTTTATAATCATAATAATAAATAATAATTATTGATAAAAAAATCATATGTATTCCTTTTATATAATTATTATAACATTATCAAAATTAATAAAAAAATATTTTTTAATTATTTTTTATTTACATAAATTTTTATAATTCCAATAAAAAAATTTAATGACCTTTATTATATTAATTATTTGTTATTATTTTAAAAAAAATGAATACACATGCCCCGCTTGTATTTCCATCAGTTTAACATAATGTAAATAAGTTTTTCTTGTATTATAAAAAAATTAACGCAACACAAACAATTTTCAATTATATTAATTATAATAAAAAAAATTGTTTCATCTGAAGTATTTTTTTAACTAAATAAATATTATAGACATAATTTTGTTTTCTGGCTTTGTTTGGACAGTGTAAATAGTAACTTGGGGGTACCAATAGCAGGGCCCAAGTAGATGTACATTGGATCGATTTAAGCTTTTAACCCAATCATTTCTTTGGTTAGACTCAGATATTCATTTTGTGTTTGGTCACATTTTTAAAGAAAATAGTTAAACAGGATTTCATTCTTTTATTTAATATATAATTGAGATGTCCAAATAGGCTTAATTTATTTTTAATATTTTTTCACAAATAGCTAATAAAGCAACAAAATAAATATTCAAAATAAACCATCAATTCATTCATGAGTCAATGAATAATTAACTAACAATCTCCTTTCCTACTTCTTTTGATATCAACATGTATCCAGAAAACATTGCAATATCAAACCATTAATATAAAAAGTATAATATAGGAATATTAACCCGTGATAACCTAAAGTCCCAAGTTCAGAAAATAAGGTGCAAGCATAATTTTCTTTAGATTCTTCCAGCACAGTCTAAAATTAAAGAAAATGTAAGTTTCATTTAATTTTCTCTTATCTATAATAATATATAAAGCGTACTCCTCACTATGATATACACAAATTATTTTTCTTTAATAATATTTTATTCATAATACAAAATTTAAAATAAAATAAAAATATCAATGTAAAGAATAAATAAAAAACTAAAATAAAGTATAATAAACTAGACGAAAGAGACTCTTATAATATTATGATGATTAACTCTAAATCATGTTATGATACACTGAAGAGTTCAGACAGATGATGTTATTATCGAATAAAAATGAGTAAAATACCGTCTCCTAAAAATAGTTTAATAATGTTGTAATAGATCGTTTAATGCAAACATTTATTGTTGTTTAGACTTAATTGTCGTAACAATTTATTATTATTATTCTCTTATGGTGAAATTCCAACTTTTGTTGGCATTACTTGGATTGGAAACAATTTTAACTAATGAAAGTTATTTCAAACTAAAATTGTCAATAGTTAATTAATTGTTTGTTTATTTAGATTGAATGGGATAGATTTTGATCATCGCAAGAGATTTTGAACTAGGTAGTAACTTACAAGGGTCAAAATGAGCATTATTGACTATTTTGAGTCATTTATGTTCTCCTTTAGTATAACTCTATGCTTTGAACTTGTTAGAATATTTATTTTGGTTTAAATTTGTTTTGGGTGAGTTATGAGCTATTAAGTATAAATTGTTATTTTCTACATATGTTGCTTGAGTGTCAAATTGTTGCTCAATGAATGTTTTATCGAAGACTTTAATTTACAGCAAATAGAAAAATTGTTTGAGTGACTAGTTGGGTATTTAAGCGATCACTCTTATCGCTTAAGTTAGGAGAGAAATCCTAAAGATAGAAAAAGAAATTATTTCCTCCGCTTTGGAAGTGTCTAACTCAAGTCATGGAATCCTGAGATTTCGTGGGTCTCTAGTCTTAGTTTTCTCATGGTTTCATAATCATGTATAGTCCAATTAACATATTGTAGCTTGACGGATTAGGAACTAAAAGCAAATTGAGTTTTAATTAAGTTTATTACTTAAACATTGACAAGATGTTAAAGAGATACATGCTCTTACTCAAGCAACACCACACAATTTTAGCAAGAAGCTTCCAATGACATACTTTTTATATTTTTGGAAATGTATGTCATCATTAAATAAAGAGATTAAAATGTAATAATAATACATTTTTATATTATATAAATTTGATAATTATGTATGATATATAGTTATGTTTTGTTTTAGTTGAAGTTACTTACATGGGATGATATGATAACTATTAATTGTATACATATAAGTATATATAAATTTCTATATTCAACAAAGATTTTCTATATTCAACAAAGATCATCTTACTTTATTAATAATCTAAATAATGCAAATTAAGAAAGAATTATTGCATATTAAAACATTTTTAGATGTTTGAAATCAATGTTACAACAATCACATTCCTTATTTTTGTGCTTAAATCCATTGTAAATATTTATTACGTATAGATTGAATAATTTTATATGAGAGGTAATTGTAATTAAACTAATTGTGACAATACTTATCTTAATTCATGAAGAAAAGCAATATCATATATAATGAAAGAAAAGGTATTTCTTTTATATATTATGAGAATTAACACTAAGAAAATAATTAAATAAAAACTAATTTTAACGACAAAAAAAACAGTTACTATAATAACTAAATTAAAAAATATTTTAGAGAAAAAAAATTATTAGTTTTTAAATTAGTTTCTATTATTGATAAATAGTTTTTAAATTGGTATTTAATTAGCTACCAAAGTTTCAACTACCAATTATTTAGATTTTAGATTTGGTTAGATACTAATTTAGAAACCAATAATTTTTGTAGTCTCTATAATGATATCTAATTTAGAACATTATAACATCTAATTATTTTTTGTCTTTAAAATTAATTTCTATTTAATTATTTTTTTAATATACTTTTTATTTATGAATATTATATTAACAATGAAAATTCGAATTATATCGATCTTAATCTATTTATCAGCATCAAAATTAACCATACTCAGTTCTTGAAAATAAACAAGCAATAACTTATATTTTTTTTTATCAACAAGATAAATAAAAAAATATGTAAGTATTTGAGATACTCCAAGCTATATAGAAAGAAGCAACAATTTATGTGTCAATTATATTTTTTTGAGAGATTCTATATCAATTATAATAAAACTATATTTATCTAACAAGTAGACATATAAATATATTAAAAAAATCAAATACTGTTTTATTTTGAATTAGTGAAGATCCTTCTTCTTTTGTTCCTTTTTTAACTGGATGATCCTGTGGGGTCCCTAGACTCTTTGTCCTGCATGCTACTGAAGTTTCCTTTGATTTGTTGGGTTACTGAGAATAATAATAAAAAATGAGTGAGTCTTATCCACTAAAAATGCAATTTCGCATATCAATCTCTTTAGATAATGAATATAACACTGATAGCTATGTCGTATATCAAATTTATACTTTAGTCCATATAGTACTTTTTTAAACCATTACCACCCAAATGCATCTTTTAGTCGACCATATATAAATATAAATTATAAAAAACAAATTTATACTATTCAAGTATTGTTCTGGTAAGAGTTTTTGTGAGAGTTTTAAAAACCCTAATTAGAACACCATTTATTATTAGGAGTTCAGATCAAATATTATTTATATACTGGTTTTTCTTCCAATTTATCGAAACGTCTTTTAAAGATAAAGACATGATAAAATATTAACCTCCAAAACAAGTAATATATCGAATCGGTGATTGATTTTAATGATGTTATCTCTTGAACTTGAGGTCCAAACGATTTTTATTCGTGTCACTCTGTCCTTTAAATGAGACATGACACTATAAGAAAATCATGAGATAGAAACCAATTTTTAAATAGTTTCTAAATTGATATCTAATTAGAAACCAAAGTTTTTGCTACCAAATTTAGAAACTAAATAATGGGTAGTTAAAACCTTAGTTGCTAATTAGATACCAATCTAGAAACTATTTAACAAAAATACTAATTTAGAATATTTTTTTTTAGTTTCTAAAATGGTCTCTAATTTAATATAATGTACTAATTTAGAAACTTATATTTTTTTATAGTGTGAGTATACAAATTTCTAATTTAAAATGGAAAGATGAAGAAACTATATTATTTAAAATTTATTTTTAATGTAACATATTATTGATTTGTGGTTATCCTAAAATATAATATTTTTGCAGAACTAAATGTTTGATAAATAAATTTTCTTTTAATGGTTTTATTAAATTAGTGAAAAATTCAATTTTTAATCATAATGACAAATTTTAATGTATAAAGAGATTTCATGAAATAAGAGACTTGCATATATTATTTCAGAGATTAAAATCATTAATTTTAATTTTAAGAAAACAAAATACAATTTTAAGAAGACCATAATAAAAAAACATATTAACTTGATTAATATTAAAAGCATATTAAAATTTGTTGGACGTGTCGACAAATTTATTAGCTTCTTTGATGGTCTTGGTATTTATTTAGTCATTACTAGTAATTGCATACTCACGGGTTGCGTGGACTAGTGTTTAATTGTTTACATTTTTTTTTTTATAAAAGACATTTGTTAGTTGCCACGATTATTTTTATATTGAAATGTTAATTTCATAATACTTTATTAAGATTAATACTGAGATACGTATCATATTTACAACAAAATTTATTAATTACTACTACATACAAATGAAATATGTTCACAATATTCATCTCATAATAATGTTGCATAAATTTTGAATAAATAAAATGAACAATTTAATATTTTTGTTTTATTTTTAATATATACTTTAGTTCTAATCTTAGTTAATTTTTTTTATTAATTACATAATAAACATATTACAGTGTAAAGGGAGTTAAAATAAACTTAGTACAGTATTTTCTAAAACTAACATTAAAAGAGTTATTCTTAATTAGATGGATAATTTTTTTTCTAATTTTAATTAATAAATTTTTTAATATTCTTAATATATATTTTGGTTTAAGTATTAATTAAAATTAATAAGGTAATTTGTAATAAAATACTACGGTGTTTTATATTGCTAGATACTGAATAATAAAACATATTTACATTTTTCATATTGTCGAGGGAGTTAAATTAAACTACTAATATATTTGTTATATTTAATAGAATTCATATTAAAAAATTTATTAAATAAAAAATAATTTAAAAGATAAAAATATTATATTAATTAAATTAAATATTTGTTTAAAATATATTAATATTTAAAATAATTCAATTATTAATAAATAATTTTTAAATTAATATATAACTATCTACCAACCTTTAACTAACAACTAACTAAATTATATAATTTGTAGTTAAAATATTGATAATAAATTATATAATAATTTAAAAAACATTTATTAATAATAAAAATTAATTTATATTAATAATTTTTGTAATTTAAAAAAAATTAAATATAGTCATTAACTGTCATATCTAATAATTTTTTTAGTACAGTTACTTCAAAATTTGATAACATTATATGTTTTAATTTTTTATTTCAATATATTATAACATTATTGAAATTATTATTTTTATGATTAAAAAAATTGGATTTTTTTTTACTCAAATTAAAAATTAAAATAGATAAAAAATAGGAAATTAAATGTTTTTTAATCAGCTGGCATGTAATATAAGATTTATTATATAAAATATATGTATCACCTTAAATAACTAAATTATAAATATACATAAAAGGTATTTTATTATAGAGATATATAAATAGATAATGAAGTATTTCATTAATGCATGATATTAGTCTACTGAAGTAGTTTTAAAACAATTTGAGTGTTTTGAAATTAAGTAGTTAACTCTAAATGTTTTAAAATGAAGTAGATATAATTTGTTGACTTGGTGATATATTTGTATAGAGCATAAATGTAATGATAGACTAATATCACTAAAAAATGACATAACAAGTACACTATCACGCTCAAAATGAATAAAAACACAATTACACTAAAATTTAACTTAACTAACTTCAATCTTAATACCAATAATTCCTAATTTTAGAATTAAAATCAAAATAAATTTCATTACATGATAGTTAATTGCACTCTAACTAACAACTATAAAGGATTGATATTTCACCAAAATCATATAAAATTTTAAAAAATATCACAAAATAAATCAAAACTTTGAGAGATGATTTAATTGAGAATCACGTTGAGTTGAGAAAACGCAAGTTGATGATATAGTAAGCTAAAAGAAAGAAAAAAGTGAGAGATAAATACAAAATGAAAAGTAAAAAAAATGATAAAGATTTGTATAAGAAGTTACATTTTAAAAAAGTATATGCGTGAAGGAAAAAAAGAAAAGAAAAAGGGGAGTGTTAGAAAAAAAATGTAATGTGTTTAATTTTCAGACATACTTATTGTTGATTTTGTAATGTCTTTAATTTTGTAAGAAATATATTATTGTATTTATTTCTCAGACATATGAATGTATAAGGTTACAAATATAGAAAAATATTATTTTAAAACTTTTATTTATTGTGAAATGGCACACTAATTTATTCCCCTAATGTATTTTTTAAATAAATAATTTTTTAAAAATGATTTAATAGTTAATTTGATTATTTGATAAATTTGGGGCATTGACACCCTCTAGCATGGTTTGGAGCAATAATATTATAAATATTAATAGAAGGGTAATTTAGGTAAGAAGCAAGGGCATTTTTGTGAAGGATCTTACACAATCCACACTCTACTCTTGTGAACATTGCATTTCTCTCACCATTCTCTTTCTCTCTCAGACCAAAATTCGTGGTTTTCTCTTTCTTCTTTCCCTTCTTCGATTCCATTTCTTCCTAATTCACGTATTCCTTCGTTCCCAGGTCAGCGTTAAGGTACGATTGCTTTTCGATTCCCTTCGTTTTTCATGTTTCTAACCGAACCAATTTGGGATTCGTGTCGCGTTTTCTTAGGGTTTTCTTTCGTTTGGCGCGTGCGATGAAGATCGAGGAATTGGACGACGCGGAGTGTAGTATAGTCGAACAAGAGAAGTACGAGAAGCAGGTTGTCAGCGTTGAAGTGAAAAGAGCGTTGGTGGGCGCAGGTGCTCGGATCCTGTTCTATCCCACACTCTTGTATAATGTGCTTCGTAACAAAATTGAAGCTGAGTTTAGGTGGTGGGATCAAATTGACGAGGTTTTGCTCTCTCTCTCTCTCTTAATCAACTTTAATTTTGTTCTTGATTAATTGTGGTTTTGAATTGCTGTATAACCTGCTTATGGATTTGTGTGCCTTGTTTGCCGGGAATCATTGTTGGGGTTTTGTTAATTTTGGTTGTTGTTCTTTTTTAGTTTTTGTTACTGGGCGCTGTTCCGTTTCCCAAAGACGTTCCTCATTTGAAGAACCTTGGTGTGGGTGGTGTGATTACTCTTAATGAGCCCTATGAAACCTTGGTGCCGTCGTCGTTGTATCGGGTAAGTTACATCCCCTTTCCTTTTCTGAATGTCTCTCTTATCTTTGCATTTTGTGTGCCACTAAAGCCTTCTTGAAGTTAGGAAGTCGTGGAATCTCTGATATTGGTCATGTATGGGTTTGGAGGTTTAATGGATACATACAGGAATAATGAATTTCTATTTAAGCAAAATAGTGTCACAATGCATTTTCTTTAGTTGTTTTAGTATAAATAATGAATTACTTGATTTTTTTCAGGCTCACGGGATTGATCATTTGGTAATTCCCACTAGAGATTATCTCTTTGCCCCCTCGATTGTTGATATCAACCAGGCTGTGCAGTTCATTCACAGTGGGTGTTTTCTTGTTAATTTAATTTTGAGAAAGGGGGGATAGGGTCAATGCATCAGTCAATGTTGTTATTTTGTTGTGGCTGGTGATGAATTATAGTTGTGTATTACCTTTGTATTTTGGCAGAGAATGCAACTTGCGGCAAAACTACTTATGTTCACTGTAAAGCTGGGCGGGGGAGGAGTACAACAATTGTGCTTTGCTATCTGGTAATTGATGATCTTTATGATTGAGTTTAGGCACTATTGAAGCTTGTAGGTTCTGAATTTTCTCCATGTGATCTACTTGTGTTTTCTAGGTTGAATACAAGCACATGACACCTGCTGCTGCCCTGGAATATGTTCGGTCTCGACGACCTAGAGTGCTACTAGCACCATCACAGTGGAAGGTATGGCCAAGTCCGTTTTTTTCTGTGTTTCATTCCCTCGAGAAGGCTAGTGAGTTTATGTTGTTGTAGTACTGTTTTTTGGCAATGATTTGTAAGTGTTGCTTGTGTTGTGAGCAGGCTGTTCAAAACTATGACAAGTGCAGGCCTTGTCCTTTACCGTACTCCCCCTCCGGGGACACAGTTCTTATAACCAAAGCAGATCTTGAAGGCTATCATAGCACATGCGATGCCGATATGGAGCTGGCCATTGTTCCCAAACTTCCGAGGACTATGCCCATGATTGCAAGATTATCTTGCATCTTTGCATCCTTAAAAGTATCTGGTAGTAGTGTACCAATGATCAGGCGGCTGC
Source organism: Phaseolus vulgaris (assembly GCF_000499845.2). NCBI lineage: Eukaryota > Viridiplantae > Streptophyta > Magnoliopsida > Fabales > Fabaceae > Phaseolus > Phaseolus vulgaris. Next base: position 47,506,305 of record NC_023758.2, on the reverse strand, counting down.
CGGTTTCTGAGTCACGTGCTTGCTGAGCCAGCTTGATATTCTTTCAAGCAGGTGGCCTGTACAGAAGATGATGATGAAAATAAGTGGAGTTTCATAATTTCCCAAGTCGGTACAATTGTGTTACATGGAAGAGAGGATGCATAGAAAGATAGGAGAGAAGGTTTCTCCAATGTTGTGTTACAGATTAAGGGGAACATGTAGTTTCTTGTACATATATTTACCTTTTACATGTTTGTTAATCCAAGTAAATCATCGTTCAAGTTAAAGCATTGTTAATGTGAGATCAGGTGGTGACCTAAGGGTTACTTGTCTTTACATAAAAAACGGTAGACGATTCACTCATTCACTACCTACTTTGTACCCCAGAATTGTTTAACTCTCTAGTTAACCTGTTGACTCTGGTTTACAATTCTAGACAGAAAATGGAGCAGAGATTCTTTACAGTCCTGCAGCCCCTACAGCAACGTATTAACCTTTCATACTATTTATAAAATCAATTTATTTGCACTCCAAATTTTAGAGTATCCAAGTGGGAGAAATTCAGGAGTTCGAGTTTGAAATTAAAAACATTTTTTTAACCTGATTCGCCCTATTGACTGTTTTATGCTACTCATGAATTGCTTTTGAAGCGAGCTTTGTTAACATTTTTACGAATATGTTAAGTTTATGTAAATGTTTTTCAGTTCTGTTTTGTTGGATTGAGCATACTTGATAACTGTATATGTGGCAAAAATAATAATATTTTAAAATTTGGTGAGTCCATTCGTAAACTAAAATTTTGTTGAAAATGAAAAAGTTTATTCTCTTTTCTTAAATTGGTTTTCCCCTTTTGTGTGTAGTTTGCATAGAAGTGGTATTGAGTGGTGGGTTGTCTTTTGGCTACACCTATTTTTTTTAAAGAAAAATGATTTGACACTCACTCATTTTTTCTCTTCCTTCCATTTTACAATTTCTTTCAATAATAAATATTATATTTAATTATTAAAAATAAATATAAACAAAATTTTAAAATGAAATAATATTTTGGTTATTATATAGAAAATATAAAAGAATGTCATTTTCTTATTTAAATGAAGATTATTTTTGGGTCAGGAAGACTCCACATGCATCATGCATCTTGCTTCATGCGGTATAGTGTGATGGACCAGTTATTTGCAATAATATAAGTATTTTATATTATTCAGGCATTTAATTTAATTATAGATTGTACTGTACAATAACATTGTTAACCTTTTGTAATTTACTTTAACACTCGTATGTATTGTACTATAATTAAGTTGATAATGTAATGTTTTTACCTAGAAGATATATAAAAATTAAATTAAATTTAGATATATATTCTATTCCAAAAAAATTGAGAACCAAGCAATTTAAGGAAATTGGGAAGAGATACTGGAGTGATGATAGCCACATGTCTGTGGAATGGAGCATATACTGTGAGGTATGGGCATCTCTAAAAGGTTCAATACTGAATACTTAAACCTAAATGATTCCATGTTTCATTAGGATTCATGAAAGAAGGATAACTAAACAAACTTCTCATTAAGGACAACAATTTATATTCTGGATTACCGCCCAGTATGCATATTATGATATTACCCTTTTACCTGAAACAAATTAATTTGGGCTTAACATATTATTTTTTACCATATCAAGAACTTCCACCTTGTCATTTTTCAAAATTTTCAAAATTACATTCTATTCTTGATTTGAAAATCTGAAATTCAAAGAATATAATTCAAAAATTAAAATCTCATTTAAAAAAAGTAAATATAGAATACAAAAAGTAATTTCAGAAAAGAAAATCCAAAACATAAAATCTGAAAATGCATTTCAGAAAAGATTTTCAAAATTCAGAAATGTGTTTAAGAAATCTAAAGGAATTATTTTTTATTCTCACCACTTTATTTATGGTCATTTTCATCATTTTGTAAGGGTATTTTCATTATTTCACTAGAATTGGGTGTAGGTCCAAATTGATATGCTGTAGGAAGAATTTGCTTATTTTTGAAGGCAAGTTCTCACCCCACTTCATACCTTCTTTGTGCACCTCCATCTTAATTGTATAAAGTCGGTTTTAACATCTTTAAATTTTTTAAATAATTTTAAATGAAGCATAACCTCACATTTTGAACTAACCTAAGTTACACCTCCACATCTCCATACTTTTATTTCAACCGCAACACTTCTATTCTTCTTTAACCACAATGTTTGAGAGAGCAGTTCCATCATTTGACATATTTTAATTTACTCCATAAGATAAATCAACACTTACATGAGGACTTTGGTCTCTTAGTTAGAAGTTTTTCTTCAGGCAACGTCGTCGCATAAATTCTATCAAGAAAATAACTATTGTTGCACTTGTAATGGTTCCATGAAATTGTGTTAGAACCAAAATTTTCTTCTATAGTGTGATTTTTTTTTTTAGTTTTATACTTCATTTTTGCACCTCGATAATTTTTTTTGTGGCTTCTGAATCGTACAATAAGGAGACGCTAACACCAATAAAACACCACAAAATTTACTTCAACCACCAACGTTCACCATAAGTTACCACCAACCACTACAAGCAACCATCATCAATTAATAAATGAAGAAAAAAAACATCACACTCTACTCCGAATAGTATTGTTGGAATAAAAAAAAAATGAAGGTGCGAATGTATGGAGGTCTGTGGAGAATTTGACATTTTGAAACATTGTACATACGGAAAGGTCCAAGATCGTTTATTTTTTTGTTCACAAGATGAAAATACATCGCATAATCGCTTTTAGGATTAATATGCAAACAAAAAACATGTTGCAGTTGAACAATAAGGCCTAATATTAAACTGTGCAACTTCTTCCCGTTTTATTAAAAAAATTAGTTGTTAGATTTTGTTGCCCTTAAAATAAGTTTATTTCCAAAACAGCTTATAGTATTTAGATTACTATTGGAATGTTTGACTACACCTTTTCCAAATGGATTACGCTTTAAGAGGAAGAACCAACAGTTAAGATCTTTGAAACATTAATTATGATAGACAATTATGGAAGCAAATTCTTTTTGTTCATTGAATGTAAATATAAAATAACCATCTTATGTATATACTATGTTAGAAATTTAAGGAGAGTTGAAGGTGTTACATTGAGTATAGATGAAAAGAATGAAAATATGAAGAAATACTAACAAACATAATGTTGTATCTTTATTTATTATACAAGTATGTTTGTAGATTATTAATGCAGAACACACTTCTCTGAATTACTAGATTAACTAGTGCACCTTAGTTAGATGTTTCTAAAGTAAAACTTCATAGCTTAGTAAATAGAGGGAGCTAGTGCAAGGGAAGCATGCCAACACGAAAGGCAACATGGCTTGGGAAACACTTTAGCATCAGCTACAACCCACCGTAGCAATAATTGCAGTGCTCATTTTCCAAACCAGATGCATAGCAATAGGGTATGATACCACTTTACACTACTAAATCCATGGGTAAAGCCAATGTGATTGTGTTCATGATCCATTTTTTTCTGACTGTTTGGTGTATTAAAAAGAGTTATCAAATGATGAAGGGCTTTTGGACATGAAGGGAAAAAAAAATTTATAGGAAAACTTGCTATTCAACTTGGTTATAGTTTTTTTTTATCAACAAGAACCAGATATATTAAACAAACTAACTTAAAAAGTGGTCTAATTCTCATACAAAGCAATAAAGGTAAGAACACAATTTTCCATAACAAACAAAATTCAAAAGAAATCGTCCACTGCCTACCCCAACACTATCCATTAAAGAGAATAGAAAGATCAATTCGCCGTCCTAATAATAACATTAAATCAAATGCATACATGTCAGAAGTTCTAGACACCAGCTAGAAAAAAGAGAAACTCACCTTTGAGGAAATCCAAGATCAAACGTTAACATGTGTCAAATAAAAAACTTCAGAATGATCAACAACTTTTTCTTTAAATAAATAATTAAAAGAAGCAGTTGGTGGGTCTTTGAAAGAATATGAAAGAGCATGATGTTGTTATATTCGTCCTTGCACTAGCACCATTCCTCCTGCGACTTCTTTACGGGACCAAATCTATGGCATACCAAGAAACCATAATATTGGCAGTACTCTTATACTCTCTCCATTTATGCTCCTTTCAAAAGCATCCAAAATCTTCCATAAAGCCAAAGATCTCCTCTCTTTAAACTCTAACTTATGGAACGGATACTTCCTCTTCCTAATTTCACATTAACTCATCCTCTCTTTCTATCTTGTTTTTTTAATACTGTTACAACATCTATCTAAGAGCAATAGTTTAAAGATTCTCCTACCATTTCATTGTAAGAGAGATCCAAAGTTATAAGAATATTTTTTTATCAGTAAAATGAATAAATAAATATACCTCAACACTTATACAAAATTTTCTTTAATCTCCTTATTCTAACATATAAACCTCACATGTAATACGTTCATATATGAATATAAATCATTACAAAACTCGTTCTAATCTCTCTAATAGTTACATAAACACCTAGTAATTTTTAACATATCTCATAGTAAAATGAGCTATAGGAATCGTATCTCGTTTCACACGATCATATATACTTGAGAGTGAATAAAATTATATATAATTATTATGGCTTGTCTTTTTCTGTCTTACACACTGATACAAAGTATGGTAGCTAAGAGTTTGGGTATATATGGCACACAGTTATTAAAAAAGAGTAGAAGAATAAAAGAAGCTAAAAAGTTTATTCTTGTCTTGACATTTTCTATTCACTCCTGTCTTTATTCCCTTGAGAAACTACTATGAAGTTACCCTCTCTTTATTGCATGCATGTCCCTTTAAAGCAATAACATATATACTAGTTTTTCTCTCTTTCTCTCTCTAAGATGAGATAAGCACATCTTTACCCTAATAACATAGCAGGAAAAGATCGAATCTTATTGAGAATAAAGCAAAAAAGACATGTTTGTCTCCTAGTATCACTCTCTTTCTGAAAAACTAAATAAGAAAATGAAGAGAAGGTGAGGTATATAAAATGTGAAAAGTGCATAGTGTTGAATAAGAAATTAAATTTCCCTCCTTAATTCCCTGAATATGACAGACAGAAGCCGTACATGCCTTGGGAAAGTAAATGCAGCTTCAATCATTAATTGGCAGAAGTTAATTGATGATTTGGTAAGTGGTGTCTGCAATTTAGAGAATGAATGCGTTTGTATTCAAACACAGAGGACTACTCTTGCTCAGTTGAGGGACCCATCAAAACTAAAAGATATTCTTCAAACTCATCTCCTAAAGCAAATTTTCTTTTTCTTAGGCAAACATCACCACCAGTAAAAGGTTCAGAGAAGCAGCGATTTCCCGCAGATTTCTGAACATGCTCGTTTCGCAAAAACACCATGTTCCTAATCGTGAATGCACCAGATGTCGACATACAAATTATTCATCAGAATTACTATTCAAGATAATTCTTCTAGAATAATTGCTTATTTAATGAAAGAGTTCTTCTTCAACAAGTTTTTGGTTCTTTGATTGGCCTGATGGCGGTGGCCTGATAAGGTCAACAAATATTCTCGAAATGGCTTTGATACCATGTTAAAAGGTGAGCTTTAAGCCTAACTCAATCCCATAAAATCGGTTCATGAGATGAGGGTTGCACCCACTTTTATACGATGAAATGTCTTAATCTCTAGTCGATGTGGGATCTCCAACAAATTTCAAGTCGTTTTTTAGCTAGTTGTGACATAATAGGTAGTTGAGATTTTCTTGAAGTGTATGTCTCTTTTGTTCTATAAGAAGGTTAGATCACCCTTATAAGAAATTTGTTGTGGTTGAATATAAATTTTATTGAATTTGAGTGAATTTAATTAATTTTTATTATTGAATTTTACTTTTTCCTTCATTTATTATATGGTTTAATAATCTTATATGCATATTATTAACATATTATGTTTTAGATGAGAAAGATACATTAAATCACTAAAATTAAACCAATTTAATTCATGTCTAATATATTTCAAGTACCAATTAACTTGGTTCCTTATGTATATTTAATTTAGTTATTAAAATCAACTAGCTATAATAGCATATTTCTTCAAATCTACCAACTTAGTTAAATATGTTAAACTTGTTATGGAAATTAGTCGAATTTGTCAACATAATGACAAATGTGGGTCATATTTGCGTTGAGTTTTATTTTCAAATTTCACTTTAAAACTCTTATTTTTTAACATAAAAGATAGTAAAAAGTAATCAACATAATAAAACGAAATTTGCTTTAATTTTTTGATTTTATAAAAGTACTTAAAAATAGGAAACAAAACAAAAGGAATTGATGTTTTATAATTAAAAGTGAGAATAGAAAACATATTTTCAAGCAAAAAGTTTTATACATAATCCATTTTAAGTTTGGCCTAATCTTGAAAGATTTGAGTAGTTCGTATCACATTTTAAGTTCAAACTTACATAATAAAAAAAAAGTCTCTAGTTTTTAAAGAAGAGTCCTAAATATGTATTTTTTAACATGCTTTTTTTTAAAATAATACAAAAATCAAGAGATTCAATAAATATAAAGTAAAGCCTCACTAAAGTTTATAGTTTTAAATATTTTTTCAATCAATAATAAAAAGTATATTATTAACCTTTTGGAATAATTTTAGAAAGAAAAAAAATCTATTATGACACTACAAGAAAATTATTAAATAAAAATAAGTTTTAGAGACAAAAAATAATTAGTTACCCTATTAACTAAATTAGATACTATTTAGAGACTAAAAAAATTATTGATATCTAAAATAATTTCTATTATTCATAAAATTGATAAATTAGTTTTTAAATTAATATTTAATTAGCTACTAAAATTTTAGTTATTAATTACTTCACATTTTAAAGTTGGTAAGTAAAATCTAGATAGTGATTTTCTTAGGGTGAAGTAAACTGTATACAAGGGCACGAAATCAATACAAATTGCTCACTTTGGGGGATGGAGTTATATATTTATTCTATTATAAATTTAACATGACAAATAATTCAAATATTTTTGTAACAAACTTTGAACACAAAAATTATTTGTAAAAATAAATAAAGTGAAATTAGTTTGAACTTTCCAAACAACCCAAAATGAGCAACTGTGACTTGACAAGCAATTTGAATTCTGAGTGAAGAACCCTAGTGTCATAACCTTGGTCCTTGCAGCACTAGCTAGCATGAGGTTCCCTAAAGTTCTCGATAAGAAATTGTATAAGAAAAGCAAAAGTTATATGATTCCTCTCTAGCCTTTAAAAATGTGGAAAGAAGAAGAAAGTGAAACCCTACGACAAACAGTACATATTCACAGCACATAAGAGAAATGATGTAAGAAAACAAATCATGTTTAAGCTAAATTCTTTGGTAAAATTGGTCAAATGCATACAGTATGAAAAATTTACGAATCGTTGGTAGAAGATTCTCAAACAACGAACTTAAATGGTTCAATGTAAAAATATCATCTTATCTTAAACTATATACGGAATACCTAATATATATATATATATATATATAGCACGAGCAAAACCAGGTGGTCCTGAGTTTGCTGAACCTCATTGGTATGAATATTTCTTGTGCGAAAGAGAGGGAAAGTGAACTAATACAAACATCTTAAAACAATAAAATAATGTGAATATTAAGAGGGATGATACTGTAATCATATTAGTGATGATTTTTATGCAGCAGGGTGCATATATCTTTGTTTCTTTGGTCGTTCTCCCTCACCATGTGTCAGGAGGGAGAGCAGCTTTGTCTGGATTTCTTTTCTTTTCCCTTTTTTCTTTCTCCCTTTCTTTCCAATTTCTTCCGTTGCACACAGTTAATTCCCATGAGAGCCACCAAAAGCTTATCATAAACTTGCAGCATTGGAAGATGAAAGAAAATGAGCAAGCCACGGATCTGATTAATTGGGGTTGATGTATGCTTCAAGCATTAATGATGACCACAATGATGTTGTCTTGTTTGTGGTTTTTTTTTGTTTATTTTCTTTTGTACTCATGAATGATCGTGCAGGTTACCAGGGTCTGGCCAGAAAGAAGAATATTTCAACCATTCAGCTTCTTGTTGGTTAGTAATGGATGACTCCTGCAACCAAAATGCAAATAATGAGAAGATTAGGTTTTGTTTTGTTAAATGAAATATATTCTCATGCCTTTCCACCTCATAGTCAAAGTCACTGAGAACTTCTTTCCTAACAAGGATAGGTTGCCAAAAAAAGATATTTAAGTCACTATCACCTTTTCCAATATCTCCTTCTTATAGCAGAAATTGAAAATTTTCAAACAAAATAGCATTAGCAGCAGTGCTTCCACCATGGGAGAAAATGTTATAGCAGAAGAGTTTTTCTATGGTGTAAGGAAAGATATTCTACTGTTAAGATATGCAAAACATAATGAGAACAGTAAAAGGTAATAAAGAGAAAAGATATGAAGGCTTAAAGTCTTTGCAATTCAAATTAAAAATGTTAAATTTCTTTTAATTATTTCAAGTTATATCAAAACTTGAACACAGTATTTATTTGACACCATTGTAGGCCTCTTTACATCGTTATAACAACAGCAAAAAATAATATATATTAAATTGAGTTATTTAGTTAAATTATTGAATATAAAATGAGTTATAGAATGGAAGTAAAAAAAATCATGAGGTCTGAAGTAATCAGAATACTTTTCCTGTTTCTCTTTTTCACAAATGAATCATGTTATAACACATTTCTCTCTCTTCTCTTCCTATCACTCTTAAATTTCTCCATTATTTATTCTTGAGCCTCCTTTTCTCTCTCCCTAGTCCCATTCTGGCAAACAAAGTTGATATATTTGAGAGTCAAAAGGGTCTTAATTACCTCTTTGATATCAGTTGAGGTGCAGCCCATGATGAGTTCCTCCAAACCAGACGCAGACCTTCCTCCTAGTTTATGATGGTGTTGCTGCTGTTGCTGCCATGTGGATGTACATATTATACATTCATTAAAAAAAGACAAAAATCAATTCAAACCCCACATCTCAATCATCATGTTTCAACACCAGTCCAAAATTGAAAAGACACTTCCATGCTCCTAATTTTGCTAAACACTTGTATAAACTCCACAGTTAGTGAATCAGCCTCGTGCAACACACACACACACACACACACACATATATATATATATATATATATATATATATATATATATATATGTGGCTTACTACCATTTCTAGAGATCACTATAATCCAACCCTTATAAGATCAGAATACAAACATAACCTACAAATAAATAAACACATAACAGCATATCAGAATTCCATAAAATCCTCAAATCCAGAAAGTCCAAAACAAATACCATTCTTCATAAAATCCTTTCTTTGACAAATGTGATTTGAGACAGTACCAACACCTTTTTTTTTTCTTTTAAAACAAATCTGTCAGTTATTTATTACCTATCTATATTTTAGAAAACATTCTTACTGTAATGTATTTTGACTAACTTTTTCTTTATATTTAATTACTCATTGGATCTTTATATTTATATAACTTTTACGTTTTAATTCTTATCCTTAAAAGTTAAGTATTTTAATTTTTATAATTTATTTTATATTTTTTTTAGTTTTCACAATTTACACAACTCAAACAAAAATATTAAAACTAAAGTAATTTTTAAATGTAAAGACTAAAATATGAAAAAATTGTAGATAGAAAGGCTAAATGAGTATTTATCTTTTCTAAATTTTCATTAAAGACGAAAGTTAATAATATTTTTTTAAATTTAGAAACTAAATAATATTTGCATATTTGAAAGATTCAGGTGGAGAATTTTTTTAAAAATAAAAACTTTAGTTAAAGATTATTATGTAATTTGTTTAGTTATATTTAATTACAGTGACACTTAGTTACAGTGACACTTTAAGTAACCAGAAATTTAGTGAGAAAAATATTATAAGCAAGGAAGAGCAGTGATCTTTTAACTTGTGGATTGGGTGATAATTACCTGGAAATTTTCATTTTGAAGCATGATTGTGGAGACATGGTAGGAGTTGTCATCTAGGATGATGGATGCATGGTGAAGGGGTGGAGGAGAGATGATGGTGGAGATGGGATGCGAAGGCCTACTGATATGGAAGGCTGTGGTTGCAATTTGTTGGTGCGCATGCTGATTTTGCTGCTGTTGTTGATGATGATGTGCTACAATGTTATGTCCTTCATGTACTTCCTCACACGACCTTGATGCTTGCACTTCTCTTCCTGTGGAAGCTTCTCCTATTCCAACCTGCAATGGTCATCATCATCATCATCTGAATTTCCAAACCATCACCAAATATTTCATGGAACTAACTAGATTTCTAGCTAGCTAGCTAGTCTTTTCAACCTCTTTTCTTTTCTTTTCTTTTTGAGCCTCTATAGATAGCTCCAACAATCAACATGCATGCATGTGACCCAAATTCATTGTTCAATAATTCATTAGCATATAAAGTTACCTTTTTAAGGTGGGTATGGTTGGCTGACGCTGATTTATTATCAGGCCAGGTCCATTCAATTTTATGCTGTTTATGCAAGCAAGGTTTATGTCAACGCCTTCCCCGTAACCTTTCATGTTCTTTCACCTTTTGGTACAACTCATTTTACCAAACGTACGCTCAAATCTGATAAATTTTTTATGCAGTAAGATACTCACTTTTACATCAGACTAAAATAGATAAATCCTACTCATCATAACCATAAATATTCAAGATTTAAGTGAAGCATCATGTTCATTAATTTCTCCTAGGCGCCTATAAATGAATGTTTCCTAATACGTGTGGCTTATACATACAAGGAAAGTTTCAGGTTAAGGTTTCGTATTGAATCCCGTAAAAGATACTTTCAACGACTTTCTCGTTTTCTAATTGATCTCTAAAATCCGTCATATATATGTACTTAATTAATAATTAGTAATAGGATTACAGATTGGTGTATAAATTTTAAGTTTTTTTTAGATGAAAAGGTAGACAGTTAGAATTTTTTTAAAATATATGTCTTATCATCCTAAAGTGATCACTATCATTTATTATATCTTTTCTTCTGATAAATAAAATACATACAAGGAAGAGTTTGCAGTGCATATGAGGTGTATGTGTGTACCTCATCGAAGCTTTTTCTGAATGGAATGAAGCTAAAATGGTCGGATTTGAGTTGTTGAATGTCCAAGGCAGTGTTGAAGGGTGTTATTTGAGGGACTCCAATGATAGCAGACATTTCATCTCTGTGAGTGACAACTTCCTTAGAAGAACAACTCCCACTTCCACTGTCTCTTCTTCCACTAGTGTTGCCTTGTTGTTCTCCACTTCCTTCACCAGTTGTGGCACTTCTATCTGTCCAATTGCATTGCCTCGGTTGTGTCTGGTAGAATATCTTCGACACCACAAGCTCTCCCTCTTTTTCTTCCTCGTGCTGACCCAGATGGTACTGGTGCATCACCCAGTTCGTCTTTTCAGGTTTTCTGTTCTTCCCGAAGTTGGTGTAGAGCACTAGAATCTTCTTGCAACCCTTTTGTGTGCCATTCACCATCACTGGTCTGGTCTTACCTGTCTTGTGCCATCGGGTTTCCCCTCCTTGCAAGTCGCATTCGTTTTGAATCTTTCTCCTCTTTCGTGTCCCTGTTGTGTAAGCCTTTGAGGGCCTGTGGAAGAAGTGTCTGCTTAAGCCATCTCTTGTCACTCCTGAAAAACCATAATCAAAGTTAGGTCAACTTAGGTGACCTGTAACACAAAACCTTTTTGACTTATATATCCAAGTCTTGCACAGATTTCAAGGCAGATTTTCTGCTGTTCAACACAAAATATCAAAATAGATAAACTAAACCTTTATGTTTTCATGGATGCATATATTTCGTACTCACAAAAAAAAGTAGCCTGAGTGGAGAAGAGAAAGAGTTAGAGGCTATTTCAATGTTATTGTCGAAAAATATTAATAATATATTTTCTAGCATATTCTTGCTGAGATTTGTTAAAAATATTATAACTTTGGGAACTATTGTAATTCTTTATATTTTATAGCTTTTTAATAAATTTTAACTGATAACAAAAAAATGTGTTAAAAAAATACATTAAAATTCTTTTATATAAAATTTGTATGTTATGACATTATTATATAATTTAACATCACAGTTTTAAGTAATAAAAATCATCTAATACGAAAAAATATTTATTAATAATATACTTGTGTTTATTATTTGAGTATTTCAACCTGGAAGTTTCTCAGGATGGGTGTAACAAATCCCGTCTTCTCCTTCAATGGTGGGAATGAACTCATCTATCAATGGGTGTGATTTCATGTTCTTTGCTTCAACTTTGGCTTCAAGATGTTCTATGAGTTCTTGGTCCGTTGGATCAAACTTCACTCCTGCTGGAAGACCTAGCCAGTCCTGCAGTTCCCATTGAAATTGAAATTAAAACTAAGAAAGCAAAAGGGTGAAGATGATTAAGAAGAGTAGAAGAGAGAGAACACAGAGAAGAAAAAAAGTTGAACAACCCAAAAACTTTAGCAATAGGCTAATTAATAGGTAACGGAGAAAAGGGATACCGATACAGCATTAAATTAATTGAACTAGTCCAATGATAACACTGCCGTAAACATGTGAATATGGTATTCTTTTGTCGTGTGATTCTTCTTCATTTTGTCAAAGGCTTTTCGTTGAAGGCAAGAATATTACTCAGATTTAATTTTTCTTTTCCGTACCGGCTTCCCTTCAAATTTGTGACCACAACCAGGGCACTGTTTCGATCCACACAGTTGATGTTCTTCCAGCTTTGCATCTATGAGATCAGAGCTCCTAACACAACTCAAGTTCCTCATCTTATTCATGCCTGCTTCCTTTGTGATGGATGTGTTTTGATGTTGCTATCTCTCTTGATCAAACCTTCTGAAGCTTTCAATTGGATTTCTCTTACTATGGAACACTCCACAACCATGCATCTCTCTCTTTTATATAACCAAATCTCGATTCAGATCACAACAAAAACTTTCCTGAAAAATCAAGAGAACAAATTGGATGGCATGTTACAATCACATCACTGACTTGAAAGAGAAAATACGAACAGTTAATATATAATAAGAAGTGGGATTTGGCTTTCCCAAGTTTGTGAACTGCCATCAAGAAATAGATGGTTGATCAGGCGATGATTCAATTCAGAAACTAGCTTAAGAATAATTACCATTAATATTTTTTTATCAGCAATAAACAATATAGTAATTCAAACTCATATACAAAGAAACAAGAAAAAACAAGAAAACAAGAAGAAGCTAACAAAACAAATCTTTTCAAAGTACAACCTTGCCAAAAACAGAAGAATTGCCAGCATAAACTCTAAACAAAAAGATTAAGAAAATAAAAACCTTAAGCATAGACAAAGGGAAAAACATGATTGAAAACGTTAATTCTGAAGCGTATGGTGTGGCTATTTCAAGGAATAAATGAAATTCATAGGTGTGAGGATGAGAGTGTGAATTGTGAGAGGAGAAAGAAGGAGGAAAAAAGAGGGAAGTGTTGGAGTAGAGCTGAGATATAAACCTGCTTTAACCATGGAAAACAGCAGAATTCCCTCTAGGTAGCCACTTTAACTGAAACTAAGTGAGAAAAAATAATAAAGGAAAAGTTGTCCTCTTGGAACACAGAAGCAACTTTAAGGCTTTGCTGATTTATGAAGCGCATATATGTTGGCGGTTTATTATAGATAAAGAAAGAGAGAGAGACGAAGAAACAGGATAAAAGAAAGAAAACCCGGTTCGTTTTTTCTTTCTTTCTAACTAATCTTCTCTCCTTTATCTTAGACATTCATCCTAATACACTGTAGCCACCCTACACCTTTCTATTTCACCCTTGACTGCAAAAGCAATAAAGCAATTAACGGCCACACACCTCTTATTATAATCAAGGAAACCTATTTAGAATCAAAAATAATATAATTAAATTAAAAACTGATATAGGTTATAAGTTCATCACCTTTTTTTATTAATAACAGTATGTTATAATCTAATATAGTAATGCTATGGTTTTTTTTTATCAAAATAGTTACAGTTTATTCTGACCCTCTCACGTGAAAACTCACATTCTGATTTTTAGGTTAGAATTTGACATGGTTAGATGTAAAATCAGAGTTTACGTGTCAGTGTGACAAAGCTTGGAAGAAAGAGTATAAGACAACATGGGCAGAGTTAACAGTTTCATTATTCTGCCATAACAGACTAATGTGAGAGTGCGATAAAGCCAAAAAAAATGTTGTGGGAAATAGAGAATGAGAGGAAAAGGATGATAGAAACTCACATGGGTTTTGAGGTGGAGTGCAGATCATGATGCTTTCGCCATGAATGTTTTGCGCACACACGCAGCGAGAGAGAGAGAGAGAGAGAGATATGCGTGGACAGTATTACTTGATAATCAAGGAAAATGAGCAAACGTACTTGATGGACCACCACCTTCTCTTCTAATTAATTACTTCAACATATCTCACACAAATCGCATTTCAAAACATAAAAACACGCGAGTGATAAATAAAAATCTTGGAGCACAGAATTTTGCTAACATGACAATTAAGTAAAGTGTATAGTGGTAGTTAGGTTTATACCATTAATGCTTGCACACACACAAAAAGGACATATATATACATGAAGCTTGGACTAGAAGCAGCCAATAATTTACTGTTATTGTTGCAGAAAACTAAACTAATGGATGGTTATAAATTTTTATGAGTACTATTATGTCCCCTCTTTTTTTGTCATGATCTTTGCCGGCTGTGTTATTTCTATTCAGGGGTTGTCTAAAGTATTGGTCAGAGGCACACAACTTGTGTAGTTTCACATAATGCAAGTTAAGAACTACAACAAGTTGATTTGGAGCATTGTGTGGGTCCAGGGTTCAGCATGAGAATCTTTGGCCCTGATAAAAGTAACATAATCAGATGATGGTTAGATTTCACGTTTATAACTACTACATTCTTTGGTGTAGTCAAGATAAAAATGATGGAGGGGCCCTAATGATGTTTTCAGTGTACATAGACTGCGATGATGCCTCCTTGTCTTGCCAAAATTTCAAGCTCTGATTTGATCTCATGGACCTGAAAATGAGGAGATGGATCAGAATTTTCACCAAAGATATCATTTCACAGTTCCTAAATCATTTTTCTTTTATAAAACAAAATAATATATACAAAAACCATTTAGAAATGATCTAACACATATACAAAAGACTAAAACAGTGTATAAGGTAATCTTTCAGATAACTTCACTCCAAACCTGAAAAAAACACAATCAGATAAACCGAGAAAAGGCAAACCATAGAACTACAGTCCCTAGAGTGTGGAATATATCCTATCTTAAGGGTAGATCTAGAAGTGAATTAAACTTGGCCCTAGCAATTAGCAAAAGGTGGCAAAAATATTCTCAAACATCGTTTCAAATATTTCTCTTTTTCACTACAATTTAAGTGAAAGAAAGAGAACTATAAATTGCTTTATTATCCGTTAAATTGACTTTTGACGAACCTAGCCATGGAGCCCACATGTTCCAGAGTTCCACCCTGGTTCGCGATTTCAATGCATAAATATTCCACTGTTTATAATATTTTGTTACTTATATATGGTTGGTAACACAGTTCCACCAGAATATAATCGTGTATGCTAGTTTTAGTAATTATACTCGGAGGATTTAGTTTTATACATATTCCAAAACATTCTTCCTTTTCTGCATAATTCATCGTCTTTAGGAATATTTCTTGTATGAGTACAATTCTTGGTCCTCTGTATATGTATATTCCATATTATTTTTTCGAAAACAAAGATTTAATTAGTATTTAACTATATATAAATATTTTGTGAACTTAACAATTCGTGCACTTGTTAAATATTATGAGTATTTATATATAGTATCCTTCCATTTGGTGGTCTACGTTGTTTATTCAATTATAAAAATGTAATTATTTTAACAACCAATAGAGGTATTATTAGCATCATTAATTAATCTAATATGGGAGACAAAAAAGTTGCATCATGAGGGTGCTCATAAAATAAGTATAGAGTAATTATTTAGAAGATAAATAAAAATAAGAAAACATTGCAAGACAGCAAAGCAGTGAATACCAAGTTGGAGACACATTCATCTAATGTTGAGCATTGGATCTGTGTTATGAGAAATAATATAATCGTTAATTATTATGTCATATTTACGTCTCAGTTAAAATTTTATATTATTATACTTAATAATTATATAGAGAAATTTTCCTTATAATTATTATTTTATATTTTATATAGAGAAGCTTTCCTTATAATTATTATTTTTGATACTAGTATAGTCATAAAGTAATAGCAAGGATAGAATTCGTTTATGCTCTCTTTCAATTGAGGTAAAAAAATTAGAAAATTGGGATGTTTGATGTGAGGGAAGGTAAATTAACACTACAAAAGAAAATCATTAAATAGAAATCAATTTTAAAGACAAAAAATAATTAGTTGTTATAGTGACTAGATTAGATACAATTTTAGAAACTAAAAAAAATGATTTTTAAATTAGTTTGTATTATTGTTAAATGGTTTCTAAATTGATATCTATTTAGCTACCAAGTTTTTCTACCAAATTTAGAATCTAAATAATTGGTAGTTAAAATCTTGATAGTTAATTATATACCAATTTAGAAACTATTTAACAATAATATAAACTAATTTAGAAACAAAAAATCCTTAGTCTCTAATCTAGTCACTGTAACAACTAATTATTTTTATTTGTTTAAAATTGATTTCTATTTTATGATTTTGTAGTATAAGAATTAATTTGAGTTGAAAGTGAATGGACAACATGTGAGAAATATAATTGATTTAGTTGAAAATATTATTAAAAGTAATTGTGTTTATATTAAGTTGTAATGTTTATATGAATAATTTAATTTAGACATGTTTGGGTGTTTAGTTATGATTACTTCTAAGATGAAGATCGGATTGATAGAAAAAAATTATTATTTAAATAGATTAAGTATTTAAACTTTATGATGAAAAAAAAGGAAGACTAAAAAAGTAACTCTTCAAATTCTCTAATGCAAATTAGGTATTTGGTATCAATAATATAATTTTAAAAAAAATAATTAAAAGAATTGATATGGGAGATTATAATTTAAAACTAATAACTCATATTTACCTATTCTCATTTTATTATATCCTCAATAATTAATCAATTTAGAAGTTTATTATGTTATTAATTACCGCAAATAGGACAGTGGCTTTAGTCTTTATAAGTAAATTATACTATTTAAAAATTTTCATTTATGAAAATGTGCCATATAGTTTATGTTTCGAGATAATGTCCTTTTTTTTATCATCATGAAAATAAGAACACACATTTTCATAAATGAAAGACAAAGAAATAAATTATTTTTGAGTGATTAAAATTGAATGTATTTTTTTATTATAAAGAAATTTAAAATTATTTAATTTTTAATTATAAAACTAAGGAGTAGATTGGTAATTTTACATCTAAAAAGAATTATTTTTTCAATATAATTCAAATGAAATATGTAACACCTAAAATTTTAACTTCATAATTAAAATAAATATTTATACTAATCATATTTATTATATATGTTTTAAAATAGTAAATATTGAATTAATCTGTTAATTTGTTCAGTTATTGATTTAATTTTTTTATATTGAAGTTTTGAAAGTTACAAACAAACATTTAATCGAGTAGCATACGTTACCAATAGATTAAAATGTAATTTAATTTATTAGAAATATAAATTAATCAAATAAATAAATTAATATAAGTTTGACTACGCATATTTAACTAATTTTTATAAATAAACAATATATTACATGTACTACTTTGTATTTTTAAATATTTTTCAATTTAAAATAATTGATTACAAAATTTATTAGTGTGTGTATATATATACATACAAAACATACAAAATTTAGATTTTGTATAAACCGTGTGAAATGTGTGTTATTTGTTGTTGATGGTGTGAACAAAACTTTTCTTTTCTTATAATGTGTCTAAAAATATAAAATATATGTTTAGGGAGTGCTCTGTCGGCAATGGGAAAGAAAATATACTTATGACTTCTGTTTTTTCTTAAAAGGAAAAGCTGTAAATAATTTAATCCATTTATGAATTGCTTTGACATGGACATCTTCTCCACTTTCCTTGTCAGGTGTAATTCTTTGTTGGGTAAAAGATTTTTTTATGAAACTTCATTAAGGAGAACAACTTTATCACATTCTAGACTTATGTTAGAGATAGTTATTTGATTGGATTTATAATCCACAAATAATGTAAATTTATTTTATATGGTGATTTATGATTGAATAATAATGTAAAATGATTTAATATTGTTGATATTGCACCTTAAAAATAAGAATCTTATTTTTTTTAATATTTCAATCTCAAATTCGAGAGATAACATCGTTAGATCAATCATCACATTTGAAATATTGTTTGTTTTGAAAATCAGTGTTCGTCACGATTTTATCTTTTGTTTTGAAAATCAGTGTTCGTCACGATTTTATCTTTAAAAACGCTTCGATTGTATATAAATTATCTTTAATATTCGACTTTTGAACATATTGACGGAAACATTTAATAACTATCTTTATGGTTTACAAAAGAATGAAAAAAGGTTTTGATAACTACAAAAGTGGGTATGACCCCATGAAATATGCAAAAGATTATCTCATACTTGAAAACTTCCTTCTATTTTACTCACCAAAATATTGTTTTGACCAATTGGAACAAGGTACCTTCTCAGCAACGTGTTACAAGTACAACAACAGGAAGAATAACAACACATACATGACGGAGTTTGGCAGGAAACTGTTGAATAGTTATTGCCCAAATGTTTCTCATAAAAATTACTACTTTTCTTGTATCGATAATTTTTTAATGTAAGTGGTTAACTACGGTTGTGATATGTGCAGAAAAAATCGAGAATTTTCTTTTTTTGAGTTTAGAATTGAAGGTTGAAATGTCTCTTGAAACACACATATATAAGAATAAAACATTTATCAACTTGCTGTTGTTTTCTATTGTTCTGGGTAATGATGTTTACCACAACTTGTAATAATAATGAAAACAAGGGTGGTGTACTATAAAGAAGACAGCAAAAATAATATGACAATAGTTGTTTTTCCATCAACCTGGCTAAGATTGAAATTTAGTTCAGGAAATAATGCAGTAGAAAATTATAAAAGAAACAACACCTTCTAAACATAATGAAGTAAACCAAAAATCAGAAATTATTGTTCACATCTTACAAGAAACATCAAAACAACCATTTATTATTATTGTGAGTGTGAAGCCTTTCTTTCAAAAAGTTGTCAAATTATTATAACTTTTTAACAAAAATTAAATTAATTTTTTAAACTAGCAATGCCCGATGAAGCTAACTGAAGTAAAAAAAAACATAGATTTTATACTTTCTAAATTTCTTCAAAAAGACGAGTTAATGATTTGGTTTATAATCCAAAATAATCCAGCAGTTGGAAGTTCAATCCAAAAAATATTCTCTTACGTCAATGTTTTATATACCGAGAAACAATAGTTTTGCTCGCTAATTTATTGCCTACAACAACAACAATTAGGATAATTTTACACCTTTTAATAGTACAAGACTTCTTGCATGACAAGAAAAGAGTAAATAAGATGGATGGAAATAATCTCATTTGGAAAGGAACTTGCTGCTCACTGATTCATAACTTGGAACGTAGAGAACTGCATGAAGATACAGAGAAATCAAGAACAGCCTTTCGAAAAATAATGAAATATATAAACCATCAAGAAGAATTCATAAAACAAAACAATGAAATATACCATCTCCATATGATGCCATTGTCAGAGGAGAAGAAATGAGTTTCTGCGAAATTGAAGAAATATCCTTCAAGGTTACTTCGTCCACTGCCTTTAAAAAATCCTCCAGAGGTTTCCTGAATAGGAAAAAATACATACTTTAACTAAAGGCACTAACATTTCAAGTATACAAATCCTAGTTATGAACTAACTGCTACCATTCTCTATTCTTTTTAATGAAAATTTCAAAACTATCACTACAAGAAAATCATTAAATAGAAACTAATTTTAGAGACAAAAAATAATTAGGTGTTATAATGACTAAATTAAAGATCATTTTAGAGACTAAAAAATTATTGATTTCTAAATTAGTTTCTATTATTGATAAATAGTTTCTAAATTGGTATCTAAGCTACCAAAGTTTTAACTATCAATTATTTAGATTCTAAATTTGGTAGCAAATTTAGACACGATTAGTTCATAATAGACAGATCTTTTATCTCCTATCTAAGAATACTCTAGCAATGGCCAAGATAAGTTCTTTCTTTGACACGATACCATCTCAAATACTAATTTTATTTTTTTTAAAGTTCACCTCAGTGTCTTTAAACTTGTCGCTAAAGAAAATGAAATTCAGAAGAGGAAACAAACAACTAAAAAATCAGTACATAATGAATATCACTGACGTAATTAGTAAGCTTAAATTAGCAGCAAATTTAGAATTCCCTTCATGATACATACCTCTCACCATATGTCAAAACTTGTCTTCCTATATCTTCAGAAACAACCATCTAAAAAAAGGTTCAGTTTAGTACTGAGTAGACAGTTACCGAAAAAACATAATAAAAATTTAAAAAACATTTGCTATTGTAGTTTCCAGATAAAACTTTAATTTGAGGTACATTTACTTACTCTAGATTCCAAATTCATCAAAATTGCAGATTTGGTAGCTTGTTTGGCTCGATCCAGTTGGACCTGTTCAACTACAGATAGAGCAAAAGCATAAGTATAAAACTATCAATATAGAAGAAATAGAGATGAAAGAAATGGAAGAAAGGGGGATGGCACTGAAAATATACTGTTGATTTGAAAGGAGAAGGGTTCCCCCCTAAATTGGCTGTGAAAGAGAGGGGTGAAAGAATTGATCTGTTTTTTTTTTTGGCTTTAATTTCGTAAAAAATTAAATAAATCATCAATATATAATATAAAAAATTGAAGAATAATTTTATATTAAGAAAAAAGTAATGAACTAACAGTAATTTTTTAACTAGCACAAAAATATTTTTCAAACTTCACTTATTTGTTTCTACTCTTTTTCCATTGACCTCTCATGACGAAAAAAGGTCAAGTTATTTTTTAGTTTTTCAATTAAGCCAAATAATTCATCCATTAGAAGTCTTTTGTTTGTAATTCATCTAAACAAACAAACAAAAAAAATCACTTTTTTCCGTATTTTATCCATTTTCACTTTACTTCTCTTATTTCTATCTTTTTTATTTCTTCTCCTCTATTATACTTCTAATACAACTGAGCTTAAATTAAGATAATAAGCAAATACTAGTTAAAAGCATAACAACCAACCTTTTCCATGAGTAGCAACAGCAAGAATCTCATTAGCAGTTATATCAATGGCTTTTGATACAATATCTGAGTTCTGACACAAAGACAAATGGAGTCAGATCAGACTACTAAAAAGAATGGTGTAGTAGATGGCACAGACAGTCATAAGAACAAGGAACCGATCAAATGGATCACATCCATCACACACACACACACACACACATATATATATAAACTCAACAATTTCCAGCAATGTGGCCAGTAAATAAGTCTGCATAATGCAAAGTGGGGAATGCTAATTTTGGAATGAAAAACTGGCAGGAAAAAAATGTGATAAGGTTGAAAATAAACAGCTTCACACTTTTAATAGTGAATAACTTTAGTTTGAAAATAAGTTTTATTTCAACCTCTATTTTTCTACCTACTTTCCAACAACTAAACACAAAGTACAGCTTCATTCTTGTCACCAGTTTATGCAAAGATCTAGGCGTAGCATGTGGCATATAAGTTGTGGGTATAGATATTTATATTACTATACCGTAGAGATTCCTCACAATAATTCTTTTAAAATATATCTATATACACATATAGAAACCATGAAATTTTGGTTCTAGAGTTTCACATCAAGGGTTTAATAAAACCACTCTTAATTACTATACATATAAAAATTGAGTCACAAATATCCGTCCTTCCAATATATCCAAAAACTCATGATTTCATGATGGACTAGGTATTTCAATACATCCAGAAAAACATGATTTCATAATGGATGTATTCGGAGGGGCTTACTGTTGTAACTTGGGTACTGTTAATTAATATTACTAAACATATAAAAAATGACTTACAAATATATTCGGTCTTCAAAAATATCCAAAAAACATAAGTTCATAATGAACAGGTCTTTCATATCCAAAAATTCATGATTAAATAATGTACAGTATTTAAAGGGGCTTACTGTTGTAACTTGGATGCCAAAAATGCCAGTGTCATTATAAATATTGTTGAAGGCTGAAATTGAATGAAATTGTGGATATTGGTTCAGAACATTGAGATCTGCACATCATCAAACCAAGAATGTTGAGGTAATAATCAAAAGAACACAGCCTTTGGAGAGGAGCACGTGAACTTAGTTACAAAAAAAATTGTGGCAACAAAGAAAAGTGAGTAGAAAAACTATATATCAAATATTGACTATCATTCTTTGTTCATAGCTTCAACTACAAACTAAGAATAGATTGAGTATTTCAAGATAACTTACATAGCCGTGAATACATCCCTTTACCAGGACCACCAGCTGAGAATGATCCACCACCTCCCAACAACATCTATAGTAAAATGACATAGTACAGTTAAATAAAAATTTAAATAACAAAAACATTACTGAAAATCATAAACATACTCTAAAAAACCATCAGAAATATTTTTAGCCACCTTAAAATAAGGAAAACAATTTCAAGTGAAAAAAATCAAGTAAATATATGACATTATCAAAACCTGAAGAACAGTCAAAACCATAGCATCCTTCAACTTATGCCAGCCACCAGGAAGTTCAAATGCTAGAGCAAAATGGGTCCTCTGCTCATTCAAGGAACGATAGACTTTCAGCCCAAAAATTAAAAACCCGATGTGTGAACAGAAGCTATATTTTTTCAATTGCATACCCCTGTTTCACTTTGACATCGATAATCGCCCCCAGTATATACTGATTTTGGCTCCTCTGGACGC
Organism: Phaseolus vulgaris; assembly: GCF_000499845.2. NCBI lineage: Eukaryota > Viridiplantae > Streptophyta > Magnoliopsida > Fabales > Fabaceae > Phaseolus > Phaseolus vulgaris. Next base: position 47,483,241 of record NC_023758.2, on the reverse strand, counting down.
GGGCCACTCGGTAAATCGGACAAGAGAGGCTCTGCAACAGATAACAATTCCTCATGTTCAACACCAGAAGCTGCAAGTACTAAGCGAGGTGCTGTATAGTTCTCCTGATATTTCATAAAAGTTTGTCTTATAAGAAAGGTAAAGAACAACTTATAAAAAGAATCTACAAATTATGAAAAATTATTAAATAATATTTAAACATTACTTACAGCAACAAACTCCTCCAGAATTGTACCATTCAGTCTATTTATGGCTGATTCTGAAGCTAAAAGAGGATTTGCCAAGGCACCAGAAAAACCAGCAGAATGAATTGCTTCTAAAAGCAAGTCTTGAGGATTTTTGGAAGCTTCACCAATCTCAGCCTTTACTTTGAGAAGCTGCAATTAATAAGGGAATTTTGTTTTCAAAGAAACCATTAGACATTTAATGTAAGCCCTAAGTGCTAATAGATAAAAAAAATCTGCTAATTATTATTAACTGACTTTTTAATGTATTTACTATCAAATATGTTTCTAGTAAACTGATTTATCAATCTTCTGACAGTCTCATTGAATTTAAAAGGATAATATATCATCTGAATACAAAGTTTTATGATTATACCAGAAGATAACTATCAACCTTCTAACTGTCTCATTGAGTTTAACTTTTTTTTCTGAGCATAAGATATATAGTTTGCAAATTATATATCTGACCATACAGGCAAACTCACATAGAGGCATGTTAGTAATTTCTCATCCATTCCAATCTAATTTACAAATTAAGATGATCCTATCGAAAAATAGGAAATAAACCTATAATTTAAAAATAATTCTTAAAAAAATAATAATAATAATAATATGAAGTTAAGTTAAATGTTCCCAATTGTGTAAATTAAAATTAATGTTTCAACCAATATGATCACGGTAAAAAAAAATATGATCATATTCCCACAATAAACCGGTAGAAGTCCCATTTGAAAAAACACAAAATCAATCATTTATCCCCATTTAAACCATAGACCAGCAATTGGGGTATGTGAACTAGTATGACAATGAATATTTAGTTTGACAATTAGATTATTGGTAGCAAGAGGAACTAAGTAAGCCAACACAAACATGTGTAAGAGGATAGGCTCTGGTTTTGCATTTACAACTATTTTTATTAATATAATTTTCCTTTCAAGTTCTTTTTCCAGTTTTATGATCACGTCCATCATAAACATACAGCTTATTTATGGGTCACCATCAGCTACTACTAGAGTGTATAAGTTATTACACTGATTTCAAATTATTAGGTTTCCTGCTTTTCAAATTTCCTGTCTAACTATGTTGGAAACCATCCAGAAAGTATAAAAAACAATGTAGAAAGTACCTGCTCGTTAACCTCCCAATCAAGAAAAGCAGGATTCCTCACACAATCAACAAGAAGTTCCACCATTTCAGGAACATATGTCTTCAAAGCATCAAAAGTATAACCCATCTGTTCTCTAGAAGCCGAGGCCTGCACATTGCCACCAATTGCCTCTACTTCACGGACCACACGAAAGTGACTTCGGTTTCTAGTGGTTTTGAAAGCCATTCGTTCGAGCAAATGTGTAGCCCCTAAACTTATTGGACTCTCATATATTGAACCACAGTCTACGTATAAACCTATTGATGCCGTGGGAGTCTGAAGAACAAAGAATTCAGATCAATTTATTTCAATTTTAGACCTCTTACATACATGTGTGTGTAGATGGATAGATATACATATTAAATGATATAAAATCAATCATTCATACCGCGGATGTTTCAGAGGCCACTTTGACTCCATTGGGGAGTGTAGTGATAATAGTTTTACCCGGTGCAACATAATCTGGCAATGGAGGAGAAGGTACAACACCTGGAAGCGGAAAATCAAGCGGTGTAGCAGAACTGGATCGGTCGCCGGTGAGCCATCCAAACAAACCACCCAAACCAGAGGAGGATTGTTTGGTGGCAACGGAACTTGAACTTGCAAATCTGACAGGCAACCTGCTGCATGAACGGGCCTATCAAAAATAAAAAACTATCAGACAATCACTTCAAACCAAACTCATAATCTAAAACTTGTAGGCACAGGAAATCAAATGAATAATAACGTTTAACCAAAATACGAATGAATCATAGAAAAATGGTGTGAAAAAATATAAATTGTTTCAGATTTTTCGCTACGAGCTAAAGCGATTAACAGGAATTCCGCGCTCATAGACAAGTGAATTTCAATCCTAATTGAGAAGCCATTAAACAGAGTACTAGAATGGAGGGAGTAGTCAATGGAAGAAAAAAACAAGATTCGATTTAGTTCGTAATTAAAAGAAAGTGCGTATAAGGGTGAGATCTAGGGCATAACAATAATAGCAATTAACATTTGAAAGGGAAAGAGAAGAAAGATACGAACCCTAATGATCCTGAGGCGTGAAGCAACGTTCCTGTACATGACTGATCAACAGTTCAAAACCACTTGAATATTTGACTCTGGTAGGCTTAGAGTTAGAGAAGAGAAACAAATTATTCGAGGTTTCCGACATGGAGGTTTGGGTATTGCTACACGCTTTTGAACAATGGGCCCCAGCCACAAGCAAGCCCATAACATTACGGCAATTTCTTCCTCCACCATATCAATTCTAACCTGCACCTATCATTTTTTTAAATTTCCAAAATTACCTTTATTTCAGATTTTAAAAAATCTGGAATAATAAAAATAATTTAAAAATAAATAAAAAATACATTCTAGATAAAAAAATCCAGAGAATAAAATTAAAAATTCATTTCGAATAAATATTTTCGGAATTCAAAAAAGGTTTTGGATATCTAAATCCAAAATATTTCCAGATAAAAAATCTAGAAGTAACTTTATTTACACTCTTTTTTTTAAGGTTATTTTCGTCATTTTCTTAAGAACATTTTTATCATTTTAAATACAAGTTGGATGCATGTTGGAATTGATATGGTACAAGGCGTTATGTTACGACTTTTTCTTCTGCCTTTCTATATTTTTCTTCCTACACCCCTAATTTTTTAAAATACTAAAATTACCTTTAAAAGTTTTGGATGATTTCAAGATAAGAGTTGCATAAACAAAAGATATTTTAAAAAGAATAGATCGTAAGCAAAGGTTGTTTTTAAGAATAGAAAATAAAAAAATTCATTCTAGAATATCTTATTTAGAACATATATTTTTAATTTCCAAAATAGTAAATCTGGATTTGATAAAATATGTTTCAGAAAGTATATTTTGAAAAGAAAAATCCAAAAATCATTTTTAAAATGAGTAAAACGATATTTAGCAAAAATTATGGGATGCAGTAAGATATTATTTTGGACTAGAGAACGAAACACCTTGTGTTAGTTACCGAGATTATCTTTAAAACATAACTATTGATCCTCCTTAAACATAATTATATCTACTAAATGTACAAATTTAATATAAAAAGTAAATATTTTTATTTATAAAAATATTTGATATAGTTTAATGATAAAAAATATAAAGGAAAAATAATTACTAAATATTAATCTATTGCTTTTAATAAATAAGAGCGCTTGGTAATCATTTTCAATGAATACAATTTATTATAAATTTTATCTTTATAAATCTAACTTAATTTAATTATTTATAAAAAAATATCTATAACAAATAACCCTTAAATAATATATAATTATAGCATTATAAAATTAACACAAAAATATTTATTTTATAGTTTTTTTCATAATACTTTTTTTAATTATTTATTAGTGTACAGAAATTCTTACTATTTCATCTTTTTTTTAGGTGACGGTTGTTTTAAACTCCATTAATTATCCACAATAAACTAGGCTTAGTATGGTCCATACAAAGAAATTAAAATGAAGGGTAATAATGAATCTTAAAATAATGGTGCTTCCCTCTATACACTTTTTTACGACTGCATATTAAAAAAAAAGTTATTTTGAATGGTCAAAACAAAATTACTTTTCTATTACACTTAACAGGTATATTTAAAAATTGTGAAAGGTTTCTGGAAATTTTTATACACATATTATTATTTGTATTAATGTAAAAAAATATTCTTGTAAATAATGGTCATATTGACGAGAAGCAAGAGGCAGATATAAGAGTCAAGAATCCTTTTGGAATATTTCATAAACTGTTTAATGAAGTAATATTCTTTGAAATTGAAGTTCGAGCAATGAAATTGTAAGTTGATTGAGACATTTTGAAAACTTTTCAGTATTTCTTATATATTTTGGTTTATATAATATTAAATTCAAATTATATATGTATGCATGGATATGCCCACACCATTGTCTATAGACCAGTAAAAAGAATTCAAAACAAAAACTTTATTGCAAATATTTTTATATTGAAATCCCAAATTATTTACTATTTTTATTCTGTAAAAAATTATCTCAAGAATATATGTTTCAAATGAGAAACTCTTATAACGAGAAAAAAAATATTTGAATGATAATTGTTAAACCACAATAACAAAACTGTTGTGGAGGTAACAAAATTAATTATAATTTCATTCTCTTATCATACTTAAGTTATTATTATTATTCAAATTTCATAAATCATTTAATATTTTTTATTGTCAAAAAAATTATATTTTTATATAAACAATAATTATTAATAATAGTTGTTACATAATGTCAGGTTGGGATAACTTTAGAATTTCAATAGGTAGTTGTGTTTATGATGTTGAATTTGTATATTAGTGTGTTGTTTGGTTAGTAAATTATTAATCAATGATTTTGTTAGCTTTATTTACTTGGAAAATTAGATGTTGAATGAAAATGATTATGTCTCAATTTTTTTTAATGCAAGTAATCATTTGGTAGTTAAATAGTATATTTTTGTAGTTATAAATATTATATGGATGTTATGACTTGATAAACATGTATGTTATGTTGTTTGAATGATGTTGAAATGGTTGATAATATATTAGAAAATTTGTACATGTTTGGATTAGTAGTTTTGGTGTTTTGTTTTTTTTTTACATTTTCACTTAAGTGAGAGAGTCTAATTTAAATATAAAGCAAAATTGATATATATTTGTTTTTAGGTTGATTTTTACTCAAGTGAAAAATTAATTGAAGTAGTTCTCTTTTGTCTAGAGACATTTTACTAGAACAAAAATGTCTATGTTTAAGCAAAACTAAGGTATCAAGTTTAGATTTGATCTTTGTCATATTTTCGCTTAAGCGACACTCATTTTGTTTAAGGTTATGTATGTGTGTAAACATTAAACATTGTTGTGTAATGATAACATACATATTATTACATATGTGGATATAAATGTAAAATTTGTTTGAATTGTTAAATTGGCATCACGTGAATGAATTGAATTCCATGTAGTGTGTGACATATTGATCTCACGTTCATTCATGAGTATGGAACCTATAGTATAACAAAAAATTTCTTACTTCACTAATCGTTTAAGTCATAATAGATTAAGACATGAAGTGACGAAGAGTTGAAAGGAAGCTCTTTGCACACCCATGACCCATTACAACATAATAAACATCAATGGATTAAAATCATCCTAATCATTGGCTTTAAGAATTTGACGATGATCTAAGTTTCTAATTGAGTCAAGTGTTTACCTCTTGATAAAACATTCTTAATACAAGTTTTGAAGATGTCTTTCCTCTGTTGAATCTTGTATTGTTCTTGTGTTGCATATATTTTATTGTTTATGTAAACTTTAATGCAAATGAAACATGTTTATTGGTCTTTCACCATCTCAGACTACCCATTACCCCTCTTATCCTCAAAATCCTAACCCATCTTCCTCTCTTTCTTTTAAAATTCCTCATCGTGTGTTCCTCCAACATCTTAAACTTTATATTATCCCTCTCATCCTGAAAACCCTAACCCATTCCTCTCTTTCCCCCTCAACTCTCTTGGGGTTGATTTCCTCCCACCGTTGAATCCTAGTTTAATCTATCCTCAGACTCATATTGTTCGGGTTGATTCCAACTCGTTTGTGTCGTCTTCTAGGTACTATGTGGATCAGGGTTGGGCTGTCAGAGAGGTTGCTAGACAAAATTGGTTTTGACTCAACTGTCTATGCACCTGTAAATGTTGTTTCTTTATAAGTTTTGTATTCTTTTATGGAGGAAAAGGTGGATTTAGATAATGTGTATGCATGAGTTTGATTCCTTTTATATTTTTCATTAATTTATTATGTGTTCTAATTGCAAGTATAGATGGTAAAACATAGAGTTATGCTTGTGAAATTGTACATGTGTGCCAAATTATGTGTTCCAAGTGAAATTATGTGTAAAATAATAACTCACTTAACATCGTTGAGGACAAAATCTAACAAAAAATATCACATTGAATCATTTTAAAAAATTGAACATTTTAAAAACATAGGGATGAAATTTAATTTTGCTACTTAATATATAGGCTAAAAGGGTAATTAAGCCAAACAATTATTTTTAATATTGTAGTAAAAATAAAATCTGTTGAACCAATTTTTAAATCAACATCTCCATCAACTTTTTTTTTTCTTTTCAATTTTGTGATATTATTTACGACCTTCTCAACATCATTTATAAAACTATAAATGGTATCACTAAATTTGTTTATACAAATACTATAATATCATATGAGGACATACAAAAATTATCTCTACCAACTAAAAACAGATTCAAAGAGACAATTTTAATAACTTAGTTTATTATAAATTATATAGTTTTTTTTAAGAAAATTATACTAAAAATACAACTAATTAATATTAATTATGTAAATTTAAATAACGAATGATACATTTAATCTTCAAAACAAAAATATTTATAATAAATTATTATATTTATTAATATTAGTTAATTAAACTTAATGATAGCAATAAATTTATAATGGCATAATACATTTATCAATAATATATTTATTGTGTTGTTTATAATTGTAATATATTTGTTTAATGTTCATTAAATAATATTTTTATAATTAATACTGAATTTATTATTAATAATAAATGTAAATTAATAATAATAGTCAATTGCAATTTTTGAATTAATAATAATTAAATTAGTAATTTTCATATACAATAATAATAAAATTATTAATTTTAGATTAATAATTAAAGTTATTAATTTAAGTTTTCCTGACTAACATAATTATATACGGTATAAACTACCATATCAACACTTAACATAGTTTTAAAGCTTAAATAAAAGAGACTTCTATTTCAACATGCATGCACCAAGTTTAAGACAAAGTAACATTTATCATTTAATCACGTTGCAAAATGTGGTAACTTTAAATGTTTTTCCTAATCAGTTCTAATAAGTGTAATTTTATCACTCAATTGTATAAAAGAAATTCATTTACTATACTATAATAATTTATTGTTATGAATAATTGAAGTTAGATGCATTTCTAAATTGTAATTATCATTATTTTAATTTTTTTTTTTACTTTTAATTTTCTCTTTTAAGTGATTTTGTTTGGACAGTGTATTATAATAATTATTAAATAAAAAAGTAAGAGGTTGGTAGGCTGATCTATTTTTTTTTAATTATCTTATTTTAAATTTATTTATTGATTATTTTTTAATTATTTTATTTTAAATTTATTTATTTTATTGTAGTTGTTGATCACGGTCATATAAAACATTGATCACAGTTAATTTTAATTGAAAAAACAATATTTTTTTTTAAGTGTTAAAAACGAGTTTGACGAACAAATAACAGGTGAGTTTAAAAAGTTAACATGTCTCGCATAAATGATAGTAGGGTCGGAGGGTCAGTAAGGTTCGATCTGTTTGTCATCTCTATTATTAGTTGATGAAATAAAAATGAAATTTTTTTTTTTATATATTTTAAAAATAAGAATGAGAATAATTTTTTGTTTCAGAAACAATAATTAAGACAATTTTTATTTTGAGAATGAAAATAATGATCGTAAAATTAGCCTATGCCCAATTGACATAGCTAAAAATGATAATTAAAACGAAAATAAAATTGTATGGATGATAGAGCAATAAAGTTTTTTACAAAGAAAAAAGAAAATAATAAAAAAAAGTTATTGTTGTTTTACAAGTATATTAAAATAATTATTAATCATTATTATTCATAATTATATTTCATTACATTTTTAATGATATTAAAAAGTTTGAATTAAATATTAATAATAATTAATTGAAATATTTAATTCTTTAAATATTTTTATTAATCTCATATCAATATAATTTTAAAAATTTACAAATTATTAATAATAATTATATTTTATATAATTTTTTAAATATCTATACTTATATATCGAGATTTCTCATTATAATTGTTTTTTTACACAAATTTATTCTTATTTTATCTTTATTAATATTTTATTTTATAGATTGAAATCTTTTTAGATTCCGTAAAATTTGACTTAATATTAGTTTATATTTTTACATTAATTATTTATAATCATTTAAAAAGTATTACAGAAATATTGTTTAATATTTGAACAACATTATGGTGTGTATATCTGTAATACAACTTTAAAAGAGAGGAAAAAATTATAGATATATGAATGTGGATTTTTGCACAAGTAGTGTATTATTTTTTTAAATTATAATTTTATATAAAAAAATTGTTAGAATTATCAAATATTTAATTTCATATTTAATCAAAGTTATAAGAACAAAATTAATAATATTCTATTAGTATGATACTATTTTTATGTAAGATTTTTTCACTCTACACTATAAAATTGTCTAAATAGTATATAATTGATCTATTTTTTGTAAAGAAAAAATTTATTCAAAATTATAATTTTCCAACAAATATTTCATTCATTTTGTGAAAAAACCAAATTTGTGTAATATGCCTGAATATTTGTTGTGATTATAAGCAGTTGTGTGGAAAGAATACACACTAACAAAATCATTAAATATAAATTAATTTTAAAAACAAATTAATTACTATATTAATAAAATCAAATATTTTCTTTAAATATTAAAAAATTATTGATATTTATTATTGATAAATAATTTATAAATTGATATCTAATTAGAGCTAATTAGATATCAATTTATAAATTATTTATCAATAATAAAAACTAATTTAAATATCACTCTAAAATATTATTTTAATTAGTTGGATAAATAAAAAGATAATGATTCATTAAGAATTCATATTTTTTATACAACTAACTAGATTATAACCTTCAATATTTTTATTTTAATATTTTTTTATATCTTTTGATTCTAAATTTATCTTTTATTATATATTTATTTCTAAATTTATTATATAATTTAAAAGATAAAAGATTGTGAAAAGATTATGTTTCCAAATAAGAATGGTTGGCAGGTTCTGGGAAACATGATAGTGGCGGTGGACTCTTACTATTTCTTCCATCTCTGGGTCAAGGCTTTTGGTGCCACGTGTTTAACTTTTATTTTCTCTTTTTCCTTTTTTAACCGTGAAATCACAAGTTGCTATTTAATTCAACACCAAACCAAACGCTGCCCTCAGTTTCGGGGAATCCCTCTTCTCTATATTCATTCCCTATTTTATTATATATTTCTGTTACATTACTATCACTCGTTTCTTCCTTCCTTCTTTTGCATTGGTGAAGCACCGCACCCTTTGCTATAAATAAACAACACCACCTTTCTCTGATCCACTCGTTACACCTTAATTCCACGCATCGCTTTCTTCTCTTACCTCAATCCCAACAACACAACAACCTCTCTACACACTGTTACGTTAGAACATCATGGGTTCCTCGCCGAATTCAAAACCTAAGATTGTTAGAGGCACCGCAGGTTATGTCTTGGAAGATGTTCCACATTTGGCTGATTACATCCCCGACACTCCAGTACGTCGTCGTTCACCACTTTTTACCTTCCTCCTACGCCCTATTCAAACCTGCTTCTTCTCCGCCGCATAGCTTTTTTTCTCTTTCGCTTCATCTCTCTGTAACTTTATTACTCAATTAATGTATTATTTTTCTGTAACTCTTTCGCAGACATATACCAATCCTTTGCAGAATAATCCTGCTTACTCAGTTGTCAAGTAAGTTTCATATATATATATATCTATGGAATATTTACGTTCTTTCTTCTTCTTATTTTTTGCCTTTTTATTATGCTTTTTACGCTCACTTTGTCTCATAATTTTAATTTACTTGCCACTTCTCAGACAGTACTTCGTTCACGTTGATGATAGTGTTCCGCAGAAGGTTAGATTTTATTAATATTTTTTTTTTCTTCTCGTTCTCTCTGAAGAACTTTTTTGTATTATTTTATCATGCATTAACCAGACGTGCTCCGAACATAATATAGAAATCGGAATTTAGATTGTCTCGGGAATCTTGTACTAATAATAAATTAAACCGATGTCGTTATGAATTCACGATTTCTCCGAATATGGAACATCATCGTATGCTAGTTATTGACAGGAAGAAAAAAAGTAACCATATGGAATGGACATTAATATGTATTACTGAAATTGAATTTATTCTGTCAATCTTGTAATAGAGTTTGACTGGTTTAGATTGAATTGGAAAACGATAGCACGAGTTTCTGATAGGTTCTGGTACAAGTTGGTTGTTGCAATTTAACAACTAGTGCATTACTTTATCTAATTTTTCTTTTTAATTACATGACAGATAATAACTAATAAAGATAGTCCAAGAGGGATACATTTTCGGCGTGCAGGACCTCGTCAAAGAGTATGTGTTGGTGTGTTTGGCTTTATCTTTGGAGTGCCATTTTTGTGTTTATGACCGTATGATGGTGGATTTTCAGGTGTATTTCGAAGCAGATGATGTTCAGGCTGCAATTGTGACATGTGGTGGTCTTTGTCCTGGGCTAAACACCGTGATTAGGGAAATAGTATGTGCATTATATCACATGTATGGTGTGAAGAAAGTTTTGGGAATCAATGTAAGTGGATCCTACGGACTAATCATTTTAATGATTTTCCAAACAAACTCATTTTCTAATGTTGATTGGAAAGGCAACGAGTGTAAATTCAAACGCAATGATAGAACAAATTTATAGTAATTCTAATCGCTTGATTTTCATTTTGTCTCGTTAACTAAAATATACTGTGATTTGAAGGGAGGATACAAGGGTTTCTATGCTCACAATACTATATCTCTAACCCCTAAAAGCGTGAATGATATACATAAGCGTGGGGGAACTATCCTTGGTTCATCAAGAGGTGGACATGACACCACTAAGATAGTTGACAGTATTCAAGATAGGGGAATTAATCAGGTATGTTTCTGATTCTCTCTATTACAGCATATAACTTCACTTTGAATGTAGTAATATCAGTCCAATAATTCGAGCAATTTCAGGTTTTTATAATTGGAGGAGATGGTACTCAGAGGGGTGCAGATAGGATTTTTGAGGTATATATAACTTCAATAATGAAGATAACTGAGCTTCCTACACAAAACAAACACTTCAATGTTGAGATTTGACATCTGTGATAATGAAATTGATTTCATGAAAGTAGCAACTTATTAACAACCATCTTGATTATCCGTGCAGGAAATTAGAAGGCGACGTCTGAAAGTTGCAGTAGTAGGAATCCCTAAAACCATAGATAATGACATCCCGGTATATATCTTTTTGTCCACCTTTCTATTCCATATGGTGGATAGCAGCTCTTCCAGTTATTGCTCAGAATCCATTAGCATCATTAACTTGTAAAATGGTTTTATGTTGTCTCTTGCTGAATAGGTTATTGATAAGTCCTTCGGCTTTGACACAGCTGTGGAGGAGGCTCAACGTGCTATAAATGCAGCACATGTTGAGGCTGAGAGTGGTGAAAATGGCATAGGTGTTGTCAAGCTTATGGGCCGGTATAGCGGTAAGATTCTTGTTGAATGACATAGGACATTATAGACCATGGTAAATTCTTTTCTTGATGTAATTATAAAATCTAACTTCCCTTCATATATGCTTTATTGTGGATTGATGGTGCAGGGTTTATTGCAATGTATGCTACTCTGGCCAGTAGGGATGTAGACTGTTGCTTAATTCCAGAGTCACCCTTTCACCTTGAAGGTCCAGGTGGACTTTTTGAGTTTGCAGAGAGAAGACTGAAAGAAAATGGCCACATGGTTATTGTGATTGCTGAAGGGGCAGGACAGGAACTTGTTTCTGAGAGCATCCAATCCATGCACAAGCAGGATGCTTCCGGCAACAAACTTCTTCAAGATGTCGGCCTATGGATATCCCAAAAGATAAAGGTGTGGATTTGTGACTTTTGACTGTGTTATCCTCTTGATTTTTCTTTATTTCAGACTTTGGTTTGGCTTAGAATGTTTGAAACAAAGTTCAGTGTCCACTTCATGAATTTAAAATGTTGTCCACTGTTTCTGGTTTTCAATTTGATGATTTCTTTATGAAACCTTGGAGAAGTTGTTCCAAAGAATTATTCCCATTTGCACTTGGTCTATGAGAATCTCAAAAAGTGACAGTCTTGAAGGACTCGTGGTGGACACATGATCGCTGAAGGATTTGTGCTGTGACAAAAACATGCTTTACTTTCTCATAGACAATTATTTTATAATTGAAGAAAAATTATCCATGAAGATGTTCTCTACCGCTTATGTTAAGCATGTTGATTGTTTGATCTTGCAGGAACATTTTTCCAGGCAGAAGACAATGAACATAAATCTGAAATATATAGGTATGCAAACATAAAAACTAAATAGCTATATGGGTGTGTATATGCATGTGTGGTTGTGCAAGTATATTTATGCATGCACACTGAAAGGAGGAAATACCAAACATTATTTTAACTGTATTGCAGATCCAACGTATATGATCCGAGCTGTTCCAAGCAATGCTTCTGACAACGTGTACTGCACACTTCTCGCTCAAAGTGCTGTTCATGGAGCCATGGCCGGTTACACTGGCTTTACCAGTGGGCTTGTCAATGGAAGACAAACGTACATACCCTTTTATGTGAGTTCTGCTTCTGCAGCATATATATGATTAATTTGTTGGAACTTGATGAATTTATAAGAAGCAAGTTTTGAAGTTATGCTTAGGTGAATTAACTTGTAATGCAGAGAATCATCGAGGGCCAGAACAAAGTAGTGATAACTGATAGAATGTGGGCTAGGCTTTTGTCTTCAACAAATCAACCCAGCTTTACGATTGCCAAGACTATCAGTGAAGAAAAGAGGGAAGATGAAGCAACCGGGGAGCAGTAATTTCACTCAGAAAAACAGCAACATTTTTCACCTTCCTATGTACATTATGTTACTATATTCGTTTTATCTTTCATGTCTTGCATTGTAAGTAGTGTGTATCTTTGAGCTATCTTTTTCCCCTTCCATGTCCAAAAGATGGCTGTGGAAAGCTCCAAGATATTCATCGTATTATTCTTCTATTATGCATTGTAATTAATTAGTATATAATTGAGTATCTCTTTCTTATTATTATTATTATTATGCATTGTAAGATTGTACTTATTAGATTACTTAAAAGCTTTTTTTTATTTATTTTAATTCTGGAACCGAATTTTCATAACTCTTTGCTCGCGCTACTGTAATTAGAGTTAACTTTGAGTTTTCAAATAAAATAAAAATTACCCATTACATGAATAATTCCTGTAACGAATGAGTGCAAAATGTCAAATTATTACACCTATTAATTGGATTTATTTTATTTTCTAGGTGTTTTCGTAGGAATTTTACTTCAAAGAACTTTAAATGAATGGATTTATATCCTAAGTCCGAACGAATGTGTTGGTTATTTTCACAACTAGTTCATATACGCGTACGTTGAATGCTTCAACGTTGAATCGCTGAACATGCAGTGCATCTATCAACTGGGTTGAAAAGGGACTCAATGGTCTTTATTTTATAATTATTTTGGTGGGTGGTGTGGACTAAGAGTATATTTGACCTATGGTCAAAGGTATGGGACTTCTAGATATTAGAAACCGTGTAAACTGATAACAAATACAGAAACCAACTTCCACAAGAATTGAATGCATGTTCATAGTTCAACTAGATGAATCATCATCATCAAGACGTTCTAGACTGAGTTTTCTTTACATCATTACCTTTGTTTTTTCTATCAAAGTTAATTGTTTTTTATTAAACTAAATATATTTTCGTTTCTACATTTTTATGCAAAATTTTATTTTTAATCTAAATTTTATATCTCTTGAATATTTGTAGTAAATAAACTATTGAAATAACTTTCATAGATGTTCTAGTCAAGATGGTCTCTTAACCAAAGCATGTAGTTAGGTAGGTTAAATTCTGTGGAACTCTACTTGCAAAAGATACTTCGACGTTCAAGTCAGTAAGAGCTAAGAGCATAAAATATATGGGTTGGAAGTACTCCCTATTTTGTGTATTAGATGATCCTTTCTGTAAAACGTAATCTGGTATATATAAATCGAGTTGTAATCTGCCTCTGGTCATAATTTTGTCTTAATTGAGTAATTAAAGCTAATTGATCGAGATCCCTTGAGTTGTACTACCTCATAAAGTTAGATACACAAATCAGAAAACAACCCATAAATGACCAATCATCGGACCACGCTCATGACCTTACATGCCCCCAGTCTCAGGCGTGGGCCAATAAGACTATGATGAGTTGAAAGTAGGAAGATAAATCATTTGTTATATTCCATCGGGTTAGATCCATCAACTTACAATAAATTGTATTATAATATAAGAAAAAAATATTTTTAACCCTTTTTCATTTTAACTATTGCTATATTTTTTCTCTCAAATCACTTTTCTTCTTTTAGTGTCTCAATTGAATTCGTAAGCTTGTTCATATCATCTCTCTCATCCTAGATAGCTCTAGGCCTTTGTTCGAGACTTAAGAAATCAATTTCCTTAACTTCCAATTATTATTTTTTTGCACGTTTCGATTATATTTAATAGCTTAAAATCAATTTCATTCACTTAACCGAACAAGCCTTTAGTAAAATGTGAAATTCAGATTTTGCAAAACTAAGTAGACCAGTCAAAAAAGAAAACCATTAATAATATTTTCTTACCTTTTTAATTAAGTTATTTTTCTCTCATAAATTTTCAACCGAAAGGATGTTGTTCTAGTCAAGGTAGAGAAAATAGGCTTATTAAGAGGATTTACGTTTACCTAATTTCATCCTCAATTAGACAAGTGGTAACTTGAATATGAGGCTTTTAATCGAGTCAAAGTTCGATTTTATGTTAGTTGACCTACTTCTTAACATTAACACAATTTTTTCGTTGCAAACATTCAAACTAACTCCTATAATTTAGTAATTTTTTATTTTTTTTCTTAACAAAACGTGGTTGGAAAAAAAGTTTATCTTTTTTCAATTTAGACTACCATGTTTCATGAGAAATATTCTGATTTGAATTAAAAATGTGTTGATTCTGATAACTAAAAAGGTTTTTTTATACTCGGTATTTTTTTAATACGACACAGATACAAACATGAAGAAGATACGTATAATCTTTAAAATGTAGGATTCGGAGATACAAATCTATATATTATATAATTATGAATTATATAAATTGACAAAAATTATGTGCACAAGTATGTCTCAATTTTTTTTGGAGCAGAAAGATGTTTTTTTATGACTAATTCAAAATGATTTGTTACTTATTTTTATAATCATAATAAAAATTTATACAATAAGTCAGAAAATTAATGTATTTCTCATTTTTAGAATTGTGTTATAACCGTGTTAGAATTGTCTCCAACAAATACTTTTTGAATTGAGAGCTTTATTGATATGTATCTTACGAGTGTCAGTGTCTGACATGTGTGTTCGATACAGACACATCATTTAAGAGAGGCGTGCCCGAACCTCATAGAGTGAGACTGATGTGACAAAAAGTAATTTAACAAATATTACATAAACTTTGAAATATTATTGATTGTTAAATGAGTGTGTGAACAGATAGCATCAAGTGACCTTCTCATAACTTTTTTATTGTACATAAAATTATAACTAAAGATTTTGATTAAATAAAATCAATTATCTAGTTAAGTTTCTTGACCAACTACAATTGATTTAGGAAAAGTAGAATATGAAATCTTAAATATAAATTTTGTTATGGCTATTGTTGACCAAAATTCAAGTTGTAAAACAATTTTTTCAGATAAATTTACGTCATGTATTTATAATATATTATTAAAAAATAATAAATAAATGCCATACATAGAGATTAATTACTTGACCAATGTCTTTATTAGGATAAAATTATTATATTTAAATTACTTTCTGAATTGAAGTTGAAGCATATATTAATATTGTCACAAAAAAAAAGAGAGAAAGATTAATGCATTAGGTGAGTCTGTTCGTGAAGGATCGATCGAATGGGAATCAGATTCGTGTTAATGGTGAACAAGCAAGGACAGACTCGTCTTGCACAGTATTATGAGTACCTCACTCTCGAAGAAAGACGAACCCTAGAAGGCGAAATTGTTCGCAAATGCCTCGCCCGTAGTGATTACCAGGCATGTTTATGTGTTTCTTTCTCTCTTTTCTGCGTTTTCATTGATCATAACATCACATGTAACTAACTAAAGAGTAATGTAACAAGATGACAATTCCTGTTACAATTTTCTTAGTTTTTAGAATTGCTTCAATTGGCAATGTAATGGATGTCAATTAACCACAAATCATGTTTGCATTACTGTATGTATTATTTATTCTGATTAGTTACTTCCAATGGTTTGTTAGCTTAATTTTGATATATTAATATAAAGATTTTGATTGATTGATTATTGTTGTTGTTCACTGGTAATTGATTTACGTAGTTGTAGCTGATGCATTTTCGTAATGGACAGTGTTCATTTGTTGAGCATCGCAACTATAAAATTGTGTATAGACGCTATGCATCTCTGTTTTTCCTGGTTGGAGTCGATAATGACGAGGTAAATCAAATTATTTATTAGTGTTTCTCATTCTGAATTGATTTAAACAAGGTTAAAGAAGTGCTTTCCTCACAAGTGCTCGTGGCTTCAACAAAGTTAAAACGTATAACAATTTTGGTGGATAAATATTATATCATTTGAAACCTGCTTCTACTAGATTGTTTTTTCTACCTTGGGTGGATAATTTTGCAGAACGAGCTTGCTATTTTGGAGTTTATACATCTTTTGGTCGAAACCATGGATCGACACTTTGGCAATGTGGTAAGTACCGTTGTGATTGCAGTTTTATGTTTTTCTCTCCCTGCCATACTTTCCAAATGTATTTTCTTCATTCCTTTTCCTGATTTTAGCTAACACATTTCATGGCTGCACTTAAATTTGCAGTGTGAGCTAGATATCATGTTTCATTTAGAAAAGGTTCATTTTATGTTGGAGGAAATGGTCATGAATGGTTGCATTGTGGAGACAAGCAAATCAAATATCCTGACTCCAATTCAACTTGTGGATAAAAGTTCGTAAGAGAAACAAAAGAAGCACTTCTGGTAATTTTTTATATTTTTTTATATTAATATTGGTTCTCTCTGCAATTATTTTACGTGTACAATAAAGTGAATTACAACAGTTAATCTCCAATCTTTTTTATTAAAAAAATAGCAAAGGTTTTCTTTCATTTTAGTTTTTCTCCCTCCTTGATTGTATTGAATCGACCATTGATTATGTTCCCAAAGGGTCAAAAACACTTTCATGGTACTTAGTGTAATCAATTCTCCTAATAGCATAAGCAATAAATCTCATCATCGGTCCTTAAAGACCTGTTCGACCAGTTGATCTGTAACATGTGGTTATCTAAGAAATACGCCAACTTGAGGTCAAAGAAGCCAATCCCTTGATACTGCGGTTCAACACTTCACTTTTATTTTATATATTGAAGATTTCGTGGAAACTACGTTTTAGTTGAAATTATAAATGTCACAGAAGGTTTTTTTTCTGCTTTTTGGGATGGCTATTTCCTAAGGTAGCACAATGATCAATTCAGAAGTTGCTTCTTGCTTATGCTGGTCGAAAGTCAGATCAAACTGTTTTCCTGTTACCTGTCTTTCTCTAGTGATGCCTACTAAATGTTATATCACTAAGCACAAGGGATAGAGGAAGAAATACTTGTATTTGCAGTTTAAGTTTCATATGTTTATAGAAGATAAATTCAAGCTTGAACTTTTACTCGTTTTACTAAATAAATCAACCTCGAACAAATGGTTTGCCTCAATTATTATACATATTTATGTGATGTGTAAAGTAGCCAGACTTCTTTTTGCAGTCTGTTCATATCATTTATCATAATATACATATATACATACATATACATATATAAATAAATATATATATATATATATAGAGAGAGAGAGAGAGACATTTGGAGTTTGCTTGACCAAAACAAAATGTGCATGTGTATTTGATGATTTATATTCCCTCATGACCGCAAAATGTTTTCCACAAGGTTGTGACATTTTTGTATATAGAGAATACTTTACGTAAATCATGACGAATTGTATTTTTAAAGACTATGCTAACTACAAATCATCTGTCATTCTCACCCTGTACTTATGTGATCATATTTTAAAAGTGGTGTTAGAAATACACTTTTTGTATTAGTAAATTTGTAAACATTAAGAAACTTGATAGATCTTAACTGATTTGGAAAAGCGTCTTTGATGTGGATGATGCACAACGATAGTGACTCTTGCTCTATGCTGCGATTATGTTTTCCTTGTTTCTCATCATTTCCGCTTCTCCTAATAAACTGCTTTTGTAGGCGGGATTGTCCATAAACTTGTTTGCGAGCTAGAATGTTAATCTACAATACCATCTGTAAATTTCCACAGCCTGTGTATAACTAAAATGTGATAACAAAGATAAAAAAAATCAGTCAGTATACGTCAGATGCATATTTTGACAGAATCGCCAACCTTTACAGAAGGGCTGAGCCTTGAATTCTTATCTCAATTGGACAACTATAGTAAACAAACAATATAATCAACCGACTCCACACGGCACATTTTACTGAACCTTCCCCTAACGTTTATAAACTTTACACAGTGCCACTTAGTGACTGCTCCCACCCAATTAAACTTTACACTTTAATAAATACAAAAGGAAAGCAAAATAAAGAGATCAAAGGTAAAACTTTCAAGAATTCCAGAATACGTTAGTGTCACTGCTATACAACGAGGGATCTTGTATTTCCTGGTTGGCCACATGACAATCAACAAGGCGCGCTTGAATAATTTTACAGAGGGCCAGACCAGAAGGAAGTATCCACCATTCACTTTCATCCCTGGAATAGCCCACCATAACACATATATGCAAAAGGTTGTCAAATAGTGACATAAAATAAATCTGTGGCATCAATTTTCTATATCTGCTAAATTTATTGTTAATGCAAAGAAGGTAAAAGCTACTTACATACTAAAACTCCAGGATTGAATGGTAGAAAGCTTGTTGTGTGAATGAATTGTATAATGTATAAATCCACAAAAGAAAGCAACTACCTGTTTCAAGATACCCCAATTTATTGTCAAAGATGAAAACAAATACTTGGGAGTCTATTTGATACCACTTTGAAAAATGAAATTGAAATACAACTAAAACTATGTGGTACATCTTAGTACGCAGGTAAACTAAATAATTCAATAATGTCTTGCGTCACATTAAAAATAGTTTGAAACAAGTACAGTTTAGCAGAACTTACAACGTTGACTAGGGACATTAGATTCCACAAAGCATAGAGTCGAGCAAGCCCAGCTGATCGCTTAGGTCCCTGACTAAACAAAGCACTGATTCCAGATGGAAATGGAAATAGGACACCGAGAGGGAGGACAAATAAAACTAAGAAGAAGCTCAACAGCGAAAGTGAGTACATTTGAAGTAAGGTAAGCAACACTAAGATAAAATCTCCCAGCAGAAGGATAGAGATAACCAGACCTACTAGATCCTGCAACAGTATGAGTTAGAAAACGTCCGAGGGATAACATACAGTTGACAAGGAAAATATTTTAATACCTGATGACCAACGGGCTTTGTATTATAAATGATAAAAGCAAACGGATAGTACACAGTTTTCTTCTCTTTAAGTGTTCTTAGGCTTTTAGCATGCAATATCCCACCAGACATCCTTCTAGGCATCATCAGGTGTTCATTGCTTGTCATGCGATGCACGGGGGTTCTGGGACTTGAAAGTAAACTGCACATAACAAAGCATTTCTTAGAAAGTTTCATAAAATTATCAACAAGACAAATAATATGTTACAGCATTACCATGTCTGCTTCTCAGTAATTCTTGAATCGTCATAACCTTCGCATGATGAGGACATGCTTTCATTCTCGGTAGCATATACGACAATTCCAAATTGGCAATATCCAGATGCTGTAGGCTGAAGCCATGCAAGATCAATACGTACCCCATATGTAGCCAACTTAGGGTTAGCATATGCATCAATCCAGCTGATAACAGGGCCAAAAGTTATTTTTAGATGTCCGCGGCGAACCAGGCGTAATTGAGCATTAAGACCGGCCACTAATCGATACCATATAGTTGGTGGAACAGACTAGAGAGCAGAAAAAACATAATAATCAGCCAATAAAATAAACACTCAGGATTTCACAAAAAGGCTAAATTCTATGTTGAGCAAACCTGACTCATGATGCTAGTTAGAATATTATCACTAAGAAGAGAGAAAGGACTCGTGTAACTTCCATCTCCTCCAAAAACTATAGACATAGGAAATCTTTGATAAAGGTGAGGAGGCAGTTCGGGTCTTTTCTCATCCCCGCCAAGAAAGAAGTCCAGATATGCCAGCATCAGATCAGATGTTGCAGCCACCTGTATCATGACAGAGTAACTAACCATTGAATGATTCTAATTTCTAATAAATGAAAATCCCTGCATTTGACAGATATAATAAAGTAAAAACAACAGAAGAATCAAATATGTCCATCAAAGAAAACAAGTTTTAGATCCCCCCAAAACATGCATCAAACAGTAGTTAATTGGAACCATTAGTAGGAGGACAATGACAGTGGGGAGTGTTTTGGTTTTGGAGTGGAATTTGGTAGAGGAAGCTCTGGCCTCTCAAAGACTTGAATACCTAGAAGGCTACAAGAGTTTTGTAATATAACGTATCCACATTCCCCTCATCCCTGATCTTGTATCTCATTGATACAGATCCAGGGGCAGACGGCTTCTGTCTATAAACTCTGATCAAGTTCTATCACCAGGTCAACTAAAGTATAAAGGACACCATGTTTAGCCTACGGATATTTTAAATTACGTGAACATATTGCAAATTAAGTTCACCAGGGCAATAATGAATGACCTGCAACATAAGTTTAGTATGCCAGGACCTCAGAGCCCCAGTTAAGGTAAGGGACAAATTCATAAAATTAAATATGAAGTACCTTCAGCCCTTCATAGAGTGCTCGTGAACGACAAGAACGCAAGCATGCATGATCATACTCCGATCGAACAAATTCTCGAATTTTCTGTAATTTCTTTCTCCGACACCTTTGGAGCCATGACCAAGCAAGGGGGTATGCAATGATGCAAAGGAGACTATAAATAGACCCTTCCCACCAGTGATAAGTAGCTAAACTATTAATGTCATCCACAAATCTATTGAAGGCATCTTCATATCTGCAATAAGTGATATACTTAATAGTTAAAAAGCTCAATTTTAATGCATATCGTGAACTAAAAGCCTCTTGCAGGGGGTGTTTGAAACTAAAATACTAAACACATATACACTAAATAAGGATCAGTTATACTTTAATGAAAGAGAGGCATACACAATAGCTTTTACTTGATCTGGAGGACAATGAGGTAGATGCCATGGTTCACTGAATGTATTTGGACCCTGGAAATACAACCGATGCACATGACTCTGAGATTCCTCACTTCTGTTTGTTTCCATTATCTGAAAGAAGACAGAAACACAAAGTTAAACTTTATTGTAACATCGAACTGAGTTCCAAAGGTAGTGAGCGTCAATGAGATTCACAAGGAAGAAGTTGGTTATGGACCTCATTCAGTGATTCCAGAAAAGGAAAAGAGTGATTCAATCGAGTGTCATTTCGAGCAGGTGTAACAGCTGGCAAATCATCCCCAGCTACATATTTTACTCGTGCAACACTGAGAACTATAGCAAGCAGGACAAGAAGGCCTAAGAGTAGAAGACCAAAAAGCCACGGTCCACCAAAAGTGTATACCAACTCTTCAAAAGCTGTATAACAGTTTGGCATGTGATATCTATCAGATAAGCACTCGTATGGACAAGGAGTCTCTGCCACACCACCTTTTAAAAAGGAAATGGGAAATCAAATCAATTGATGTTTATGCAATAAATTTTATCATACTAAAATGAGATTACTAGGAAACCTTCTAACTAAAAGCACACAGGTAAATAAGTTAGCCTTTACACTTCCCTTAAGGTGTGATGAAAGCAAACTTATTATTAAAAATACCTCGAACAGGTATATAAATGGCACGATGTGGAAGCTCATGAGACGGGCAGTCATGACAAAGAGCCCGGTCAGATCCAGTGAGATTTTTATATGTACCAACAGGGCATTCCTGCAACACAGTTAAATGCAAGCAACCAAGACAAAGCAACTGAGAAGTTGATCTTTGAAATTTCATTTCAATTATGAGACAGGAATTGACAGATTTAATGATAAAAAAGTTCTGTGAGTAACAGAAAACAATTACAAAGAACTACAGTTCATGATGTCAAGCCACCTAAGTCTTTAAATCCCATTCCAACTACACAAATAATTACTGAAAATTGCAAAGGATGATTGTTCATGTACCTCACAGAAGATACCATAAAGCCCTCTCGGACAAGCAGTTCCACTGATAGATCCTTTTTTTCCAGGAAGGCCCTGACCACCACCAAATCCTCCTCTGTAATGAGAAATAAAAACTCAACCAAAAGGGTCCAGAAAGATGATACTTTAAGCACATATGAATGCACATGCCCATGACTTACACTAGCCAAAAACAACCCAAAAGAGTTGGAAGGTATGAAAATCAAAGCATAACTTCTAAATTA
Source organism: Phaseolus vulgaris (assembly GCF_000499845.2). NCBI lineage: Eukaryota > Viridiplantae > Streptophyta > Magnoliopsida > Fabales > Fabaceae > Phaseolus > Phaseolus vulgaris. The sequence continues at coordinate 47,460,306 of NC_023758.2, read as the reverse complement.
GAACAGATAATCCTTGCAAGTCAAATTGAGGAGCAACAGCAGACAATGATGTAATTTTATGATTTCAAATTTACAGCCACATCCCCTACCAAAAAGAAAAATCCCAGTTTCTCCTTTGGGTAACATATCCAAGTATACATCAATTTATCTACAGAGAGTAGCATTAGAAAATGACTCCAGTTACAGACCTGTTGGCTTAGTCGAACAAGCCATAAGCCAAAATAAATTGTATTCAATACCACACCCAGCAATGATATTCACAACACTAATTCAATAGTCATGAACCTGCTTCTAGCTCTAAGAATCAAATAATGCATGAACTAGGGCAAACAAACAAATCTTCAGTCACAGCTGCTTAAAACAAATGCAGTAGATATAAGTATACTTTGCTATAATACCAACCCAGTAATAATGCTCCCCTTTACACTAGCTAAAGGAACATATTCATCTCCAACTGGAATATTAGACCAATGAAAGTGAACCCTTCCACCACCTCCACCCCCACCACCACTAGGACCACCTTGTCCGCCAGCAGTTGAGATTATAGAAGAGTCACCAAGTACCAGAGTCTGAACAAACAAAAGAACAGTTCCACCAGAACCACCACCAGGACCAATGCTTGAAGTAATCCCACCATCCTTCCCTCTTGTGTCATCTCCAAAGCTCTCTCCATCAGCTCTAAGAGAGCCGTTCAAAGTCAAACTTGACATTAAGTGCTCCAGTGAACCCATCACTGTCAAAGAAAATAAATAATTACACAAAATCACCCTTTCTTTCACCTAAAAACGCTGAGTAACAATAATTGTGGTCATAACTAAATTTTAATTAAATCTTACCAATGATGCCACCACCTGCAGTTGCACCGGCTAAACTACTATTTCCACTGCCACTGCCAAGTTCACATGGCAAATCAACATCCCCGTAAGTGGAACCACCTTCAATGAAATTTCCATTGTAATATCCATCCCCACCATACCCTCCATGTCCACCTCCACCACCAATTCCATTTACAATATATCTTCCCCTACCTAATCCACCAGTACAGCCTGCAAACGGGTTGAAATAAAAATAAAAATTTAATAAGCCATCATAACATAATGCAAGCTACCAAGTGATGTATGAAATTCAGTACGGAGTAAAGTATTTAGAGGAAATAACCATACCCAGCCCAGACACACTGATTACTCCTGAATAAGAAATATCTACATTTCTAATCCAGTGAAAGTGCACAACAGAACCTGTTATGATGCCTTCAACAATAACATCCTCAACCCGACATATCTGCAGTAGAAACCCATGACAACTATTATCCTTTATAGAAAGAGATCTGACCAATATAAGAATTTCAGCTTTTATGGGGTCTAAAGAAAAACCTGAAGTGTGAAAGCCAGTGACGAATTCACATTACAGTCTTCAGGTGGATGAAGCAATTCCACAGGACAATTTTCAACTTCACAGTAGAGTTGTGGACTCCTGCCATTTAACAGTCACAGAATAAAATAGTCAACCAAATACAGAAATTTGTGCCAAAGCTTTCTTATCGTGCATTGCATAAACTTACATGTTATCACCGGAAGCCTCTAAAGGTCCTCTTAAAACAGATCCAGGCCCAACCTTTTCGTTTCAAATATGATGGTTAATGAATTAGCACAGATATAATAATACAGCCACACAGTTCATAGGTCACTAAATCAATTTTAAAAATTTCAAAATCCCAAGTCACAAATATACAAGGAACAATACAATATTTAAGTCATCCATGGTAATTGTTGTATGTGATGTGAGAAAGGGCAGAGATTTCTTTAATACATATTTATTAAATTCAATATTCTTTGCCCTTTAGATGCTAAATATGAAAATTTAATAGGTTAGTGATATAGTGGATTCTTCCAATAGCTTAAAACCACCAAATTTCAACATCAAATGGAATAGAAAAAAAATATTATACAATATGATTAACTAAACTGACATAATTATCCGAACTTTGTATCAGAGAAACAAAGCCTCAAATAGAATTTTAGTCTAAATTAAATTTACAACTTTTAATCTCTTATTGTGCACTAGACCTATTCAACACTAAACCAAATTTACAGGGCACACTTTGCAGCACCCAAATAGCCAGGTTTGGTGTTAACCAATTATCAGTGAACCATTTGCACACAAAATAACCCAACTTAAACCTTCAATCTCCTAAATTTCTAAGCCTAATCAGATATCATTAAAACCTAATTTATTGCTTAAAATCTTCAGCCTAAATTTGCAATACCCAATTAGGGGTGGGCAAAATGCATGAATTGAACTGAACTATTGCAAAATTGAACTAAACTTTAAAAGTGGTTTGAGAGAACTGAATTAAATTGTATAATGGTTTAAAAAAATGAATTAAACTGAACTACATCATTGAATGAATTAAACTAATTTGAACTACTATAAATTGCATGAACTATATGAATTGTTGGAGTTATTACCAGTAACTATCTTATTTTGAAGTATCTTTTCCAACATCATAAGTTATAGTTCCCTTTAGTTCAAGAAGTTCTATTTATGAGTAATTCAGTTTTTAAAATCCAAATTAATAGTACAATTCAGTGCAGTTTTTGTTTTAAACAATTCAGTTTTTTTTATGCAGTCCAATTAAGTTCAATATCAATTTGATTTAGTTCAAATACTTTTGAACAACCCCACCCAATTAGAACATTAAGTATCCTACCTTAAACGTTCAACCCATCAGGATTCAGGTTTATAAACCCTTACTGACATGCTAAATCCATGTCCATTGCTTAACAATTCATTTGTCTTTAACTGTCAGTTTAAATTCATAATATAAAACGGCACAACAAATGGAACTTTTAACACTACCAAAGCTTTCCTAAAAGAAAATCCATCAAAACAAACCATATGATATGACTATCCAAGATTAGACATCAAGTGAGCACAACTATCATCGCAACAAAGAGAAAGATGAACATTCTTCAAAAACAGTTGAAATGCTTCTAAAGAAACAATTAAGTGTCATAAAGAGCAATATGAGCACACAAGACTTTAACTTACATTTATACTATAAAACAATGACAAAATCAGATGTTGCGCTTCAATCAAGTTTCCAGCTCCAGACAAGTTCAAATATCCTTGTCCATGAACTCCCAAATTTGCATTAGAATGAATAACAGATGACTCCTGATAACCGCCACATGATTTAGCATCTCAGAGTAAGCAATGCAAATTAAAGTTGCGCTGGAAATGAGAAAAAATACAATAGGATGACAACCTTGAGAACAACCAAGTTGCTAGCTTCAAGTAAGGATGTTGCAACAATTGGATCACCATTGGCATCTATATACATCTTGGAATTCAACATCAGATGAATCTTGACAGACATACGAAGAGCTCCATATATCTAATTTAAAAAACAAAAGGAAAGGTCAAAAGATCATGAATGGGAACACATTATTAGTCTCTTCAAATAAACCATCCCATATATAAATACTAAACTGACAACTTTCAGATTTAGTTCGTAAGATATGATTTTTGAAAGAAAAAAAAGTGGAAAAGAGGAAATGAATAGTAAACTCTATTGGAAGTTCTTAGTTTGCACCTAGCAAGTCAAAAATGGAATCGAGTAGCTTGTGAAAGCACCTGAACTGAACCCAAATGAAAAAAATACAACTGTTCCAAGAGAAAGAGGCCTTTTGTAGTTCTACTTGCCTTGACTACAGAGTCACTCATCAGAAGCTCTTCCGCCATTAACTCAAACTCTGATGAACCATAATGAGCAAGCCCAAAGCTTAAAACAGCACCAAAGGTCAAACGAATTAGTCCACCAACCTGCAAGTTAATAAAAATGGTATTTTGGATATCCTTCAAACTCTTAAATGCGATTACGAAAAAGATTGCATTAAAAACCCAATAACAGCTCTTGAAATGAAGCAATGTAACTTCCTTTTAAAGTTACAATATTAACTAAATATATGAAATAGGCTTTGTCCGTTGTCTATCAGTTTCTGGTAATTATTTCAAAATATATTTTATCACCCAACCCAACAGAGAAGTCATAAAAACATTGACCAAGAAAAAAAGGCAATACGTAGTCATCCAAAATCAAGTAACTTAAACTGTATTTAAAGTACCAACAATAACTAATTAATGGCCAGATATTCTTCTGAATATGTTTACAAAGTGTTTTTTCATCTTATTTATGTTACTCTTCTACCTGAAAATGTGTCTTCTTCTTTTTCCTAATATTAATAAGTTATTCCATTTGGCAGAGAGATCAGTATTTGAATCACCTGAACACGACTCCAATATAACGGAAATAATGCTTTTGCCTGATTCTGGACATAAACATTTGTCCAAAGAGGCACTTTAGGAAACTCTAACAGAAGAGTATCAGTTTGAGTAGACAAATTATGATTGCAAATGGTAAGACTCCGAGGAACAGCATCATAGTACGTCCCTGCAGCACCTGCGTTGTCAGAACATCCAAGACTAATACCTCCTGCAAAAAAACAGAACAAGCTTCATATATGTATGTGTGTACTTACTTATCTGAAATCAAAACAATTTTGAGGGTTTTCTCTAAATTGAAATAGGACAAGAGTATTGTTTTTAAAACACTAATCATCATAGCACACCATGAATGAAGAATTTTGTATTGTCATGTCTGCTGAAAACATTAATTGACACTCGTCCTCCTCCACCGCCAGCAAACCCACCACCTCCAGTGGCACTGATTGTGCCAGTTCCAGTCCTGCACTTGGCAGAAGACATGAATAGTTACAAACTATATGATTTAGATCAAGCAACCTGAAATTAAATAGAAATAGAGAATAATTGAACCTCATGAAAGTGGTGAAACATTTGCTAAGTTTTTGCACATCGAAAACTACTCAATTGCATGCAATCACTCTGAAAACATTCTTTAAAATTCCACACCAACAACAAGAATACAAAGCAGTAAAACAAAAAGACTCCACAATTGAGATCATGTACTAATAACAGTGACAACAACTGCTAACAACAACAACAACAAGCCTTTTCCCATTAGGTGAGACGTGCCACACAAATCAATCAACAACATAACATTCTATCTCACGTCTATAGAGTATAGACAGATCATTGTCCCTTAGATCCTTTTTAATACTTTTGCCTATAGTTTTTCTTAGACTTCTCTGCTTCTAGTGATTACACTGCCTGCATCTAACCTATTCCCATAATTGGGGATTCTACAAATCTTCACAACTAATTGCTGAAATTTTACCATTTTTTCTACCATTCATGCAATCTCAACTATAACTGCACCACTCCGCAAACATTCTTTAGCATTCCAAACCACAAAAAAATAAACATTAAAAAATAAAGAGACTCCACTAATCTCATTTACATGTATTTCCGAAAAAATAAATAAGAGTTACAAAGTATACTACGAGTCTACGATAATGAGATCACGTACTGACTGTCACAATGACACTGACTACCAACAACAACAACCAAACCTTTCCCATTATCTGAGATCAGCTACACTGATCAATCAACACCATAATACTCTATCACATATGATGTCTATAACTAAGTCATTAACCTATAAATCCTTCATAATAGTTTTTCCTAACTTCCTATGTCTCTGATGATTAGGCTACCCAGCATTTGATCCCCTAATTGAGAGATTCTACGAATATTCTTCACACATGCTCAAACCTCCAAAGCTTAAATTCTTACCGTTTTTCTACATTTCATGCAACCTCAACCTTCTATCTACCACAATCATTCCTAACTTACGGCATACTGACTACCAAGCACAATACTACAAACAACACAAAAAAAACTTATCTCACTAGATAAGGTAAGCTATGTAAACCACAATGTCATTCGGCTCCTTAAAGAGCAAAGTTTCTGAGATGTTATCATAAAACCCAATTAAAAATGCAAAATCAAGATTTAGAGGCTGACACGATACATTACATTCTATGAGCTTTAATAAAAATGCTGCCACCGGAACCTCCTCCACCTTTGATCCCACCATCTCCTCCATTTGCCAAGAGATCCCCAGACACATCAATGGAATCAACAACATCAAGCTTAATCCTCCCTCCTCCTTCCCCTCCATACTTCTCCTCCTTACTAGTCGTCCCACCCTTACTCCCATAACTCCACGGCTTATCCAGCGAAGACCACGAGTACGCATCCCCACCCCAAACATCATCCGGAAGCTTCGTATTATCCGAAACACACGTGGCGCCTCTCCCGCCGTGCCCTCCTCCCGCCCCTTGCGTCCCCGATGGCGTCCCACTCGTCTGCGCCGGCGGCGCCCCGGCCAGCCCGGTCACGTTTATCACCGAACCGCCGAACAGGCTCGCGTTGCGCGACGCCACCAGCACCGTCCCTGCCACCATAACAGCACCACTCTGCAAACTAAATTCGCCACTCACGTTTATCAAAATCGCGCACCCCAGCACGGGGCAAGTCAAATTCACGCCGGGAAGTATGTTCAAGCTCCCGTTCCCTTCTATGTACACGTCACCATCGAAAAGCAGACTCGAATTGAGATCGCACGTGGTGGCGAGCGTGCCCGTCCCGTTTAGACCCTCCTGGCACGTGAGCGAGGGCGGGTGAGGCAGCGACGGCGGCGGCGGCGACGGAGGCGTGTAGTCGCCGTATAGCGCGTCGAAGTCGGAATCGAGGATCGAGAATCCATGGTGCGAGTTCTGGGAAGCGAAAGAGAAAGTGAAGTATAACAGTATTGAAAAGGTGGTTAGGTGTGAAAGAGGTTTGTGAAGAGTGTAAGCCATTAAAAAGGAGGCAAACTCATCACTGAGAGCTTTAAGGTGTTGAAATCGATTCCAAAGGGAATACAATAGGGTTTGGGGTTTCGATGAAACGGTGAATTGCAACGATGAACGCTGAAGAAGAAAACAGTGAGACAATAATATTATAATATTATTATTGTTGAGGAACAAAAAAAGAAGGTATGAAGAAAATGTAGCAGTGGAAGTTAAGTTAGTGCAGGGAAAGAGATAAAAAGAAAGAGAAAGAAAGTGAGTAACGTGGAAACGGACGAAGGGGTGCGCCTGAACTCAACAGGTGGCTGCTACCTACATACACTGGGGGCAACAACACGCACGTACGGCACGTGCCTTTCTTCTTCTATTCTTTTCTTTTCTCTTCTCTTCTTTCTCTTCTCTCTTCACCGCTTCACTCACTTTTCTTCTTTCTCACGTTACCAGATCCTCATTCATCAATTGGGCTCACACTCCATCTCAAGGCTGCTTCTTCCTGCACCTCCATATCTTCTTGTGTCACCCCCATATATTTTTTATATTCTAAAAATACCCTTTATTAATATTCTGGATTACATAATCCAGAAAGTCCTTTTCTAGATCCAGAATTAGCTTCTGAATTATGTAATCTGGAAGCCTTTTGTTATTAGCTTCTGGCTTACATAATCCGGAAGTCTTTTCTATACATAAAATTAGCTTTTGGATTATGTAATCCGGAAACCTTTTTTTAAGAGGAGTAATTAGTTTCCGGATTACATAATTCGGAAGTCTTTTCTAAATATGAGATTGACTTTCGGATTATGTAATCCGAAATATATTCGGATTACATAATCTATAGGCTTATTTCAAATGCAAAAAAGAGTTTTGGATTTTATAAATCTCAAGAACACTTCCAGATTCAGAAACAGCTTCCGGATTATGTATGGAGGTGGCACAAAAAAGGAGAAAACGGTATTTTTACATTTAGTATGGGGTGGCAGAAGAAGGTATGGAGGTGTAGGAAGAAAGAGTCCCATCTCAAACCACCAGCCCAGCCCAGCCCAGCCCATAAAACATATTACTTTCTTCCAAAAAAAAATCAGTGTACAAACAAGTTTGTTAGACGTCAAATTCTTACCATGTGATAGTTAGAGGGAGTTATACCAAATATTAGGCATTAATAAAGTATTTGTTATATTAAAAAAATTATTTATCATTCTTTTTTTCAAAGACAATAGTGCTTTTATTTCTTATAATTTATTCTTAATTATATTTTGAATTAAAAAAAACAACATAAATTATTTATATATCATTATTTTCTTTTCTTGTTTTTCTAGAAGTACACCGAGTACCTCTTTCCTATTATAAAACGTGATTAAAAAAATAAATTTTAATTGAATAAAATATTGTTGTGTTTGATAATTGTTTTCATATAATAACAGGTGTTACTTGTTGATGTGTCACTTGAGATTAAATTTCATAATAATAGAATTTTTATTAAAAAAATATATTTTTGTGTCTTTTATGATTTATACATCAACTTCAATTTTTGTCTTGCACGACTCTATTAAATATTTTGGTTGTAGGAAGGAAAATAAAAGCAAGAAAGGCATTATATTGTTTCACGTCTTATTTCACACACTAATTAAGTATTAGGCACCGAAATTTCTTTTTCTATCACAAATTCAAAATGGATTTAGACTTCAAATATCACCAATTTCGTTATTTTTTCCGTTTATAATTTGTTGGGTCACCCTCCAAAATTTATTTTGTTTTTCTTCTGTGTGTTTCTTATGATGCTTTCTACAAGTACGAGTGGATTAATAGTTACAATAAAATTAACGAAAATACATGATTAATTGCATCATATTTGTTATGGTTAATCACCACATTTAAATATTGTTCGCTTTAAAAATTGGTGTTCCGTTACGATTTTGTCTTTAAAAGACATCTCAATAGAGGAGGAATGAATATATAAATTATCTTTGACCTTAAATGTATGACTATATTAACAGTATCGAAATACATCATAAAGATATTTCATACCACATTTTGATATAAAAAAATAATATATATATATATAACACGATCTTAAAAGTCTTTTATAGATAATTTTGTTTTGTTTTTACAAAATTTTATATTACACGTAAAGAATATGGGGTAAAGAAATTAAAATATATTTTTACTGAAAAGGTAAGCATGCAAAACATTTTCAATAGAAGACCTAATGTTGTAAAGAACATACACAAATCTCTTTAATCTAATACAATATAAACCAGTTTCTAATAGGGATATATTTTTATTATTTCTTTCATTTACTTATATTTGAAAACATATATTATACGTTGATTGAACTTATAAAGAAAAATTAACTCGTTTTAAAATTTATAAAAAATACTATTTAGTGAAAAAATTATAAATAATATATTTATTATTGTTCTTAATCCGTAGAAATAAAATAATATATAAAAACGAAAGTATTGTCATCGTTTATTAGGGTAAGTTAAAGAGTATACGATGGAGTAAATCTTGTATATATATAAAATAAAATTATTATAACTTTATAAGTGGAAATTATTTAGTAATGTAAATAATTATTTATCAAAGTTATACCAATACTTAGTATCTTAACTAAATATTGCTATAATTTATTATTATAATTTCTTTCATAACTTCCTCTACCATTAGTAATTACATCAACTACCTTCTAATATAATATTGTGAAAGAAATATTATAATGTCAATCTATAATTTTACAAGATTTCAATTTAAACAAATCTAAGCTTTCAACATCTATAAAATAATTTTTTAATCTCTATTTTTTGAGAAAGTTCGTCCTTCATATCTTGAAATTTATGACAGCAGTAATACCAACTGCTCCTTAATTTTCAATAATCCTTTAAAGATGTTGGGGTGATGAAATTTTATAATTATTCGAAGAAGCATTTCAACATCATTTAGTAAATCGCTGGTATCACAGGGTTCACCATCACCATCTAAGTTTGACAGGGAAATACTGCAATGCAAGTGGCCAAATTCAAAGAAAATAAGAACCCCACATATAAATATACATCAACAAGAACAGTAACAATAAAATAAAATATTCACCTTCTCGATTAGTGACATATAGTATGGCTTAACTTTCTCCACGTCGACCAGAACTTTGCTCTTACTATAGAGATCATATTTGCTGCATGAATGTACAAAATTATATATATTATTTACATGTTCATTGTGCAGTGAGAATAAGTTATGGCAGTGAAATAAACAAATAGTCAAAATTATAGATACGTACTTGAATACTTCGAGCCATTTCAAATTCTCAAAGTCTTCTTCATTCATCAAATGAGTATATGCACCTTCCTTGTGTAGAGCTGCAAAATTAATTATAAGTTGTTGTCATTTACGTGGTAATGGAGAATGGTGGAACAGATACATAAAAGATAAAAAAAAAAGCATATATATAGTCGGTGTCGAAACTGCTTACGATAGAAAGAGTGAAATCTGATTATGAACAATCCTGCAGATGGCAAAGTGCTGCCATTTTTCTTTGCAACCTGCACATTCCAATGCACCACCATGTATGGATTCATGCATTATCAGATATTTTTACACACACACACATATGTATATATATATATATGTATATATATATATATAAATTCGTTTGCTGAAGTTTATATGCATGTATAGGCTCACCAAATACATGTATTCATCGTGTCCCCATGACATCATTACGTTCTGCAATCCACATCCTTCGGTGTAGATTCCATTTTTAGTTTTATATGCAGGGCATTGGTAATCTGGGTTGTTCTTGAAATACTGTATATTCATCAGGATGCAATCAGGGTTTGCGTTGATAATCAATTGAAGAATAAAATGTTTCTTAATTGATCACTAGAAATTGATTACCTTGTGATGAATATTTGACTCGTCAAAGGCGCATCCTAAGGGGAATGTATCTCCTGCAACAAACATGCCCTTAACTTGTTCGATCAAATGCCGAATTTAAATTTCAAAACAAATTGGAATAAAGAAACAAAGTTAATATAAGTATACACACAAATAATAAGGATTAAATTAGATAATAAGGGTTCTTACCAACAACAGCCCATTGAGGAAGTGCACCAAAGCGAGGAAGAAGAAGGATCTTTCCAAGATCTGAAACACGCCAACAACATCATATACATATACCGATCTATGTTTCTATCACGTTGCAAATTTAAAATTGATCAAGCTTTTGATTTGCATGTATATATATACAGGATTTACCATGGATAAGAGCGGTCAAATGCAACCAATCTTGATCAGGATAATCCTTTCTGATGGCCTCAGCAGATTGCAACAAATGTTGAATTTGAGCTTCGTCCAAATCAGGATCGTTGTCATCCACCACCTCATTCAGCAGTTCGCAACATTCCCATATGCCCATTTCAGCTTTGTCCATTGTGACATATATCTCCCTCATTCTCTTGGCCTAGATCCATAACAATCGTTATTAGTTATTCACAATTTCCATTTTAATCAGCATTGTCATTCCTAGTTTGAAAATCGAAATCCATATAAGTATTGGTGAAAACAATTCATATTGCTTTGCTTACAAAGTCATAGGTCTGGTTTATGTGTTGCAACCTATAAAATTCCTCCACGCCTTTTTGTCTTTCGCTTTCAACGTCATAATCTCTGCCATATACCAGTTTCATTAAAAATAGAACTTTAAAACCATATGTAAAGAATACTTGAAATTAAAAACACAAGTAGTTAACTGAACATATGAAATTAAAAACCTGAAGGAGTGTCCATATGAATTGATATCTGGAGCCATAAATCCATCTTTTGCCTCATTATTATTCTTTGGCACGTTATTCCCTTGTTGAAGTTATGAACGTATGCATGCAATATGACCATGAGAAATTAGCTTGTGCAACGTAAGAGACGGAAAAAACTAGCAAAAATAATATTGATGCTTACCAAGTGCAGGCTGGTCATTGAGGATGGCCATTTTGTTCTTCGGTGAGAAGAGAAAGGATTGGGGAAGAGAAGAAAAGATAGAAGAAAAGAGACTGGCAAAGAAATGGATGTAGTATTTATTTGAAAAAAGTATAGTGTATTTATACTCCCATGAATTTAATTTGGTTAATTGATGTTTTGCAATGTTGATTTGTCATTTGTTGTTTTTTGGAGTTTGTAGAAGTTTTGTTAGTTGTTTTGTTAGTTGTTGGTAGGAGGTTAAGGTTCTTGTTAAGAAGAGGTTAAGAGTTTTATTTATAAGAATTGAATCATTCTAAAATGTTTGATATTTATTTATTTTAAAATGTTTTACGTATTCATCTAAACCACCATATCCCTAGTTTAAGGATTTAGTTTTGTTGGAAGATGATAAAATAAATAAGAAAATGTGATATTATAATAAAAAGATTATTTATAGTTAATTATTTAGTGTTGGAGATAAAAAAAAGTAATAAAGTAAATAATGCTTGTCATAACATAAATTATTAAAATAATTTTAACTAAATTATAAAGATTCATATTTTATTAATTATATATTTATTTTTATGTTGTAAAAAAATAAAATAAAAATTATAAGTAAGATCTTAACATTTTTATTATTTAATTTATATTTTAAATAATATAACTTTCATTTACGTGTAACTGTAATTATAAATAATATACATATATATAACATAATATATTAAATAAAAAACTATCATATAAACTAATACTAACAAAATTATACAAAATTTTATTATATTTACATAATTAATTATTTAAAAAATTGATAGTTAAAACATTGGTAGCTAATTAAATACCAATTTAAAAACTATTTAATAATAATAGAAACTAATTTAAAAACTAACAAATTTTTTAATCTATAAATTTTTTTTTTTTATCTAAAATTTATTTTTATTTCATAATTTTCTTATAATGATAAGAGAAAATTCATAATTTCAAGGTTAAGACTTAATTTTCTTAAAATCTATCTCTAAATCCTCATTTACTGTTAAGTAAATATCTCTAAATAATTGAATGAAAGTATTTCGAATTAGAAACATACTTTCTCCCTACTTACACATAACAATCATATGTGCATTGTCATGCCTTTCATTTTCTTTATGTCTTATTATGGCATTGAAATATCCTAACATATGCACACTATGTCTTTAACCCCACATAGTACCAAATGTTTTCTTACCTATTTACTTGCATAACTTTTTCATTTTATAATTTTTCCTCCATTTCATCTACTTTTTTAGGACTAAACTTTATTAACTCCTTAAGATAAGAAATATACTACAATCATAGATAAGTGAAGAATAATATTATCATATATTTTTTAAAAATATAAAATAATTAATATTCTATGCATATTATATCCAAAGGGATTCTAAATTTATCCCTTTTTTTTTCTAAAACTTTTATCTAACACGTGTGTAATTAATTAACCAGAGAGAGAGAAAAATATGAAAGAAATTATTTTAGAAGTTTAGTGACGGCAGAGATACATAAATTAATTAAAAAAAATATAAGGGACTTCATATTTTATTTATGCAATTTGTTATATTTATTTATCGTTTATTTTCGTCCAAATATTTTAAATTTGTCTTACTTCTTGTCTACTTATACTCTATTAACTTATTTTTGCTATACATATTTTCTCTACTGAGCAATAAATTAAGTTTATTAGAAAAATAAAGAGTATTTCATATAAAAATATTTATTTTTCACTCGAGAATTACGAATCTTTTAAATGATTAAATTTTGGTTGGTTGGTGAAAAATATTATCAAAAACATTAGTTTTCTACCGCATTAAATTAAATTATTTAATAAAAAATAACATAATATAATTTTTAGTGATTTTTTAATTTTTACTCAGAAAAATTAATTTCCACATAAGAATGTTTTGTTAGAAACTACCAAAAAAACATTATCTATCAGAACTCCTTAATTTTTGGGAATGTTATATTTTAAACAGCAAATCGAACCTAAGAAAACGCTTTTTTTTCAACTTCAAATTCACCAAAAAAAAATAAAGTTTACTATCTTCTATACGCGTAATCCTAAATTTTTCCTTAATATGCATTAATCTTCTTACTTACTTTGTTTATTCTTTTAGGACTGTTTTAATTATTGAATATTTATATTTTTCAAAATATTAATTAGATTTGTTTTTATTTATTATTTTCTTTATGGAATGATTTAAGATAAGAGTTATTATAATTCAAAATAGAGATTATTAGAATAATTAAAGTCTTTCTTGACTTGTAATAAGTAAGTTTTGATTACAAGAAAATATGATTTCCATACACAAAAATATGTCACATAAAGATAAGAGACATCTATTTGTTTTTCTTATATTAATGTCATTTTAGACTTTTCTAAAACCAAACTTTAAGTATCTCAGGCATAACTACCTTAGCTAATTTTCATTTCCGTGAAGAATGCTTTTTAACAAATAATTCTTTATTTATAGGATTTGTTAGAATAAGGTTAATAAAAATAAAGTGTTTGTCTTTTAAGTATAAGCTATTTGAAATGTTTTGACACTAACTTGACTTAGAATGGAAAACAAAAAAATAATGTTTTTTTTTTTAAATTATAAGGGTCAAAATTTAAGTACATTTATTTTTTAAAATAATAAGAGATCTCACATCGACTAGATATTAAAATATTTCATTTTTCATAAGTGGGTGCAAATTTCACCTCATACGTCGGTTTTATGAGGTTAAGTGAGGTTTAAAGTTCACTTCTTAATATGGTGTCTTAACGAGAGTTTGTTGGGCCTATCATGTCACCCACTATCAAACCGTTATCTCGAGTTAAGTTTAAAGTTCACTTCTTAACCGTTATCCATGATTAATAAATTAGTTTTTCTAAAAAAAACTAAACAAATAGTTTCTATGCTAACATTATATTTTAATTCCAAATACATTTTTATAATTTTTTTAAAAAAGAATTGAATAAAGTTCATCACTTAAACGTCATACAAAATGGAAAAAAAAAGTTCATCACTCAAATATTTAAATGGGCGTTTAAGTCATGAGTAAAAATTAATTTGAAATATGTTAACGAAATTATTTCACTGAAGTCATGAAAAACTTTCAAAGTCAAACAAAGAAGGTCACTTGAAGAATCAACAAAAGCTCAAGTGACATGTTCGTGCTCACTTAAAAAAAAAGTATAAACACCCCTCAATTCATCAATATTATAAGGCTATAAATAAGAAATTAAGTTATGAAAATAAAAATATGTAATAGTTTTATTTTAGATATTTTCTCTCCTTCCTCTTTTGTACAAATAATATTAGGTTTGTTTGTGGTAACTTTATGGTTTAAGAAAAATAGAACAATCAACATATGAATTGGGAAACCACTCTATTGTTATCATGTCTAAAACTTTATCTTCTAGTTATTTTTCTTTGTATGTAATTTATCAAGTCTCACTTTTTATCTCTCATTCTAATATTGATAATTTTTTTTTTAAAGTATAGTTATGTATTGAATTTCTAAATTCTTGATATGTACGAAGAGAAATATAAATTCATCCTTAAAATTTGTTTTTGATTAAAATCATTTCAATATATTAAATTACTAAAAATAAATTTTAACATAATGGTTGGACTATGAGAAAATTCCATAAATTTAATTTTAAATTTTAAAGAAAGATATAGAAAGTGATTCATAGAATTGAATTTGTTTCAATATACTTAATATAAGCAAAAATACGGGAATAGAACTTGATGTATAAATTGATAATAAGATGGTGTTTAATGCAGGAATATTCTTATCATATGAGAATATTCTTAAAATTCATTCAGAATATTCTTAAATTTTATTGACAAGGAATTGTTATAAGTAATACTAAATTATGTTGTATGAATATTTCATAGAAGATACTTTAAACGAACTCACGGATATTATTTAGTTGAATTCATTCATTTTATTTTAATTTCAAATATTAACAACTATTAGAAAATAAATTATTTAATTAAACATGTGCAGTTAGATTTCACTAGTCATTTTCTATTAATAGAATATTCAGCGGTAAGGAAAAATTAAAGACGAAACTTTAAGAAAAAATGTGAACCATAATTTAAATCGTGGATATTCAAGAGAATTCATGTGCGGATAAATTTGTTAATTTAGGTTTTATTCATAGAGTGTATTTTCATTGGTACAATAGATTTTCATTTAATATTTTCTTAGAGTTATTTAGTAATAGGTATAAATTACCTATGTATCGTTTCTGTTAATATATGAGTTTTGGTTTAATCCACCTATATTTTCTTCTATTTCTTATTTCTTTTCTTTTTTCTTTTAATAATATTTTTTTTCATGTGGTAGGAGATGATTGTCATTACTTGAAGTGTCGATCTAGCTAAAATGTCAAGTTTCATAATGATATTATGAGAGTTTTGGTAAAAAAAAAAAACTTACACCATGGATATGAATAATTCTATTATTATTCGAAGATTGCAAATTCCAAGTGAATGATAAATGCATTTCAACATATTGAATTGCAATCTAATATGCTTGTGTATAAAAGATACTAAAAAAATTAAATAATTCGATAAATCGCTTGCTCATAATAATTAAAATTATTCTTCACCACATTCTCTTGATTTTAAATGAATCACCACTTAAGCTTCGGAGGAAAATACTGCAAGTAACAATAATAAAGAAAATAAGAACAGACATTGAAAAAATAATGATAAACATAAAATAAAATTAGCAAAAGTTGGAATCTAACTCTTACCTTTTCAATGAGTGATATATAGTATGGCTTAACTTTCTCTACATCAACTAGAACTTTGTTCTTGCTGTAGAGATCCTACTTGTTGTACAAAATTATATCAGAGACTATACATGTGAGAAGCTCTGAAAGAAGAGCACATATAACCAAATTCACACAACTTAAAACAAAAACATACTTAAATACTTCGAGCCATTTCAAATTGTCAAAGTCTTCTTCATTCATCAGGAAGGAAATTGGGATAGTTAATAATTGATTAGAAAAAAAAACACTTCACTCGACTATTCATAATATATAGTCTCATGCACTATATGTATTTTCGATGAAGTAGTGTGTTGAAGATCTCACATCGACTAGAAATTAGAGCATTTCATAAAATATAAGTAAGTAGAAACCTCACCTTGTAAATTGGTTTTATAAAATTGAGTTACACTTAAACCACGTTTTAAGATCATTGATGGAAAAAATTGATTACCTTGTGATGAATATTTGACTTGTCAAAGGCGCAGCCTATGGGAAATGTATCTCCTCCAAATATCCCAATAACAATTCACAATGATAATAATGATTGAATAAGAGAATAAGGGTTCTCACCATCAACAATCCATTGAGGAAACTCACCAAAAGCACGAAGGACAAGAATCTTTCCAAGATATGAAAAGTCAACAATACCATGTGAGTCCCTATTGGTTGAAAGAAATAGTAAGATCTAAATATTCAAATCATAGGGTCAAATAAAGATAAGAATAACCATCCCTTATAAGTTATATATTGAACTTTTAGCAAACAATCTTGCATAAAAAATCAAAAAGAGAAAAACTTTTAACATATTTATTATTGTTCTTAATTAGTAGAAATAAAATAATATATCGAAAACGAAAGTATTATCATCGTTTATAAGTGTAAGTCAAAGAGTACACGATGGAGTAAATTTTGTATATAGATAAAAAAAAATATTATAACTTTATATATGGAAATCATTTAGTAACATATGCAAATGATTTTTTATCAAAGTTATACCAACACTGCGTATCTTAACTAAATATTGCTATAATTTATTATTAAAATTTCTTTCATAACTTCCGCTACCATTAGTAATTACATCAGTTACCTTCTAATATAACATGCAATTTTTTTCTTAATTCTTTCATTGTGAAAGAAATATTATAATGTCAATCTATATTTTTACAAGATTTCAATTTAAACAAATCTAAGCTTTCAATATCTATAGAACAATTTTTTAATCTCTATTCTTTGGGAAAGTTCATCCTTCATATCTTGAAATTTATGACAACAGTAATACCAACTCCTCCTTAATTTTCGATAATCCTTTGAAGATGCTTGGGGTGATGAATTTTTTTTTATTATTCGAAGAAGAATTTCAACATCATTTAGTAAATCGCTGGTCTCACAGGGTTCACCATCACCATCTAAGCTTGGCAGGGAAATACTGCAATGCAAGTGGCCAAATTCAAAGAAAATAAGAATCCCACATATAAATATACATCAACAATAACAGTGACAAAATAAAATAAAATAAAAGATTCACCTTCTCGATCAGTGACATATAGTATGGCTTGACTTTCTCCACGTCGACTAGAACTTTGCTCTTGCTATATAGATCATATTTGCTGCATGAATGTACACGGTTGTATATATTATTTACAAGTTCATTATGTAGTGAGAAGAAGTTATGGCAATGAAATAAAAAAATAGTCAAAATTATAGATACGTACTTGAATACTTCAAGCCATTTCAAATTCTCAACGTCTTCTTCATTCATCAAATGAGTATATGCACCTTCCTTGTGTAGAGCTGCAAAATTAATTATAAGTTGTTGTCATTTACGTGGTAATGGAGAATGGTGGAACATATATATAGAAGATAAAAAAACATATATATAGTCAGTGTCAAAACTGCTTACGATAGAAAGAGTGAAATCTGATTATGAACAATCCTGCAGATGGCAAAGTGCTGCCATTTTTCTTAGCAACCTGCACATTCCAATGCACCACCATGTATGGATTCATGCATTATCAGATATTTTTACACACACACACATATATATATATAAATTCGTATGTTGAAGTTTATATGCATCTATAGGCTCACCAAATACATGTATTCATCGTGTCCCCATGACATCATTACGTTCTGCAGTCCACATCCTTCGGTGTAGATTCCATTCTTAGTTTTATATGCAGGGCATTGGTAATCTGGGTTGTTCTTGAAATACTGCATATTCATCAGGATGCGATCAGCGTTTGTGTTGATAATCAATTCAAGATTAAAATGCTTCTTAATTGATCACACGAAATTGATTACCTTGTGATGAATATTTGACTCGTCAAAGGCGCAGCCTAAGGGAAATGTATCTCCTGCAACAAACATGCCCTTAACTTGTTCGATCAAATGCCGAATTCAAATTTCAACACAAATTGGAATCAAGAAACAGATCAAGAAACAAAGCTAATCTAAGTATACACGCAGATAATAAGGATTAAATTAGATGAGAAGGGTTCTTACCAACAACAGCCCATTGAGGAAGTGCACCAAAGCGAGGAAGAAGAAGGATCTTTCCAAGATCTGAAACACGCCAACAACATCATATACATACAACGATCTCTGTTTCTAGCACGTTGCAAATTTAAAATTGATCAAGCTTTTGATTTGCATGTATATATATACAGTATTTACCATGGATAAGAGCGGTCAAATGCAACCAATCTTGATCAGGATAATCCTTTCTGATGGCCTCGGCAGATTGCAACAAATGTTGAATTTGAGCTTCGTCCAAATCAGGATCGCTGTCATCCACCACCTCATTCAGTAGTTCACAACATTCCCATATGCCCATTTCAGCTTTGTCCATTGTGACATATATCTCCCTCATTCTCTTGGCCTAGATCCATAACAATCATTATCAGTTATTTGCAATTTCCATTTTAATCAACATTGTCATTCCTAGTTTGAAAATGGAAATCCATATAAGTATTTGTGAAAACAATTCAACATATTGCTTTGCTTACAAAGTCATATGTCTGGTTTATGTGTTGCAACCTATAAAATTCCTCCACGCCTTTTTGTCTTTCGCTTTCAACGTCATAATCTCTGCCATATACCAGTTTCATTAAAAAGGGAACTTTAAAACCATATGTAAAGAATACTTGAAATTAAAAACACAAGTAGTTAACTGAACATATGAAATTAAAAACCTGAAGGAGTGGCCATATGAATTGATATCTGGAGCCATAAATCCATCTTTTGCCTCATTATTATTCTTTAACACGTTATTCCCTTGTTGAAGTTGTGAACGTGTGCATGCAATATGACCATGAGAAATTAGTTTGTGCAACGTAAGAGACGAAAACAAAAGCTAGCAAAAATAATATTGATGCTTACCAAGTGCAGGTTGGTCATTGAGGATGGTCATTTTGTTCTTCGGTGAGAAGAGAAAGGATCGGGGAAGAGAAGAAAAGAGAGAAGAAAAGATAATGTCAAGGAAATGGATGTGGTATTTATTTGAAAAAAAAATATAACGTATTTATATTCCCATGAATTTAAGTTTGTTAATTGATGTTTTGCGATGTTGATTTGTCCTTTGTTGTTTTTTTGGGGTTTGTAGAAGTTTTGTTAGTTGTTTTGTTTGTTGTTGGTAGGAGGTTAAGGTTCTTGTTAAGAAAAGGTTAAGAATTTTATTTATAAGAATTGAATCATTCTAAAATGTTTTATATTTATTTATTTTAAAATATTTTATATTTATTTATCTAAACCACCATATCCTATATTTGGTTTAAGGACTTAGTTTTGTTGAAAGTTGATAAAATAAATAAGAAAATCTGATATTATAATAAAAATATTATTTATAGTTAATTATTTAGTGTTGAAGATAAAAAATAATAAAGTAAATAATGCTTGACATAACATAAATTATTAAAATAATTTTAACTAAATTATAAAGATTAATATTTTATTAATTATATAGTTATTCGTAAAAAATATATAAAAAAAAAATTTATAAGTAAGATCTTAACATTTTTATTATTTAATTTATATTTTAATAAATATTATAACTTTCATTTACGTGTAACAGTAATTATAAATACAATATATATATATATATAACATAATATATTAAATAAAAAAACTATCATATAAACTAATACTAACAAAATTATACAAAATTTTATTATATTTACATAATTAATTATTTAAAAAATATAACATTATGATGTAAATATTTTTCTTGAACATATATCTAAATAATGAGAAATTTCAATTACTATTATAACTTAAACTTATTATGTGTATGTAAAAAGAGGGAAGAAAAATTCCTATACTATTAAATAAATTAATTCCTATTTTTATTAGTAACAAGAATATATTTATATATATAAAGAGACCGTTAGAATTTAACTCTATACAATCAAAAGATAAAAAAATTTAACACCATTAGATATTTTCAATTACTAATAAATTTAAGAGCTAAAGATGTTGTTACATCCTTTCATTGCAAAAAGATCACATTCCTTCTTTGTATACTTGTGTACAATTGGACACCTTTTTCCACAACAATATATTTTTCATAAATGTTATTTATGATTATTATCTTATGAATAAGAACTAGTCCATTACTATAAACTATTTTTAAGAATTAATTCTTCATACGTCACGTTCTTGTTTCCTACTTGTTGTTTTGAAGTTGTTAGGTAGCATAATAGGTTCAACAAACTTTTGTTATGATAAGTTCTCATTAAATTAAGAAGTTAATTTTAAATTTAACTTAATCTTATAAAATCGACTTATAATTTGAGGTTTGTACTCACTAATATACTATTATGAAATGTCCTTATATATAGTTGGATTTCTAACAAACATTTATGGGTTATGTTCTTATTTGTTGGACTATCATTAACTAGAATAAATTGTTATTGTTGATGACTCCAAATAACCCTTTATTCAATTTATTTTTTTATTTTTTTATTTTTTATTTTTATAAAGTTTTCGTGTTAGGCATCACTATGCAACTTGACATCTCAGCTAAGTTGACACCTCAAGTAACAACAATCATCTGCCATCACATGAAAAAAAATATTATTAAAAAAAGAAAAAAGAAAGAAAATACAAAAATATGGAGGGACTAGACCAAAACTCATATGTTAACACAAACGATACATAGGTAGATTATACCTATTCATAAAGAATTCTAAGAACAGATTAGCTGGGAGTCTATTATACCAATGAAAAGATTCTCTATGAATAAATCCTAAATTAGCCAACTTATCAGCACATGCATTCCCTTCACGAAAAATATGAGTTACCCTAAACCTGATTGTCCCACAAAAATTAAGACAAGTATTCCATCGATTATTCAAAGACACTTTTATTCAATTAATTCACTTTAAATAAAATTTTAATTTATCCATTATTTTTAATATATAATTATAAAGTTAAAATCATTTGTAACAAAACTTTTACTACTCTCACATTACAATTTCATATCATTTTGTGAACACAAATGCTAATTTTTTGGTATAGAAGAGAATTTTACGTACCCTAACTCAAGGTTAAGACTTAATTTTCTTTAAATCTATCTTCTCTTAATCACATTTACTATTTTTGTCACCCACTATCCTCATATTGTAGATACTTTTAATACCATTTATGATTTTCTTTAGTTAATAATTGAATCAAAGTACTTCAAATTAGAAACATACTTTCTCCTCATCTAACACCCTTTTGTTTTTATTTCCCTATCTATCATGGTTTCAAAAGTAAAAAATAAAAAAAAAATTGATAACTTTAATTTTGAATGCATTAAAAAAAAAAATATTTTTAATGTTTAAAATAGTTAGAAATGTAATTAATGAATAAATAAATGATTTTTTACAAAATAAAAAAAGTAGTAAATTAAAAATGTTTAGTTTATTTTTTTTTAAAATGAAGAAAATAAAAAATTAAATCATACAACAACATAAAAGTTGAATCTATAAACATAAATTAGTATTTATTTTTATTATTATTGATGATGTAATCATGTTAATTTAAAATAAAAATATATAATATAATTATAAAAAAAATCAAAGTCAATTAGTATTAATTAGTAGTGGACACACAAATAATATTGAAGTGTCTACCCTAAATGAATTTTTTTTTTAAAAACTAATGCAAATGCTACACTTAATGCGTAAAAATGAGAAGAAAAAAATATAAAAATAAATAAATATAGAAAATATAAACAACAACAATAAAAATAAAAACAGAAACAAAAATAAATAAAGAACGATAGAAAAAAATATAAAATAAAGGCAAAAGAAAATAAAATAAGATAAAAATAAAAGATATAAAAAAAATCTAATTAATACTATTTGACGGTTTTTTTATAACTATGTTATGTATTTTTTAGTTGAAATTAACATGATTACATCATTAATAATAAAAAAATGACTAATTTATGTTTATAGATTCAACTTTTATGTTGTTGCAAAGTTGAATTTTTTATTTTCTTATTTTTTTAAAAAAATGAATTTTAAACTAAGTACTTTTAATTTTTATTTTATGAAAATTGATTTCTTTATTCATTAATTATTTTTAACTTTTTTAAACATTAAAAATATTTTGTTTTTACCATCAATATATTTATTTTTTTAATATATTTAAATTTTTTAATTTTTCAATTTATTTTTAAAACGGTATTAAATAGAAAAATAAAAAAAATATTAGATAAAAAAAAAAATTCTAGATAAAGAAATAAAAGTAAAATGTTAAGTGCGAAAAAACGTCACAATCATATTTACATTGTCGAAAAACAGACTTTCATTTTCTTTATTCTTTATGTAACCCCTCATAGTACTAAATGTTTCATTACCTATTGACTTAGCTCTTTTGTCCTGTATACATTATATTTTGACCCTTGCATAACTTTTTCATTTTATTAACTCCTTAAGATAAGAAATATACTACAATCATAGATAAGTGAAGAATAATATTATCATATAATTTATTTTTAAATATGAAATAATCAATATTCTATACATATTATATCCAAAGGGATTATAAATTTATCTATTTTTTTTTTAAACTTTGATTTATCTTGTGTGTAATTAATTAACTAGAGAGAGAAAAAAATAAAAGAAATTATTTTAGAAGTTTAGTGACGGCTGAGATACATAAATTAATTAAAAAAAATATAAGGGACTTCATATTTTATTTCTGCAATTTTTTTTTATATTTATTTCTCGATTATTTTCGTCTAAATTTATACTCTATTAACTTATTTTTACGATACATATTTTCTCTACTGAGCAATAAATTAATTTTATTAGAAAAATAAAGAGTATTTCATATAAAAATATTTTTTTTTCACTCGATAATTACGAATCTTTTAAATGATTAAATTTTGGTTGGTTGGTGAAAAATATTATCAAAAACATTAGTTTTCTACCGCATTAAATTAAATTATTTAATAAAAAATAACAGAATATATTTTTTAGTGATTTTTTTTTAATTTTTACTCAGAAAAATTAATTTCCACATAGAATGTTTTGTTAGAAACTTAACAAAAAAAACATTATCTATCAGAACTCCTTAATTTCTGGGAATGTTATATTTTAAACAGTAAATCAAACCTAAGAAAACACTTTTTTTCAACTTCAAATTCATAAAAAAAATAATTAAAGTTCACTATCTTCTATACGCGTAATCCTAAATTTTTCCTTAATATGCATTAATCTTCTTACTTACTTTGTTTATTTTTTAGGACTGTTTTGATTATTGAATATTTATATTTTTCAAAATATTAATTAGATTTATTTTTATTTAATATTTTCTTTTATGGAATGATTTAAGATAAGAGTTATCACTACAAAAGAAAAATCAGTTTTACCTATGATAATTACCTATCAACTATTGTTTGTATGTAAATTTATTCGAAAAAAAAACTCTGTTATTTGGGAAGATCTATGTCCTGTGCGTTGATTGTAGCCGCTCCATCTCATTCATCACCCCTTTGTTTGAGTCTTCATTTCGAAGATGAGAGGTACTCCATTCGTTTATTTCTTCACCTCTTTCGCTTGTCACTCTCACAGTCCCTAGGGTTTGCCATTAGTTGTTTTTCATTATAAGGGTGTCTGAAAGTAAAGATTATGTATATAAAGAATAACAAACCATAGGTTTTTGGGTTTGAGGAAGACTTTGAGATCGAAACAATGATTATTGGGGATTTTGCAAGTGCAGGTAATGGAGAGAGTTCAAGCTTCTAATATAATATTTACCCAATTTCCCTATACATGCTTAAGACAGATTTATATTTTGGGTCTTCTCAATAACCTTTCAAGGTTCTCACTAATTTTTTACTTTTATTTTCTAAAAGTTTACGATAATGGGTGTTCTCTAGAATCCAGATGAATAAAAGTTTATATGGTTCTTTATGTGTATGGAGTTTTTTTCTTAGTGACTTACATATGAATATCATGTAGAGGCTTCAATTATCAGCTTCAGCTAGTCTTTACCGTATTATTCTTCATCTTATATTTTATATTAGTGGTCGTACTCTTGGTAATTATCTCCTGCTTATAGTTTTAAACATCTCCATTGTACACCAAAAAAATAAGTGTAAGATACTAGGAAAATATGAGAATTTGAACTTGAACCTGTGTTCATATGCATGTTGTGTGCATTATTGATTATGTTGCTAGTTTTTACACAATACTAGTTGGCATATGTGGTTTATTTTTTAGATTTATTTAATGATTTTGTTACTTTATAACTTATTTTTATAGGTTGCAAGACGACAATCCAAATTGGACAGATTCAAAGTGTGTTTGTTATAAACTATTTTCTTGTCAGTAAGTTTGGATATCGTGCAGGTATAGATCCCTTCCCCATTGACAATGCATTATTCTTATAGTTAACTTTTTGTTATTTGCTTGTATAAGTTATAAGTTTTGTTTTTCTTAACATAGGTTTATTTTTTTCCCCTAGTTATGTTGGTTTGGGAATTAACTTTCATTTCAACAACTTTTTGTGTTGTGGAATTTTTTTATCTTTCTCTTTTTTTTTTAGATGTGGGGATGGGCTGATTTTGTTTATGAAATTACTCATGTCTATTTTTATTTTCAGGTGTATGCTCATGTTACAAGTACTTGGATATTGTGTTCTGTTTGGCAATTAGCTTTGTCTTTTTACATTTTCAAAATTATGTAGGGAATAGGTTTTCGGATGCCCAAGAGAGATTTCAGTCTTGATACCTTGGCGCGCATGAAGCAGATGAAGCTGCTGAAGTTGCTTATCTCAAAGAACTTTACCATCAGAATGATTCTGAGGTTATGTTAGAGTATTTGAAAGCCAACCATTTTTGCATAATAGTCCCTCAGCTCTTTTCAAATACACGATAGCACTAGTGAAAGTTGATAGGCTTGATGAAAGTGAATTATTGAAGACATTAAGGAGTGTGCTTATTTTGGTTGAACAGCTCATGTTTTTGTGCTTGGTTACCTTATATTTGTCAAAACTTGTTGTCTGGTCTTTTAATTTTATCCATTAAACAGCTATATAGGGTCTTTGCCAAGAAGCAACCATATATGGTTTTTATGTTTTTGCTTTCTTTCAGGGTACTATGTTTTGTAGGGGTGTGAAAACTGTTAAATTATGTCTGCTAGAGTTCACTGACCAAGCAATTGTTTTTCCTGATTTCATATTTTTTTACTAATTTAAAGTGTTAATAATTTGATTAGAAAATTGGGTATGCACTAATCAATAAAATAAACCCTTTTATAATTGGTGAATATTCAGTTTTGGAACCTGGAACACTTGTTGGTTCTGTTGTATTTGATCTTTTCCCCATCCATGCTATTTCTGTAGTAGTTCCAAAGGCAGGAGAGCTGAAGAATATTGTTGATCCGGGTGTTGCTGGTGGAGCTGTTTTGGTCATTTTGGGCTTACATTTGGTTATACAAATTTTTGGAGGTAATCTTCCAAAATTTTGTAAATATGTATTGTTTGCTTCTTTTTTATTTTCATTAACTTATTTCTGATTGTTTAAGAACTCTAATATGGTCTACATTTCTCCTAAGAAAACTTCTTAACTTCAAAACTCCAATCTTGTCCAGTTGAACAAGTGTTTATTCTTCATTTAGGTAACTAGAAGCATTAAAACTAAATTGCACAATAATGTGCAATTAAATTAAATTATGCAATAATATGTATTTTTGTAGTGTTAAAATTGTGATGAGATAGGGTCTTCTAAAATAAACAAGATAGTTATTCAAATTGAGATATATGATAGTATTGATGGTGGAGGTGGTATACTGGCTTCACTGATGCAGTATCATTGTAATAATCACCCGTGGGTATGCTTGAGTAGTTTATGATTTCATTGACTTACACTGATTTGCATGAAAGTAACTTCAAATAGTGTAGAATTGAGGGTGGACAATGTTTAAAAAATTTGAAATCTTAAGTAGAACAAAACCTGATTAAGATTTATACTAGATATGAAAAGAATGTTATGGTGCAGATAAAAAATAGTTAAATTATAATTTATAGATAGTTGATCAGTGAAATGTTGAGGTAGAATAGTTATATATACCTGAAGAGTGTCCCATGCACATGACAAACTAATAGGCAGCCTAACCCCTTTACTAACTGAGGATTTGATTTACGACATATATGAAATAAGCACAATTAAGAATAATCACTAGCCTAACCCCTTTACTATGAATGAACTTTACAATTAAGTCATTATTGTTGCAACCTTCCTCCTCATGAGGAATTTGAATGATTGAATATGATAGATTTTGTTCAAGTAATCAATAGTTGTCTTAAATTATTGAGGATTGTAATCAGTATTACTAAGACTCATTCTTGAATAAGAATTTAGTTAATTAATAGTAATCTTGATGTTTTTTCTTTTCAGAACATGGAATGGTGCCTTTGAACAGTTACAGCCGCAACAAGAATCACCTAGGCAGTCGATAGAAATAGTGATATCTGATAATGAACAATCTTGCAGATGGCAAAGTGATCTCATTTACTTTAGCAACCTTCAAAGTACCAATGTTTGAGCATTATTAGATCTTAAATGAAGTACTGTATATATTAAAAATATGTACATGTGGTTAAAATTTGAAATATGTACATGTGGTTAAAATTTGAAACATAAGAGGGATAAACTTATACAGGGACTCACCATATACATGTAATCATGTCCCCATGACATGGCAAAGTTGTCTAGTCCACATTCTTCACTTTAAATCCCATTTTTAGTGTTATAAGCAGAGCATTTGTAATCAGGGTTGTCCTTAAAATATTGCATCAGGAATGAAATTGGGATAGTTAATAATTGATTAAGGAAAAAAAAAAACACTTCACTTGACTATTCATAATATATAGTCTCATGCACAATGTGTATTTTCGATGAAGTGGTGTGTTGAAGATCTCACATCAACTAGAAATTAAAGCATTTCATAATATATAAGTGAATAGAAACTTCATTTTATAAATTGGTTTAATAAGATTTTGAGTTAAACTTAAACTTAAACCACGTTTTAAGATCATTGTTGAAAAAAAATTGATTATCTTATGATGAATAATTGACTTGCCAAAGACACAGCCTTCAAGAAATATTAACCATTCAATTCAATTAAAAGGTTGAATTCAGACTTCCAAATTATTATGGAGATAGAGATAATAATGATTGAATCAAGAAGGACAAGAATCTTTCCAAGATCTGAAAAGTCAACAATATTATGTGAGTCCCTCTTGGTTGAAAGAAAGAGTAAGATCTAAATATTCAAATCATAGGGGTCAAATAAGGATAAGAATATCCCTTCTAAATTATATATTGAACTTTTAGCAAACAATCTTGCATAAAAAAAAAACAAAAAGTGAAAAACTTTTAACATATTTATTATTGTTCTTAATTCGTAGAAATAAAATAATATATCGAAAATGAAAGTATTATCATCGTTTATAAGTGTAAGTCAAAAAGTTTACAATGGAGTAAATTTTGTATATAGATAAAAAAAATTATTATAACTTTATAAGTGGAAATCAATTAGTAGCATATGTAAATGATTGTTTATCAAAGTTATACTAATACTATATCTTAACTAAATATTGCTATAATTTATTATTACAATTTCTTTCCTAACATCTGCTACCATTAGTAATTACATCAATTACCTTCTAATATAACATGCAATTTTTTCTTAATTCTTTCATTGTGAAAGAAATATTATAATGTCAATCTATACTTTTACAAGAGTTCAATTTAAACAAATCTAAGCTTTCAACATCTATAGAACAATTTTTGAATCTCTATTCTTTGAGAAAGTTCATCCTTCATATCTTGAAATTGATGACAACAGTAATACCAACTGCTCCTTAATTTTCAATAATCCTTTGAAGATGCTTGGGGTGATGAATTTTTTTTATTATTCGAAGAAGCATTTCAACATCATTTAGTAAATCACTGGTCTCACAGGGTTCACCATCACCATCTAAGCTTGGCAGGGAAATACTGCAATGCAAGTGGCCAAATTCAAAGAAAATAAGAACCCCACATATAAATATACATCAACAATAACAGTGACAGAATAAAATAAAATAAAAGATTCACCTTCTCGATTAGTGACATATAGTATGACTTGACTTTCTCCACGTCGACTAGAACTTTACTCTTGCTATAAAGATCATATTTGCTGCATGAATGTACACAATTATATATATTATTTACAGGTTCATTATGCAGTGAGAAGAAGTTATGGTAGTTAAATAAACAAATAGTCAAAATTATAGATACGTACTTGAATACTTCGAGCCATTTCAAATCCTTAACGTCTTCTTCATTCATCAAATGAGTATATGCACCTTCCTTGTGTAGAGCTGCAAAATTAATTATAAGTTGTTGTCTTTTACGTGGTAATGGAGAATGGTGGAACAGATACATAGAAGATAAAAAAAACACACACACACACACATATATATATATATATATATATATAGTCCATGTTGAAACTACTTACGATAGAAAGAGTGAAATCTGATTATGAACAATCCTGCAGATGGCAAAGTGCTGCCATTTTTCTTAGCAACCTGCACATTTCAATGCACCACCATGTATGCATTCATGCATTATCAGATATTTTTACACACATATATATGTATATATAAATTCGTATGGTGAAGTTTATATGCATGTATAGGCTCACCAAATACATGTATTCATCGTGTCCCCATGACATCATTACGTTCTGCAGTCCACATCCTTCGGTATAGATTTCATTCTTAGTATTATATGCAGGGCATTGGTAATCTGGGTTGTTCTTGAAATACTGCATATTCATCATAATGCAATTAGGGTTTGCGTTGATAATCAATTCAAGAATAAAATGCTTCTTAATTGATCACACGAAATTGATTACCTTATGATGAATATTTGACTCGTCAAAGGCGCAGCCTAAGGGGAACGTATCTCCTGCAACAAACACGCCCTTAACTTGTTCAATCAAATGCCAAATTCAAATTTCAAAACAAATTGGAATCAAGAAACAAAGCTAATCTAAGTATACACGCAAATAATAAGGATTAAATTGGATAAGAAGGGTTTTTACCAACTACAGCCCATTGAGGAAGTGCACCAAAGCGAGGAAGAAGAAGGATCTTTCCAAGATCTGAAACACGCCAACAACATCATATACATATACCGATCTATGTCTCTATCACGTTGCAAACTTAAAATTGATCAAGCTTTTAATTTACATGTATATATACAGTATTTACCATGGATAAGAGCAGTCAAATGCAACCAATCTTGATCAGGATAATCCTTTCTAATGGCCTCGGCAGATTGCAACAAATGTTGAATTTGAGCTTCGTCCAAATCAGGATCGCTGTCATCCACCACCTCATTCAGCAGTTCACAACATTCCCATATGCCCATTTCGGCTTTGTCCATTGTAACATATATCTCCCTCATTCTCTTGGCCTAGATCCATAACAATCATTATCAGTTATTCACAATTTTCATTTTAATCAGCATTGTCATTCCTAGTTTGAAAATGGAAATCCATATAAGTATTGGTGAAAACAATTCAACATATTGCTTTGCTTACAAAGTCATATGTCTAGTTTATGTGTTGCAACCTATAAAATTCCTCCACGCTTTTTTGTCTTTCGCTTTCAACGTCATAATCTCTGCCATATACCAGTTTCATTAAAAAGGGAACTTTAAAACCATATGTAAATAATACTTGAAATTAAAAACACAAGTAGTTAACTAAACATATGAAATTAAAAACCTGAAGGAGTGGCCATATGAATTGATATCTGGAGCCATAAATCCATCTTTTGCCTCAATATTATTCTTTGGCACATTATTCCCTTGTTGAAGTTGTGAATGTATGCATGCAATATGACCATGAGAAATTAGTTTGTGCAACATAAGGGACGAAAACAAAAGCTAGCAAAAATAATATTGATGTTTACCATGTGCAGTTTGGTCATTGAGGATGGCCATTTTGTTCTTCGGTGAGAAGAGAAAGGATCGGGGAAGAGAAGAAAAGAAAATGACAAGGAAATGGATGTGGTATTTATTTGAAAAAAGTATAGGGTATTTATACTCCCTTGAATTTAAGTTGGTTAATTGATGTTTTGCAATATTGATTTGTCATTTGTTGTTTTTTGGGATTTGTAGAAGTTTTGTTAGTTGTTGGTAGGAGGTTAAAGTTCTTGTTAAGAAGAAGTTAAGAGTTTTATTTATAAGAATTGAATCATTCTAAAATGTTTGATATTTAATTATTTTAAAATATTATTTATTTATTTTGATAAAAATAAAATTATAGTCTCATGAAATTTCTGTGAATTTGGAACCTTGGACTCCTCCTCCATGTACCATAAAATCTTACTATGATCATAAAATGCCAAAGTCAAACTAGGAAGTTCCAAATAAGGCAAAAATAATTACTTCTTTAGTGTGTGTTTGCTTTTGGGGGTGATGGAGGTTGAGGGTGAGGGTGAAGTGGTGTCACTCTTGTTTGCTTCTATGATAGGGGAAGGTTGAGGGTGAGAGTGAATGGAAAGTTGAGGGTATTTAGGATCCTCTCATAATTGGAGAAAAATGAGAGTGAAATGAGATGAAAAAACCATGGTGCCCTTACTTTCTTATACAATAATATTATTAATGAAAATTATTATTAATAATAATTTTGTGTATATATATATAATATAACATAATTTAAAGAATCATAAATAATATTAAAATTATCTAAATAAATTAACTTAACTAACAAAATTAATTTAAATTAATAAAAATGAAAAATAATAAAATTATACTTACATTTAAAATTATATTTAATTATTTCTTTGAATTTTACATTTTTTCTTTTATTTATTAATGAAACTTTAAATTATTTTAATTAATTAAAATATGCACAAAATTAATAAAAAAAAATTATATATAAACGTAAATTTGTAATCTTATAATTTACACTATTCAAAATAATTTAAAATACTCTTACAACCATCACATCACTCACGTATCTCAATAAATGTTCTTCACACATCCACTTTAACATACCATAATACAAACACACTCACTTTTTTCACACTTTCTTCTCACACTCTCACTCTCGCACACCCTCGACTTTCTACTCTTCAAATGACATTATTTGTTATTTGTTTTTTTTTCATGACCACCTATGAAACAATAGAGTAACTAACCATCATTTCCCTATCTCTGGTTTAAGGACTTGTTTTGTTGAAAGATAATAAAATAAATAAGAAAATGTGATATTATAATAAAAAGATTTAAGGTCATTCAGAATATTCTTAAATTTTATTGACAAGGAATTGCTATAAGTAATACTAAATTATGTTGTATAAATATTTGATAGAAGATACTTTAAACGAATTCACGGATATTATTTAGTTGACTTCATTCATTTTATTTTAATTTCAAATATTAATAACTATTAGAAATAAATTATTTAATTTAAAATTTGCAGTTAGGTTTCACTAGTAATTTTCTATTAATAGAATATTCAGCGGTCCAAGAGAAATTAGAGATGAAATTTTAAGAAAAAAAGTGAACCATAACTTACATTGTGGATATAGAAGAGAATGTATGTGCATATAAACTTGTTAATTTCGGTTTTATTCATAGAGTGTATTTTCATTGGCGTAATAGTCTTTCATCTAATATTTTCTTCGAGTTATTTAATAATAGGTATAAATTATCTATGTATTTTTCTGTTAATATATGAGTTTTGGTTTAATCCACCTATATTTTTTTCTATTTCATTTTTCTTTTAATAATATTTTTTTATGTGATACCAGATGATTGTCGTTATTTGAAGTATCAATCTAACTGAGATATGAATAATTATATTATTATTCGAAGATTGAAAATTCCAAGTGAATGATAAATGCATTTCAACATATTGAATTGCAATCAATATGCTTGTGTATAAAAGATACTAAAAAAATCAAATAATTCGATAAATCGCTTGCTCAGAATAATTAAAATTATTCTTCTCCTCATTCCCTTGATCTCAAATCATTCCCTTGATCTCAAATGAATCACCACTTAAGCTTCGAAGGAAAATACTGCAAGTAACATTAGTAAAGAAATAAGAACAAACATTAAAAAATAATAATTAAAAGAACATAAAATAAAATAAGCTAAAATTGGAATCTAACTCTCACCTTTTCAATGAGTGATATATAGTATGGCTTAACTTTCTCTACATCAACTAGAACTTTGCTCTTGCTGTAAAGATCGTATTTGCTGTAAAATTATATCAGAGACTATATATGTGAGAAGCTGTGAAAGATGTGCACAGATAACCAAATTCACACAACTTCAAACAAAAACATACTTAAATACGTTGAGCCATTTCAAATTCTCAAAGTCTTCTTCATTCATCAAGTGAGTGTATGCACCTTCCTTGTGTAAAGCTGCATAATTATGTCACACATGTTATATATGCTGCACAAAGTTTATAAATAAAAAATACACTGAGGAAACGGCTTACGGTAGAAAGAGTGATATCTGATAATGAACAATCCTGCAGATGGCAAAGTGGTGCCATTTTCTTTAGCAACCTTCAAAGTATCAATGTTTGACCATTATTAGATCTTAAATGAAGTTCTCAATATATTAAAAATATGTACATGTGTGTAAATTTTGAAACATAAGACTGACAAAACTTATACAGAGACTCACCATATACATGTAATCATCATGTCCCCATGACATGGCAACATTGTCTAGTCCACATCCTTCAGTGTAGATCCCAGTTTTAGTGCTATAAGCAGAGCATTTGTAATCAGGGTTGTCCTTAAAATACTGCATCAGGAATGAAATTGGGATAGTTAATAATTGATTAAGAAAAAAAAAATGCACTTCACTCGCTATCAATCCATTCATAATATATAGTCTCATGCACGATGTGTATTCTCGATAAAGTAGTGTGTTGAAGATCTCACATCGATTTGAAATTAGAGCATTTCATAGTATATAAGTGCGTACAAACCTCTCTTTATAAATTGATTTTATAAGACTGAGTTACACTTAAACCACGTTTTAAGATCATTGTTGGGAAAAATTGATTACCTTATGATGAATATTTGACTTGTCAAAGGCACAACCTACAGGAAATGTATCTCCTGCAAATATCCCATTAACCATTTAATTCAATTAAAAGGTTGAATTCAGACTTCAAAACAAAAGCTAATTACTATGTAGATAATGATAATAATGATTGAATTAGAGAAGAAGGGTTCTCACCAACAACAGCCCATTGAGGAAGTTCACCAAAAGCAGGAAGGATAAGAATCTTTCCAAGATCTGAAAAATCAACAATATCATGTGAGTCCCTATTGGTTGAAAGAAAGAGTAAAATCTAAATATTCAAATCATGGGTCTATGTACCATGGATGAGAGCAGTCAAATGCAACCAATCTTCATCAGGGTAGTCTTTTCTGATTGCCTCAGCAGACTGTAGCAAATGCTGAATTTGAGGTTCATCCAAATCAGGATCACTATCATCCACCACCTCATTCAGCAGCTCACAACATTCCCATATGCTCATTTCAGCTTTGTCCAATTTCCCATATTTCTCCCTCATTCTCTTCACCTACATTATTAGTAAAATGGATTTTCATCAGCATTGCATTTTCTTCTTTGAAAATCTCCAACAAAAACATGAATCGATGGAAATAATAAAACATATTGCTTTGCTTACAAAGTCATGTGTCTGGTTTATGTGTTGCACCCTATAAAATTCCTCCACACCCTTTTGCCTCTCGCTTTCGGCCTCATAATCTCTGCCAGAGATTTCAAAAGCCCGAGTCAGTTTCATGAAAAAGAAAATTTAAACCTTTTGTTGCTGCTATTAACTAAAAACATTAAAAGTCTAAAGAAGCGAAAACTGAGAAAAACCAAGATCAGAAAACATGAAATGGAATTAAAACCTGAAGGTTTGGCCAAATGAATTGATTTCCGGGGGCTTAAATCCATCCTTTGACTCATTTTTTGGCACTTGAAATCCACCATCCAGAACAAGCTCATTGGTTTCTACAGCATGAACATTTTTCCCTTCAACTTGTGACTCTGAAGAAATGCATCCAATGTGAGATTAGTTATGCAACACTAGGAACCAAACTAAGAAAAAAAAAGGAAAAAGCAGTGATACCAAGTAGAACAGGTTGCTCAATGAGGATGGTCATTCTCTCTGCCCTGCACTGAGAAAAACAGCAGAACAGCTGGGAAATAGCAGAAAAAGGCACAGAGAAAATGAATGTATCAGCAGTGAGTGGAAAGAGGGTATATATAGTACTTGAATGTCCTTAGCAAATTTGGAGGGTGAAAGTCTTCATGATAAAATTATAATTAAAAAAAGAACTGCAGAATTAGAAAAAAATAATAATATGATTATTAGCATTTGCAGATAAAAGATTAAGATGAATAAGCATGAGTCAGCATTACGTGAGAAATCATATCTTGTGGTTATACTAAAGACTTTAGTCAAACATTCTGACGAGGCATCTACTCAACCATGAAATCTCCTCATTTTATTTCTTTTCACACCAAATATAATATTAATATCTGTCCCTTTCTCTTCATTTATTATACAAAAAATTGCATTTTTCACACCCAACAGTTCAATATAAAACCTTATATACATAAATTCACTGTTTCAAATATAAATTAATTATTTATTATTAACAAATATCTATATTTTCTTCCTTCCCTGATTCTTGTACGAATAAATGTTCACAAATAGGGAAATTTAAAATTAAAAAGGACATTTAGGATTCTTTTTCACATCATACGGATTTTCTTCATTCAAATTAATAGCTTTTAAAAAATTATTTCACTTTTTTAAAATGCTCAATATATTTTTTATTTTTTTTGTCGCGTTTAATTTTTTATATCCTTTGGAAATAAATCTTTAAACAGTCGAAAATTTAATTATTTTCTCTGAAATTTTAATTTATTTGACTCTCAATAATGCATTCCAATACTGTATCCGTTTTTAAAAAGTAAAGGATGCGTGTTCATGTTTCTCCCCCTTAAATTATTAATTATTAAATAATTGTATAGAAAAGTGTAACGATTTGCTTTTCTAACCATAATTAAATAAATATATTAAATATACTTCCTTTCTGACGAGGTGCACAAATTTTAAGGTTATTTTTTAAAATATATTAAATTAAATTAAATAATTAATTATTTAATAAATATAATATATTAAAAATATTAAAATATTAATAATTAATAGCAAAATGGAAACATCACTTTTTAAAAAAAATCTAAAAATTTGATTTGCGGAGAGAATTTGTATTCCTACTCAATACATTAAACAAAAACCAAAACTATCGGATCTTAAAATATTTTATTACTTTTTTTTTAAGTAACAAAAACAAGATAAAAATGAGTTTTTATTAATTTGAATCACGTGTGATTTTAGTTCTTTGAAAAATGTTTCTTCATTTTTAATCCTTTTAAAATGTATGAATTTTAGTTTTAGTTCCTATGAAATTTTTTTTTTTTTTCACCCTCCAAAATTTTCAATCACTGCTTTTAATCCCTAGTATTTATTTCAATATGAAAGCATAGCAACTATTTTACATATCTTGAAAAAAAATAGGAGATACATGTCAAAATTATATTACAACACTAATATTTTTACTTGGAATAATCATTTAACTTTTTTTAACATATAAATAAATAATTAGTATCCTGTAATACTTGAGATTAAAACTGGTAATTTTCAATTTTAAAGAACCTAAAACAAGAATTTTTTTTACAGAAACCAAAATTAAAACTCACCCATTTTACATGAATTATATTTAAGCTTAAAATAAATGAAGCCTGGGATAAGAACTTTCCCAAAGATTAAGGTTACTTTTGTAAGAAAGCATAGTAAAAAAACGCATTGTATTTTTTTTTTCCTTTTTTATAAAAGTTAAGATAGAAATAAATTCATTGTGATTTTGTTTACATACGAGAATCCACTTGTGAGGTTTAAACCTAACTCAATTTCATATAAAATCGGTTTATAACGTGAGGTTTACATTTACTTATATATTATGAAATGTCTTATGGATGATCCGATAATGACTTGATAGCAGATAATATGATAAATCCAATAAACAATCGTTACGATAAACTTGAAATGACTCTAATACTATATTAAAAAGTAAATTTTAAATCTAATTCAACTTCGTCAAACTGACTTATAATATTATGAAATATGTCTTAATCTCCAGTAACAATAGTATTAAAATGTTTTTGTCATGAGAAAATGTAAATATTTAGAGTGCAATTTATCTAATTTCCTAAAATAAACAAATTGCATATTATTCATTAAATTTGATGTTTAGTATACAACTATATGTTATATTCATGGTGATATACTGATTAAAAGTTTTATGTGTATTTATGAGAGTTGTATTTAATTTTGTTTTAAAATAAAATGTTAATAATAAAATTACTATATTATATATTTAAAATATTTATACAACTAAATTAAAAGTTTATACATAAGCACGTAGAGATATATTTGTTTGCACTTACACATGTATATGTAGAATTATGTGCTTTTTGTGTCAGTATATGCTCATAATAAGACTACAGTTACCAACAATAATCAAATATATAAGTAATTATACAATAGAAATATTTTTTTCACATTTTTGTTGAGTTTCGACGACGTAACTCCCTAACTTTATATTACAAATCTTCATAAAACAGTTATTTATTTAATTTGGTATATTATTAAAATATTAAAAATTTATTAAACTCTGTAACTTAATATTTATGTCATAAACTCAATACTTCTATTTGTACTATTAATATATATAACATCATTTTAAAAAATATTCATCCAACACATTTTTTTTTATTTTGTAGTGTATAAGAGTCGAGATTTAAATAGTTTATATATAACTTTTTTTACTTTTCAAAAATATTTTTAAAAATAAAATCGTGATAAAAGTTATAAATTAAAAAAAAATAAAGGTTGATAAAGTAGCAAGTTCTTGGTGTTTTTAAGAAAAACAGGCTATTAAATGATGTGCAAAAGAGAATAGTTAAGAAAAGGATAATAATATATAGACAATTTATAATTTTTATAAAATCAGATTATAACTGTTAATATTATTATTTGAATATTTTTTATGTCATCTAATTATAAATTTATTATTTATTATATATAAAAATTATATACAGTTTGTTAAATTATTATTTTCCTTTTTACGAAAAATGATATTTATGAATGAAAAAGGAATAGTTGAAGTGACGGTAGGATGAATTGAATGGGCGAGTATGAGGCGTGGCTTTCATGCTTCCACGACATAATTAGCTGTACAAGAAGGACAACGCCCTTTTAGGTCAGGAAATAAATCCTATTTCTTTCTATTTTTAATAAAAAAAGTACTGTTTTTCTTATCCTATGACACATTCAAATTTCATAAATTAATGTATATTTTAAATTATTCACCTCACTCATATTTTCTTAATTCAAATTTAAAATTATAATATTTAAAGAATAAAAAACAAGATAATTCTTTCAATGGTATAATAGGCTTACATCAAGTTTGTTCTTAGAATTATTTATTAATAGGTATAGTCTACCTATATATTGTTAACATATAGGTTTTGGTTTAGTCTTTCATTATTTTTTTTTCTAATAATATTTTTTTTCATGTTATGTCAAATGATTGTTATTATTTGAGGTTGTCACCCTATCTGAGATGTCAAGTAGTATAGTAATGCCTAACATAAAAAAAAATTATTAAAAAAATAAAAACAAAAGAAATTCTATTAATGTAGGAAAATATGGGGCTGCTAGGGGGTATCCTGATCTTGCTACTTGTGGAGGTATTTTTCGTGGGAGTATGAGAGAATTTATTGGTGTTTTTTCAGCGTTTCTTAAAGTTCAAACTGCTTTGGTTGCAGAGTTTTATGGAGTTATACATGCTATGGAGGAAGCTCAAAAAATGGGACTTACTAATGTCTGGCTTGAATGTGATTCTGCCTTGGTTTGTGTTGCGTTTACTGCTAGGACTAATGTTCCGTGGATGCTTCAGAATCGATGGAATATTTGTCTTAATTTTTGTGGGACAATCAGGTTTAGGGTAACTCATATTTTTCGTGAAGGGAATGCGTGCTGATAAGTTGGCTAATTTATGATTTATTCATAGAGAATCATTTCATTAGTATAATAGACTCCCAGCTAGTCTGTTCTTAGAATTCTTTATGAATAGGTATAATCTACCTATGTATCGTTTGTGTTAACATATGGGTTTTGGTCTAGTCCCCCCATATTTTTGTATTTTTTGTATTTTTTTTTTTAATAATATTTTTTTCATGTGATGGCAGATGATTGTTGTTACTTGAAGTGTCAACTTGCATAATGATGCCTAACACGAAAACTTTATAAAAAAAAAAAACTTCACGACTCATCTCCTAAAATGTCATAATTTTAGTGAGATAGGTTAACTCATCAATTCGTATTGTTTAATTCATCTAATTAAAATTTATAATTATCAATATTTTATAAAAAAATTATTTACATTAATTTTGTATATATTATTAATTTATTGGAATATTATTGATATTTATTTTATTTTATTATTCAAAGAATTTTGTTGTTGTGTTTTGCATCTAAAAAACAATATAAATAATTATAATAAAATAAGTAAGTCTAAAACGGTAAAAATAAGATATTATTTCAAAATAAAAATAATAAAAAGTAACAAGTCAACTCGTTAATCCGTGTTAATACTAAATCGAATTGCAAATTTCAATATAATCAAAAATTTATTTAATTTTTTGTGTACCATGAGCGAATCCAGTGAAAACACCCCTAGTGGTATGTTGGTGGGGACTAAATCTTAATTATTTCATCACATGCTCTTTCAAATCTTTCTAGAATCTTTTCTTTCATATCTTTCTAGAACCTTTCCTTTCACGTGTATGTATATGCATTAACTTTTATTTTGCTTTTTAATTATACCAGACCATATTAAATTATTATAATCAATTACAATATATTGTAAATAAAAATATGTGTTAAGTTGTAATGTGATTGATATATAGGTACAGTTTCTTTTATCTATTATCATAAAATAATTAATTATTTTATATGTATAAATTAGTACTCGATTATAATATAATTAATAAAAATTAATTTGGATGCAGTAAATGACATACGAAAATCTTATTTATGTTTACAAAAGATTTCTTCATCTTATAATTTTTTTTAGCTATGATCGAGTATTAAATAATATTTATATTTAGTTAAGATTGACTTGGTTCAAAGAATATTTAATTTATACTTTACAAAAGTAATATGTCTAGTCAAACTTGATTGATGGATCAATATTTTAATAACTACTATAAGATAACCAATCTCAAAATATTGTATAAAATTTTTCTTTCCTTTTTTAATATTTTACATTGTATTGTATGTTACAACACCTTCCCTAGTTAACGAATAACAATATTTTTATTAACTTTTATAATTAATATCTACAATATTATAAGAACTAACAATTTCATTAAAAAATAATAGCATCTTTATTAGTTTTTATAATTAATATTTACAAGATTATAATAACTATATCGATTTTCACAAATGAGTTTATTAATATATATATATATATATATATATTATTATTATGCTAGGTTATTATTGAGTTGTTATATAGTATGAAATTATGTATTATAAAGTATAATTCAAGTTATAGTTCAATGTATATCATAATATAATTAAAACTATAAATTTGTACCATTTTTTAAAAAAATGTTCTCTTTATTTTTAAATATTAAAGACAAATGTTTCAAATTCATAACCTAAAAAAAAAATTAGAATTATAGAATAAAATTCATTTTATTTCATTGTTGAAAAAAAATAGCATCTAAGTCCGTTAGACTTCAAATGTTATTTAAGAATTGATGAACAAAGAGAAACAAACTTAAATAAATATCTCGTAGTACAAATGACAATATCTACTACACTGATTATATGTATATAAATTCATATATACACATATATGAAAAGCTTTTAAATCACATTTAAATATTTAATTTAACTTTTTTATCCATAGATATTTATTTAACTGAATTCGAGTTCAAAGAAATAAATGAAAGGTCACAAAACACCTTCAACTTTATCTTTTTATTGGTTATTTTTATTGTTATTAGTTATCTTTTTCATTCTATTTTCTTCTTCTTCTTTGGTTGTTATATGGGATTATTATATTTTATTGATTTATTTACATTCACTCACTGTAAGAAAAATATAAAATAAAAACTAATTTTAAAGATAAAAATAATTTGTTCTTATAATACTAAATAAGAGACTATTTTATAAATTAAAAAATTATTAGTTTTTAAATTAATTTATATTATTGATAAAAAGTTTATAAATAATTGGTAGTTAAAACATTGCTAATTAGATACCAAACTATTAACTAATTTAGAAACCAAAAATTTTTTTAGTCTCTAAAATGATCCCTAATTTAGTCAATATAGAAACTAATTATTTTTTTCATATAAAATTAGTTTCATTTCATTTTTTTTAGTGATTATACTTTTTATTATTATATTTATGGGAGGAAATATCACTTATTTCTCTTTTCTAGAGATTTCTAATTATTCTTCAACTTTAAATAAATTTCATAAATATTAGTATTAGAAAAAACTTATAAATAAAATAATGAATAACCATCTATTTAATTATTTATAAACTTTTTTTATTCATTTAAATTTTATGTGAAATAAAAATAATTTATTATATAAAATATATTTTTTCTTTATTATAAATAAAACACTATTATTGATAAAGGATTGAAAGAAATATATTAAAAAAAATGGAAAAAAAATAATGTGGAGGGAAAAAAATAGGAAAAAAGTGGCCCAATGTTAAGTTAGTAATGAAATAAAGTTGGAACCTAAATTGAACTCGAAAATAAAGAGCAAATCAAACAAACCTAAATTGAATAATAAATGTTATCCAAAATTAGAAGGGGAGGGGTGATTTAGGGTTTAAGTAGAACTTTGTTTGCTTTTATTTTATTTATTTATTTTCGTTTTTTTCCCTCTTTTTTTATCCAACTTTTGGACCTATCAAAGTTGAAAACTGGATAAATTCTTCCTGCACCTCCTTAGTTTTTTCTAGCACCCCATATTTTAAAAAATAAAAACTGTTAATTCCTGATTTTACAATATGAAATGAAAATTTTATATTTCGAATTATATTATATAAAATACAAAAATTTTATATTCTGGATTATAAAATTATAAATACAAAATTTACATTTCAGTAGTATTGAAATTCAAATTTGAGATTTGAAATATAAATTTTGATTTGTATTCTTGTAGAATCTAAAATACATTAAATCCATTTTACTATACTCTAGATTATACAATCCTGATTTTTTTTTTTTAAAAACACTAAACTATTTACAGAAGGATATTTTTAAATTAACAAAATTATGGGGTACCAGAAAAAACTATAGGGGTGCAGTCAGATTTTTTCTAAAGACTGTCATGATGGGCCTCAGCCCGTCTACAAGTTTTTTTCAATCTTTTTCTTTTGTTTCCCTTTAGGACATTATTTAAAAATACAAAATTATATAATAATAATAATACAAAGGAAAATTTGCTTTAACCTCTTATACTAAATTTCCCCTACATTCTTTATAATTTGAAATACACATTTATTTATCTTTTAATAAAATAACATTTATACTTCGTATAATTTCTAATAGAAGTTTTCCTCTAATAAAGATACTGATATATTAACCGTGAATATAAGTTATATAACCACTTAATTATTTATCAATTCGAAGGATAATAAAGTTTTAATTGTTTCTAATATTCCTGTAAGAAAAAAAAAACACTAAAATATTTTGTGAACAAAATTATATAATAAATTTAGGATTTAGGGCTAAATAATATACATTAAAACTTATCAACTTAATAAAATCACCAAATATGATTTGTTAGAACTAATTGGATAGGCATGGACACAAGTGGACCCAGTGCACCTACCAGTAGTAGGATAAAAAATTAGGCTGAAGTCTATGATGGAGTTTCATCAGAATAACAGTTCTTGCCAAATTATTATTATTCAGGTTCAGTTTGGTAGCTTTTAGATTTCAATTTTTTCAATTCCATTATCCAGACTTTTTTTCTTTCTTTATTATTCATGTTTTATTTTACAATTTTTAATTGTTTTATTTTCAGAAATTTCATTTTTGTTCCAACCAATTAAAATGTTATTGAATTTTGCCAAAACTTTTCTCTAACTGGACTCTGCTTTTCATTTTCCTAACCATTTACACAGTATTGAACTATTGAAGTTGAAGTTCATCTTCCAATAACAGTTCAAAATTTTAAATATCTCATATATATATATATAATGAGTGATTATTGCGCATGATCTGTTAACAGAACATAATTGGATAAGATTGGCTATT
This sequence comes from Phaseolus vulgaris, assembly GCF_000499845.2. Classification (NCBI taxonomy): domain Eukaryota; kingdom Viridiplantae; phylum Streptophyta; class Magnoliopsida; order Fabales; family Fabaceae; genus Phaseolus; species Phaseolus vulgaris. Next base: position 47,416,809 of record NC_023758.2, on the reverse strand, counting down.
GTATTGTCGTTTCGTTTCTCTTTCAATGTTGCAAGCTTAGATTATAAATGTTTTCCCGAGAGATGAATTCATAATTATCATTTTAAGATGAATTCAAAATCTCAGGTTATTTAAAAATAAATAATATGGATAATACATAAATAAAAATATTCATAAATTTTATGCATTTATTTATTATTTCTTCACAAAAAATTTCAGTGTTTTTTTTTACACGATGTTAAAAACAATTAAACTCTTATTTTCTTCTTCTCAATTTTTCAACCTTTTATTGATGATTTGGACTTTCGGTTACTGAATCAACTAACTTGTACTCTGTTATGTGAATTTGGACTTGCGTTCAACTATTAGATCTAGGTCAACTCTCTATTTTTAGGTCTAAGATCACTTGTATACCTACAAGGGACATAATCAGCTTAATTCTCAAATAAAAAATACTCTACTTACCTATTAAACAAATCACCTATTTATAATGCTTTAGATTTTACTTTTTACACTATATTTTTTATATTTTAAATCTATTTATTAGATTTTGATACAATATTATTTTATTCTATCATTTATTTATATTATTTTAACTTTTAATATTTTGATTATTTCTCACTTCCCATGTACTCTGTACATTTCTATCATAAGAGATGTATGTTTCTCTTTGAAGACTATGCAATTCATCAAACCAAATAATACACTGGAATTCAAAATTATTCTTAAGAGAATCATGAATTTGATAATTACAAAATCTTCATACTTTTAACAAACTTATGTCAAGTAATGAGTGTTTTTTAATTAATGTTAAAAGATAAAACCAATTATCGAAAAAAAAAATGAAGCAAAAAAGAGAAACATTATAAACACTTAAAATTTTGACCTTGAATTTTGTGTATTTGATTTGACAAAAAGCAAAGGCCAACCTTGATATGGGCATGCAACATGTGAAAGGTTATTACATCCAAAGGCAAAGCCTGATTTGCAATAATTAAATATCTAATCTAGATGCGTGCATTTCAATTATTATTCATGTTCTCATATTATTTTTCGAGACCTGTTGTTTTTAACTATTCACCTTTATTTTTGAACGGTCACAAAGTAGTCAAAAAAAATCACAGTGTTAATTTAGTGACTTATATATTGTGAGAGATGTTAATCATTCATTTTCTCTTATTTTCATTTAGTTGTAATAAAGCTTATGTTGAATGTTATAAGTTTTCTTGATAGTTTTACCCATTCACAATTACTGTTTCATTTGCATCATACATTTAATAAAAAAAAATATTACTTACATAAGAACCTGGAAAACAATTTTGGAGGAATATAAGTGGTACAATAAGATGAAAATATTTTATTATTAGAGTACAAAATTATATAAATAGAAAAATAAGTTAATTAAGTTTTATTTTAATATAAACTTCATCTCTTTATAATTTTTGTTCTCATTTACATATTCTTTAACTTTGTAACTCTCTCATTATTCATACCGATGATCGAAGGTCAACTTTGAACTCTTGATAGTAAGTGCAGTAAAATTATTCGATGAAAATTTTGATTAAAGTAAGTTCATTCTTACTTTTTTTTTTCTTTGATTCAGTTTTGAGTTGTAATGTTTGTCTCGGTAGATGTGTTTGCATGTGGTACCTGAGAATGAATCTATGTTAGTTCAAAGTTCTAATGATATGTTTGGATAATTGATCAGAACTATGTGGTGCATGTTAGATTATCCTTATTTTACTTAGGGATTTGAGCTGTTTGTGAGTACGCATACTTTTAATTAGGTAAAAGAAACTAGTTTTACTTTCCAATAAGATCATAAATTGGACGATCCGGATGTGAAAGTGACGTGGTAACAAATTTCAAATTTTCTCTTGTAATATTTGTTGTTGAGTAAAATACATGTTGATTGATTTATTTGATTTTGAAAGTATAGAAATAGTAGATTTTGATTATTTGATAAGTTATAGTTCATTTTGATGTTGAAAAAAGTAATTAATGAATTGTTTGAAGTGCAAACAATAATGAATATTTATTGTTTGAATTGGGATTTGAAGGAATATTGTTTACAAATCGAGAGTGTTGGCTAGACATTAACATATACATCTCCACTAGTAAGGTTAATTGGATCCATTGTCTCACAAACTATTGAATTATCCAAAAATATTTTGACTTCTCACCTTTAATACCTTAATCTACACAACGTAAATAGGAGTAGAATATGGATATTTCTTATCATTAATTATTTATACAACTTTCACACACATGTATATTTCATCACTATTTCTCATTACACACTAAAAATCTCATAAATTCTAAATATCAAAATATTAATTTATTTACATTAAAACATTAACCAAAGTTGTTAACTTAGCTTTTTAATTCACAAATCCTTTATACTTATATGATATTTGTAGAACTTATATACAAGATTCTTTTAAGGTATATTAATCTTTATACTTATATGATATTTATAGAACTTATATACAAGATTCTTTTAAGGTATATTAATCTTATTAACTTTGTTTTTATATTGATTGAAATCTAATATGATTATCTACTTACATTTACTAATTTTCCTAATTCTGACACAAAATCACATTTAAATGACATTAAAAATCTCTAACTCTAATTTGCTAATAAGATACATGTTTAAACAAATAAACTCTTCTCGAATGGGATTTAGACCCAAAGAACTATTGAGACTGTTTCTCTCCTTCATTGGTCAGTTGGTTGAATAACACTTCACTTTCTCTCCAAGCAAGCTTCTTCCTTCCCTCTACTCACTCCACCTCTCGATCTTCTCGTAGTCCAGACTCGGATGATATCTGCATAAGGCACTTCGACGCTCAACTCAGTTTTAGTATTCGGCACCCGGTAGTCAGAGTACTGTATGATCACTCGGTAGTCAGAGCACTATATGATGACGTATCTGGTTCTTGAAATTTGTGCTATTTATATTATTTTAATAGACATTTCTTATTGGTTCAGATTAGAAGACTTAGATCACTTTTAGGACTCTCACCTATATATAAACAAATCACCACATGCCTAAACTAATAGAAGTTTATATTTTCAACTCTAATCACACCGTACATCAAAAGTTCATCCGTAAGAAACCGAATACAAAGAACTAAAGATATCAGAATAAATAAAATCTAACTTCAAATAAAACATTTCATTCATTTAGCTCCTAAGTCATGTGTTTTTATAAGAAAAGAAACAAAGATATTTTAGCATTTTAAATATATTTCAATCATATTTTTTGAGGCCAATATGGAATTGTTTCCCAGACAAAACATTGAGAAAGCGAAACGACTCAGACCTCGTACCACAAGCCTCTCACCAACTGATCTTTTTTTTTCTTGTTTTATAGAATGATATTCGGAATATGATGTAATATATATTATATACATTTATAAGAATCTCGCATCGACACATCTCTTGCAAAAGTTATTCCATATTTAAGTGAATTGTGAGAAATATATTTAGAATAATTACAAGTCTTTTTTTTATAAAAGTTTTCATGTTAACATTATGCAACTTGACATCTCAGTCTGACAATTATTCTTAGAAGAGTGGTTATACATTAACAAATAATTTAATTGCTTAAAAATGAAGAAATTAATGATACTTTGTAATTTTTAAAATTTAGTAAGATGTTTTCATAGGTTTTTTCACGATTTTAGTAAAAAAAAATTATTATAAAAATGGGTAAAAAATTTACAATTTTAAATAAGATATGTTTAGTCGACACGATTTTATTTAAAAAAAAACCTGTTATAATAGTTGTCTTGTATAAACACAATTTTGTGCACATTTTAAATTTTATTTAAGTCGTGAGTCATTAACATTACTTATTCAATAAAAAATTGTATAAACTGAACACAACTTATCCAAAATTGTAAACAATCTTTTTGAACCATTTTTATAATAAAAAATACATTAAAATGATGCAAAAATCAATTTTCTAAATAAAATCATGACACGTTTATTAAGGTTCCAAATGTATATACCATTCAATCACACTAAACCCTAAATCTCAACATAACTAATTATTTTCAGCTACATATATAAATAAAAATTTACATAAAAAATATTAAAGTAATAAACAATTATAAAGTAGTATTTTGAAAGTAAATTTCAACTTTTTTTTTTAAGCGAAAATAATTTCGCTTGAACAAAAATTGATCTTATTTGAATGAAAATTTCCTTTTTTTAGCAAAAATTAGACCAATAGCAAGTTCAATTTTAGTATTGTTTTTGTAAACTCCTCGTTTGAGCGAAAATAAACTCGAGAACAAATCTGAGAGCAAGGTGAATTTTCTTTGTCCTAATTTAACTTAAGTGAGAATCTTTCACTTAAGTGAAAATCTCTCGCTTTAGCAAAATTAACAGAAATAAAAATATCACAAAACTATTATCTTTCAAGTTTTTTCTCAAAATTTAATACCAAATATGTATTTTCATAAATATATCATACCAAAATGATACCATCCTGTCTAGAGTTGAGTTATTCTCCTTAAACTCTTATGTCAGTCCCTATATACATTTATGATTTCTAACCATTCAAATTTAACATCCAACTTCAAACAACCAATATTAATCAATGTTTACATTTCAAAGTATTCATAATATAATTCAAACATATTGAAAATCTTGTTCATATCACATTCAACTTGTAATTTACCAAATCAATAAATCTATCACCTTAATACTTTCACATCCATTCTAAATCAAACACTCTAATTTATTCAACAACAAATCCTGCAATAAAATTGAAGTTTGTGACTAGATCATCTTCACATCCAAATCTTCTAACATATGATTTTATTGAAAAGTATAATTAGTTTCTCTTACCCAATTAAATATAGGCGTACTCACAGATAACTTCAATGCCTTCCATTTCTAAAGAAAAAATTATAGTAAAATAGTTTTATTCTATTCACTTCCATGAATTTAATGGTGACCTAGATCATTAATTTAATGAAGAAAATAACCAGAAGAAAAGAAAAAATATGAATAGATTTTAGATAAAATGTTCTAAATAATTATTCTATTTATGTATATTTTTACTTTAATAATAAAATATTTAAATATAATTTTAATTATATTACTTATAATTTAAAATTATTTTTTATGTATAGCATGCTGTATCAAAGTTTTGATTAAAAAAATTAATACATATCAAAGGTTCGTTCACACCCACACAGAACTCAACACTTTACTTAATATATTTATTAACACATTTTATACTTGTTTTGATTAAAATTAACAAAGAATCATTAAATATGATATAGAAATAAATAAAAAAGCGTGATTTTTAATCTATTATGACTAATACAAAATAGTGTTTTTGAAAAGATGGGTGCAATATATATGTTAAAAATTAAAAGTCAAAAAAGTAAATAGACTTGTACATATAAAAAATAATTAATTAATTAAATTGAATTGTAGTTTTCTATGGTTGGTTGTATGAGTTACAAGTGGACAGTGAAGTAGATATTGAAAATCCCGGGAATGTTGACAGCCCCATACAAGTGGCTAGTTAGGTTACTTTCTTCTCTCCCATCACTCTTCTCAATTCAATTCATTTCATTTTATAACCCTAGATTATTAGATAAAACAAATACAACTCAAGAAAATAAATAAAAATAGTTCAAAATAATATAGAAATTAAAATTATCTAATTGAAGAAAACTAAAAAAACTAAAACTATAGAAAATAGTCTGATACAGGTGAAATATAAAGTATAGATACAAATAACTGAATTAATTACAAAATATATTTTCATTAATACATTATAAAGTTAAAATTTGATATAAAAATATAACTTAAATGTGTTTAATTTTTTATTTATATTTATCATCTGTTTATATTTATATTTTACTGTATTAGTCACTATGCTGTAGCTATCAGTTAACTTTCCGACAGTTTTAGAAAATTGAGACATGTCATGGTTTTCCCTGTTAATTAAGATTTTAGTTGAACTATATTTGCCAAACATAATTTATACACATAAAGAATACTACTTACGTCCTTTAGTTATATTTAATTGCATTAATTTTGAAAGGAACGGTTTGTTAGTGTTTTAATAGTTTTCCTACTTATTTAAAATTAACTTTATTTATAATTTAAATAATTAACGATTAAAAATATTTATTGCACTGCTGACAGTTAAAGGTGATCACTCATTTTGTATTTTTTTGAAAAAAAAAATAAAAAATTATTGAGTGTTTTTATATTTAGTTCTCAAAATAATATTTTTAATTATTATTATATACTATTACAAGAAAATCATGAAATAAAATAAAAATAATTAGTTGTTATAGTGATTAAATTAAAAATTATTTTAGAAATTAAAAAAATTTAATTTTAAATTAGTTAAATATTATTATAATTATTTAGATTTTAAATTTGATAAAAAAAATGGTAACTAGTTAGATAGTAATTTAGAAATTATTTAACAATAATAGAAATTAATTTTTAGATCAAATTTATACTATATTATTAATATATTATATGTTATATATTTTTTATTATTTTTTATTTTACATTAATTTTATAAAAAAGCATTTTTTTCCCTTTCTGTATATGTTTTTAAAGATTGAAAGGGTTATTATGGTTTTTATGAAACTACATGATAGAAATACGTTTATTTTAAGGTGTAATATTCCCGATAAAAATATTATTATTAAAATATAGTTCTTAAACATGTGTAAAATCATGTTCGATTATCTTTTAATATTTCACAAGAAAATCATGAAATAAAAACAATTTTTGAAGACTAAAATAATTAGTTGCAATAATAAGTAAATTATAAATCATTTTAGAAACTTAGAAACAAATTGGTTTCTAATTTGATATCTAATTAACAATCAAAGTTTTAACTATCAATTATTTAGTTTCTAAATTTAATAGCAAAGTTGCTAATTAGATATCGAAACTATTAATTTAAAAACTAATTTTTTTTAGTTTTGATCTCTAATTTAATTACTATTTTAACTAATTATTTTGGTATTTAAAAATTAATTTTTATTTCAAAATTTTTTCGTAGTGTTTAAGACTATTTCTTAAATTTAAATGAACTAAAATAAAATATATACGTGAAAGTTTGATTAAAGAAATGAACTTCTCACATCTTAGTATGAGAATAAAAAGATTATAAATATAAAAATATTGAATTTTTTTATATTCATTTAAAAAATATGAAATTTGTTTTTTTTCACTTTCATATGTGTGAAAATTTAAAAGGATTTCATAAAATAATTTTAAAGGAAATTTAAATCAATAAAAATATTCATATTTTCAATTTTTAAGGTAATTTTAAATAAAATATTTATTATGATTTTTAAAAAGAATTGCCTTCAAAACATTTTTAATATATAAAATCAAAATAAGAGTATATAATTAAAAAAGTATATTATCTTAAAGTTTAAAAAATAACAAATAAAAATGAACAAATTTTAATTTTAGGAAGACAAAGTATCTATAGTTTTATTTGATATTTTAGAGTCAATTAACTTCTATCCACTGATCAATTATTTAATTTCAAAATAAAAATGACGCCTTCAATTAATTTATTAACACAGGCAAATTTGAGGTTATTTGATTTATCCATTAAATAAAATTTAAAACATAAAACATAAAACATATGAAGCAAAAACCGAGAGACTCATTAATGGTATTGTAATCTCTCATATCATAACTCATTCGTACTAATTTTTTGTCCGATTCTCTGCGTATCTCCCAACATGAAAGCTTTATTAAAGTAAGTTAGAAATTGTTAATAGTTTAATAAGATCGTACTTCATCCAGATAAAAAATAAATAAGTCCAAAGCAAGAATCACTGCTTCATTAGATTTATATTCGTGCTTTGGTAAAGGTGGCAACAATTAAAAAAAAAAATACCAAAACATTGTGCTGATTTCAGAAATCAAATGGTGTCCAAAGTTCAATCAGTTTCTTTCTCCTTTTTATCGGTATCTTATTTTTTTTTGGTAGGCTTGTATTTAATTTAGTTTGTTGGTTAATTTTTTAGTCGGTGAATTGTTTTTGTTGCGGGTAGATTTGGTTGGGTGTCTGAGTATTTTTTTTATAGTGTTTGTGTGAGATGTTTTTGAATTTTTCTTATAGTGTTTATTTATTTATTTATGTTTTGTTTGAATTAGAGAGTAGAAATGAGAGAGTGAATTTGAGATGATTCGAAGAGAAAATATAAAAAATATTAGGATGTTTGGATTAAGGTAAATAGAGTGAAAAGTGTGAGGAAAATTGATGAAAGTTTGTGAGTGATATGATGAATGTGATTGAATTTTCTTTTTTAATTGAAAAAATATAAATTTATAAATTTATCCTTATATTTTCAAAAAATTAATCACGCAAGTCCAATTGCGCGGAGAAAATTACGACGAATGGGCAAGAGCAGTAAAGATCTCGCTTCGTGCCCGGAGAAAATGGGGCTTCATTGATGGAACACATATCCAACCAGAGGATGAGGCACCCGACCTTGAAGATTGGTGGATCGTGCAGTCCATGATTGTCTCTTGGATTCTAAACACCATTGAACCAAGCTTACGATCCACAGTAGCATATGCTGAGACTGCACATAACTTGTGGGAAGACATTAAAGGTCCTTTGGGATGAGCTTGCTAACAGTGACAAAATTTCATCTTGTACGTGTGGTGGATGCAAGTGTGGGATTGGTGCTCAGTTGGAAAAACGAAGGGAGGAGGAGAAGGTTCATCAACTCCTTATGGGGTTGGATGACGCAAGCTACGGGACAGTAAGATCAAACATTCTGGCCTCAGACCCATTGCCGTCTCTGAACCGCGTATATGCTATGTTGGTACAAGAAGAAAGAGTGAGAATGATGGCCAAATCAACGGAAGAAAGGGGGTTGGTCGTGGGTCTCGCGATGCAGGCCAACTACAAAGAAAAAGGGCGTGGAGATATGGTAGAAAAATTAATGACGTGCAGTCATTGCGGTAAAAATGGTCACGACATGAAGGGATGCTTCCAATTGATCGGATATCCCGAATGGTGGGGTGACAGACCAAAAATTGAAGGCAAATGGAACGGCAGGGGACGCCAAGGGATGCGAAACAAAGGTAACCCGACACGTGCAAATGTGGCACACGCTAGTGGAAGCAACAGTCAAGCCAACAATGACGACAAGAAACTTGAGATGGCAGGTCTGACCAATGAACAATGGAAGGTACTGGTTGATATGATCAGCAAACAAAAATCAAATGAATCAGAGAAAATGACTGGTAAGAGCATTTGGGATTTGTGGATTATTGACAGTGGGGCATCAAACCATATGACCGGGTCACTGGAAAATTTGAGTGAAAAGGAAACTATACAAAGGTGCCCCGTAGGGTTACCCGATGGTGAACGTGTTCTAGCTTGCGAACAGGGAACAGTGACTCTTGAAGAAGGACTTGAATTGAAAAATGTCTTTTATGTTCCCAAATTAAAATGCAATTTACTTTCAGTACCTTAATTGACGGATGAAGAAAATTGTGTTGTAACATTCACTGATAAATTGTGTATTATACAGGACCGCACTTCGAGAACGCTGATTGGAGCAGGTGAACGGAAAGATGGGCTTTATTGGTATCGTGGGGTACGGAAGACTCAAGCATGTCATGTCAAGATGGAAAATCAACTAGCACTTTGGCACCAAAGATTAGGACATCCGTCATTTAAGATTGTGCAAATGCTTCCTGATATAAGTGGGAAATGTACTCGTGATGAGTTGAATAAAGTTTGTGAAGTTTGTGAAAAATCGAAACAAACGACAGATAAGTTTTTCTTAAGTGCGCATCAAACTTTGAATATTTTTGATTTAATTCATTGTGACTTATGGGGTCCTTATAAAACTCCTTCATCCTGTGGTGCTTCATATTTTTTGACAATTGTGGATGATTGTTCACGGGCAGTTTGGATCTATTTGTTAAAAGAAAAAACAGAGGTATCAGTGACTTTGAAATTTTTTTTCACACTCGTTGAGAGGCAATACAACAAATGTGTTAAAATGGTTCGCTCTGACAATGGAACCGAATTCATGTGTCTAAAACAATATTTCATTATCCTTCACCAAACTTCCTGTGTCGGGACCCCGCAACAAAATGGACGCGTCGAACGCAAGCATCGGCATATTCTGAATGTTGTTCGGTCATTACGGTTTCAAGGCAATCTTCCCATTAAATTTTGGGGGGAATGCATTTTGACTGCATGCTACTTAATCAATCTCACACCATCCTCCATTCTAAAAGGAAAAACCCCTTATGAAGTGATCCATGGATGTGTACCCAGTTACGCGCACTTACGAGTATTTGGTTCATTATGTTATGATCATAATCAACATAGACAGCGGGATAAATTTGATAGTCGTAGCCGAAAATGTGTGTTTGTCGGGTATCCATATGGCAAAAAAAGGATGGAAATTATTTGATTTGGAAACAGAAACTTTCTTTGTCTCTCGTGATGTACATTTTTTCGAAAATAAATTTCCATATTTTGAAGCCAAAAAGATGGACACTGCACCACCATTGCAAAACCCAATTATTGCCAACTCTTTAGAAACTGGAACGGACCCACATTTTCTTCATGAAGTTGCCTCCTCAAACCTAGATGAATGCATCGTCAACCAACCCATTGCATCTTCCATCCCAGCCAAGGAGGATGCTACCCTCACAGATGACTTCGACCACACTATCAACGACTCTGATCCGTGTATAGAAGCCTCGACGCTACCCGCGGATCCACCGCCGCGTCCGACGGAGACGGCGCCGTCGGTTTCTTCACCACCGCTGACGGCCGCGGTTCCCCGCTGCCTTCCGTCTGGTTACGCGATTTTGTCGCAGCCACCACGATACCGTCAAGCCCCTCTGTTCCGTCACCTCCTTCAACAGAATCCTCAGGTGTTTCGTATCCTATACATGATTTTGTGAATTGTGATTCCTTTTCTAAACATCATCAAAGTTTTCTTGCGTCTTTACACATCGAGCAGGAACCCCTGTTCTTTTCTCAAGCGGTCCGAGAACCCCGGTGGCGTGATGCTATGGCACAGGAGATTCATGCTCTCGAACTCAATGACACCTGGAAACTCACCGCTCTCCCTCCTGGAAAGAAGGCACTTGGGTGTAAATGGATCTACAAAATCAAATACAACTCGGATGGAACAATTGAAAGATTCAAGGCTCGATTGGTAATTCTTGGCAATCATCAAGTGGAGGGTTTGGATTACAATGAGACGTTTTCTCCTGTCGTAAAGACGGTAACCATTCGCACAACTTTAGCAGTAGCAGCCGCAAAAGATTGGGAGCTTCATCAGATGGACGTTCACAATGCGTTTCTCCATGGTGATCTTGATGATGAGGTTTATATGAAACTCCCTCCTGACTTCCAAGAATCTCAACCAGGGGCAGTGTGCAAGCTTCAAAAGTCTCTATATGGCCTCCGACAGGCCCCCAGGTGTTGGTTTGCTAAACTATCTTCTTCTCTCACTCGTTACAGCTTCCAATAATCCCCGAAGGATCATTCCCTGTTTACTCTCAATAATAATGACATACAGTTGGTTGTGCTAGTCTACGTTGATGATCTTGTGATTGCAGGGAATAATGGTACTGCCATCCAATGTTTTAAAGGCTACTTAAATCAATGCTTTCATATGAAAGATTTAGGCCGCCTCAAGTACTTCTTGGGGGTTGAAGTTGCTCGCTCCCCAACGGAATCTTCCTTTGTCAGAGGAAATATGCCTTAGATATCATTACTGAAGTCGGATTGTTGGGTGCGAAGCCCGCCACTACACCATGTGAAGAAAATCACAAATTGAACTCCGCTACTGGTTCTTTTCTTTCTGACCCGGCTACTTATCGTAGACTTGTTGGGAGGTTAATTTATCTGTGTTTCACACGACCTGACCTTGCCTACAGTGTCCAAGCTTTATCTCAATTTATGCAAAATCCACGCTCCGAGCATTGGCAAGCTGCTCTTCGTGTTGTTCGATATTTAAAGGGGCATCCTGGACAAGGAATACTCCTACCTCGAGAGAACAACTTACAACTCTTTGGGTGGTGTGATTCTGATTGGGCAAGTTGTCCATTGACACGAAAATCTCTCACCGGATGGTTTATTCAACTAGGCACTTCCCCAATCTCTTGGAAAACCCAGAAACAACAAACGGTTTCTGCCTCCTCTGCTGAGGCTGAATATCGATCAATGGCTAAGACCACCCGAGAATTAAAGTGGATTAAAGACATTCTCGCTTCTCTACATGTTCCTCATCCTGACCCAATTCGTCTTTATTGTGATAGTCAAGCAGCACTTCACATTGCTAAAAACCCGGTCTTCCACGAACGCACCAAACACATTGAAGTTGACTGCCACCTTGTTCGAGATGAAATCATTCACAAGCGCCTTCTTCCATCCTATGTGCCCACACATACACAACTAGTTGACCTTTTCACCAAAGCTCTGATGAGCATATATTTATTCACACTCACTAGCCTTATTCATAGATTATTGGACTATAATAATAAATAAATCCATTGTTTTAATTAATATTCTTATAATTGGGTTTATTTGGGCCTTAACTATTATTATTGTTAATTTTGTCTTTTTAGAGTAAATTATCTAGAGGAAGCATCTACCTTTGTGAATGGGCCAAATATGCAAAAGTCCAAGTTGCTTCTTGAACCAAAACAGAAAACAAATTCTGAGGAGAAGAAAGAGAAAATAAAAGCTATAAGATTCTAGAAACAGAATTGGAAGCAAATCTTCTGCAAAATAAAAAGAATTACGGAAAGATAGAAACTTGGAAACGGTTAACAAAATATAAACTACAATATTCTCTCAAGATCCTTGGAGCATAAAAGCCTATAAAAGGACACAAGCATCAAGGAGAAAAATAAGAGCTTCATAGGGTTTTCTTTTGTAATTTCCCATTGAGTTCTGAGGTTTTGTTCAAATAAAAGTTTCGATTTTTAATTCTCTATAGCAGTTGTTTTTATTGTCTAATCTCCTGGAAAACTGGGGTTTTGTGAGAGGTTGTACTTGAACGCATGATTGAGAGTCTTCCTTATCTTAAACTTTGGTTTCTTAGTTAGTTCGCATTGTTCTAATTAATTTCTTGGGCACATGATTCAAGGGAGAGGAGGTAAGCATTCCCATGGAGTATACGCATGAAACAAAGTGGGTATTGATTAAACCAGTAGACGCATGCTTTACTGGTGAGTTTTAGTTGAATCAGATCGGCGCATGTTCAATCTGGTTTAGCTCTGTTGGAGGATTGAGAAAAGATTAATCTTTAGAGAACCTGTGAAGAATTCAATGGTGGAAGAACTTGGGATCAACCGCTTTTTATTTGCTATTTTAATTTCTTTTATATTTTTTGCACAACTATCTCAACCCCTTTTCATCTTTATTGTTATTGCTAACTTTTATTGCTTGCAGATAGATTTTAAACCCTGATCAACTGATTTTACTATTGGATTCGTTGGGAGACGACTTGGGGACATTTGTCCACGATTATACTATCATCTCTCTAGTGTTAGATAAGTCTACGCTAGAATCATATTAATTTGACAGCAAAACGACAACTATCACTCTCGGTGCTAAAAAGTTTGGAGCCATCTTGGTCAAGTTGGGCATTCAAGACTTACATGCTCCAACTTGAGGGGATATTACCGGACAAAATCATTATTAGACTTAATTACAGGAATATAATCACTATTAATAAGTCTATAATTAGACTTAATTATAGGAATATAATCATTATTAATGGGTCTATAATTAGTCTTAATTACAGATGTTATGTTAGGAAAAGAATCTGTACGGTTCTAATGTTGCTATGGTTATATATATATATATATATATGTATCATTGCTATAAATGAAAGACAGATTGAATAAAACAGAAAATATTCTTTCAATATATTTATACAACTTTCTTCGCAACATGCGGAGAAAGTTTAGAACATCTAAATTTTTCGATTTCTGTATTTTATTATATTTGATTGTTTTAATTTTTGTATTTTTTATGTGAATAGTAAAATTTCAATTTTTTTGTTTTCTTCGTTTCAATACAAAGGAGTCTTTAGTGTTTGTTTTGTACTTTCTGATATAGAGTTTTTGATCTGTTGTTAGGTATTAATTTAGTTATGAATTGGAGTTATTTGATGTGATACTTACTTATTTATTTTTTTCTGATAAAAAAATATTGAGGATTGTGGATATGTTTATGCCTTACACATAAGGTAAGGAAATAGTGGTCTATTAAAGCTGATATTGAAAATATAATATTAGGGTTGTGCATGTTGATACCTTGCACAGTAGGTACACGCATACAATGCTCAAATTAATGCTACATATATCTTATCTTTCTCTTCGTTGAAATAAACTTAACTCACCCAACTAACCAACCCCACGTGAACCCTATATATTTAGACTCATAATTCAACTCATATAGTTTCATAAAAATAAACTTAGGGTTACCATGCTACTCTACCTTCTCCTCATGCTGTGTATGCCTGCAATCTGATTTTCATACTCATTTATGACTTTATTCGCTTTAGGAAAATTTCATTTATTCTTTCAACTAAACATGCTAAGCACTTCATTTCAAAATTCCAACTTCAAATATATATATATATATATATATATATATATATATATATATATATTACATTAAACACTGTGGTTCCATCAACACCTAACCTAATAGAGTTAACATAAAAGGAGGTACAAAAAGTCTATTTCTAAACCAAAAGAGGAAATGATATTTTCAATATACTAAAAACTCAATAATAAATATTTTAACATCCTAAAAAACAATCTTAATACTCCTAATATATATGCATATATCTCAAAATATAATAAATATAAACATATTTTTTTTGAAGAGATATTAATTAATTAAAAAAATACTTAAAGGAATTATTTTTATAAATCTGCATTTATATTAGTTTCCTTAACCTATAATCTCATCTTCCTTAAATCAAATTTATGTAAAAAATTACTCAAAACCAAATTTGATTGATTTAAAATACTTTAATTTTCATTACATGTCTTACCTCGTGTATTGTGAAGAAAAAGAAAAAGATCTAATTCAGAAATCTAGAAAGAAATCACAAGTTTCCCGAATTCAAAAGAGAGTATTTTTTTAAAAAAAGTATAAAATATTTAAAAATGGAAAAATAACAATTTTTTTCTTAATATATGAGCTTAATCTATTATGAAATATTTGATTCAAGCTATTTACTGGAATGAAGTAACTAAAGGTAACCTTGATAAAAAAAAAAAACTATTACTATTACTCTATTCGTAATGATAGCTGTGTTTAAAAACGAACCCAAACAATCTTATATTACGGTTTGGTACTGTTTTTTGGAATTTGTTTTCATAGTAAAAGCTGAAAGAAATAACATATTATACTTTTTTTTAATTGAAGTTAAATGTTAAAATGGTGGATTTAAATTTATTAGAGAAACTCAAATGATAGTGCAGAGAGAGAAATAGTAAAAAAAGGTGTGAGATATTTTTGGGAAATTGAAAAAAAAACCGAAGCTTATGGGTGAAGATAAAATGATAAGATTTGACAGTGTGGAGAAGATAATGTGAATGCGGTGAAAGGAAATTTATTGTTTTTTAATAAAAGAAAAAGAAAAAGATGGATAGGGATGGAGTTGGGCAGTAAAAAGAAGGAGTGATCACGCGAATCTCGAGAGCAGAGAGAGGAAGAAGAAGAAGACGGCACGTGGCGGAGCATGGAGAGGTGGTGAGAGAGTGGGAAAAGGACAGGGCACACGTGTTTGGTCAAAGGAAGACGCGTGGATAAGGGATGAATCCGTACATGTGTCGCGCCCCATATTTTACTTCATCGTACGGACACCTTTTATTCTGTTGGCTAGTGGACGGTCCCTTCCTCACGTGATTAACAGATTTATTATCCTTCTTCGTATTGCTGCTGCAAACATGCACATTCTGTGTAACATCATCAATCATTTTATTCCTAACCATATCATAATGAACGCAACATGGTAAATTCTGGAACACACCCATGCAAACCCTTCAAATGGAAACTTGTTTCTTTTCATCATCTTCATCTTTGCCTCTAAATTGGATTAGATGCATCATTATTCGGATAAGGACTTTAAGAGTTGGTGTTCGAGAATATCTAAAGAAGTATTTAAAATATCTTACTTAGCATCATCCTTGTCATCACACCACATCTTACAATTGCAACAACGATTTTGTCTTATACATTCAAAATTACTTACAATACTTTTATTACTATATATCGATTCATGTTATAATATAAAAATATATTTAACCCGTGAGACATAATTTAGCATTACGATAATACGTATTTTTTTTATGAAGCATCCCAACCAAACCAAAGGGATAACTTTAACTCACAAGAGATAAAAAAAAAAAAGACAAAGAAATTGGCGCACGCTTACATCATAGGATTTTGGGCAACTAATGGTGTACGTGCGGCGTGACATTATTTTATTTTAGAACCAATGTTTTAAGAAATACTATATTTGGTATTTTGTATTTTTATTTTTATACATTTTTCCCTATTAAATTATTTAAAGTTTATCCTCAAAATGAAAGAATTTTTTGTCTTTTATTGTCGATATTTTGTTGTACAGAGTTAGACATGTGAATTTAACAAATTTTATTAACACAAACCTTCCAAAATAAAACAACGTCAGGGCTTGAATGCGTTTTGTTTTCGTTCCCGTTATTGATAGTTTGTGATTAATTTATTAACCTGTTCTTTTATGTTTCTCCTAAATTGTTTCAGAATATTTCTGGTTTGTTATTATAATCTATTATTTCAATAAAGATTTAAATAATTGTGTTCTTTTTTAATAAAGACTTTGATATTAGTGTAAAAGGAGGGTCTTATGCTTCATAGTTGGGAAGATCATTTCTTAAAGAAAGCCAGACTTTTAAAAAATTTATGAATTAAAAAGAAAGTATTTTTTTAGTTAAAAGAATATAAATCAGAATTGTAATTGAATAAAAATGTTTCACTCTTTTTTACGTATTTTTTTTTTATTTGTTTTCAGAGCTAAACAAATCACAAATCTTAAAAGATCTGGATGAAAATCAGAATAAGGTCCAGTGAGAAGGAGAGAAAAAAAAAAGAAAAAGTTGAAAGCGATGCGATGATTTAACCCCACTTTCATCGAAGGGTTATGCGAGGATTAATAAAATAAAGAATCGTTACTTAAATTTATTGAACAGGACAAAGTAGAAGAATGATACATATTTTTTTCAACCTAAAAAGTGAGATAAAATGTGATGAAATTCCTAGTTAAGTTTTTATGATTTAATCATTAAGCTTTATTTTGATATAACATTTTAACCTGGTGTTGGATATTTGAAGAAATGGTTTCTTACACAGTGGCCATAATAAAATAATGTTGGTGTAGTCGATTATAAGAGGAGGAATCAGGAGACAAAGACAAAAGAAAAAAAAAAAAATAGTAATAATATCTATCCTAATGATAAAGACAAAATGGACGATTGTGGGTAAATTGAAACGATAAGATCGACAAGGTAAGGGGCCAAAATCACTATTCATATGAAAGTCAAGTATTGGACTTTATATCATGTGCCCATCACGCCCACAAAGTCATAAATATGCATTTTTCTTCATCATAAACAAAATCAAAATTGTTTTTACAAGAGTCCATGTATCCTATTAATCTTCTCAATTTCGATCGTTAAGAGTTGATTCATAATAAGAGTATGAGAAATGAAGGTAAAAAAAAGCATAATAGAAGATTTTCCAAGTGTCATGATAGCAAGAAACGTTACTTTCCAAGCCTTGAAGCGACCCACCGCGACTTTAATGCCACTAAATGAAACCACACTTCCTTTGCCCATTGGTTTTTAACCTTTCTATTCACTCCTTCAACTATTCTCTTCACCCACCACTTTTCTATAATAAAAATACATCAAAACTATGCGCAAATTAAATACTATTTTTCTTACAAATATCTTTTCTTCTACTTCAAAACTATTTACTCTTTACTCTTTACAATTATTCAAATTCAAAATTACTTTCTACGACTCAAATTTCTTTCTCATTACTTATTAGTAAGTCATCTTCAGAATTCTTTTTCTTTTTTCGACGTCTCATTTGTTTTCATGTTTATCTCTTCTTCCTTTGTATTCTTCTTCGTCATACATGATTGCGTCAAAAACTATTACTATAAAACCCTAATTTAATTACTGGTTAAAATTTAAATATCTAATCGTGTTTGCACCTAGTATCAAGAAAAAAAGAGATACTACAATAAATTATGCTTACATTATGGAACCAGTTTGCCATTGTACCAGTAGTTCATCAAATCTGTGGTTGGAAAGTTGATGTCACTGTGTGAGAGGAAATAATTACAACTTTATAAGGATTAAATTCAATATTTAATAAAAAAATTAAGAATTTAATTTCCTTTTTAATGAATATACACAGAGAATAAATTGGAAGTATTCAAGTTTTTCAATTTTTTCCATGATTAGTACGTACAGCTACTGAAAATAAATAAATTTCACAATAATATAACTTTTCAATTTCATCTACTCTTTTTCACCAGAATAAATTTCATCAGCAACTTTACTTGTGATCAATACAATTATAACCATCAACTACTACGAATTTTTTGAAAGAAAGAACACAGTGAATGATAAAAAAAAAGAAAAAAAAAAGGAAAAGCGAAGAAGAATATAAATTTTGTAAATTTAGAAATTCATCGAAATACTTGATGAAGAAAAAGAAGATATTATTATAATAAAAGAAAAAGTTATTTATAAATCATCGATGGTGATAAAGAAAGAAGGAGGTGGAAGATTATTAGAGTTAAATTATGATTTAACATGACATGGTAAAGAGAGATTAGGTTATTTTTTAGGATTTAATTATGATACGGTCCACTCCACCGCTTTGGGAAGAGAAGGAAGATAAAAAGTGGTGATTAGGAGGAGCACGTGAGAATCCAACGGCTCATGGCTGGGCTTTCACCGCAGCAACACCTGTTCACGTACGTGGCAAGCGAGGCCGCAAACCGCGCGTCTGTCACACACTAGCGCGGGGAGGGAAGGAAACCCCGCACGAACTTTAACCGCAATGGAGTTCAGCTGAGTTCATTCATTTCGAAGGGAACCACGGTTAGTATAAACCCAACCAGGGTTAAAGGCATGTACTGAGGTAGTTTATAAAGAGACACTAACCATGCCGAAAGAAGCGTAAACATCTAATCCAAATAAAACCAAAACATCCATCGAAGGCACCAGCACCATGATGTTGGGGGAGACCCACCGCGCAAATCCAACCGTACACGTGCCACCGTGGCCGCTCATCCACGAATCCTCACCGGAGATGTTTTCGCCGTACGCCGCCAATGCCGATTACTCTCCGTACTCTCTGCAAGAAGCGCTCAACGCGCTTCAGCACTACGACTCTACAGATGCCGAGTCAGACTCCGATGTTCCGTCTCTGGAACCGGAAGTCCCGGTTGACGCCTATTCCTGCGATCATTTCCGCATGTTCGAGTTCAAGGTTCGGAGATGCGCACGTGGCAGGTCACATGACTGGACCGAGTGTCCGTACGCCCACCCCGGCGAAAAGGCTCGCCGCCGTGATCCCCGCAAGTATCACTACTCCGGCACGGCGTGCCCCGATTTTCGCAAGGGGAGTTGCAAGAAGGGTGACGCATGCGAGTACGCGCATGGGGTTTTCGAGTGCTGGCTCCACCCGGCTCGTTACCGTACTCAACCGTGCAAGGATGGCACCAGTTGCCGCCGGCGGGTGTGTTTCTTTGCCCACACGCCCGAGCAACTAAGGGTTCTGCCGCAGCAGAGTCCACGCAGTGCTGACTCGTACGACGGGTCTCCTTTAAGACACGCGGTCGAGTCCTCCAAGACGGTGGCGCCCTTCGTTTCTTCTCCCGGGTCGGTGTCGCCGCCGGTGGAGTCTCCGCCTATGTCGCCGATGACTCGTTCGGGGTCTGTGTGTGTTAACGAGATGGTTGCCTCGCTTAGAAACTTGCAACTGGGGAAGGTTAAGTCGTTGCCTTCTTGCTGGAATGTTATAGGGTCTCCCGGGTTCGGATCACCCAGAGGACCCGTGATCCGACCCGGATTCTTCAGTCTCCCTTCGACCCCAACGCAGGCTCCTGTTCGCGGCGGGGTGAACTACTTCGACCACTGGGATCAGAGTTGCCAGGAAGAGCCTGTGATGGAGAGGGTGGAGTCTGGAAGAAACATAAGAGCGAGGATGTTTGAGAAGTTGAGCAAAGAGAATGTTCTGGACGGGTCGGGCTCGGGGGAGCCCGTTGCTCCGGATGTCGGGTGGGTCTCGGAGCTGGTGAGTCGCTGATTTCATTTTGGTACTGTTCCCTCGATGTGTACAGAATGCGGGGTGAAAGAAAATGAAGAATGGTGGTGGCAGATTTATTTTGGAAGAAGAATCCACTTATGCTCTGTAAATAGTGTATTCTGAAGGTATGGGTGAAGAGTGAAGAAGTTATTGAGCTAAAGAGTACAATCGTTTTTTTGGGGAATTTCTAGAAGTGATTTGCAAGGACCAAGATCCTAAGCTTTTGTATAGGTAGCACCGGATGATGAAATTATATAATTCCCGTGTCTTAACTAGTGTTTATGTCCACTAATCTCATCTCA
Organism: Phaseolus vulgaris; assembly: GCF_000499845.2. Taxonomy (NCBI): domain Eukaryota; kingdom Viridiplantae; phylum Streptophyta; class Magnoliopsida; order Fabales; family Fabaceae; genus Phaseolus; species Phaseolus vulgaris. Next base: position 47,396,124 of record NC_023758.2, on the reverse strand, counting down.
TTCATGTATAAATTTCAAATACTTTCATGTGTTATGAACAATTCAAACGTCTGTCCTTGATCACTCCAAAATAACAAATCTTTAAGCATCATGCACTCTTGTTTTGAATCCGATTTTGTTAGTGGGGGGAGGAGATAAATTGGTAATAATAGAATGATCTGAAAGAAGTTGTTGGCGAAGTGCACGTATAGACAAGTGTTGGCGAATGAGGGTACAGAAGATGGTGAGTTGTGTAAGATTTGGCAGAGTGTGTGTTTGAAGGAGTGATAGAATTTAGATTGCAGATTGGGGCATTTGGTAGTTAGAGTGGCAGAGTGTGGTGATGAAATTTGATCTCCATTTAGTGTGTTATAACATGAGATCCAGATTGAAAGGGATAGATTGAAAATAGTGGTTTGGAGTTTGTGCTGATAGCTCGCTTTGCGTGCAAAGGGTGGCAAACGAGGAAAGGGAAAGAGGATGAAACTACCATTCTTCGTCGATTGGTATCAACAATTGACGTTAACGCCTGATGCAAACATTTTCCCTCATAAGCTATTTCAGCGCACATGGTCCCCTATTTTGGTACACACCAACTGTATACTCCTTTTAAGGACCCTTTTATCATTTTTTTTTCTCATCAAAAGAGTGTTTATCAATCAATCTATCTATCTGTAAGGATTACTTCTAGTTTCTTTTAAAAACAATGAAAGTGAATTGATCTTTTGTGGTATTATTACACTGTAGAGAGGAGTGAATTTTCTTTTGTTATTGAGTCATGTCGGTTGGAAATATTTTCCCAAAAGTAAAGACTTGACCTACTCCTGGGCTTGTAATTTGTAAATTTTGGTACGTGGGACAGGTTTTGGACACAAATAAATATCCTAACTCGTTCAGGACCGAATTAATTTGACCTGCTTTGTTGAATGATGATTTTAGGAGTATTTGATAGTCAAACTGAAATAGTAAAACCCAATTTGGACTGGTGAAATAATGGAGAAATATTTCCCCAATCTCGCATGCATGTATACTCAACATAAAATCTTTGGTGTGCAATAACTCTATATATCTGCTTAACTTCATTATCAAAAAAGTAGTATCTTTATCCACTCCTACATCTTTTCAGGGTGCTAATTAAGAATAGTAGTAGTGTTAAGTGTTCTAGTTCAAATTTAAATATACTAGTTGACTCATACCTTGTTCATTGTAGAGAATGCAGTTCAGTCATTTCTTTATTACATGGTATACTCCTTATTTATGTATTTATAAATTCTGTAATAGATCATATCATTCACTTTATATAAGAGCAGATCAACTAGCGGTAAAGTATATAGTTATAGTTGAGTCATAAGTTATATTTTCTATTAATAGAATATGATACAGTTTATAGTTGAGTTATTCCTTGTTCATTCCGTAAGATTCTTGAAAGTTCAGTACTCAGTTAAGATCGGTTTATAGTTGAGTTATTCCTTGTTCATTCCGTAAGACACCTGAAAGTCCAGTACTCAGTTAAGATCGATTGACATGTACTCAGTTAAGATTGATTGACACGATCAAAATCACTTGAAAGTTCAGTACTCAGTTAAGATCGGTTTATAGTTGAGTTATTCCTTGTTCATTCCGTAAGACACCTGAAAGTCCAGTACTCAGTTAAGATCGATTGACACGTACTCAGTTAAGATCGATTGACACGTACTCAGTTAAGATCGATTGACACGTACTCAGTTAAGATCGATTGACACGTACTCAGTTAAGATCGATTGACACGATCAAAATCATTAATTATTTTCAAACAGAGGATTAACAAGATTTGTATCGTGATCGGTCTGCACGACACCTAAAAGTCTAGTATTTGGTCAAGATCGACTGACACGATCAAAATCATTATTTTCAAACAGAGGATTAACATGATTAATCAGTAGTCAAGCAATAGGTAATACACTTCTAATTATGATCCAAAACTCTAATCCGACTTAATAACAAAGGGTCCATGACAATCCTATAAATAGGCACAGATTCCAATAATCAGGTACATCATCATTTAATACTAATAGCATTGAGTATCATACACCAAAATCTCATTTAAATGTCGGAGTATCTTTTGTAGGTGTCATCTGAGTGTGAGTTTACAAAGATGCTGAGTAGAGCAGCTAAGGAGAGCACGAAGATCACTTTAAGAAGAGAAAGAGAAAAGTAGACCGAATAATCGAAAAAAAAGATAATCGTTCTCATGACTCCAATCCGTTTATAAACAAAATCATATAATTGATTTTAAATAAGTTATATTTTGTATTAATAGAAAATCAAATCAACTAAAATATAGTTAAGATAAATTGCATTTCCTATTAATTAATAAAGATCAGATAAACTATAGCTGTACAGTTAGTAATTTTGTATAAATCTAATTCATATAACTGATGCACGAAACAAAAACTCATACCAATCCATGGATGTGAACACGTAACAGTAAAAGAAGCACCTAGGTCTCTACTCCAACTTAAGACTTGAGGAAATATTTTTAAAGCAAGATTTGATTATTAAGTAGTGTTTGTATAAAAAAACTAATGACTAAGAATGGAAGCAAGCATGGATGAAAAAGCTTTGTAGCATCCCTGGTTTGAGGGAAGAGTGTTGGTTGGATGGCAACAGGTTTTTCTTAGAGAAGAAAAAATATTGTTTGAAATGAATTATTAATGGCACTTGAACAACAACAGACAAGATGATGGGGGTTGTTGCACTTTGGAGATAAGATTCTTATGGAATTGACTCATAAAATATGATACATTCATTGCAAGTGCATATTAATCAAAGATTGCCCCTACAAACTTCAAACAGAATATTAATATCCTTTACATTATCTCAAACACACATCAAGCCCACTAAGATAAAACCACTTTCTTGTGTTTTGGATTTGATTCATATCTTCACATCTTTTTCTCCAATTTACTCTACAACCATCATTTTCGACCCATATTCTTTAAATTTAAAACCTACGTATCATACTAAGTTTAATAAACTAAATTTACTGAGTCAACTCACTTTCTTAAATCCTTCCACTTCCTTCTTTTGTTTTTTAAATGCTTTCAGCATCTGTCAAGAAACTTAAACTAATATTATATTCTCTTGTTTTTCCCAATTAGGGAGAATTTTATGGGAATTGTTGTCCCACAAGAATATCAACTTGGCATCTGCAAGTTATAATTTTTTGTAATGCTCTGTAAACTATTGATTTTTAATCACAGTGTTTTTGTTATGGATTATCATTGCAGATTTTGCTAGAATTTGTAATATTTGTTTTTGAGTTATAATAACAAGTGAAGCAATATTAGCGTGTTTAGAACATGTGGGGGTGGCAGAGTGCATGGGACAGCTGGTTACCACTTTCACCCATTTTTATTTATTAAATAAAAAACAATAATATACTGGTCCACATCATTCGATCATTCGACACCTGGAAGTTCGGTACTCGATCAGAATCGATTATGATCAAATAAAATATTAATGAAACTAAATAATGATAAAATATTAGGTAATATTTTTAACTATGAACCAAATTCTTAATTTGACCCAATAACAAAGGATCATGATGATTATATAAATACACACAGATCTCAAAAATCAGGTACGTTATCGTCCAGTACTAATAGCACCGACTGCAGAATACCAAAATCTTACTTGAGTGTCATAGTGCTTTTTGCAGGTACCATCTGAGCTCGGAATTCACAGAGACGAGGAGGAGAAAAACAAGAGGAGTACATGGAGATCATTCAAGTGGAAGGAAGGAAAGATAAGAATGACAATCATTCTCTTAATTTCAATCTTGTTCAAAAACAAATAAATTATAATTTAAAGATAAATTTTTATAATATGTTATTTAAAATATATAAGTATAGAATAATATTGTAATTTAAATGATCAAAACTTCCAAAAATTGCAGCCCATTAGAACTTGAATCACGAACCAAAACCTGAGATGTGTGTCTTCAAAGGTTTATCTATCTGGTGTATAAGTTTCTTATTTTTATTGTATACTTAACATTCATCCATAAGACATTGACAATGATTTATAATATTTTAAACATGATGTATTTTCACCATGTTTTTAATATTATATTTGGAGACATTCTATTACATTATGCTATAAGATATAATATAATAGTAAAAGTAAGTTGACAATGCAAAAATATATAAGAAATGAAAGTAAATAGAAATGATAATTGGAAATGTGAGATGAAAATGAAATGAAACGTGTTGAATAAGGTGGAAGAGTGTTATGTTATAGTAGACAGTAAATTTGCGTGTGTTTGGCAATGTCCTTTGTCAGAGAATCAATAGCCTGTAGAGAGCGAGGAAGGATGAAGGAGAATTAACCCCTGCATGCATAACAACCACTAAATTCTTTCATCTGGATTTGAACTACCATCACACCCTTCAAATCCTACACTGCTATCTATCATTGTTTCATCCAGGGAGAAGAAATAGCTTTCAACTACACAAGGAATGTAGGGTAAGTAATCACTTTCGTTTAATCACACTATTAATTATGGTGTTATTGTGATGACTTTTACACTATGAAATCATTTCAATCTTATTTTAATGAAGAATAATAAGAAGTGTAACTTCAAATTACAAGTTGTAAATGGTGTATAAAATATTACTCACTTATATATTAATATCTGTTTGTTGACGTGAGATTTTCAACACATCTCTTTCATGCACTCATGTCGAGATCGGTTTAACTTGCATGTGAGACTTTATGTTTATGAGTAATCTTATTACAGTCCAATAACTAGTAATGTGATCAGCTTAAACTTTCATTAGAATACTATAAAATGTTTTGTTCGTCTTTTGTCCGACTGTTTTGAGTGTCAGGTTAGGTATTGGATTCTATGTGTTCTTGTAAAAGAGTTGGATCACCTCTGAAGTGGTTCCCATTTATTTATTTTTTATTGTTGATAAAAAAAAATTATAAAATATTTTTATATTTAATTGATGTGTGATATTTTTATAAAAAGTACTGCCCTATACTGGTTGAAGGCATGTTTTTCAGTACTTGCATTATCACTTGAAATGTTTCTATCGTTAGGGCAGAGAAAGAGATGATTTAAGGTAAACATCACTAGAAAATTTAGAAGATTCCAATGCGGAGAGGGAGGTGATGAAAGAGATAATTAAAAGAATATTAATGTAACCAATCATGGTTTTACGATGTTCATGGTAGAATAACTTAGAATGAATGAAAATAGTTAAGCCATGGATGAAAACAATAACTAGTGATTTTTGGAAATAAGATAGTACCACAAATTTATAAAAGCAAACAATATACTTACACAAATACATAGAAAGCGAACATGGTTACCTACCACATAAATTTAAATCAGTTCTACATTGTAATAAAATCGTTAAAAGAGACCTATTGATTATTTTTAAACAAACTTATGATCTAATTAAAATATTTTAAAAATAAATAAATAAATAAAACAACTAAAAAATTATTTAAGCTATTCTCTGTATAATAATTAGTAATCTTACAAGAACAATTCTAATGAGTAAAACTACAATAAAAAATTAAATAGAAACTGATTTTAGAGATAAAAAAATAATTAATTGTTATAGTGACTAAATTAGAAACTATTTAGAGACTTTGGTAGTTAATTAGATATAAATTTAAAAATTATTTAACAATAATAAAAACTAATTTAGAAAAAAAAATTAATCTCTAATTTAATCAATATAGTAACTAATTATTTTTTTTCTAATATTAATTTGTATTTAATGATTTTTTTTTTTTTGGAATCAAGTCGTTAAATAACAAATGAAATGGTGAGAGGAATATTCAACAATTTTTAATAATAACATAAACAATTAATTGGATTGTTTGAAAATTATTACATTAAAAAAGAGATTTTTACACTCAAATAAGTGTTGGTGTAAGAATGAATTAAACAAATATATCATTTAAATGGAATGATGTCTTCATTCAATTTAATGTTTAAAATCTGCTATGCAATATATTTTCTTTTAGGCTCACTAGTCTAAAAAGGAATTGATAGCAATTTTGAACCTCTTTTTTCTATTTATCTGACTCCTCTTAATTTTGATATGAGATTCAATGAAGTAAAAATCACTTTTCTAAATAGTATAGCTCAATCCAAAAAAAAATATATTCAATAGAAACTTAAAACATAAAAAACTTAAATGTTACTACTCTTTTATATTTATTTCAATACGTTCAATAGTTTTACAATGTTTAAGAGTTGAAATCAATGACATTTTATACACACTTTCCTTCTTTAATTTATACACACTTTCCTTCCTTAATTTGCAAATACATAAAATCTTGTCTAAATGAAAAAGTGTTTTTTGAGATTGTTAAGGACTGAAGTTTTTTTTTTGGTATGTAGTGAAGTCTTTTGTTAAAGTAATGATCTAAGGAAGGTGTAAGGAATACTGATTTAGTAATACTGCATGGATTTATTATTTTATCTTATATGATGAGAAAGTATATATATTTTTTCATATTGTGATGTTCTTGAGAAGATGAACATGTAGTATACTTTGTTTTTTCCATAGATTTTTTATAAGGGTTCAAGTTATTTTATTGTTAATTAGAAAAAAAATCCCATCCAAACATGTCGGATAAAGAAAAAAAGTGAGTCTAAGATCCTTGTTAACACATTATTGCATTTCATTTATTTTTTCTCCCCTCCCTTTCTTCATCGATTCATGATACTAAAAAATGGTTGCAGCTATATTGGTATCTCCCACTGTTGGAGACTGTGTTTTAAATGTTGAATCAATTGATTTTAAAATAAATGGATAAGATTTTTTTCTATGTTTTATTTTTTATTGGTCTTTTTCGGATTTGTCCTAATTGTTTTTAGTCCCATGACATCCTCCACCAAACCCCAACCACTACCACGATCAACAACTGCCAGCCACCGTGAGCCCACTTTGAGAACCACCGCAAGCCACCACGTGAGAATCCCCTGAACCCCACTGTGAACCACAACAAACCCTACCACTGCAAACCCATCATTGAAAACTCACCCTAGATCACCACAAAACACATCATAATACTTACTTTCTTCTTTTAAAAAGTTACTTTACTGAATTATGAGTTTTTGATAAAAAGTATTTGATGACAAATATGATTACGTGATATTCTAATTCTAATTTTAAATTCTTGTACTTTTTATTTATATTTTTCATATTATGCTACTACTAATTATGTATATTTTCATTAAGTAGATTAATGTAATAGTTAAAACATAATATTAAAATAGTAAAATAATAAAATTAAATTGAGTAAGAAGAGAAAAAAAAAAATAAACGTTGTTGTTTTCATCTAAGTAGGTTACATCATTCAAGACCAGATGGACGCCAAAATATTCTTACAATAAGGACTGAGAATACTCAAATAAGTTGTCAAGATTAACTTCTTCCACTGATCTTCCGGTTTTGAGCTTTCGACTCCTCTCCAGATTTGGGTTTTGGAATGCTCCTCAGGCTGGACTCTCTCCGCTTCTCCTCAGACTAGACTCTCTCGACTTCTCCTCAAACTGGATATTTACATATAAGAGAAGTGATATACTAAAAAGTGATATATTAACAACTTATACAATTATACTAATATATAATTTAGGTTGTGAGTGTATATTATTGAATACAAAATATTTCTCTATATACCTGATTGATGGCAATCTGTAAAATTATAACGTAAACTGCTGATACACTATTAAGCACTTTGTTTCAAAAGCTGATACTGTTAATCACTTTGTTTGAAAAGCTAAATACCATATCACATCACATGTTTTGAAGTTTGTAATTTTTACAGTGGTATATGAATGATATAGATGGATGATGATCACATATGATAAAACTGAGGGAGAGAGAGAAAAGAAGGGAATATGATATAGTACTTTTTATTGCATTCCATTACACTCATTGACTCAGTCTTTGCCTTGTTTCATAAGATAAGCAGCTCCATAGGTTAGAAACACTGAGCAAACTGGCTAGGAGTTAGGACACAACAGCAACAAGTAAAACAAAACAAATCACACAAAGGAAAAAGGAAACAAATAAAACACCTCTATCATGTGTGTCAGTCAGACAAAGTCAAACTTTTCAAACCTTCCAACTTCCCAATCCCAATCCATTTTATATTATATACTACTTCTCCACTCTCCATATTCAGTGTTGTTTTTCACATTCAAATCTTCTGTCACTTCAGAACCTTTTGCCTTGGCCATGGGAAGAGCTCCATGTTGTGACAAAGCTAACGTCAAAAGGGGTCCTTGGTCTCCTGAGGAAGATGAAACCCTCAAAAACTATCTCAAGAAAAATGGCACTGGTGGCAATTGGATAACTCTCCCGCAAAAAGCAGGTTTATTTTCGTTTTTCTTCCACTCTTTTTCAACTGGGTGTGCTTGTTTTAAGCTCTTTCATTATTTTTGTGTGTTTTTTCTTTAATTTTAGGCCTTAAGCGGTGTGGGAAGAGTTGTCGTCTGAGATGGCTGAACTATCTCAGGCCTCATATCAAGCATGGAGGTTTCACGGAGGAGGAAGACCAAGTTATCTGCACCCTTTATTCCACTATCGGAAGCAGGCAAGTTCACTCTTTCTTTGTATATATTCTTAGCAAGCTAGTCAAAAATTAAAACTAAGAGAAGATAGATTCTGCTGTACTCATAAGTTTAAAAGTTTTGGTATTGTTAACTTTTTTTTTATCAGAGCAAAGAATTAATTAACAAGGATGAAATGTGACAATGTTAAACAAAATTTAACAATGCCAAAACTTATTAATGTCTGCATAATTATGCAGCAAAGTAAGACTATATCCTGCTAACTCTCTTAACATGTTTTAGAATGCTTTTGTTTTGCTTGTTCATTCCTTATGCCACTATATCAGCAAGTGAATATATGCTGTGTTTTTTGGGGTTAGGTGGTCCCTTATTGCGGCTCAGTTACCTGGGAGAACAGACAACGATGTGAAAAACCATTGGAACACTAAGTTAAAGAAAAAGTTTTTGGTAGCAAACACCAATGCCACTGTCAAAACTGTTTCTCCACAGTTCACAACTTCCACTACTCCTCTGTCTCAAGTTGAAGACTGTGTCTTTGATCATAAGAACTCATCTGAGTCTCATGTTTTGAGTTCGGAGCAGACACATATTCCAGTTCCTTCACCATTGCCTTTAGGGTCTCATCTCTCAGGTCTAGGCAGCACTGTACCACTATCCAATGAAGTTTCAATTTTTTCAAACTCAACATCCTTGGTGAAACAGGAAAACCAGACTCAATGGTTCAGCTATCATGACAACACTGAAGGTGAAAATGAAGCACTTTTGCTTGATTTTGTGTACGAAGATCTCTTGCTTAGTAATGGGTTTGTTTCTCAAGAAAAAAGCAGCGAAATTGCCCCATCATTTGGCTAACCAAAGGCTCTCTCCAAGGTTACCATTTCAGAAAAGGAGTCATGGCATTGGCATTGATTTCATATTTTATTTAGTATTAATTAGCACTAGTAATTAAACACCCTTCAAATGTGGAATGTGATTTGAATTTGATTAAGGTAGTTAGGTGTGTAAGAAGAAATTATGCAGGTTCTTAGTGAAGAATTCTACATCCTTTTTAACTTTTTTGATGAAATGTTGATCTGAGGGATGAAATTCTGATTATGTGAGGATATGTAGGGACCTTAAACTAACATTCAAATGGTTCATGAATGTGAATGGGATCGAACGTAGTTTGTGAGTGTGCAGTGATCATGAAAGTTGCGTTGGCTAATGAGTAATTTCTAAGGTTGGAAAGAAACAAATTGAGGGGTCCCCATCTGACAGTAACAACAACAATAACTACATACATGAATCGTGATAGTGTGTCTCTTTCGCCATTATCACATATAAAATGGTGAAAAAGAAGCCTGCGTCATTTCTTTCACATAACCTTACGTTTAGTCGTTTACTGCAAAACTTGCTTTCTTTTGTAGTTTGTACATTGTATTTGTGCATGTGCACTTGGTTAAATGCATGGTTTGAATAAACATTGGAGTGATGAGTAAACACTAAGAATTAATCTGTTATGTTAATTTATACCACTTCATTCACCTACTCATCTACCAACATCATTTTACTGTCAATATTCCCATTGAATTATCACATAAAACTGTGCTCACCACTTTTTTTTTTTCTTTTTACTGTTGATGGATGATCTTTCTCAATCATTCAGATCATTCAGGGCTTTGAAATTTTCAAACAGAGAAGATGGCATCTTGGTTTGAGAACTTATGAAATTAAATTGGACCATATTTGGTATGATTTTGAGTTGTTTTTGTGAAATTTTTAAAATTAATTTTAGATATGTGATTTTCATTTTAAATATGACAAGTAAAAAAATAATTCACATAAGAAGTAATTTTGTATTTTGGGAGAGAAATTGAATGAATATTTTTATGTTTAAATCATAATTATGTTTATAAAGATGATAAATCATAATTGTTATGTTTAAGTGATGTTAGTTTACAAGTAGAATCATAAAAACGTTAAATATCATTTGCAAAAATACTCCTAATCTTTTTCCAACTTTTTTTCAAATAATCATAATCATGAAAACCTTGATAAAAAAATAGATAAATCTAGAACCAATTATTTCATACAGGTTAAAACCATTTTCAGGCAACTATTTTAGAGATACATTAGTAATATAATAGTTCTTCGTTAATAAATAATGAAAACTTTATATTACTCTCTTTTTTAAATGGTTGACATTAAGATTTTTATCAATACTAATTTTAAACTCTTTCTTTTAATAACTGTACCAGTAAGCTAGTTAATCTTTTCAACAAAGACGTCTAATCAAGACTAAAGTATCTTCATCATATTATGAAAGGTGTTCAATCTAATCCAATAAAAAGTAAACCGATAAAAATACCCTAATACTGATTAAAGCATATTTTTTTATTAAATTTGTATATGCAATTGGTTCCGATCAATTTTCCAGTTGGGGTTTCGAAAACAGAACAATTTTTTTTTTGTTAAAAAAACGCTTGTTTGTAATACGTATTCATTCTCACATTCTACTTTTTCTTACCTTGAGGAGTTTCTCACGTGTTAATGTTCTACGAATCCATGTAAGTCTAGTAGATTATTATGATTTTCTATATTTTATAAATGGACATTTCTTTTGCTTTATAATAAAATATTGGATTATAATTCTACAGGGTGAAGTATAATTTTCTAAAAAATGTATCAATAAAAGTCGAATCATCCAATATGATACAAAACATTTTAATTGAATTATAATTTATATCGAATGTTTTATCATCTTAATTTTTAAATTGAATGACTTAATAATTCGAAACCGAAATCTGAAAACTACAGAACCTCAGCATAATGATGCATGTATATTCCCTATTAAAATAATATTCCGTTTTTATTTCCTAATTAAAATATTTTCTTTCATAGCTTGTGATTTCCCAATAAACTAAAGCATTCCCTGTCCTAGATACAACCTAGATCAACCATTTTTCATTCATTATTCTCCATTGTGACTTAGGTCTGAGATATTCACTGATCAGTCATTGCATCAGTATTTAACAGGAACTACACCGTATAAATCAGGGTTTCAACTTTCTGTAAAACGACATTGAATAAGGTGACAAATCCCAGGAGAAAGTAGAAGTTTTGAAGGGCTATTGAATTTTATAACCTTTATATACATCTTCTGGTCTGCTTAATAATTTCATAGATAAGCAAGCACGAGAGGGAGCAGAATTCTCGTGTCACTCTGTTTTTACAAGACCATGCACGTAATTGCCTGCGAAGTTCTGGCTTAATCAAAGCCAGCAGCGAAATCAATAAGAAATGCATAAAATAAGATTGTCAAACTTTTCATGACAAGCAACTTTAGACAATTCATTCCAAACTATGATTATACAAGTGAACTCAACTGTGCAAAGGTTGATATCGAACTGGTGCACACACAAACCATTTAACTGCACATTAATTGCAATACCAACCAAACTAAAACAGATTAATGAATAATAGCATAAATCAATAGTGCCGCAGCTGAGAAAAGGGACCTGCTCATAGTGCCATTTCAGCCTGCAAAGCGGCCAACTCATCTTCCTCAGCAGTGGGCTTCGACGATGCAGGGCGAGTGGGTTGCCGCCCAGCTGGAACATGCACTGGAGCTGCTGGAGCTGTAGTTGCAGGCTGAAGAAGCTGCTCTTCCAATTCAGCACCCTCCAGCTCTTCAAGTTCTGCTTCCAATTCATCCTGAAATAGCAAAGAAATTCAGATTTTAGAATGCTCCCCACATATATGACACAATACATTATATATGACACAGTACATTATATCGACACTCAACAACTAAACAGGTAATTTCTCAGTTGCAAAGAGTACAAATGCAAATAAAGTTAAAATTAGATAGCAAATGACCTCGTCAAAATCAGCAGCTGCACCAATTGGAGTAGACAATGCTTCCTGAATTTGTTTCATGTTCTCCGTCTGTTCGTTGATCTCATCCATGGTCTTGTCAACATCATCAATATTCCTGAAAAATAAATACAGCAATTCAACAATGTCGCAATCAGAAACCCATTAAATAAGATGGATGCACTAAAGAAGACATCATTGTTATATGCATGAAGATTTTCCATGTTACAAAAAATACAGTAAGCTTGTCAGGTTTTAAAAACAAGCCTAAAACAAAGATGTAAAATATAGACAAGTATATCAAGAATGAAATCACAAATATACGTACGTTGCTTTTTGCATGGCCTTCATAGCAGCTGCACCAGTTCTCAACGCATCAACTGTTTCAGTGGTGGCCTTGGCACCTTCCAACATTATCATCTGTAACACATTATCAGCAGAAAATATAAATGATACGCCAAGCACTGAAACATTATCATACCCATAATTGTCAGAACTACTGTGGTGTGGCGCTTGGACAGAAAAAAACAGTAACTGATCCAACCAATCCTTAAAAATAAGATTTCAAAGAACAGATAAAAAAAGAAAATACCAGTCTTGAACAGGCTGACCCATGTGAAATAGTCATGCATGGTTCACATAACTGATTGAACAAGACCCTCCTACTTTCTTTTGAAAAAATTATAAACTTATTTTGCATCATATTGATTATTCAGTTCCCATTTTAAGATCAAAACTGACTTATTCTTTTCCTAATTTGAAATGCAATGAGTTTGACTCACTATTTATTACGAGAAGTTTAACTTCTTCCATCCCCTTTTACCTGTTCAGTGACTAGTATATTTTCATGTATTTTTATAAAAGTACGCTAATATTGGTATATTCTTTTATTTTTATTCTTATTACTTTAATAATAATAATAATATATTCTACACTTTTATACTCGGCCTAAAACTTTTTCTTTTAATGATCCAAATGACTAGATCAGTTTCAGAAAACATTTGTTGCAACTGCTAAATTTAAAGTGAATTCACACACCTGATCATGAATACGCAGCTGAAAATTTCCAAGCTGTTCTATTTGCTGTTCATATAGCCTCTTCCTCTTCAAACACTGTATTGCCGCTGCATAAAGCAGAAATTCAAAGAAAATATCATAATGGATCAATACACCATTGAGGCATGAACTGGCTCCCATTTTAAAGAACTCCTCAAGACGTTAGGGCATAATTTTATTTTTGGAAAAAATGCATACAAGCTTATCCACGTAAGTTCAGTGAGGAGTGCGATATAAATGGCAAGAGCATTGGGGTTCATATCATGCTGCATCTAGGGGAGTTACACACTCCAGCTTAGCAACTGCATTTCTAAATTTTTTTTTATTTTAAAACAAAAAGTTGAACAAAATATTAATGGATAAAATAATTTCTTTCATTATTTTTTAAAATTAGTCTGGCCTGTGCTTCTCACTTGTCACTAAGCTAATTGTATCAAAATTGCTTTGAACACACAGGACTTCCCAAATGACATGCACTTCCACTGAAAAGCATTCTATGGTTGGCTCATGCTGTAACATTGCTCCAAATAGTGGAATTGTCAGATTGCCACACTTGAAAAAATGAGGTTGCAGCAGCCAATAACCTGGGTGAGGTCATACAAACCTTTTGAAAGAAACCCTACTATTTTGTTTGGTTCTTAAATTGTCGTGTGTTGGTGCAACCCTCAACTCACCTCTGCTGCCAGTGCCATCCTTTAACACTAATAGAGTATATGATTGCACGTTAGCTTATTCTATTTTAGCTTATGCGGTAAGAAATAGGTTAGTTCACAGACAGCTCTGCAGTTAGTCATGCCTTCTATACACTACAATTCTGTTACAATGAGATTTGTCCACTCTGGCCATCTTTTCTTCAATTTCGGCAGCTCCACTCCAGCTAGGCACCACAGTCCTAGGAGAGAGACATGACAGGATATCACGACTCCTTTTGAGGCCTAACATAACTGTGTGATTCTTCTCCAGATCGCAATTCTGGTCCAATTCATTCAACTCAAGATATTATTCAAGCACGAAAATAATTCATTATTCAATTTGAAACCCCAACTGCTTGAATCATATCAAGCTGTATTCAACAATTCTTATATTGAACTGTACATATTGTATTGCGAATCGTACAATACCAATAACCCCCATGCTTATATTGAGGAGTCCTCACCTTACAAACTAGTTAAGTAGGATAGAGTTAAACCATGAGCCCAAATTGTAAGAGAATATAAAGTAAATTAATTGTTCAACGATAATGGTGGGTGTGACAATGGTGTTCATCAGTGGCGGAAGTAATAATAAGAATCATGGTAACAAAATAATTGGAGTAAAAGGTAAATCTAATCAACCTTGGTGGAATGGAGTAGTCATTTCCTCTGTAGGTAGTCCCATTCTAATTATAAGGGATCATCCTAAAATGGACTGGCTTTTCACATTCCAAAGTACCTAAAGAACTTTTAGTTCATTCCAACTCCCACCACTGAGATGTGAAACCAAATGAGACCCAAGTCTTGTTGAGAATCTTGACATTTTTTTCTATGAAACTATCATGACACAATTTTGACTAAATCATGCATTCAAAACCTCAGCAGTAGCAGAAACACAAGTGGAATGGGGAGGCAATGTATATATTCTCGAGAACAAGTATAAATGAGTTTTACTACATACCCCTTTTATTCTTTGCTCTAGTAAAATCTTTGGCTCTTTCAACTTCAGCTGCGGCCTTTTTAAGGAGTACTTTCTCTTTTTTCTCTAACATTTCAAGTGTCTGCAGCATTCAAGGAACAAAGCATTCAAAATGAGAAAAAAGTTTCCTCAAACTGCAAAGTAATTCACAAATTGATCTTTTTGCTTGATCAAAGAACGTCTAGAAACACTATGCAATATTATAGAACCAGAAAAAATACAGGAGTTTCAGAATATGTGCAAATTACTGCACAGGATTGAATGAAGACAAATTAGATAATAAAAGCAGAACTTAGCTCCTGAGGCAGTGCTCCAACAACTATGTGAATAAAAGAAATGAAGTTTATTCGCTCAGTTAACATCAAGCGATTTCCATGACACTAACAGGAGAAAACCATTATAAAAGGGGAAAGAGTAAGAAAATTTTTGCCTTCTATTCCTCCAAATTGTAAATAGCTCTTAATTGACATATGAGAACATCCACGATATTCGTTTTTTAATTGTTCCAACTTCCAAAGACGAGAACGCTGCTTATCATTTAAGATTCAAGAAAAATAATAAAACTACTCGGATCTTACAATATAAATATATGAAACGAAAAGTTTGAATAACAAATTATACCCATCAACTATGCACAATTCTTGGGTTGGAAAAAAAATAATCTCCCAATTGGGAGATCCAAATCCAACTTACCTCATTTAACTTGTCCAGAGTCGTTAGAGTATTGGCTTCCTGCTTAGGTTTACCAAAAATTCGGGTAAACATGGTTGATTTAAGAGATGTTGAAACAACGATACCCTTATTGGTCGAATAGGAAAATCAACGATGCGCTTTACGCCGGAATTTGCAATTCGATCTCCCTGGAACAGCAGCAAGAGAATTAATCAAAATCAAACAATTAATTAAAAAAGAAACAAAGAAAAACCATGGAAAAATAACTGTGTTGAAAGAAGAGAATAGATGAACGAACCCTGTTGAAAAATTAAAATTAGGGTTTATTTTAATTTTTGTTGGGGTTAAATATGAAGATTTTGAAGGTTCGATATGAAACAGAAATGAGGGAGATCAGAACACCTACCTTGTAGGAGTATCGAGAAACTCACAAACTGAATTGCATCGAAGGAAAAAAAAAGTAAACGGAATTTGTTGGCCCTTTCTTGACTCCTCCACGTGGCGAGCAACTGTTGGTTACATAGTGTGGTCCATGCTAATCTACAACATTTATAACAAAAACCATATTTAATGTGTATATATTTTTATTATAATTGTTTTTTTTACACAAATTTATTTTTATTTTATTCTTAGTAATATTATTTTTAAATATTTATTAAATAATTAATTGAAAATTATTATTATTTATTTTGTTTTTAACATTAATATATTGTTATTTTGTAAAAAACAGTAATCAATTTTAAATTTTGAATATACATAGTGTGAAACAAAACAGATTATTTTAGAGTATAATAGTGAAACATAGTTTTTTTTTTCAAATTTTCATCTCTCGTTTTTATCTCTTGTTATCATTTTATTTAATTATTATCCTTTTTATCATTTAGTTTTATATTTAAAAAAAATATAAATATATTAATAATAAAAAGAATATGGATATACAGACGTAGCACCTGTGTTCTTACTATATATTAATTAAGATATTTTAATGTTGTATTTTTTAAAAAAAAACTTATAAATATATATTACGAATTCATTTCTTTAATTTTTCTATTTTTTATAAACAAATTTTTTCAATACAATTATTTTAATAATTTTATTTTCTTCTATTCAATATTATAAGAGTTTTTTGGGTATCTTATATGATAATATGTTATCAACGTATAATTGTACTCTTAGATAATTATTTGAGTCGGTATAATTAATTTGTAAGTTGTTCACGATTTTTAATGAAAACATGTTTTAATCTATATAACAAGGATTAATATTATCATAATTAACAAAATGGTAGTTGTTTTATAGTATGGAATGCATGTATTTTCAAACATTTAAATCATAAGATTGCTTAGATTAGTATGTGGCTTTTGAATAAGTGTTTTATTACTTCAAGTACAAAATATTTATATATATATATACATATATATATATAATGATTTCATACATATTTATAGATGATATTATTTATAAAAAGGTTAATTTAATTATATATGTTTTTAATAAATATGTGATTAATGTTGAGATGTATAATCTATGCTCTTTTCCTTGGATCTTTCATAATCATAAATTATAATTAGATAATATATATATATATATATATATATAATATATACATAGTTTGATCCGGTGTAAATGGTGTAAAGATATTTGAAAGTAGTAAACATTTATGTATATCAAAGAGAATGAGATTTTTTATTAATGTTACAAATAAGATAATATAAAAAATGAAAATGAAAAGAAGGCTAAATAGACCTTGTATTATTCAATAAAAGAGAATTTTAAATAAATTTGAAGAGGAGTAAATAAGTTTTGATTGAAGTGAAAGAACAAAAAATTTATTCTTTTTTATAGAAAAACTTTTACAAGTACAAATAGGGAAGAACATGTAAAGTAAAATATTTTACTAGTTATAAAAAGGCTTTAACAAGTAGAAGAATATAACACTTGTAATGTGAAAATGGAAACCCTAATTACTTAAAAAATTATTACAGTTTTACAGCAAGACCATTATTAAAGTAAATTTTTTTAAGCAAGACCAAAAAAATTAATTTGTACAGTTTTATGTCAAATTAATTCTTAAAATATTTATTTATCAAATACTTCCTTAAAATGATTATTTTCTAAAAGCAAACTAGTTAAACTTTTACTTTATAAGTACTAAATATATTTTTTATTAATAAAATTAAAGTTTGTCACAGTAATGAACTTTTTACACATAAAAGACTTATCATTCTTACTGTAAATAAAAAAAGTTGAGCTTAAATAAATGTCCTGCATCCTTCTCGGAGAAAACTTTAGCAGACGAAGAAATAAAAAAAAAATGCATATAATTATTAAAAAAATTCATATAAATAAAATACTATATAATTAATTATATTATAAATATTAATTTTATTATTATAATAGAATAAATAATTAAAATAAAAAATATTAATATTTTTTTTTTCTTCGAAACAAAGCATGTAATATTGTGAAATGAATGGAATTGGTATTGGCATGAACACACCTACAAAATAAAAAGGAATAGTTAACAGTGGACACATCACATTTTCACACTCCAATTTAGGTTTACCCTAATTCGCACTTCGTAGTGCGCCACCCTCCTCCGCCACCGCCACCGTCAGCAGCAATGACAGACACATCTTCTCCTCCGACGGACCAACTCGCAGCCGCCACCCTCGACGACGAGGTTCCCAAGGCGCAATTCTCGGACCGCGTTCCGATCCGCTCCATCATCTCCCGCTCCGACGGCGGCTCGGGTTTGGCCGGCCGGAAGGCGCGCGTCGGCGGCTGGGTCAAGACTGGTCGGAAAGCCGACAAAGACGCTTTCGCCTTCCTCGAAATCAACGACGGCAGCTGCGCTGGTAACCTCCAAGTTATCGTTGAAGCCTCGCTCGGCGAACTTGGTCAGCTAGTCCCCACTGGAACTTGCGTCGTCGTCGATGGCCACCTTAAGCTCCCTCCCGCCGGCACCAAACAGAAGATCGAACTCCGCGCCGATAAGGTTCTCCACGTCGGCCCCGTCGATCCCGCCAAATATCCTCTGCCCAAAATGAGACTTACTCTCGAGTTCCTCAGAGATTTCGTTCATCTTCGTTCTAGAACCAACACGGTACCTTCTTTTTTTAGTGTCATAAACTGCAATTCTAAAAGTGTTCATGAATTTAGTCATTATAACATAATCTCACTCTATGAAGATGTTTTATAGTATATCGTGATTTTGTGATTTAACAGGGATTCTGATTGTATGAGTGCAAAAACCTTTAGTTATTATCTAGGTTTGGGAAATTGTGGACAGATATTGTGAGAAATTGCTGAAAAAATGGGACCTCAATTGTTATAGATAAACTTAATAGATTTGATTTTTATAATTTTTTTGTAGTTGTGATTTTGTTGTGTTGTGTGTGATTGCAGATATCTGCGGTGGCTAGAATTAGAAATGCTCTTGCGTATGCTACGCATACTTTTTTCAACAAAGAAGGGTTTCTTTACGTGCACACACCCATTGTTACCACGAGTGATTGTGAGGGTGCAGGTGAGATGTTTCAGGTGACTACTTTGCTGAGTGAGGCTGAGAGATTGGAAAAAGAGTTGTCGCAGAATCCTCCTCCTACGGAGGCAGATGTGGAGGCGGCTAGGTTTGTTGTTCAGGGGAAAGGGGATGTCGTGGCTCAGTTGAAAGCTGCCAAGGCGACTAAGCCGGAGATTGGTGCTGCTGTGGATGAGCTTAAGAAGGCGAAGGAGAGTTTGGCTAAGGTGGAGGAGAGGTCTAAGCTTAAGCCTGGGATTCCTAAGAAGGATGATGGAAAGGTGGATTATGGGAAAGATTTCTTTGCACGTCAAGCGTTTTTGACGGTTTCAGGTCAGCTTCAAGTTGAGTCTTATGTGTGTGCACTTAGCAGTGTATATACCTTTGGCCCAACTTTTCGCGCAGAGAATTCTCACACTTCCAGGCATTTGGCTGAGTTTTGGATGGTAGAACCCGAGCTTGCGTTTGCAGAGTTGAAGGTATATGAAAATTTCAACTCACTCATAAATGATCATGATTATGTTCAGATGCAATTGGTCTTAGTGGTGGTATGATTATCTGTTAAATGTTGGTGCAAAGTTATTATTTTTAGTTAAGGGCTATGAACTTGTTAATTTTTCCAGTGCAAAGTTGCCTACTTTATACCTGTTTATAAGATTTGGTGTTTTTACCTTTCTACGGTGGAAGTTGTAAAGTCCATGGTTTTGCATTTTCTGTGTAGGATGATATGAACTGTGCGGAGGCGTATGTGAAATTTATGTGTCAGTGGTTACTTGACAACTGCCTTGAAGATATGGAGTTTATGGCTGATAAATTTGATAAAGGTTGCATTGATCGTTTGAAGTTGGTTGCTTTCTCCCCCTTTATTCGAGTTTCGTACACAGAAGCAGTGGAAATACTAGAAGACGCTGTGAAGAATGGTAAAAAATTTGAGAATGAAGTGAAATGGGGTATTGACTTAGCATCTGAGCATGAAAGGTACTTTCTAATCTCTTTTTCACCTTTTGGTCTAGCTCTTGTTCTTATTGATTTGTGTTGTGTGATAACTTGATGGAATGGTGTTATACAGATTCCTGACAGAGGTAAAATTTCAGAAGCCAGTCATTGTCTACAACTATCCAAAAGAAATCAAAGCATTCTACATGCGGCTCAATGATGACTTAAAAACAGTGGCTGCTATGGATGTTCTTGTACCAAAGGTGGCGTCCTGTGTGTTTTTTTGAACATGTTTATGGTGGATGGTTATATTGATGGTTATTTTTGTTGGCATAGTAGAGCATGTATTTAAGTAAATGCAATTTTTCAGGTGGGAGAGCTAATTGGTGGAAGCCAAAGAGAAGAGCGATATGATGTCATTGAGTCAAGGTTCATATATATGATTTATTTGCTTTGGTTGAAGTGATGTCCTTGGAAGTTATTTGACTTATGTTTTATGTTGCAGAATAAAGGAGATGGGTTTGCCTCTTGAGCCATACGAGTGGTACCTTGATCTGAGGCGGTATGGAACAGTGAAACATGCTGGATTTGGGCTTGGCTTTGAAAGAATGATTCTCTTTGCAACTGGCCTGGAAAATATCAGAGATGTGATTCCCTTCCCACGATATCCTGGCAGAGCAGATCTATGATCATCCTCTTTCTGATATCTAGTGTTTTTGATTCTCTCTTGCACAACTAGTTAAGTTCAAAATGGAAATGTAGTATTTATATATAGCATTTAATTTTTTTTATGTGGTGGCAGATTCCTCCTTTTTGCCGAACTAATTTATTTTTAAAGGATGCTGGTTTTGATATTTTATTTCATTTTTTTAATCTCCCCTTTCATGCTGCTTTTATTGAGTCAATATTCCAATTATCACGCCAATTCAGTCTGCTTTAAAGTAAACTTTAAATTCAAAAAATATTTAAGTATAGATTTTAAAAATATAAATTATATTAAAAAGATAGTTTTAATTTTTAGATTAAGTGGTTTGATACAAAATTAAAATATATTAAAATAATATAACTTTCAAATTTTTTGAAAATACAATTATTATTTTAAATACTGAACTGACTTATTAACCTAGTTCGACACATAAAAAAACTAATTTTCACTTCTATCGAGATAATCCATTAGATAGTTTAATGTAGGAATTTTATTAAAATTTGAGGGTGCATAATGGGAAAAGAGTAAGTTTTAAGCCGATGTAATATCTGAAAAAGTCAAAAAGTAAAACAAGTACATATTTTGGTTAAACAAGTAATAAACTATAAATGAATTTAAATAATTCATGAAACACGCACCATTGCTTGAAAAAGTCTTGAAATATTGTTCTCTTAAATCTCCCAAAAGAATTTTTCTTCACAAAAGACTAGGGAATTCCATCCTTCCTCCAAGTGGTAGGAATACACTTTTAAAATTCTATCCTTTGTGAGTATCATTTCCAAAAAAAATGGGATGAGCAACAACTAACAAAGTAATATCCACCTTTTAACAAAATAAATCCCAAAATATACACGTCTTGATGCAATTCGTAAATCTATGCAAACATGCATTACACACCCTCCTAGAACCATAATGCTCCCTCAATAAGCATGAGAGTTTTCACCAAACTCTTGTGTTATCTTTGGGAATATAGGTTTGACTAAGCATATACAAGACTCTAACTGGTGAGCCATAATAGAAAATTCATGGACGGGGGGAACAACTATAACAATGTATCTGTCAGGACGCCAATCATAAGACTCATAAATACGGCAAAACATTGACTGATAAGTGCTTTCTGTGAAGTAAATGTCAAACTATTCTAAAGTACAGTGGGATCTAAAACTTTTATAAACAAAAACAAATGCTATTAGCTTAACTGATGTCTAATCTTGTGAAAGTTCCAATCTTCATCATTGATTTTCATCCAATAAAAGGAAATACAAAAAAGGTAGCTGAACCCACAGAACAAATCATCACCGTTCCCTGCTGCTGCTGTTGCTGATAAGGATATTAGGGCCAATCCACATGATAGATGGAAAATATTCTTTAGTTTATCTGGAGATGATGCTCCAAAATGATTCTCATGCACATTCCTCCATCACTAGGCATACATCTTTCTAGCTTGCTTTGTAGGTATACATGTACCCACGAAGCTTTCTCACCTCTTCTGATGACTCAGTTAGTAAGCGATCCACATAGAGGCACACTGCAGATGCTCTGGATCATAGTAACGAAGCAATGCACTTAAACCAGGTTAATGTTCACAAAGCAAAACAAAGCAAAACAGATGGAAAGCACGACCTACCCAAGAGGACCAAATGGTAGCCAGATTACATCCCAACGAAACTTTGGCAACCTACAAAAAAAAATATTACTATCATTCAGCAGGAAGAGTTGAGAAGCACCTATAGATAGCAAAAAAACTGTGTTTTTTTAAAAACGGACCGATCATTGAACTGGTTAAAGTATTGGTTTAAGGTTTAATGATTCAAGATTTAATGGTTCAACATTGATCGAACAAGGATCCAACCAGTATTAATAAAATTATTATAATAACTGAATAATATTAAAAATATAATATCACAATGCTATGATGTTAAAAATCTAAAATAAACATAATTTTTTTTATTCTTAACATTTAAAATACATGTAGAAATTAAAATAAAATGTTATCATAATTAAGTTAAAATTTCAATAACATTAATAAATATTTATTAATAATAAGTTTATGTGTAGAATAAAAGGAAATTGACAAATATTTTATATATTTTTTATTTTTAAGAAAAAGTTAAAATGATTTATTATTAAATATTTTTTAATTGAACTGGTTTAGACTGTTTTGATCGGTTTTCAGTTCTTTTTTAGGCGGGTTTAGTGGTTTATTTGAGTCTGTTATCTAACTGGTTTATCCATTTTGTACTCCATACCACTATTACTCAAGTAGAATGTAAAGTTTCTTTAATCATTTTCCACTCAATTTCAGCCCATTAGTAGTGCCTCTTGATTGTTGAAGCTAGAAAATCCAAACTGAAAATATACACTGAATACCAATGCCCAGAGTTAATATATTTCATTTCACTTTTCTACATTCAACAATATGCAGAATCCTATATGGAATATATACAAAATACATCAATCATGTTTA